>NC_135320.1:74397656-75022656 GCF_048772815.1 Callospermophilus lateralis | reverse complement strand
AATGAAAACGAACATGGAGCAGGCCCGGGGGGCCCCTTTTGTGGGGATAGAGGGGAGGAAACAAGAGGGGACAGGGCCACTTATTGTGCAGTGTGTGGGGGGGGGCAAGAGGAGAGAGGGAGGGGACTGGGTGGGACAAGGAGGGGCTGAGAGGCAGCGAGGCTGGCCTCAGGCCACTCATGACCCTCACCTCTACCCCCATCTTGTCAAAGCCCTCTTCCTCCTCTGGGAACTGGGAAGGCAGCAGTTCTAGAACAGCTGAGATCCTACCAAGTCATCCAACCATTAGGAGCTGACCCCTGTGGGTTTTTTTGGAGGGTGGGGTACTGGGGATTGATCTCAGGGGCATTCGACCACTGAGGCACGTCCCCAGCCCTATTTTGTAGTTTATTTAGACAGGGTCTCACTGAGTTGCTTAGTGCCTCACTATTGCTGAGGCTGACTTTGAACTTGGATCCTCCTGCTTCAGCCTCCTGAATAGCTAGCATTACAGGCATGTGCCATGGCACCTGGACCCCCTTGGGTTGTTTTTGACCGAGGCCCACAAGAAAAAGTGTATTTTATGAGGTGTTCCCATGTGTCTGGATGTGTGTGGAGATCTAGGTATACAAACACAAGTGACAAAGTCACCCTCACTATGAAGGGAATGTGATCTGATACCTTCCACTGGTTTGATCCCATTTGGACAACCCCCCTGGTCTTGATCTAGGACAGGAACATGTAATCCACAAGTGGACAGAGCCTTGCTCAGGAAGGGTCCTGGGCATGGGTTGAATACTCTGAGGTCACTGTCCTGAAATTCTTAATAATGGTTTCTTTGGATTTGTGTTTAGGAAGTGGAGTCTCCATGGTCCCCCAGCTGGCTCCCTGGGTTCTGGTGGCCAGTGCAGGCACTGTCACTGTCTTCTGCCTGGCAGAGGCCTGGTCTGGGTCCATGTCCCAGGAAGATCTGTCTGCACACTCCCTCCAGTGCCCCGGGGTGAGTGAAGTTGAGAGACAATAGAAGAATTGAAAAAGCCTTTTTCTTGCTTTCTGAATAAGGCCCTGGCTTTTCAACTTGCACTGGGACCCCAAATCACCAGCTGGCCCTGCCTAGCAGCCGGCCTCACTGCTTACCCGTGAACTGAGACGGCAGCTAGAAAAATGGTACCCCAGCCAGCAGAACGCGGAGCCAACCACCAACCAACCGTGCAAAATCCCCCCACGAGGGCTGGAGAAGTCCCAACTCTACAGTGCGTGGGCTGCGTTTTGGGGGCAGGTCACTTAACTTTCCACTTCTGCATCATCTGCAAAACCAGGACAATGACAGGCCAGGCCAGGACCTCCCCTTGGAGTTGTGGTGTGCCGAATGAGCTCAGGCAGCGTGCCTGGGCAGTGCCTGGACCTTAAGAAAACCTTGATGGTCATTACCAGACCCCCCAACCTCCTGCCTGGCTGGGAGCCTTCCCATCGGATGTGCGTTCCTGAGGAGGAGCCTCCCGGGCTGGCTTTGGAGAAGCAGAGCCTTAGCAGGTGGTCAGGGGAAGGAGCGCAGACGACAGGCAGCAGAAGCTCAGAGTGGTTTTGAGTGTGCACTTTGGGGAGGGTGTGGGCCAGAGGGACAGGACTGATCTGGGGATGGGGCTGGGCAGCCAGGCAGGGCAGGGAGGTGCCCGGCAAGATGAGACTCATGTTTTCAAAGCCCCACCTGGCCCAGGTGAAGATGAATGGGAAGGGGAAACCGAGAGTCTAGAAGAGGCCAGGTGTGAGATGCCAGGCCCTGGGTGACTTGGTGACAGTGGGGGTGGGGATGGGAAGCAGAGGATGACATCACTCAGGAAGGTGGAGTGAAACAGGGAGGTGAGTGAGTGTCACACCCATCACACCCGGGCACCTCCCAGGCTTCTGCCTAGAGTGGTGGGAAATGGGGAGACCAGGTTGGGGTGGGGCAGGGGAGAGGAGGAGGATCACCCACCTGCACTCGGTGAGTGAATAAGAAA
Organism: Callospermophilus lateralis; assembly: GCF_048772815.1. Classification (NCBI taxonomy): domain Eukaryota; kingdom Metazoa; phylum Chordata; class Mammalia; order Rodentia; family Sciuridae; genus Callospermophilus; species Callospermophilus lateralis. Next base: position 75,020,677 of record NC_135320.1, on the reverse strand, counting down.
GATGAAGGCTGAGCTTGTTTTTAGAAACTGCCAGGTATGCGAAATCCATCAATCAACTTAAAGAGCAATGAGCATTCACAAAGGTCCCCCCATCCCCGCTTTTTGGAAACCAAATCTAACTCCTCTTGGTTCCTAAGCCCAAATCAGATGAACTATATTTAAGCCAACAGGTCGTTCAAACCCCATTGGCTGAATGCCATGGATTTCTGGAACCAGGGGAAGGAGTTTTAAGTACTAGAACAAGTTAGAACTAAGTAGCACCTGTGGAAGGGAGGAATCACCGAGAAAACTTGACCAGGCGATTACTTCACTAGCCCCCGGGGCCAGGCAAGTTTCCAGCTGCCTGAGAAATCCGGGAGGCCCGGAAGTGTGCTGGAGCCAAACATAGACTTTGGAGAACAAACCGAGAACCACCTTCTGATTTGGAAGGTGCGAGCAGGTTTTCAGTACTCCGAAGAATGCATCCGTCTCTGACACCTGGGTGCCAGGTAGGCATGGGAAACAGGCACTTCTTGCAGTTTAGGTCAAACCGAAGGGAAGACCGTGTTGACAAGAGCTTCCTGTGGACAGCACCTTCCGGTTTACACAGGAAGAATACAGAAGCAGAGATGGAAGGATCCGTCCCCCTTTAAATATTTCTGTATCATTTACATTTTCATAAATTTAAATAACGCTACACCCCCGCCACGTGTGGCCTGTTGAGACAGAGGATCAGGTCCTGCTGTCATCCTGTGAAACCCATGGTGGCCTCTGAACCGGTTTACAGTCCCGGCTAGGATGTAGGCAGCTCTTCTGTCCCTTGCCAAGTGTGTTATTCAAGGTGGTCCCACGTTTGAGAAATGGAGCGACAGGTACTAGAATCAGTTTGGTGTCGATAAAACAAAACCCCAAACACCCACTTTTGCGGTGCTTGCCAGAACTGGCGCTAGGCTCCGTACTGCCTCTGCCATCAGTAGCACTTCTGAGGACAGCATTCGTAACCCAGGCCCTTATATACCTTGGTTCCCATTTAATCCTTAGAACACGTCATGGGGTGCTGTCATTGGCTGTTTTCGAGATGAGAAGGCATCCTCCGAGCTGACTCAGGAGCAGGGGACTTCCAGTCAAATGAGGCTGGGCAGCACTTGACCGGGTGCCTTCAACGAAGCTGTGCCTCTGCAGCTTCTCGAATACCCAGGGCGGGAGGGTTCCCGGTTTGAGGAAACTAAGGCTGCAAGGGCTTTCAGCAGGTTGATGATCAGTCACTGGGATGGGACAGGTCTTGATGCTCTTGGTCTCACTTGCATGGAAATCATTTAAATTTTTTAATGATATAAGCAACATACAACTTTTACGAAAATTTCAATGATACAGAAATATTTAAAGTAAGTATCCTTCTATCTCTGCTTCTCTATTTCTGCTTCCTGGAAGAAACGGCTTTGATCAGTTTTCTATGTAGGTCTTCCCCATGAGCACACATCCTTCCAGTGGGGTTTATTTTTCACAAAAAGGATGGCGCCAGATGCATTATATGCTGCATGCTTCATTCACTCAGCCAGGTATCCTAGTCACCACTCCCATCAACAAGTGTGGAGTTCCTTATCCTCACGAACAGGTTTCACTATCTCAATGGAACCCAAATGACACCCCAGTTGGTGGATTCTCACTGATTCTGTACTACATATTATTGCAAATAAATCAGATATAAACTCCCAATCAAGGCTAGTGATTTTATTTTTTGCCTTGTTAGGTAGCTTTATTTAACTGATGGCCTCAATCCTATTCCTATAGCAAGCTCATTTTAAAAAGCAGTTGTTGGGCTGCGGATGCAGCTGAGTATTAGAGTGCTGCCTAGCACGAGGCCCTGGGTTTGATCCCCGGCACCCCAAAACAGAACAGAACAACAGCAACAAAAACAACTCCAAAACCAAAACAAACCAAAACAGCTGTTAGAGTTAACTGTGCCTCAGTCTTTGGACTCTGCTGAAAAGTGGTTATTTTCATGGCTCCAGGTATTATATTTACCTAACCCCAAATTGAAATTGGGTTTAGGTAGTTAAATTTTAAACTTATATTACTATTCCAAATTTTCCAACTCAAGTTTCAGTTCTTCCAGGAAATTCATGGTATAAGGTGAATAAAGTTGTGTTTTAGGTTGTAGGAGAAACTGTGGGATTCTAGGTAGGAGAAAGGAAGGGAGGTCGGAAGGAAGCTGGGCAGCCTAACATTCATGTCAATTTCAAGATTTTATTCTAGCAGCGCAAGGACCAGGATTGAGTAGATCAACTATGGATCGTAACCTCTCACTGGGTCCCAGGCCAGTACTCTGCCTTGGGAGAAACCAAGTCCCGCCTCCTCCTTCTCACGGGCTCTATGAGATTCAGATTGTTTTCTTTTTCAAAATTCTCTTTTTTGGGGGGGGGGGGGCGTGGTCCTTTTCCTTTGAAGTGGGCAGTGGAGTAGGGACTAGTTTTATATTCTTCCTTCCTTGCTAATATTCCAAGACTACTCCTTCTATCATTCTCTTTCCCTTTAGAGAATGTGCTTTATAAAACCATTGTTATAGAGAAGGTCTGTTGGTCGAAAATTCTCTTAGCTTTTCTTTGCCTGAGAATATTTAAAATTTTTTTTCTTTTTAGTTGTAAATGTACACGATACCTTTGTTTTGTGTTTATTTATTTTTATGAGGTGCTGAGGGTAGAACCCAGTGCCTCATGCATGCTCCACCACCGAGCCCCAGCCCCCGCCTGTCTGGGACTATCTTGCTTTGCCTTTCATTCCTGAGGGCATTTTTGATGGACATATCCTGTAGGATTCTGGGCTGACAGCCTTTCAAAGATGCTGGGCTGTTTCCTATAGGCCTCAGGGTTTCTGGTGAGGAATCTGGAGTCGTGAGTATTGTTTCCCCCGAAAGTCATGTGTTGTTCCTCTCGCAGGGATTTTAAAATGGAAAGCTGGTTGTGAGGTTCTGGGTCTTATTTAAGCCTTCCGTTTTAGTTGGCTTTCCCGACAGGAGAAGGGAGTATGTGCCACCTCATTGCCCCGGGCAGGGATCTGGGTTTCCCGCTGGCCTCCAGTGCTGGGCAAGGGCAGCCCCTCACTGCTGGGCAGGGGCAGGAGTTCCCTTCACCCCAAGCTGGGACAGTGAGGGGTGCCTTGCTCCTGCTCCTGCAGGGCCTTGCTGACACTGGGGAAGTGGGTGTGACCAGGTCACCTCTGGGTGGCTGTGACAAAAGTCTTCAGTCCCTTCTCTGGAGGGGGAGGTGGGAGACCAGGCTCCTCGTTGGCTTGTGCTGGTGGGAGCCGGGGCTGGGCCACAGTTCTTTTCTGTGCTATTCAGAGCAGGGTGGTTATTGTCTAAAAGCGTTCTGTCTGGTAAGCTGTTCCCTTCCTGGTCCTTTGGCTGAACACAACAGACTTTTGTTGGGAATTTTTATTTATTTAATTTTTGTCAGCATCCACTGGCATTTCTGGTGGGTGGCTTCTCAGCACCAACGCCGGGCTACATGAGGCAAAGAAATCCGAAACAAAACACCCCCTGTTGTGGTTTAGGTGTGGGGTCCCCCAAGAGCTCATGTGTGACCATGCAGGAGTGGGTTAACCCAGTCAGTGAATTAGTCCCCGATGGGATTAACTGAGTGGTTAAGGCAGGTGGGGTTGGCTGAAGGAGGTGGGTCCCTGGGGAATACATTTTGTTCCTGGCGAGTGGGGTCCCCCTCTGCTTCCTGGAGCCCTGTTCCCAGCCACTTCTTCCCTCCACCACACGCTTCTGCCATGACGCTCTGTCTCCCCTGGAGTCCCAAGGAATGGAGCAGGCTGTCTATGGCCTGGGACCTCTGAAACCATGAGCCACCAAATCAACTTTTCCTCCGTTAGTTATTCTGGCCAGGTCTTTTAGTCATAGCAGCGAGAAACTTGACTAAAACACTCCTGAAGCCCCTCAAGCCCAGGGAACCCACCACCGTGTTCCTCCTGGACTTTCAGGTCCCTCGTCAAGTCTGCCTTCTCTCCACCTTTCAGAGTCTTATGTGTTCTGTTGTGTCTTGTTTGGGGTACCGGGGATTGAACTCAGGGGCACTTGGCCACCGAGCCACATCTCCAGCCCTATTTTGTATTTTATTTATTTAGAGACAGGGCCTCACTGAGTTTCTTAGTGCCTCAATGTTGCTGAGGCTGGCTTGGAACTCATGATCCTCCTGTTTCGGCCTCCTGAGCCCCTGGGATTACAGGTGTGCTCCTGGCTCTTAACATTTGTTTCATATATAATGTCCAAGGCTTTTGGTTGTACTCAGTGGGAGGAATGAGTAGAAGTGTCTGCCCCATCCCCACAGAAGCCGTCCACACACATCAGCCATTTTGCCCCCCTTCTCTTTCCAGGCCTGTTGGAGCACCGCCTGCCCATCACACTCACTGTCTATCCTCACATACTTCCACCTACCTCAGGAGCCATTTCCCAGCCTTCATGAAGACGATGAGAATGCGGAGGAGCAAGAGGGGGTGACGGGGAAGGAGAGGAGGGAGGTGGAGAAAGCTGATATCAGGAGCAGCAGACCCCCTGCCGCTCCCCTCTCCAGACTCACATGGATCTCTGTGATCAAAGCCCAGTTCCAATAGCGTGGCAAGGGACACTTTCCACAGTTTTGGTCTCCGCCCTCTTACGCATAGGTCCCTCCATCTGAGTGCCGGAGCTCATCTTCTGCCTGCCATGTCTACCCTCCCACTCCCTCCCATCAGAGCTTCCAGCAGAGACAGAAGACAGGGGTAATCACTGAAGGTCAGTAGGACTTTAAATTCATTACAGATCTGGGTTATGCTGGATATTTCTTTGTCTGGTGACACACAAAGAATGTCTGGTGAAGACTATTTTGGAGAGTAAAGGCCCTTGCCTGACTGTGTGAGTCTGTTAGTGGAACTCTTAAGACTTAAGTCAAAATCCTGTACCAAGCAGGTAAGTTTAGCTCTGGACAAAGTTATCTGCAACACTGATGACAGAGGCAGGCAGGAGAGCCGGCAGAGTTTGGAGAGTTTATTCAAAATCCTAATACACCTGTCTTAGTCTGTTTTGTTACCATAACTGAATCTTTGGAGCAGGATTAGTTTATAAAGAAAAGGGGTTTATTTAGCTCAGTTCTGGAGGTTCAAGGGTTTGGTGCCGGCATCAGATTGGCTCTGGTGAGAGATCTCATGGTAGATAGCATCCCAATGGTAGGAGCAGATGGAGGGAGAGACCCGATGGTGAGACAGAAAGTTGGAGCACAGGAAGGGGCCAGTAATGACCTCCCAACAGGCTCCCTGTCTTGGACGTCCCACAACCTCTGTGCCACACTGGGGACCGGGCCTCCAGCATGTGAACCTTTCGGGGGACATTCCATATCCAAATTGTAGCAACATTTAAAGAAATAACAAATTTAGTTGAGGGCTAGGGGAAGCCGTCACCCAGCTGGGAAGAATGTTCTGTCCCTAGGAAAGGCCCAGGGCCTGGAGGCAGGGACAGCCCTGTGTGGTAATGAATGCCCCATCCGAGGCCCCACACAGGAACTCCAGAGCACCTCCCTGCTGGATTCTGGGCTTCTTGGAGGCCTTTGGAATCTAGCTTCCATGTCCATTTCTGTACAGCCAGGGACTGGTCTGAAGCTGTAACCATCTGGGCTCACCCAATTCTTTTTACTTCAAAAAATAAAATGGCTCTCATCTCTTATGAGTTTGGTGGGCAGAAAATCCATTGATAATAGTGTTAATAACAAAAACTTAAAGTTTTCTGGCACCTGCTCTGTGCCAGACTGTGCTGGACATTTCTTGGGTCACCTCACTCCATCCTTACCATCCCCAGGGGTGAGCACCATGACCATCCATCTCCTGAGGAAAGGCTTTGAGCTCAACGGGATTACATCAGTTGCTTAAGGTCAAAAGAGTCAGAGCTGGGACTCGAACCCATGAACCCATGAACCCATGCCTCCTGACTCTAAGGCCTGCTGTTCCTCACTGGGCTTCCTATGAGCCAGTGACTGCCCTAAACTCCTTATGTATGTGAACTCATGTAACCTCCCAAACAACATTTTGAGGAAGGTACGATTTCTGTCTCCAGTTTACAGTTGTGGAAACAGAGACGTCATGTCACTCGCCCAAGGTCATGCAGCTGGTATGTGCGGGGCACCGTCTGAACCCAGGCAACACGGCTAATTATGCCACTTGCCTCAGTCCTCACAGACTTAAGCCCCTCGAGGGAAAGGACTCGACTTTACTCAATTGTGCATCTTCCCCAGCTTCTGCAGCGCCCAGCACAGATTAGCCGTCAGACGCGGGGGCTCAGTGGAATCCTCTGGAAGGTGACCCACTAGCCACCTGACCGGTCCCAGCTACCTTCTGATTGCATGAAGACCCCAGGACTTGCAGCTCAGCCAAAGTAGGATCAGGCCAGGCTGCTGGCTACTCATTTTGCTCTACTGATTTTATAAGAGGTTCTTTCTTAACATAGCATGGACCTGGGGCTCCTGAAAAAAAAGAAAAGAAAAGAAAAAGGAAGAAAGAAAGGCCAAACACAAATTTGAGCACCACAGAGTCATGAATAATTTCTACTGGAGCATATTTTTCACATCTGGGGACCTGAGTTCTCAGTGCCAGTAGCGGAGATAGCTAAGTCCCTCTTATCACCATCTTCTGCGTCCAGTTGTACCAGGAAAGATTGATCACAGTGAACCCAAGTTACCCACTTAGCCTGGGGGTGCTCACTGGTGGGTGACTTTGCTTTTTTCGGGGAACAAGTGGCAATGTCTGGAGACTTTTTGGTTATCCCAGGGGAGCTGTGTGTGTGCTACTAGAATCCAGTGGGTAGAGACCAGGGATGCTGCTGCCCACGCTACAGCACCAGGAGAATCTATGCGACAGAGCTTCAGCCAGAACACGACATCAGTAGTGCTGAGGCTGAGAAATCCTGATTAGCCGAGCAGGCCCCAAACCTGCATGTACAAGTGGTTTGAAAGCAGAAGTGTCGCTTAACCATGAAATTAGGTTTTATGAGAGTTTCTTCCCAGAGAGCAGCATAGATCACTGGGGGAGAAGTGAAAGGGACCATTATGTGCCAAAGTAGGACCATTTGAGTTTAGGGGCAGAGTCTGAAGAAGGTCTCGGGCCTCTTCCTACACACAGGCAGCTGCGAAGCTTATTAAATGCATTCTCCTGGGTCTTACCTCAAACCCATGAAGCCAGACCTTCTTGGGGAGAGTGGGTGGGATCTGTATTTTGAGGAGCTCCCAGGTGAGAGGGGTGCTGGCTAACAGACTCTTCCACTCTCCCAGAAGTAGGGGCAGTAGCCTGGGCTGGGGTGGAGTCTGTAGGCCAGGTGCATGATGGTCTGTAAAATTAGGCACCTTCTAGCATGATTTGTGGTCATTTGTACCAGACCATCGTGAGTCGTGCCCTGAGCAAAGGCTACCTGTCCTGCTCTTGGCTTAATAATTTTACAAAGTGGCTTTTTAAAATTCTGGCATCTTTCTAAGCAACAATACCCAGGAAATCATAGGTTTGAGTTGCTGGTTAGAGTTTTCCTCACGCTCTTGAGAATGGAAACCATGAAAATACACAGCGTGTTCCCACCCCACTTAAATGGACACAGTGCCTTATGGCAAAGCAAGTGCAGTCAGCCCGAGTGCCACCAGTGGTGACCGTGACCGCAGGCTCTGCCAGGTGGACGTAGTGCCTGGCTCTTTGTTTGGACTCTCAGAGCCTCTTTTCCAGGATGTACGACAATCCCCCTGCTTCTTGGAGGAGGAAAAACAGCCAGCGAAGTCTCGCCTGCCGTGAGCTGCAACTACACGGGTCTTCACGCAACCAGAATGCAGCCGGGGCGGGGCAGGTGGCTGGCGGGGCAGGTGGCCAGCGGTCACCTTCCAGGGGCGTATGATTGCGCTGACATGTCCCGTGCTGCCCTGCAGAAGCTGAAGTCACAGCAGTGAGCGAGGTCCTTTCCCTGGAGGGGCTCCGGTCCACGGGGAGTCAGGCAAGTGCCCCCCAAAGAGGCAGCGTGACATCCTTAGCCTTGGGGTCACACTGACGGCCACAACTCCCACTCACCAGTGGGAAAAGACCACCTTAATCCAGCACCAGGGCCAAATGAAGGACTTATACATTTTGAAGGACACTGAGCCTCAGAAATTGGAAGCCAGGTGTGAAGAGCAGAAGTCCCTCTATCTAGAAGCTGGGTTTCCATGATCATCCTCCTGTTCCTGGAGCCCTTTTTAGGTGCAGGTTGTGGGGCGGGGAAGTTGAGAGAGAAGCATGAGATACCAAAGGCATAAAAAAACTCAATGTCTCTGCTAAAAATCAGAATAAACAGGTGCAACCTGTGTTCCATTTCCGCCCTCTTCCAGCAAGGCTCAACTTGACACCGCACTCAGCCCAGCCTGCTGTAAACCAGCGGATGCAGCAGGCGCCCGGGAAGACGGGCCCGCGTGCACTCGCTGACACCACTTTATTTTTGTCTTTTCCCTCTGATTTGCATTATCCTGGCATAATTGCCACCTCGGGTGAAACCTCTCTGTGTCAGTTGTTGCCTACGTGAGATACATTGATTCTCCACGTAAGTCAGGAGATTGGGAAGTGGGGTGGGAGGTGTGACTGTGGAACTGGGTTAAGAGGAGCCGAGACACAGCATTCAGACCCAGGTCTGACAAGCACAGCGTATCAAAACCCGTGACAGCGTTTCTCTCTGGGGTAAAGGTCTGAGACTTAAGTGGGGTGTTTCTGAGGAAGGCCATAAATGGAGACAAGTTTTTCTACCCTCTGAAAGGGCTGTGCGATTGTCTACTAGCAGCATTTGGTTCAAACTGAAGGACAATCTGAAATATAAATTGCAAACATTAATATGTATTTATTGAGCACCTACTAGGAGCCAAAGTCCTCTCTCTCACTGAACAGAGGTGGGAATAAAAGCACTCACTTAAACTATATGTCAGAGAGAGGAAATGCTCCCAGGACTGTGAGGAATGAAGTAGGTGAGTAGAGGGTCTACACTAGGCTTATAAGGTGCTGTATCCCTGGAGGCAGATTCAAAAACCAAATGCACTCCTCAAAAAAGCTACAACAGCAGTCCTTAGGAAACATGAAAATCCACAAATATGTGGATGAGAACCTGGATTCGCAGTGCCCAGGTCGGTGCTTTGGGCCAGGAGGGATTTAATAAGTGGGGTTTATTAAGTGGGGTTGTTGACCCAACCCCTAACCCTGGACACCAGAAATTTGGCAAAATTATGAGACTCTCCAGCGAGTGAAGCTTTGAACAAATCTGTGCAAAACTGTGGCCTCAGTTGAAGAACAAGGCTGGGAGTCCAGAGATCGGGGGTGGGGGGGAGTGCAGCCTTGGGGCCAGCCTGCTGGTGGGGGGTGCCTCCGGTTGTGGCCACTCTCCTGCTGAGTGACATCAGCAAGTGACCTCTTGGAGCCTCAGTGTAAAGCCAGTTGGTCCTGGTATCTAGCTCAAGGCCACTGTGAAGTTCGAAGGGATTAATACTGGTGAAAGCCAGGAGCAAGGCCAGGTACCCAGTGCTCAACAGGCACGAGTGGCCAGTAGGTTTCTGTGCGCGGGACATAGTGGGGTCACTTGCATCTTATTTTGGACTTGAAACAGAAGGAATCCTGCAACATGGGGTGTGTGGTAGAGGAAGTGGGGTGAGCCCGCTGGGTTCTGCCTCTCCTGCAGACTCCCCCTTTCTCATTTTTTAAACAGAGCTGAACGTGTACCTGTTAGGCGGCTGTTGGGTGCTTTTCTGGAAGTGAACAGTTAACCACATCCCCACCATCAGGATGAAGACCATCTTCCGCTCTGGGTCACCCACCATCTCTGCCCCCACCGCCAGCTTTCCCCGAGGGAGATTTAGGTTTGTTCTGCTGTTTCCTCACCACGGCTTCCTCCTGGGGTCTTGCCAGAGTGACAAGAGCGGTGGCATGGAGAGCTCTGTCAGGAACTTGACAGCTGGGTGGCCTTGGACAAGTCACTTCACCTCTATGAGATCAGGATTCCTCATCTATGAGTGACGTACAGAAAGTGCTGGGAAAGTGCCACATGTGCAGTGATCTGAGTAAGTGGTGGCTTCTTTTCACAGCGTGGATGACATCAGTTGGGACACCTTGCTCAGGTCCCTGTTCCAGCCCTGAAATGTTTCGTTCGCTCCAGGGGATGGTCCACTGTGACTTCTTCTAAGAATTCAGGTTTCCAGGGTGAGCAGCACGACTTGAAGGCATTGAGCAAATGGGGCCTGGTGATCTGGGCCACCCCAGCTGGCAGGAAGGACAATGCTGTCCGGACACACTGGACGGGGATTTGCCCCACTTCCACCCCTTGGTCACACAGCGGTGCCTGGGTGTGAGGTCCAGGGCTCTACTGCAGACCCACGGGAGGAACTCACACAGTTGGTTAGGAAGAGACAGTCTTGCCAAGTGAGGCCGCGTCCGTCCGAGATGCTAACCTAGCCGTATGTGTCCCCGTCTTTGCAACCTACTTCAGTAAATGGAAACGAAATTGCTCCATTAAATTTCTAAATGCCACATTAAAGAAAACAAAACAGACAGACAAAACAAAAAACCTCCCAGGCTGAGAGGGATAAATCCAAAACAAAATAGCGGGTTACAATGTTTTCCACAAACAATTAGGCTTGATTTCAGACCAAGAAATGCAATCTTGGGAAATGTCTCAGGATCGCAGGGTTCTGCTGAGTTCTTGGGGCAACAAAGCTGTTGAAAAGCGTGGGTTGCAGTGGCTACCTTCACCCCCTGGTCGGGATTTCTTAAGCCTCGTCACAACCCTATGAGGTGGGGACTGTCACTCTTCCCACTTACTAGGGGACACAACTGAGGCATGACAAGGTTAGTAGTGTAGGTAGTAAGTGGGGAGTGGGATGCTAACCACAGCTCATAACCACTCTGTTGCGCTGCCCCTCATAATCTAGAAGTGGCTGCAGCACCCAGTACCAGGAGTAGCCCGGGCCCTATTCCCTAGACACCCAGGACCTGTGGGGTGCACCAGTGTGCAAGGAGCAGCTTCCACGGGCTTAGGATGTCCCTTTCTTTCTTTCTTCTTCTTCTTTTTTTTTAAATTATTTTTTTAGTTGTAGATAAACAGGATACTTTTACTTTATTTATATTTTAATGTGGTGCTGAGGATGGAACCCACTGCCTCACACGTGCTAGGCAAGTGCCCTCCCAATGAGCCACAACCCCAGCCCTCAAGGTGTCCATTTCTGAGTGTGTCCCCTTAGCCTCGGTGTTTGGAAATCCATCATAACCTTGTTATATTTGTTCCCATTTCACAACCACGGACACTGAGGCTTGGTAGGGTTAAACCACTTCTCTGAGGTTGTGTACAGCTAATGTACCATAAAACTAGAACCTACATCCTTTATTAGCGATTCCCAGACACTTGCTGTCTCTGATGACATGGAACCAAGTCAAAGCACAGTCAAGCAATGAGTGGGGAAAGCTGCAGATGTTCACCAGGTTTCCTTCCTAGTCAGACCAGGGAGATGGTGTGGGCAGGGACTGGCTTCAGAGACAGACAGGTGGACTTGTGCAAGTGACTCCATGCCATTGAACCTTGTCTATAAATATTTGGCCTGTCCTAGATGCTCAATAAATGTTTTTAAGAATAAATAGATGAACAAAAAAAGTACCTCCTTGTATTTGCATAGGGATTAAACAGGGTATTTTATGCATAATACATGGCTTAGAACCAAGGCTCAGAAATGCTGATTGCACTGGTCCATGGGATCTACATCCCCATATTCAACCAACAGTGGATGAAAAATATTTTAAAAAATTGCACCTAAACTGAACACATACATTTTTTTTCTTGTCATGATTCCCTAAACAACAGGATATAACAACTATTTATGTCACATTCACCTTGCATTAGGTGTTATGAGTAAGGTGGAGATGTGTGTGTGGAGGATGTGCACAGGTTACCTGCAAATGCCGCACCAGGTCACCTAAGGCACTGAGTGCCCGAGCACTATGCTATTTGCAAGGGTCTTGGATTCACTGCCCTGCAGACACTGCAGGAGGACTGTGCCCTCATCACTGTGCGGCAGACTTGTGTATTCATTAGCCTCTTGCACCTCCCCAAGAATCTCATGAAACAGGTCCTGCCGTGTCCCGGTTTTCTGCAGCAGGAAACCAAACAGGACTGGGAGTGGAATAATTCTTAGAGAAGAGCTCATCCCTTTTAATAAAAAACTGTGCCTTTAAAAAACAAAAAAGTCATAACAAGGGCTGCAGGAGGGCTCAGGGGAAACAGAAGGGCGGCAGGACTTGGGATTTAGTCCTGCAAGTGTTCTGGCCTCCCCTGAGCCCTCCACCTTTGAGGTGCATCCCAGGGCTGGCGGGGTGGTCTCCCTACCTCTGCATTTGCCATCAGCCCTCCTGTCAGCAGAGAGCATGGAGCCGGAGTGCCCAGCTGTGCTATTACCGACAATAATAGTAATCCTAATGAATTGTAGGCTGATGAATCACTGATTGCAGGGGAGAAAAAAATTCCAAGTGAGCTGATTGAAATTCTTAATAAAGCTTATTCTTAGGGAAGGGTCTGGCTTGGCAGGGGAGGGCTGGGGATATCAGGCTCCAAAGGGAGATTTTTTTTAGAAGGTCCTCACAGTCAAATTGCAGAATACTTCTCTTCTGTATGCTTGTTTCAGCCAGAGCCATTTCCCACACAATGTCAAAATGGCCTGGCTTCTGCGCTGCGCTCCTTAAAGGCAGGGACGGAGTCCACCCCGGTGCCCTAGATCTCTACACGGCATCCAGAACAGAGTCCATGTGAACACATTTGGTCCATTTTGTGACATAAGGAGTCTAGCTAGGTACGAGTGAGAGGAACAAGGAAACGACAAAAAGAGCAGAAGGAGATGCCACGGGGTGAGAAGGCAGATTTGTTTCTGAGTCCCAATTGTCAAAGGGCTTAGAGAAATTGATCGTTCAAACTGGAGCCACGCAAAGCCAATTATGCTGGAGATAATCCTGGTGGCCATCCTCTCTTCCCGGGCTATGCAGCCTCGTTTCCTGCAGCTTTTCTGAAGACAAGCCAGCTCCCCGTGAGCAGGCATCACCCCCCTGGTGTCCCTTTCTCAGAAAGTGCCTTCTCCACTGGTGGTGTCGCCTAATTTAATTGCAAATGCCCTTGACAGGCTCACGCTCCCTGGTGATGCAATTACTGTTGGTCCCTCCATGTGTTGCCACCTGTGCCCCCTTTGGCATGGGGGTAGAGCCAGAGTAAACCCAATGTCAACATCAATTGTAATTTAATGCAGTTTGCTGGAGAAGACCCTGGGGAGAGGGGTGAGGGAAATCAATTCTAATGACTGAAAAACAATATGAGAATTAAAAGAGGCTACAGCTGAACTCCTCTGGAATGGACAGAAAGATTCCTCTGAGTTTCCTGCCCCCAGGTCAGTCGAGAAGGTGGCTGATTCCATAAACAGGCCTGGAGAGCAGGCTCTAGGTCGGGCACTGTGCCAGACGTGGAGGGGGATGGAGATGGCCTAGGCAAGAGCCATGTCCTCAGGAGGGTTTCTCTGGGAGTGTGGAGGGTGTGGGGGTCAGGATACTGAGATGGATCAAAAAGACTGGCATGGCAGAATTTGGCAAGTGGCTAATGACAGGGAGGTCTACCTTCCCTTTGGGGCAGGCCAACCCTTCATGGAGGATGGACACATCAGGGCTTTTTGCAGCTGTTTGCTCCACAGCAAACTGATCAGAGGCCCTCAGGAGACTGGGTGGCTTAGGGCAGTTCATTCTAGCACCTTCCAAGGAGAAAGGGGATTGCTGGTGTATTTTCTAGACTCAGTCCACAGCGAGCCATCTGCCAATCCAGAGGCAGCTCTTTGGAGCCTGGGTTTCCCTGCTTCACTTAAGGATGGGATGATGGCTGCCTGGTCTTCAGAGTCCCTTTTGAAAAGAGAGCAGCCACAGAGAAGGGGTCAACAGGGGCTCTAGCTGTGGGGCTTGGAATCCTTGAAGCAATCCAGGGCAAAGGGTCGTTCAGCACAACCCTGGGCAGACGGCTGGCTTCAAGTACAGCTGGCAGGGGCCCAAGGAAAGCACTGGCCAGTCTGGGTCACCACCACACACTGTCCTGGGATGAGCCCTGGTGGGTAATCAAGGCAGAGGGTGGCAACACCCACAGGAAGAGATCCAGACATGGGGGTGGAGGGGGGCAGGACAGGGCCACCTACGAAACCTCCCCCAGCCCAGGCCTGCCCACTGCTCTGCGTCCTCCTCCATCTGCTATCCCCTTCCAGGACCTCCTGTTTTTCAAATCTTCCTCCTTCATTTGTATGTGTGTATCTACACGGCACATAGATTTTATTAGACATTCACATGTGTATTATATATGTGCATTTGTGTGTGTGTGTGTGTGTGTGTGTGTATGTGTGTGGTGCTGGGGATTGAGCCCAGGGCTTTAGCCACCCCAAGCAATGCCCTGCCACTGAGCTATAGCCCAACACTCTCTTTTCTTCTTTCTACCCACACTCCCCAGTCACCACCCATCATTCTCTCTCTGTCGCACTCACGTACTCATTCCTGGAATGAGGCCTAGTGGGCTCATCTCACACTCCACACACTCTTACTTTCCCATCTTCAACCACACACTCACGCTTACTCTCACACACACAGAGCAAAGGGTCAAGGCCACAGGCCCAGCAGTCAATTAGATCTGGTTCAAATCCTGTCTCTGATGCCCTGTGGGCCTGGGAATGTGACTTAATCTCTCTTATTCTCCATTTCCTTGTCTTACAAAATGAAGAGAATAATAGGGCCTCCCTCCTAGGGCAGTAGGGGGAATCACACATGTGGACAGCAGTGATTTGAATTGTGGTCTGTCTGTCTCTTGTGGCTGCGTTTGCACTGGGAGCTGCCTGTGTGACAGTGCAGGTCAAGATGCCCCTGTTGCTATGGTAATGCTGGCCAGGGTAGCTACATGCAAAGGCACTTGGCTCTGTAAGTTGAGGCCTTGAGTTCAGCATCTTCTCCCAGGGGTAGTGAGTTCTGAGCAAAACAAGATGACCCTAATGTCTCGCCAGTCCTGAGTCCTTCAGTTTTCCTGCTTTGCTGAAACTTTCCCACAAATAACCTTTGGATGAAACCTATAGAATAAACTTGCTGAGCTAGCTCTGCAGTCTGTCAAGCCTCACCAGGGCTCAGCCACCCACCTGGCCCCAGCTTTTTCTCCCTTTGTGTGTCTGTTTGTCTTTTCTTTATCCCCCATGGCTCCTGTATCCTGTATCTCCCTTAATTGACAGCCAGGACCCAGAGTAGAGATGGGGCCGAGGCACACATACCCAAGACTCTAAAATCAGTCTGCTTGGACCTATGTGAACATTTTTAGGTGGCATGGTTCCTTCTTCCTCCTGATATAGCCTCTCCTGCAACACAGACAGGGCCTACTTGGCTTTACACATTTGCTTTTTTGGACAAGAGTGAGCGGTTAGGATGATCATCATAATTTTCTGAATTCTATTCTATCATATTGTTCAAAAATTATTAATAGACTTTAATTTTTTGATCAGTTTTAGGTTTAAAGAAAAATGGCAGAAACTAGAGAGCCGTCCTGTAACTCTTCAACCTTCCTTTGGGTTTCTCCTGATATTAACACGTGGTACCGCAGCACATTTGCTACTGAGGAGCCATGTTGGCACATCATTTCTAGCCTGAGTCCCTCTTTGTTTCAGAGTTCTGCTCTGTGCTGTGCCTTCTATGGGTCTTGACAAACAGCGTCATGTAACAGTGTCACCCAGAATAGGTTCACGGCCCCAACTCCCTGTTCTCTACCTGTTCATCCGATCTCAACCCCTGATCTCTTTCTCACCTCTCAGTTTTGCCTCTACCACAATGTTAGTAGGTGGGGTCCTCAGTACGCAGCCTTTTTAGGTTGGCGTCTTTCATTGCATTTAAGGTTCCTCTGTGTCCAATGTGGCTCGACAGTCCATTTCTGTTTTTGGTTAAATAACGCCCCATTGTATGGAGGTCTCTATCCACTTCCTCATCGAAGGGCATCTTAGTTGCTCCAAATATTTAGCACATATTGCTTTTTATGGTATTTTTCTTTTTTTCCCGAATTGAAAGCCTTTCAGAAACCTGATTCAAATATATATGTCCTCAGGTCGTCACAGAAGCCTCCCAAATGCATGGGCGAGACATGCCCGTCTCAGGTCTAGACCCAGCAGTGGCCCGGGCCACTCAGCCAAGGCTCCAGATCATGGAATTTCACAACAATCCTGCAAAGGACTAATTGTTTGTCTAATGCTTCTATTTAAAATCAGGGTTTCTTAAGCTTGGCTGAGTTGACATTTTGGGCCAGATAATTCTAGCTGAGGAGGGCTGTGGTGGGCAGTAGGATGTTTAGATGAAGCGGACAGCATCCCTGCTTCGAACCGGAATAAGCGCCCAGTCTCCAGACACTGTGTATCGTCCCGGAGGAGGGGGAGAACAAAACTGCTCCTCCCACTTCTGAGAAGCGCTGTTTAAAAGCTTTGATATTGTCAGTGCTGCTATGAGACCTTCTGATGCCACCCAGATCCTCCAACCGAAGCCCCCACCCCCTAGGAGAGGGTCTCAGCTCCACAGGACAGCAAGGAGGGGGCTCCGTCCTCCCATGTCCTCCTGAACTTCGCTCTTGCTGGGTGTGTTTGCTTTGATCACAGCCACACTCTGTCACTACACACTAGCCGTCACTAGCCGTCACTAGCCTCTGGCTGATTCTTCCAGAGAAGACAAATTCCAAAGTCATGAGTTTAAGTTGTCACCAAAGATCATCCTGCTTATAGGAGTCCAGCCTGTGTCCTGACTGCAGTCCAGGGACTTCCCCATGAGCCAGAAAAGTCCCAGCAGCGGGGCCATGATAGGCCACCACCTGCCCTTCCACTCACCCGGGTCTATCCCTCAGCAGCTCCTGTTGGCTCCTCCTCCAAAATACACCCCGGATCCAACAACTGCTTTATGGCCACTTTTCTGACCCTGGTTCAGGCTCCCATTGTCTCTTGCCTGGTCTCCTCTTTGGACATAAAGTCTCTAAGAATTACACACACCCCCAACTCCGCCCCCAGAACTGAGGTTTAACTCAGAGGTGCTCTGCCAATGAGCTATATCTTCCGTCCTTTTTTAAAAAAAAGTTTTTATTTTTGACACAGGGTCTTGCACAGGGTCTTGCTGAGTTGGCCATGCTGGCTTCAAACTTGTGATCTTCCTGCCTCATTCTCCCAAGTTGCTGGGATTACAGGCATGAGCCAACTTGCCCGGCTCCTTTTTTAAAAAAATATTGCTCCAGAGTGATCTTAAAAACCATAATTCGGATCCTGTCACTCCCTGGCTTTAATGGCTTCCCATTCCAAAGCATACAGATGAATTTTGTGTGTTTCTACCACTTTGTCTGTGGCCCTTGTCTCTGTATTCTTCAGGAGTGTCTTTAGATGTGGACCTCTAAAAAACCACAGGCCTGACATAGATGGCTTAGCAGGGGTGGGTGCCCCCGGCACAGATGCCTCCCGAGGTCCACTTGTCCCACCTGCACCCTGGGTTTCCTCCCCTTGCCTCTGATCCCACCAGGTTTGTCACTCCTTCCCTTTCCACGAGGGCCAGGCTTCTATGGCCAAGGTGACCCCTGCAATATAGGACCTGCTGCACTTTCTTTGCTCAGATGCCACCTGGCTAGACCCATGGGCTCTGACTTTTCCAGGGATGCCCAGAGAAACCAGGTACTCCACCCTGAATGCAAAGGAGAGGTGGTGCTGGTGCAGTCCCCTGGGACCAATGAAAGGCAGAAAAAGGAAGAGGACAAACTCCTCATTCTCTCTAGTCCTGGGGGACTTCTCTGAGAACTGCCAGTTCTGCTAGAATGCTTGAAAACAAGAATTGGTTCCAACACAATTGATGTATCAGATCACATTGAGTATAGTGTGAATTTTGCATTTGCTTATTCCTGAGTTCAGCAGCTAGGAACAGCAGGGGAACCCAGAAAGCTTTGTTCAGCTGAACGGAGCTGTCCAGGAATTCACAGAACACAGGCATGCACACACTCCGGGTGACTGACAGCTCCCTTGGTTCACCTCGTGTTACACGCCTTGCCATTCACACCTGCTGTTGGAACTGGGGCTGGCTTTCCCCCTCTTCGCCATGTTTAACTCAGAGGTGCTGCAACTCTCTATAGTAAAGTGCCATATTCTTGTACTATTTGTGCATTTCTAAATCACAGACATCAGGTAAAACTATGCTATTGCTATTAGCATTTTTTTTTTTTTAAAGTATTATGTCCTCAGGCGCATTTCCCTGTGGTTGTGATTTTTCATGTGTGGTTTTGCACCGGGTGGTGGTTTTGGGGAACACATATGCTGCATTATGGTGTAACTAACAGTACCACACACTGCCACCGCAGAGCCATTCTGTGTGCCAGAGCAACTGGTGAGCTTCTCGCGAAGTGACCAGTCAGCAGAACGAGGCATTTGGAGCACGTGCTTTCTCTCTTTCACTTCCTGAACGTCTTGCTCTTGGTCCTGCCTGGGATTGCACATTTCCTCTCCTGCACTCACCCCCATCCTTATCCCACTGCCCATAAAGTGTCATACGCTTTGTCTCCACCTCTAGAGGGAACCTGGGCTCAGGTAGTGCACCCACAATGCCTAACCGCAAGGTGGAGAAGGCGGTACAATGGAAAACAGGAAGCAGCCAAAGGGTTGAAGCCGGTGGATGAGGAGGGACATCAGGAAACCAGGGGGGAGGGGAAGGGAAGGTGAGCTCTTCAGGGGGACTGGGAAGTCAGGACAAGGAGTCTAGAAGTCAGTGCCAGCGTAATGAGAAGGTGTCTGATGGCCACAGTCCCTGGGAGTGATGTGACTTGGTCTGGACTTTGAAGAGATAGGTTGGCCGAGGAGTGAAGGAAAGACTGCAAACAGCAAGAGCACTTGTGGGAGACCCCTCCAGCCAGGTGAGAGATGGCAGAGTCTGCACAGGGCAGCAGAAGCGGGACTCAGGAAGTGGCAATCCCTGCCATTATCTCTGTGCGCTTGATGGGGAAGGAGAAATTCTAGGGACCCAAGAGTCAGTTCTGTGTATTTCACTATTATCTGTTTCTGGGTACATCACTATTCTTTAAAGAAAGGAAGAAAAACTTCCAAAAAATTCAAATTTGGGGAGGTGGTGCCAAAGAACCATAGCTATAGCGGTTGCAAAACTGCAAAGCTTATTCATGCACAGGCTATGTGTGTGCACACATGTGTCTGTGTGTGTGTGTGTGTGTGTGTGTGTGTATGTGGTGTGAAGACTGTAGCAGGTGCCACCTGCTGTTTCCACTCACTCCTTTCAGGGAACAATGAGTCCACATGATAAACCACAGTGCAGAGCTTGTGTCTACAACCTGGCCAAAGAAAGGAGAGATTAATTACACAGGAAGGTGGGAATCTCAGAGGCAGATTACGAGAACAAGCTAGCAATTTGGAATCTGATTAGTAACTACTAAAATCAGAACTTCCAGTTAGGGAGTGTACTGAAAACAGTCCATTTTTTTAGGGGTACATGGGAGCAGGAAAGGAGATTGACTTAAATTAATTAAACGTAGTGTTAAATTAAACTAAGTGTTCTTTGATGCACACTGTATCATTCTTGCACAGTTCATGAAAATCTGGTGCACAGCTTCATTACATTTGCTAGATGAAAGTTGGAGGGAGCTGGGCTTGCCATGCACATGTGAATGTGGTACTTTCTTAATAGTGAAAATTGTGGAACAGCAGAATGTGTGACTTCAGATGGGACAGAAGCCCCTTCTCAGGAGAAGCAGGTAGACTGAAGAGCAGAAAGGGGATGGATTTTGGGGGTGGGGAAAGCTGGATGCTGGTTCTCACGCTGCTTCCTCCCAGCAGCTGGCCTCTAGCAAGTTGCCCATCCTAAAGGACTCCTGGGTGAGTCCACTCCCATGCCACAAGCCACATTCATCAGACTACTTCATTTCCATGTGTGCGTAAGCAATATGCACACGGTCACGTCAAGGAGAAGGAGTTAGCAAGTGCTTCCTGTGTGTTCCAGGCACTGTTCCAGCCTCATGACCTGGATGATCACAGCCCTAAGAGGTAAACACTGTCATCCCCATTTACAGAGGAGAAGTAAACGCAGAGAAGCAAGCAATGGGCTCCCGGTCACAGAGGTGCCAAATGGTGAGACGCACAGACAGATCCAAGATTCTGGCTGGAGGCAAAGAGACAGGAGGCCCCAGGTCCAGGTGCTCACAAACCTTCATCCCAGGAGGAGGCGAGGGCTGATAGCTCCATCAGGGACCCTTCCAGCAACACTCTGGGGCCCAGCAAACAGCCTGCCCACGCTCTCGCGTCTGCACCGGGGAACTCCAGCATGCAGGTCACTGGTATGAGTCCAGCTGGGGACTTAGAGAAGGCACTGCTTTCTGAGCCACTAGGTTCTCTGCACTCAAATTCGAATGGGTTCCCCTCTCCTTTCTCTCATTGCCAGGGGCAAGAGCTCAGGGCTCTATGATTTGATTTCCCGTTGTCAGAAGGATCAGGTGACTAGCAGCAGCAGTTTGGATGCTGGTCCGGCTGAGGCAGTTTCAACCCTGGCTTCTGTGGTGGAATATCCTCCCTTTGGGGCTTCTTTTTTAAACACTTACTTATTTATTCCAATTTGTTATACATGACAGCAGAATGCATTTCAGTTCATAGCACACATATAGAGGAGCATGATTTTTCATGTCTCTCGTTGTTCACAAAGCAGAGTCACACCATTCGTGTCTTCATACATGTACTTAGGGTGATGATGTCCATCTCGTTCCACCATCTTTCCTACCCCCATGCCCCCTCCTTTCCTCTCCCTCCCCTTTGCCCTATCTAAACTTCCTCCATTCCTCCCATGCTCCCCACCCCATCCCTATTAAGGATCAGCATCCACATATCAGAGAAAACATTTGGCCTTTGGATTTTAGGGATTGGCTTACTTTACTTAGCATAATATTTTCCAACTCCATCCATTTACCTGCAAATGCCATGATTTTATTTTTTTTTAATGCTGATTAATATTCCATTGTGTGTATATACCATAGTTTCTTTATCCACTTAGCTGCATCAGTTTATGCTGATTCCCAGTTTTCCAAGGAATCTCCATACTACTTTCCATATTTGCCGAACCAATTTGCAGCCCCATCAGCAACGTATGAGTATGCCTTTTCCCTCACATCCTCGCTAACACTTATTGTTGTATTTATTTAATAGCTGCCATTCTGACTGGAGAGAGATGAAATCTTAGAGTAGTTTTGATTTGCATTTCTCTAATTGCTAGAGATGTTGAACATTTTTTTTTATATATTTGTTGATTGATAGTATATCATCTTCTGAGAAGTGTCTGTTTAGTTCCCTGGCCCGTTTATTGATTGGGTAATTTGTTTCTTCAGTGTTAAGATTTTTGAGTTCTTTATACATCCTAGAGTTTAGTGCTCTATCTGATGTGCATGTGGTAAAAATTTGCTCCCATTCTGAAGGCTCTCTATTCACCTCACTGATTGTTTCTTTTGTTGAGAAGAAGCTTTTTAGTTTGAATTCATCCCATTTATTGATTTTTTAAAATTTTATTTCTTGCGCTATAGGAGTCTTACTAAGAAAGTTGACATGATGGAATTTGGGCCTACTTTTCTTCTATTAGGTATAGGGTCTCTGGTTTAATTTCTAGGTCCTTGATCCACTTTGAGTTTTGTGCATAGTAGAGAGAGGGGGTTAATTTAATTTTTCTATATATGGATTTCCAGTTTTCCCTGCACCATTTGTTGAAGACGCTTTCTCCAATATATGTTTTTGGCACCTTTGTCTAGTATGCGATAATTATATTTATGTGGGTTTGTCTCTGTGTCCTCTATCCTGTACCATTGGTCTGCAAGTCTATTTTGGTGCCAATACCATGCTGTTTTTGTTACTATTGCTCTGTAGTATAATTTAATGTCTGATATTGTGATATCACCTGCTTCACTCTTCTTGCTAAGGATTGCTTTGGCTATTCTGTGTCTCTTATTTTTCCAAATGAATTTCATGACTGCTTTTTCTATTTCTAAAGGAATGTCATTGGGATTTTGATTGGGCTTGCATTAAATCTGTATAGCGCTTTTGGTAATATGGTCATTTTGATAATATTAATTCTGCCTATCCAAGAACAAGGGAGATCTTTCCATCTTCTAAGGTCTTCTTTAATTTCTTTCTTTAGCTTTTATTGTAGAGGTCTTTCATCTCTTTTGTTAAGTTCATTCCCAAGTATTTTATTTTTTTTTTGAAGTTATTGTAAATGGGGTAGTTTTCCTACTTTCTCTTTCAGAGGATTTGTCACTGATGTACAGAAATGCATTTGACTTATGGCTGTTGATTTTATATCCTGCTATTTTGCTGAGTTTATTTATTAGTTCTGGAAGTTTTCTGGTGGAATTTTTTGGATCCTCTAGGTATAGAATCATGTTGTCGGCAAATAGTGATAGTTTGAGTTCTTCTTTTCTAATCCATATCCCTTTAATTTCTTTCATCTATCTAATTGCACTGGCTAGAGTTTCAACAACTATGTTAAATAGAAGTGGAGAAAGAAAGCATCCTTGTTTTGTTCCAGTTTTTAGAGGGAATGGTTTCAATTTTTCTCCATTTAGGATAATGTTGGCCTTGGGCTTAGCATAGGTAGCTTTACAATGTTGAGATATATTTTTGTTATCCCTAGTTTTTCTAGTGTTTTGAACATGAAGGGGTTCTGTAATTTGTTGAATACTTTTTCTTAATCTATTGAGATGATCATATGATTTTTATCTTTAAGTCTATTGATGTGATGAATTACATTTATTGATTTCTGTATGTTGAAGCAATCTTGTATCCCTGGGATGAACCCCACTTGATGGTGGCCCACTATCTTTTTAATATGTCTTTGTACTCAATTTGCCAAAATTTTATTAAGAATTTTTACATCTATGTTCATTAGAGATATTGGTCTGAAGTTTTCTTTCTTTGATGTGTCTTTGTCTGGTTTTGGAGTCAGGGTGATATTGGTCTTATAAAATGAGTTTGGAAGTGTTTTCTCTTTTTCTATTTCATGAAATAATTTGAGGAGTACTGGTATTAGTTCTTCTTTGAAAGTCTTGTAGAACTTGGCTCTGTATCCATCCAGTCCTGGGCTTCTCTTGGTTGGTAGGATTCTGATGGTATCTTCTATTTCATTGCTTGAAATTGATCTGTTTAATTTGTGTATATCATCCTGATTCAGTTTGGGCAAATCATATGACTCTAGAAATTTGTTGATGCCTTTGATATTTTCTATTTTATTGGAGTACAAATTTTCAAAATAATTTCTAACTATCTTCTATATTTCTGTAATGTCTGTCATGATATTTCCTTTTTCATTATGGATGATAGTAATTTGAATTTTCTCTCCTCTTCTCGTCATTAGTGTGGCTATGCGTTTATCAATTATACTTATTTTTTCAAAGAACCAACTTTTTGTTTTGTTAGTTTTTTGAATTGTTTCTTTTGTTTCAATTTCATTGATTTCAGCTCTGATGTTAATTAGTTCCTGTCTTCTACAATTTTTGGTATTGTTTATTCTTCTTTTACTAGAGCTTTGAGATATAATGTTAGGTAATTTTTTGTTGACTTTTTCTTCTTTTAAGGAATGAACTCCATGCAATGAGCTTTCCTCTTAGTCCTGCCTTTGCAGTGTCCTTGAGATTTCGATATGTTGTATCTGTGTTCTCATTCACCTTTAAGAATTTTTAAATCCCCTCCTTGATGTCTTCTGCAACCCATTTTTCATTCAACAGCTTATTATTTAGTCTCCAGTTATTTGTTGGAGTAGCTTCTATTTTTTATTTTATCATTGAATTCTAATTTCATTCTATTATGATCTGATAGAATGCAAGCAGCATCTCTACTTTTTTGTATTTGCTAAGAGGGTTGCTTTGTGGCATAATATATGGTCTATTTTAGAGAAGGATCCATGTGCTGCTGAGAAGAAAGTGTATTCACTCATTGGTGGATGAAATATTTTATATATGTCTGATAAGTCTGAGTTATTTATTGTATTATTGAGTTCTATAGTTTCTTTGTTCAGCTTTTGTTTGGAAGATCTATTCAGTGGTGAAAGAGGTGTGTTAAAGTCACCCAGAATGATTGTGGTGTGGTCTATTTGATTCTTGAACTTGAGAAGACTTTGTTTGATGAATGTAGATGCTCCATTGTTTGGGGCATATATGTTTATACTTGTTATGTCTTGTTGATGTATGTTTCCCTTAAGCAGTATGAAATGTCCTTCTTTATCCATTCTGATTAACTTTGGCTTGAAATCTACTTTGTTTGATATGAGGATGGAAACCCCTGCCTGTTTCCACAGTCCGTGTGAGTGGCATGTTGTTTCCCAACCTTTGACCTTCAGTCTGTGGATATCTTTTCCTATGAGATGAGTCTCTTGAAGGCAGCATATTGTTGGTTCTTCTTTTTTTTTTTTTTAAATCCAATCTGCCAGTCTATGTCTTTTTAAAAAATTTATAGTTGTATATGGACACAATGCCTTTATTTATTTTTACGTGGTGCTGAGGATTGAACCCCGTGCTAGGCAAGTGCTCCAGCCCCAGCCCTAATCTATGTCTTTTGATTGGTGAGTTTAGGCCATTAACATTCAGGGTTATTATTGACACATGATTTGTATTCCTGGTCAATCTTGTTTATTTTTGGTATTTAATTTGACTTGTTTTCTCTTTTCATTGGTTTTTCCTTTAGTGTAATACCTCCCTTTGCTGATTTTCATTTTTTTTTTTTCATTTCCTCCTCATGGAATATTTTGCCAAGGATGTTCTGTAGTACAGACTTTCTAGTTATAAATTCTTTTGTTTATCATGGAAGGTTTTTATTTCTTCATCAAATATAAAGCTTAACTTTGCTGGATATAAGATTCTTGGTTGGCGTCCATTTTCTTTCAGAGCTTGGTATGTGTTATTCTAGGATCTTCTAGCTTTCTGGATCTGGGTTGAAAAATCTGCAGAGATCCTAATTGTTTTTCTCCCTATAGGTAATCTGATTCCTTTCTCTTGTGGTTTTTAAAATTCTATCCTTATTCTGTTTGCTAGGCATTTTCATTATAATGTGTCTTGGTGTAGATCTGTTGTAATTTTTGTACATTTGATGTCCTGTAAACTTCTTGTATTTGATTTTCCAATTTATTCTTCATGTTCGGGAGATTTTCTGATATTATTTCATTGAGGAGACTGTGCATTCCTTTGGTTTGAATCTCTGTGCCTTCCTCTATCCCAATAAATCTTAGATTTGGTTTTTTGATGTTATCCCATAATTCTTGGATGTTCTGTTCATGGTTTCTTACCATCTTCATTGTATGGTGAACTTTATTTTCAAGACTGTATATTTTGTCTTCCTTATCTGATCTTCTGTCTTCCAAGTGGTCTAGTCTGTTGGTGATGCTTTCTGTTGAGTTTTTAAATTTAATTTATTGTTTCCTTCATTTCAAAGATTTCTGATTTGTTTTTTCAGAATCTATGTCTTTCTTGAAGTAGTATTTTGCTATCTGTATTTGCTCCCTTATCTCTTTATTGGACTGATCAATTTTTGCCTGTATTTGCTCACTTAGGTCATTATTTAATTTGTAGATCATTTTAATTAAGTACATTCTGAACTCCTTCTCTGACATTTCATCAACTGTACTGTTCATGGATTTTATTATTGTAATATCTTGATTTGTTTAGGGCACTTTCCTCCCTTGTTCTTTGATGCTGTGTATGTATCTTCCTTTCTTGCAGTGCAGATCTGAGGCATTACAGTTTCTACCCCATAATCTTATGTGTCCCTGCAGATAACCTGTACCTCACCTTGGTCTTGGGCTTCTAGACCCTGCTGGTGTCCCATGGCAAATGCTACTGCAACTAACCGTGGTAGTGGCAATAGCAGAGATAACTCAAGATAGCAGTGAGGATGTCCCAAGATGGATGCAGCCACTTTCAGAGATGGAGCTGGAAGGGTGGGCTGCCTGTTTGGATATGCAGCTGCCTCCAGGACCTATCTGTTGTCCCAAGGTGGAGGTTACTGGGTGGGGAGGGCTATGGTGATGGCTGCAGTGTCCCAGGATGGAACGGGGGTAGGCCTAGGTCCTGGTGTGGATCTTCAGGTTGGAGGGGTGGTCCTAGGCCTGGGGCTGGGATCTGGGGTAGGTCTGCTGGTTGGTTCTGGGGTCCCGTGTGGGTCTGCCAGTTGGCTGGGTGGTCCTCGGACTGACTTTGGCCTTGGCTCCTGTGCAGGTGGGTGGGGTGGTCCTAGGCCTAGGGCTGGGTTGCCGCGTGGGTCTGCAGGTCAGTGGGTCAGTCCTGGGCTGGGGCCTTAGGAGCATCTTGATCTCAAGGTTCCAAAGCCATAGCAATAGCTGGTATTTTTGGTGGCCTTGCTGAACCTTTATCGGGTGAGCAGAAAGGGGTCAGTGGGGTAAAGGCACAGGCTCTGGATCAGACAGTGTCCAAGTCCCAGCCCCTCTGTGGACTGTCACTCAGGAAGTCACTCATTGTCAGGCTTCAAGCTCCTACCTCCAAAAATTGAATGGCAATGGTGCCTCTCAGGGCTGTTTTGAGGATTAAATGAGACAAGATTAAATGAGATGGTGCTAGACACGTTCCCAAGTACTGGGCAGCACTAGAAAACATTTTAGTAACTTTAAACTCATTTACTTCTCCTAACAACCCTCGCAGAGCGAGGAGTGAGATTCTTTCCCTTTTATGGCTCAGAGGAGGCAAATGACATAGCAACGTCACATATCTGCAAGAGGCAGAACCAGCCTTTGAACTAGTTGTGTGAATGCGCAGGAAGCAGCCTGAGGATGGAGCTGGGGTTCAGTGGTGGAGAGAGACCCAAGGCTGATATGGACGCCAGCTCTGCCACTCTGAGGAAATCAGTTAAGTTCTTTGGGCCTCAGTTTCTTCCTCTGTGGAATGGGAAAAATACCAGTCCTGATTGTTGTTGAAAGAATCAAGTCTGAGAGAGACTCGAGGTGTTGGGCTATTGTGAAAAAGGAAACGATGCAGGAAAACATCTTCAGACAGGCCTTTCTTTCACTGGACCTACACCTCGGGGCAGACGGCCTTTAGGGCAAACCTTGGGTACCGGAGCCTGCAGCGGGGCACGTGGCTCCCTTGGGTTCCCAGGCTGTGCTCCTCCTCTGCAGGACGGCTGTGTAGGACAGGCGATGCAGCTGTTCCTGGTGCTCTGGAGAGTCCGCCAGGCCCCCCTCCTTTTGGGGGGGGATTCCACTTGTCGCCCTAGACACCTGGGATCAGGTGCAAAGTGGCAGAGGCAGATGCTGACTCAACGTCCTGCGCCGAGGTCTCCTCTGAGGTCAAGTTCACTCTGTGGCTCTTGGAGCAGGAGAAATTATGAGGATGTCCCCAGTTTATCCTTGAGGACTCCTCCCACAGGGTTTCCTCTGGAGGATTTTGGGAAACAGGCTGCTGCCTGCAGGAGCAGTCTTGGTACCTTTCCCCTCCCTGTGGCCATGCTCTGGGACACACCTCCTCCTAGGGGCCTCCCACGGTGACTCTGGCCATGAGCTTTGCGTTGGAATGTTGGATGGCGGTGATGTGATGCAAGCCAAGACTTGAGAAAGACTGGCAGATTTACGTTTGTACCCTTGTTCCTCTGTCATCACCATGAGCTTGTGCCTGGGTGGGCCTGTGGGGTGAGTGACATGGAGCTCCATCTCCTGCCACCCCACCAGGGGTTGTCTTAGATCAGCTAATGCCCAGAGATGTGGGTGAGCCCACTCAGGACCTGCAGAGTCCCTAGCAGACTGGAGGTGTGTGAGCCGTCTCCACCCTGAGCCTGGAGATCTGTGAGCTAAGCATAAGTTGCCTGTGGTCCTCCACTCAGGCCTGGGATTGTTTGTTACACAGCACTATCACCTCAATAAATAGCTGATACACAGATATGTTTTTTAAAAAATATAACACCCTATGACTTTGATTGTATTTTGCTACATGATTCAAATTCACCTTTCTCTGCCTCTTTCTTTGCTCCTAAAGGTCCTGGCAGGAAACATTATTTTCCACTGATACACATGGCCCTACAGATAGCTTCTGATGGCTCCACTCAATGAAATTCTGACTGGAGCAAATAGAAAATGCAACACCTCCCTTCTATCTCACTCTTCTTCTTCCTGTTTATTTATTTTAATAAAATCCAATGCATATTTTAAATAAACGGGTCATATATGTTTAAGATGAGCCCCCACCAGTGCTAAGCCAGACTGCACGTCCTCAATGCAGCCCAAGCCTCCCCTGCCCAGGGCTTCTCCTCGTCATGGGGATATGAGGCCCTGTGTTTCCATGGCGTCACTCCTGTGCATCTGTGATAATGCCCTCGTCACTGTGACGAGGTGGCAAATCCCGACCAACTGAACTCAGATGACCTCCTACTGGCCTCAGGATTTGGGTCAGGTTCCCTGAATCCTGAGGAACATGCAAGGTGAGGATCATGATGACAGTGGTCACCTCCCAGGGTTGCCTGGGCAGGTTTAATGAAAGTGTACAACTCCCGGCTTGGCACCTGGCTGTAGTAAGCACTCACTATGCATCAGCTGCTTGCAATCGTGTGTGGCACCCTGGAATCTGAAGTGCTAGCTGGCATTTAATACGCATCGTCTCTCTACTGTCTTAAGTATTTTAGGTATTCTTTTAAGGCTCCTTGGGTGTTTATTTCATTTCAAACCTCATGGCAACTGTTAATGTAGATAGTGTTTTTATCCCTGATTTTTGATGAGAAGATTGAGGCACAGAGAGGTAGAATAACTTATCCAAGGCCACACAGCTAAGAGACAACCCTTATTGTCTTCCTTACACTTTTTTATAGTTATTCACCCATCTTTCTCATTGGTTGATCTCACTGGAATGTGCAATGAATGCTTGCCTTCAAGGGCTTAGCACAGTGCCTGGCCCATAGACCCATATGGTGACAGAGGTTGCCAGAGGGTGGTCTGTATCCTTGTGCTCTTTTCTCTCTTGACATGCACCCCCTTGAGGGCAGAGGGCTGGGTCCCCTGATCCCTGCACCTGCCTGCTACTGAATCTGATGGACAGATGGTGCCGTGAGGAAGAGGCCTGGGCTGCTTCTCACTCTGGCCTCAGCTCTGGGCTGCCTAACGCTCCAGCTCCTATCAGGACACAGGAAGCAAACGAGGCTCTTAGCAGCCTCAGGCGAGCGGTGTGTGTGGGGGGGTGAACTGAGCAGATGGGTGTACACAGGAGTGTTTAATAACGCTATCACGCTACCCCTTCCTCGCGGAGCCGTTGTGACATTCTGCGTTAAAAAAGTGACAACCTTCCATTGCTGTGCATCCCCCAGGCCTGGCATCGCAGAGCTCCCTGCCCCAGAGAGCTCGTGTTTTCTGGCAGCCAACGGCACACGGGGATCGGGGACACTGATGGCTTTGTGCAAAAATATCCTCGTGGAACCCTTTTCAGCCCTTTGTAGTGCGGTTGTTCTGCTCGCTTGTCAGAAGCGTAATTTTCATTAAATATTAAGAAGCTGTTTGTTAAAATAATGTCGTCATGGTAACCAGGCGGGGGAGGGGGCTGAAGAAGTCTGGTGCGGCCCGAATCCCAGCATATTAATCAAGTGCTTGGTACTCTGTAGAGAGCGTCCCTCTGAGCCTCCTGGTGACAATGAATCTGGAGGATGTGATGGCTGGGGCCTTGTAGATGGCAATGGCAAAGGCGTGGGCTCTCAGGAGGTCCTTGGAGCTGTGTGGTGTCTGCTGGACAAATGGACGGGTGGACTGATGGATGGGCAAATGAATGAATGTCAAAACCCACATTTTTGATGTTTGTGCCTGAGCTCTTTCTTCCTTTTCTTGGTACTAGGGATTAAACCCGGGAGTGCGTCACCACTCAGCCACATCCCCAGGCCCTTTATATTTTGAGACAGGATCTCACTAAGTTGCCCAGGGCCTCACTGAATGGCTGAGGCTGGCCTCCAACTAGTGATCATCCTGCCTCAGCCTCCTGAGTTGCTGGGGTTACAGGTGTGGGCCACCATGCGTGGCTCGTTGGAGCCGTTTCTGACAGTTCTGGTTTTCAGTTGCCCTTTTATAGTAGAAAGGAGTTTTGCCAAAAAATTGGGGGCGGGGGGGGGGGTGGCGGCTAGGGAATTAAAGAGGGAGGCAAAGATTTCTCTTGCTCTAAAGGAGAGCGAAAGGCGATGGCAGAGAAGCAAAGCAGGAAAGTCTGCAGCCCGATTGCCTGGGCCCCGTCTGGCTCTGCCACATCTCTGGGGACGGTGACCCGTTCCCCCAAGCCTTGGTCTCCACTCTCAGAACGTGGCCCAGGGCTGTGTGTCCTTGCCTCTGGGGACTGGAAGATCAGAGGAGACGGTACTTGATCAAGTGATAACTCCTTTCTATCTCTGCTGGTACTTGCACAGGGCCTGCTGCTGTTCCTGCAAATGTCACTAATGTCACCATGCAGGGAAGGTCCCAGGGCATTGGTAGCTAAAGGCCCCACGGGGCCCTGGTCATCCAGGGCAGTGTCCAGACCAGGTCCAGGGGACGCCACAGCCCAGGTGCTTTCTGAGGTCACACTGTGTTCTCTGAAGGGCCAGAGGGAGGTCACTTGCGAACTGCTGAGGTTTGGATATGGCATGAGCATGTCCCCCAACGGGTCCTGTGCTGGAAGCCTGATCCCCACTGGAGCCCTGTCGAGGTGGTAGGACTTTAAGAGGAGGGGCCTAGTGGAAGGGGCTTAGGTCACAGTGGCACTGCCCTAGGAGGACATTAACATAGTCCCCTCAGAGGCCCAGTGTGAGCAAGTTGTCATAACAGGAGCAAACGCCTGACTCTGTGTCTCTCTGCCTTCCTGTCTCACTGTGTGTCTCTTGCAGATGTGCCCCTGCCACTGTGATGCCATGTGTCCACAGGCCCTCACGGGAGGCCAAACCAATGTGGCCACCCGATCTTGGACTTTCAACCTCTGAAATTGTGAGCTTAATAAACTCTCTTTTTTACTCACTATCCAGCCTCAGGTGTTTTGTTATAGCAACATGCAATGGACTAACACACCATCTCTCTTGTAATCTTGTTTTGTTTTTGCAAAGCTTTTATAAATACAAAACCATTCTTCGCTCACTGGCCATACAAAGCCAGACCCAGTAGGCTGGCTGTAATAATGATATGATAAAACAGAAGAAAAAGGAAAGGAAAGTAAAGGAGATGTAGACAGTGCCTTTTTTCCACTAAAAGTAAGTTGAAGGGCTACTCCCTGGTTCTGGAGGGAGACACATCAGTACATTGTGACACTTTAGCATGCTGCAGAGGAGCACCCACAGGTGGGACATCACTTCTGCAAAAATATATGCCACTGGATTTGTTTCACATGTGGTCTAGACGCAGAGGCCTACCCCAAGTTCAATGCTTCCCGATGGGTCCCTTCTGAAAATCACAGCCACAGTCATCAGTCCATTATCTTGGGCGCTGAATGCCCTGCAGACTCTCACATTGCGTGCTGGTTTTGGTAGCCCCCCTTTCCCCAATATCCCCACCCTCCGATCTCAGTCCTTGTGGTCTGGCAATGCCTGGTGGGCACATGTGACCAGTCCTGGCCAGTGAGCATGGTCCACCCCTGCAGATGGCTCACAGGGGGACATGTGGCCTGGGTCTTTCAATCCCAGGGCACGCGAGGGCCTTTGGGAAGCGAAATCCTCTTTCCATGGGAATAGCTGTTGGTGGCCACTCTGTCACAGTGTCAGGGTGGGAAACCTGCCTGAATGGGGCCCACACAGAAGCTGAGCCAGGGCTGCAGAGAGGACTCCTATTGTTATTGTTTGAGCCCAGCGGGGTGCCAGCTCAGACTTTCCAATTACATGGACCACCTTTCTGTTTTACACTCAGGTCAACTTGAATTGGATTTCTCTCTTATAACCCAAAGTCTCCCGTGACCACATATCCACTAAGCATTGTTATCTGATAATTTCAGGTATTATCATTTTCTTGACCAAAAACTTTGGGCTCCAAAACACACGGAACAGGGTTTAGGGCCGGGTGACCAGGACAAAGCTTGAGACAGACACAAAGGACGGGTGAGATGCCATTTCTCCCTTTTCTCTTCCTTTCTCCTGTGGCTGAGATACACGGGGTCCACTTGTGGGACTGGGGGAAGGAGCCAAGATCACCTCACATGCCCTTGAACCTGCACCTGACCCAGTGCCTGCCGCGGAGCCTTACGTGTAGTCGGTCAGGGTGGAGTGAACGTCACACCAGAGGCAGGTGGGAAGTTGCAGCTCCGGTTCCTGATGGAACCGCTGCTTCTGGTCCTGCCTCCTAAGTGCTGATGCCACTCTGTCCCTAGCCCGGCTGTCTCCTGGCTCTGAGCTGTCCCTGGGAGAGCCCACCCTCGGGCTCCCTGCCTTCTCCATGGGCCTGCTGTCTACCTTGAGACTGGTGATGCCAGGCCACGCTGATTTTTCGTAGGGCAGTAGGCTGGGAGGCTAGGGCAGGGGGAGGGGGACACAGTTAGGGAGGGTGACATATTTGAAGAAGTCCCAGGCGATCGCATTTCTTCCTCCTCTCCCTCCCCAGCAGGAGCACAGCCACCAGGTTGGCCATCAGTGGCCTATGTGCTGGTGACTCCCCAGAGCATCCCTCCCTCCCTCCCTGAGCTGGTTTCTGAGTTCCAGGGCTATGAGGACGTCCCCACTAGGACGATGTCACAAACACTAATCCGAGCTTAACAGCAACACTGATGGTGGGTAACAGGCTCTCACCGAGAATATTCACCTGGTCCGGATATAGTTTTTAACATTTTTATGTTAAATGGTGGTGGGGGGGGGACCAGGCCTTGCCCCTGCTGGGCCAGTGCTCCCCACCAAGCTGCAGCCCCAGCCCAGCCAGACAGAGTTCCTAACGTTTTACATGTACTGATCCTAGCCCTCCCAGGTTGGTAATGATAATAACCACTTAATTTTCACTATACAGAGGAAGATCTGAGGCTCAGTGAAGTTAAACGACCCCTCCTCGTCCATGGTGCTGGCCAGGTAGCTGAGCCAGAACTTGATTCCATCCAAGGGCTCCTGAGACCACGGTAGCTGCTGGTCTATGCTGCCCTCTGCTCCATGCACAATCCACGGGCACGTGGAAGGCCACACTCCCAGGCCACCTCTCCATCCACCATGTTTTCTGTCGGCCCACTACTTGGTGAACAGGGTCATTTTCTCTTACGGTTCCCAAACCAAGCCTGGGACTTGCTCTCAGTCCCTCCTTCTATCCCCACCCAAGTCCAGCCAGGTGTTGCTCAGAGTTGTTTCTGGAGCAAGCCTCCCACCCTTCCATCCCTGCTGTGGCTGCTGGGGTCCAGCTGGTCATTCATTCCCTCTCTCCATCAGACTGGCTGCCACCCAGCCTCTGCCTCCGACCCTCCCACCTGTCTGAGCCCAAGGCATCACACCTCTGAAAGTCACCTCTTGCTTCCTGCAGGCAGTCTGGCCCCTCTCATGGCATCCGAGGACCTCTGGGTTGCACTGATCCTCCTCGCCCACCTCAGCCACCACGTGCTCCCGCGAGGCTCTCCTGCCCCAACAACCCAGGCTTCCTGACACTCCCCAAATGCCCATGCTCATCTGCCTCTGTGCCTTTGCTGAGCTTCCTGTCTCCCCTGTCTGCAGGAATCCTCCCTCCTCCAGGGTCTCTGAACTCGTGGGCAGAAGGGAACACTTCATTTCTATAGTAGGCAACTTGCCATCTTTTTGAAGCCAGTCAAGTGATCGTGACACACACACTGACTTCTGCATTTACTGAGTGGTTTTGTTACCGCTTTTACTCTGTGCTAGGCACTGTCCTAGGCACATTCCAGAAATTCATAAGCTTTTATGAGTCTTCAACATAGTCATCCTGACTACTCTATGAGGCAGCCCATTTTATGGATAAGGAGACCGAGGCCCAAAGAAGTTAAATAACTTGTCTGAAATCACAGAACTAGCAAAGGGGGAGAAGAGATTCCAAGTCTGGCCCCTACAGCATGATCTTAAGGACTCTGCTTTATTGCTTTGTGTTGGGTGGTAGAGACTTTAAGAGTCAAGAAGAGGGGACAGGGGCCTCAGGGGAAGCTACTGGACTTGCACTGAGTTTTGATATGACGCCTTGGTCTGCCCTGGCCTCTTGGTGACAGCTCCTCAGTGACCCCACGCTGGCCATGCACTCTGGCCCCAAGGCCTCCTCTTTGCCCCCTAGCCTCCCTCAGCTCCATCTCAGGAGGGAAGAGTCTGAGACTGTCCAAGGATGAAGATAGAGACCCTCAAGGCCACCATACTAGGAAGTGGAGCTTGGGTGGGGAGAAGGGAAGAGCGGGATGGGGACAGTCTCCTCTCTGCAGCCCGTGGAGCTGTGGGATGACTGCTGGGGTGGGGCCCCATGGGGGCAGGTTGCTCCCCGGGTGGGGACAGGGCCCGAGCTGCAGAGCGGTTCTGCTCTGGGTCCAGAAGAGAAGACCAAAGAGTGAGGGTATGCAGCCTGGTGAGCCAGAGGGCACTGGGCCAGATGCTCCAGGTGGCTGGGATAAGGTACGCACCTGTCTGTCACCCACCTTAGAATCCCAGCCCTCAGCCCAAACCCAGGGGTCCTCATGAGCTCAGCTGTGCTTCCCTAACCCTCTGCGGCCACCCACACCAGGCCCCGTGACCAGGGCACAGCTTCTCCAGCCTTGCCTCACACAGACTTTCCTTTTTCCCTTTTCTTCCTTTCCTCTCCCCGCCCCCTCTGAGCAGGGACTTGTTCTTTCTCCTGCAGATTCTCAAAGACTTAGGCTGAGGCCCACTGAGAGCGGAGCTCCGTTTCAAAAGTCTAAACCCATTTTTAACAAGGAGATCCCATCCAAACCCATTTTTAACAAGGAGAGCCCATCCTCTGGGTGCGCGCACACTCGAATCTGTTGGCGTCAGTGTGGCACGAGCTCACCTTTCCTGTCCCGCCTTTCCCTGCGGAGGGAGTGGATTCGATTGCTGACACGACTGCGCAGAAGGGACAGTGAGGACACGGTCCGGGTGCTGCGCAGCCCAGTCCCTGCTAGAGAAACGCTGTGCTGGGGGACTCACTGTGCTACAGACACCTTTGGCTGCTTTCATATCAGGACCCTGGGAGCCACTCCTCCCAGAAGACCAGAGCAGAGCCTCAAGTGTGGGATTTACATGAACACTTCCCACTGAAGAATCATCAGGCACAAAAAGGAGAAGCCCTTGAAAGACTAACAGGAGTCATTTGAAAACTATGTTGCTTTTTTTTTTTTTTTTTTTTAAATCAAACTGTACCAATTTTCTGGACCCTATTCAAAGAGCAAAGCTCACCTCTTATCTCATTTACTCTCCCAAACCACTCTACGAGATGTTATTTCCCCATGTTATAGATCACGAAACTCTAGGAAAACTCGCTCTGGACTACCCTGCAGCACCACACACGTGTGAACTCTGGAAAAGCAGCTTCTCCGCAGCAAGTGCAGCGGAGCCTAATTCAATTTCCCTGGCCATCTCAGATGGAGGCCAAGCTGCCCACTGAATGGTTTTCCACTTCAATAAACTCCCTGCTTTTGTGAGAGCGTCAGCCATTCAGGCCAGAGTCATGGCCTGGAGGCACAGGTCAAGTATGCTCAGCTGGGGTCACACCTGCAGCACAGACCGTGGGGCCCCTCTCTCTGTATCAGTCCACTCAGGCCAAGCTGAGTTCCTGTAGGGAGAGGCGGCCAAGCGCCCCACGTGGGGAGCCCCTGGGAGGAAGACTTCTTGCTCACTTGGGTTGGTCCAGGTGAGCGAGGTTCGCCGGGCCTTGCCTCTCTAATCGAACATGAGGCTGCGGATTTAAAACCATGAAGAGTGGAAGCAGGAAGATGACCTTAGACATCACTTTGTCTAAGGATGCCAAAGAGTGGCATGTGGGTCACGGTCCTTTTTCTAGCCTCCTTGGCAGACATCGCTAATCCGTGGCAGCATCTCTGCAGCAGGGGTGCCTCAGCACAGTTCCCTGGCAGCCGGGGCCACTGGACCCTTTCATTCCTGCCTGCTTCCCACCCAAGGCAGAGAGAGAAGTTGTAGTTGCTTGGCAGGTACCAGGAAAAAGAACCTGGTGTGTTTTTAGACTCCTGGGCGTGGGGCTGGGCTTATGTCATGCACAATTTGGCCAGCACCACGATCTTGTGCTCAGCTAGGGTCACGGTGAGATGGGGCAGAGGAGCCACAAGGGAGGCCCCTGAGCAAGCTAATTCTATAGCCTCAGGCCTTGCACTAAAGTCAGAAGTGTGGCCTTGAGAGTGTTCCACGCAGATATAATTTATCTGAAATACAGTAAAAATCCTGGGGTGGTGGCTGCTGCTGCCTTCTGCCAAGGGAACCATTGTTCTGGGAAGCCAGTGACAAGCTGTTCATCTTCTAGCCTTGGGGACAGCCAGACCTCCCTAGGGAAGGGGTGGGGGCTGATGTGGAGTGGGGACCAAGACCAAACTGCTCAAACTCGAAGTCTGCCACGGTTTCCGGGTGTGGCGATGGAGTCTGTTTTTGTGTGCTAGTGTCTTCCAGTTTTCAAGACCACTTCAGAGAGGGAAGGATGTTGGCGTATGGTGTCCTTGTTCACTGGGGGAAAGGGACATTAGAGAAGTCGCGCTGGCAGAGCTGCCTCTGGCTTTGGACCAATGTCAGAACCAAGGGGGACCATCAGAGGGAGACTGCAGGAGAAATGGTGTCCCCGACCACAGTGTCTGCTGTAGAGAATGGGCTCAGAGTGGGCCCCTTGCTTCATCTCAGACCCAACACTGAGTCTAACCCACAACTAGAAGAAGGGCTAATAGCCACTGAGTGCTCACCAGGACGTAGACGGGGCCAAGCAGCTTGATATGAATGACCTTCTCGAATCCTCACCACCACGCTGGGAGATAGTCACTACCCCATCCCCATTATACAGATGAGAAAACCAACGCACAGAGAAGCTGGCAACTTGCCTGAGGCCCCACAGCCAGTGGAACAGCCAGGACTTGAATCCAGGGTCACTGCCGCTAAGCACAGACACCGGCCTCCCGGAACTGCCCCTTGGATACTTGATTTTTCACCATGATTTACTGAGCACCTACTTGGGGTCCAGTGAGTGCAAGGACACAGCTCTGTCCTCGAAGCTCAACTGGCGCCTGAAGACTCGCAAGGACCAGCCAAGAAGAGACTCAGATCCCCTGTTGAGCCTTCCTCCTCCTCCTCTTCCCTGCCCCCTCCCCGATACCATTCAGGGTTCCGCTGCACACACAGCCCATGCGCAGTCACTGTCAAACTCGATTCTCATCCAGGCTGCCAGCTACTGAGAGAAAAACAGCATCTCTGGCCTCCCACAGCGCCCTGCCCTCAGGGGCCTTTGGGAAGTATTGCTGCAGCTGACCGGGGCAGGAGACCCAGGCACAGCACAAAGGACAGCGTGTCTCATTATTCACACCCTCCCCTGTGCCATGGGTGTCCCATTTGGATCCAGAGTACAATTTTTTTTTCTCACGCCCAGTGGGCCAGGTTTGGGGCACAGGTTCCTGCCCCTGCCAGAGGGCCACCACCATCCTCAGTGACGTCATGCTTGTGGTCCAGCCGCCTGTCTGGGTCTCCCTGCTTTGCCTCCTGGGGAGTGGGTGGTGGGTGCTCTTGCCACACCTTCCCTGGCCTTTCCTCCTGGTCTGTGTGGCCTGGATCTTGGGCCCCATTCTCAGTGGTGCAGCTGGCTGGTAACTCTGTGGCTCCGGAATGGGAGGGAGCACCCTGAGCCTCAGCAAAACTCCCATCATGCTTTGCAAGTTGCCCACCCATCATGGACATAAGGTGTTAGCTCAGGTGCAGCTGGCCAACAGGTGTGAGGTCACTGGAGAGACTCAATGGTCATCTCATCCAGTGGCTTCGGCAGCAGAACCTGCCACGGAGAGGCAGCACAGAGAGGGGGTGTGTCATTCAGCAGCCTCCTCCTGCCTGAGTCCTGGCCCCTCAGGGCTCCATTGCACACCATGGAGCCAGCTCCCTCCCTCTCTGTTCTGAGGATTACTTCCTGAGCCCTGACTGAAGCTTCTCTGAATACAATTCTCAGCACACGCCTTCTGGATGGGGAGTCTGAGCTGCTGTCATCAGAGCCGAGAAAGGACGGCTCAGACACTTGCAGGCTCAGTTCGCTCCTGGGGAAGGACTGGCAGGAACCTAGCAAGTTCCAAGGGACTGGCCCCGGGATCCCCAGCACAGTGCTGCTCCCAGTGCACGTGGGCGGAAACTGTCAGGGCTGCCAGCGGCCAGCTGCCTGTCCCTTCCTCCCATCCCTCTCCTCTCCCTTGAGACCCAACCTGTGACCACCGACAGACACGTCACTCACCATCTCGTGTGGCTTACATCCTGGGAAGCTTCTTCCAGCTCAGCTCCAAGAGCAGCCAGTGTGTGGGGGCCTGCAGGAGAGGAGCTCAACGTTAGCAGCAGGGCAGAGCACGGGGTGGCCATCTCTCTTTCCCAGCAGGACTGAGTCACTGGGAGACTGGGGTAAAGGTGGGAGGATAAAAGGAAGAGGAATCGGTATAAGGACCGAGCTGCTCATTAAGCCAACCTCAAAATCTCTGGGCTTGTGGCGATTCTGAGACAGGGAGAGGAAGAAAAAAAAAAAAAAGCCCCTAACCCTGGATGAGTCAGCAGCTCGTTGCAAGGCAGGCTTTTCAGGAGAGCGAAACTGGTGGGGAAACTGCGTGGGGTGGGCCAGGGGGCCCTCTTTGACCTCACGCAGTGTCCCGGGAGTCGCCCCTGCCTGCTCCCAGCAGCAGGCCACACGTGGTTCCATTTGGATGAGGGCTTAGGGGGAGCTCTGTGCTCAGGCCTGCAGTCAGAAGGATCCTGCGGCCTTAAAACAAAAGCCCCCAAAGCGTATTTATATCCCCAGAGACTCCTGCCAAGCTCACCCCGTGTGCTTCCATTATCCCTCGGAGAGCCAGAGCCGGAAACTGGAAGAACAAGGCAAGTGCCGGCCTCTGAGGATGTGTCCCCAGCAGGCAAGTTGAGGCCTGAGCCCTGGAGGCTCTGTGGCCAGCCAGGCAGAGGACACCTGCGGGCACGTGTGCGGCAGCTGCCAGCCGCTGAAGGCTGGGGCTGGCTCCCTGCACCCAGCCACCTTCAAAGCAAACCTTGTTTTTCTTGTTTCCTTCAGAATTCTCAGGTGAGTCTATCCATCCATCCCTGCTCTCAAAGGTGCACTGTTCGGATCGGGGGGAAGATGGTGTTCACTGTGTAGCCATCGGGCAGTAGGCTCTGGGCATTCAAGCTGGACTTGGGTCAGCTGGGACCTTGTGGGAGGGGCAGGGTCCCACAGGGACTGCATTTTAACAAGACCCCCTGTGACTCCTGCACGGTCAAGTCTGCAGAGTGTTGGTGGATGAGGCTTTTATTCATGGGAGGAGGAAAGTGGTGGCCCATTCTCCAGGGAGGAAAGGGCTGGACGGTGACAACTGGGCCACCGTGGCTGTGCAGCAGTAGGTGGTAGAGCAGGTTCAAAGCCATGCTCACGGGGCTGTGGAACTATATCGGGGACTGGAAGTAGTTTCCTTCCTCTTCAGTTCCGTCAAGGGCCAGCAAAATTCCCCAGCCAAAAGTCCTGGGTCTCCTTCCTGCAGGGGTATTCAAGCTTCTGCATTTAATCACAGAGATTAACTGGTTTTCATTTCAGGGAGTTTAATTCTCTTGGCCACAGCCCTTGGAATGAACCATCCAGTAAGGAAGAAGGTGCCCTCAGGGACCAACTACCCTA
This sequence comes from Callospermophilus lateralis, assembly GCF_048772815.1. Classification (NCBI taxonomy): domain Eukaryota; kingdom Metazoa; phylum Chordata; class Mammalia; order Rodentia; family Sciuridae; genus Callospermophilus; species Callospermophilus lateralis. Next base: position 74,980,900 of record NC_135320.1, on the reverse strand, counting down.
CATAGTCCAGACACAGACCAACAGGAAAGACAATACTCTACAAACCCTTATACCTTAGAAAATGCTTCTCCTCCACTAACGAATCAGCTTCCAACTTTTAAGGGATGTGTCCTCAGCCCTATCTCACAGTTGAGAAAATCATAGCACAGAGAGGGTAAGTGACTTTCCTGAGGTCACAGAGGTCTCTGATAGGTTGTGGCTGCTACACTTTGATTCTAGCTCCAGAGGTATGACTAGAATAGTCCTGCTGATCCTGACAGGGAGAGGGACATCACAACAAAGGTTTCTGATGCTCCTGATTAGAGTTACTCACCTCCATATATTCTTGTGACACACTTGGTGTTAGGTGGGTATAGTATATAGACTTACAAGAGGAGAACGTAGTACAATTGACGGGTCAATGACCGGTGCCCTTCTCGATGCCAGCTAGGGCTGGGGATGCAAGCTCAGTGGCAGAGTGTTTACCTAGCACTGTGATACCTCCCACTCTATTATCAACTGGTCTTCTTTGTTTATTAGTTATTAATACTGTCCCGCAATATGGCATGCTCTAGGGGTCAGACTTGGAATCTCATCTCCCCCTCTGCTAGTCCCGTGGAAGGGGATTTGCCCCAGGTCCTCTGGAGTATATTAAAATTATTAATGTTCGAGTTTCTCATTTAAAATGGCCAAGTATTTGTACATAATCTCTGCACATCCTCTCATATACCATCATCTTTAATTACTTATAATATCCTAAACAATGTAAAAGCTATATAAAAAGTCTGTGCATGTTCATTACAGATAAATGCATTTTCCAGCTGTTGCTGGTTGAATCTGCGTGTGCAGACCCTGTGGACACAAAGGACAACTGGGCGTTATTTACACTCTTGCACTTGCTTCTGGAAAGCGGATTAGCTCAGCTAGGGCAGTGATGTCAATGAAGTGTGGGTGTCGCCTTGGTGCGTAGACAAATGTCCAGCACATTAATGTTTTGTACCACCAGATACCAGCAGCTGGGTGCAAAGTGACTGACTCTGCTGCCCATGTGCCACCCACTCCCTGGCCCTCCGTGGCTCACTGTGCCCACATGTGGTCTCAGAAGTATTGCTGCTCAGGGCTCCCTGATCTTTGTGTAGAGACCATGCTGGACTGTCCACCTTGGCCCCATTAGCAAAGTCTGCAACTGCTCTTTCACCGTCACTTCTGGGGAAAGTATCTGTCCACACCTGTCTTTGCCTGCTCCAGTCACCGTCCACCATGTTTCCCATTTTTGTTTTCTTTAAATATTGCCCCGTGGTTATACAGGCCCTGAAATTGCTGTTGTATTTCTTTCTTTCTTTGATTCAAAATTTAATGGGCCATTTTAATGGGCTGCCACCCTCCCGGGGACTTTGCCTTGACACTGACTTGGTTGTGTCGTGTCTGTTGCAACCCTGTTGTCGCCCAAAGTTTTGATTTTTAAAAAATCTTCATAATGCAAGGATGTCTGGGATCACACTACGTCTCTTCACAGCAGAAATGCCTGCAGAGTCGAAGATACAGGGTAGGTACCAACATCTATAAAGGACTTCAATGTATAATGCATAGCTTTTAAATATTGACTCTGTTGATATTAAATATTGAATATATTAAATATTCAATTAATCATTTATTGAGTACCTGAACGTATCTGATTTTGTGCTAAGCACCAGACGGACATTGAAGATAAAGCTCAGTCCCTACCCTAAAGGAATGGTATAAAAAGGGAGAAACACAGCAGATTGTGAGAAAATATAATGCATCAGGAGGTGGCCTGGGTAGGAGCAGCTACCAGATGCCTCCTGTGTCTGCAGAGGTCAGTTCTTCAGGCCCTGCTTGCTGAGGCCCTGGAGGTCTAGCCTGCCCTCCCCCCACCCTACCTTTCCCTGCTGTGTCCCTGGCTTGCTGGCTTCTTCTCAGTGCCCTGTCCTGTGCTCTGTGCAGTTCCAGGGCTGTGCTAGGCCCTCTCCTGAATGCTGTCCTCGCTCCTCCCGCGGGCACCAGCTTCCCCAGCAGGACCCACAGCGCTAACACAGTTGAAGTGCTCAGGACCACTGCGAAAGCAGGTGTGTTAGCAGCTCTGATTACTCAGGACACCTGTTATTATCCTCAACTGACGAGGCAGCCGCTTGGGCACAGAGGAGCAGAGCATCTGGCTGGGGCTGCACAGGGAGTGATTCTCGGAGCTGGGGGGTTTACCCTTGAACCCGCACGGCACCATCCCCCAGGGGCAGACATCTGGTCCTCGTCAGCCTGGGGGACATGCACTGGTCTTGAACACAGGAGGCCAGAATCTGGTCCTGCTTCTCTCACATGCTTGTTCGGTGTCCCTGGCTGGTCACTTCCCTCCCAGGGACTGTGGAGCCAGGGGAGCTCCACAGAGCTGCCTCCCGTGGAGAGGAGCCACAGCCTCAGAGCAAGCCCTGAGGCCCTCCCTCTGGTGTGCAGAGCAGCAGCTCCTCAGGAGCTTTGCAAATGAATGAAAGGGCTTTTTAGTGCCCCTGGAGCTCCCAGCGAGCACACTTCCTGTCTTCCTGGCTCAAGACTCTGCACCAGAAAGCACTGGCCCCCAGAGCAAAAGCCCAGTGAGGAAAAATCTGTGGGTAGCACTTCCCCCCCAGATTCCCCCCTTTCCCCTTGGCTAGTCTAAGCCTGTGGAGTTGCTGGAGAGCGGAAGGGGGAACAGGGAAGCTACTTAAGGGCTCCCAGAAGTCAGCTCCCTCCCAGGGCCACCCCTCTAGGCAGGGCATCCACCCTGTCTTCATCAGCTAGCAGACCAGCAAGAAACTCGGGGTCTAGTAAGCAGGTCATTATGTCCTGAGGTGACAGCATCGTTTGGGGGCCTTTAGAGATGAGGGAGCCCCATACTCTGGCTGGAGCTGGGACAGACTGGGAACAAGAGGAAACTCAAGGTCAAAAAGGGTGAAGATATAAAGCCATCTGTGGAGTCTGGGCTTGGTTGTCCCTTTGCAAGCTGAATGGGCCGTCTCTACTTCCTGTCTGTCTTCCAGACAAGATTTCCCCTTGGTCACTAAGAGCAGCCTTTAATTCCAAAGAGTATTACTAGCAAGTGGCCAAGGGTAGCTGACACCACCTGGGCACACACGCTCTGTGCCAGGCACTGGGCTGGGCTTGTCTTCTCTCTTTTCCATTGCAACTCTGAGGAGCAGGTACTTATGTACCCATTTTAGAAATGGCAAACCTGAATATAAGGGGTGAACTAAGTTACCCAGAGTTACAAGGGTAGAAAGTCCAGCACTGGAGGTGGGTCTCAACCCTCTGAATGATCCTTCCATCTCCCCTGATGCAGTCTCTCCAACTTCGACTCTGCCTGAAGTTGCTGGCAAACTGGACCGTCTCTCCATCTAGCCCCAACCTATTCCTCAACGGAGATCTCCAAGTTCAGAAGAGGCTGAGTTCAGGAGCAGCCCAGGTGTGAGTGTGCAGCTTGACATCTTGGATGTTTATGAGAATACTGAATTACACTCTAGAATTGATCTGGGTTTGTTTCCTCTTCAAAACTGTCAACTGCCATCGACATTCCGGGAAGAGGTGCCCGCATGGGGAGGGTGGTGTCTGTTTTGCTCAGTGTTCTTGGCTCTTTCAGCAACCCTTGATGGGGACATTGACAACAGGCCAGGCTGTGGGGAGATAAGGGGAGCCCTGGCTTTATTGGGTTGGGGACAAAGACTTCAATGACATTATTGTCCTAACCCAAGCACAGTACAATGGTGGCAAGATTGCAAGGAAAGGCACATGAGGACATTGCAGTTAGAAGTGTGGCCTGAACTACAAGTAGCAAAGGAAGGCTGGAGAAGAGTTGTGCAGGTGGAGCTGGGGCCCAGGGGACCAGAGCCTGGAAGCCAGCCATGTGGCTCCAACCAGAGCTCTCCCAGGGACCTGAAGACCTCTGGAAAAGTCAAATCTTCACCTGTGAGTGATGGGAAGCCACCAAAGAGCTGGACTCGCATCTGCAGTTCCTGGCACACAGTGGCCCTCAAGAGTATTTGTTGCATGGAAAGATGCATCCTGTTTATCTCTGTGACCCTGCGATCTTTAGAAAGGGCAAGCCACAGGGCCATCTGATTTGTGTAGGGAAAAGTTCTCCTGGGCACCTGACCTGAGCTGCCTTCTGTCGAGTCTCGGGGGGGGGGGGGGGGGGACCCTGGCTCCAGTGCGGCTGTTGGCAGATGGAGGAGGATAAAAACACCTCTGATTACAGCTCCCGGGAGTCAGGGGAGCTATGAGAATGAGGCTGCACAAAAGGGACAAAAGTGAACTGGAAACACAAGCTCTCTGGGCGGGCAGTGGTTTCTGTCTTCAAAATAACCACAGCAAAGTGAGGATCTGCCTGGAGAACCAGGCTCTGCATAGTCCCCTAAGGGCGGGAGTCAGTGGCAGAGGTAGGTGAAAAGACCCCCATCTGAGGAAGTCCTGCTGGCTTGGGACATGCAAATGCCGGGTCCTCTCCTCCTGGCTGCCAAGTCTTGGCTTCTTGAGACAATAATGTAACCCCAATCTCTCTGGTTTAGGGAGACAGTGTCTTCCTGGCCAGAGACTGACAGATGATGTTTACCATCGAAGAGCCTTTTTATTTTTTAATATTTTTTTAGTTGTCAATGTACCTTTATTTTATTTATATATGGTGCTGAGCATCGAACCCAGCACCTCACTCATGCCAGGCAAGCACTCTACCACCCCAGCCCCATCGGGGAAGAACTTTGTGTCCAGAGATAAAATGTTTTCTCCTCTCTAAGCATTACTTTTGTCATCCATAAAATGGAATACCATGGGGATGAGATAATATTGTGAAAGTTACATGCTACGGTTTGAACCCAAACCTGTCTGCTTACAATAGTTCCACCCCCACAACTGTCTCTTGAACTTGGGACATGACCATCTGGTACATAATAGTGCCCAATAAATGCTCGTTCTCCTTTCCTTCTTTTGCACATCTGTTATTTTCTGACCATGTTTAACGAAAATCTGGCCGTCCAGGAGGTGCTAAATAAACCCAGGTAAACGGGCTCTTCCTAGATACAACGCAGTGGCTGAGAGTACAGAAGGAGAAGGCAGCCAGCTGAATTTTCTCCTAACTGCACCTTGTTTCAAACCCTTTATTAAATGTCTTAAGTATTACTTGCCTTCAGGGTCAAAGTAAAATTGCCAGGAGTTTTCACTTTGCACTCAAAAATGACTCTCACTAAACTTTTTTTTTTTTAAATGTGTGTGTGAGAGCATAAATGTACTGACTCATAGCTGGAAAAACTCTCCCTAACACATTCCAAATTTGTCGAGTCACATGAATTGAGTAAGAGTGCTTAATGTGCCTGCTAACCCCAAAATGGGGAGCAGTTAAGCCAGCGACTGGAGCCCCATCTCTCCCTTTCCCACCCTGGCTCTGAGCAGGAGTGTAGCCAAGGGCATGCTTGGAACCAGGTAGTGGCACAGATGCGAAGAATGCACAGACTGGAGAAGATCTGGCAATTAGCAAGAGCCAAACTAAACTGAGAGGTGGTAGAATTTTAATCTCTAAAACATGAACTGCATATAGGATCACCCAAGTTGACCGGCTTCACCTACAGGGTCAAGTCCGGCGGGTTACCGTATCAAGTACTTTGTAGGCAAGACTCATCTAATCCTCCTGGCCACTCAGGCGCTAGGATTATTCCCCTTTGACAAATGAGGAAACAGAGGCACCTGAGTGTTAATAACTTGCTGAAGGTCCCCAGTGCACAGAGGGCGGAGCTAAGATTCAGCCCAGCTCTGGAATGGATGCTGTCACCCACAGGGGACGATTCATTCTGAAAGGACAGAATTCTTTTGCATAGAAGAAAGAGAACTTCGTTTACTCCACAAATATCTCTCCAACACTTTGAATACAAACATGGCATCAGGTGCGGGAGAGGATGCTGGTGGAAGGCGTGGGAAGGACGGGGGCGGTTTGGTTACTGCTATCAATGAGTTTGAAATTATGTAGAGAAGTTATGATGTTTGCCCAAATAATTACAGGAAGAAATAAGTGAGAACACCCACAGCAGGATCGTGAAGTGGCAGGGGTGGGAGGGCTTGCCAAGCTGATGGCTCTGGCTGAGGTGACCTGGGAGGGCAGCCACTGAAGCTGGTCTGAAGGGCTCATAGGATTCAAGCAGGAGGTGGCCAGAGGAGGGTTTGCCTGACCAATGTCAATGCCCCGGAGCTTCCATCTCGGTTCTGAGTTGGGATCCATGCACGAGCACGAGGAAATGTCATCCCTGAGGTGGCCAAACCTCCAGATCTGGTAGGAAAGCAGCCCAGGTAGAGGAACCGGAGGGAAGGGAGCTCCCAGGAGTTAGGAGGCCGGGGAGGACGAGGATGGGGAGCACGGTGCAGATGTGGGGCAGGAGCTCTCGGCCCACCCGATCTGCTTGGCTCTGAGCAGGGCCCTGCCTTGGTTTCTCATGTCTACAAGGAGGGAGATGATGGAGGTGCCGTGTCCCAGGTGGGGGGAACCTTGGAGAGCTCCCAAGTTGTCTCCTTGATTTTCTAGATGCAGCCAGAGAAGCTGCATTCGTAGAAGTCATTGGAATTGAATCCAAGTTTGTGGCATGAGGACTCAAGGTCCCATTTTCCAGAGTAGCCCCCTTTCCCACGCCCACTTCAAGGGGCAGGTGAGCCTCTCAGAAGCCCGGGAGGCTCTGGGCATGCTGAGAGAGGAGAGGATAAAGACAGTCACCAACCATGCCCTGCCAGGCCAGTGGCCACAGCTCCCACATCCTGGGGCCCTGGAAGGCTCCACCACAGACCGGAAAGGAGCAGCCTGGGCCACCCTCCTGGGCCCGCCCTCCCAGCTCATCCTCCTGAGAGGGACCCTTCCCCCCACTCTCAGGAAGTTTCCAGGAAGCCGTGACCTGTGTCTCTGCAGCCTCGGTTCTCCCTGACAAGACGCACATCTGGTTGTGACTCACAGGGCTGGATTTCTGCCCAAGGCCATATTTCTCAAGTGGGGAGCACATTCTCTCAAACTGACAACCTGCTCACTGTGGTGACAATAGAGGCTGCTTTTGTCAGCCGCTGCTGAGGTCATCCAGATGGCACCCAGGCTTCCTTCCCTGACCTGTCTCCAAGAAGCCCCTCTGGCCTGGGCAGTTTCTCAGGGTCCCTTAGATACCAGGTTGTCCACCGACCCCCCTCCTGCACACCATCCTGCTCCTCCCTTGTCCCTGCTCCACAGGACTTCCTGACCACCCCAGCCTTCGCTGGGCATCCCACCTCTGAAATCCCACTCACTTATGGTTTGCCTTTGAACTTAGCTATCCCTGGGGCAGCTGGGCAGTAATCCTGCCTCTCCCCACGGTTGGGCAGACCCAGTGGAGGGCCAGGTACAGGGATCACCACAGCAAGCACAACAAACGTGAATGCCTGATAAACTCAGGCGTGTCCACCCCAGGGACTTTGTACTTGCTATTCCTCCTTTCTAGAATAGTCAGAGTCTTTGCATGGCTATCAATTTCTTGTCAAAGTCACCTCCTCAGTGAGGCCTTTCCTGATCCTGTCCTTCCAACTTCCTCCCTGCACCCTCTGTCTTATCACTTGTTGAATTTTCTTAAACCACACATCCCATTCTCAAATCGCTGATTTGTTCATTATCTGCCCACATGTCTGCTTGCTGATGATCCGTCTCCCCGAGTTAGAATGAGTGCAGGGGTCTGTGTGGCCTTGTTGCCCACGGGACTCTCAGCACCCAGCAGAGGGCCCGGTGCAGAGCCTCGCGTGCTGACTGCCCCTTGATGAAGCCAGGGCTGTTGCCAGGTGGTGGGTGCGTGAACCTTGCCCGGTCATCTTGCAAACCCTGTGGGGTTGGCATCACGGCCCCCACTTTGCAGGTGAGAGGTGACAGAGGTAGGCATTAAACTTGAATGTGATGTGAAAGCCCCCACTGACTCTGTGGCTTCCCTCCCTCCAAAGCTTTCAGAATCCGCAGTGAGAACAGGAGAAGCATGAGCCTGGAATGCCGGGTTCTACGGAAGCCAGGTCACGGAGGAGGCCGGTCCTCCTCCTTCCTCAAGCACAGCCGTCTTAGCAAAGAGCACAAGTCCTTGAGGAGCTCACAGAAGCCTCACACTGGTGGCCCAGGGTCCCAAACCAGCCGGACTTGCTTCATTGGCCTGGCACAGTACTTAAAAACAAGGAGGGAGCTGAATGCCCTTAGGCACACTCTGGTCTAGGGACACACTTTCTCTGGTCCTTCTGCATGCAGTACCCCTTCCTGCTGTCCCGTATCCCATGGATGCTTGGCCTGTGACATCCAGCTGTCCAGGGTGCCCTGGGTAGAGCCAGAGCAGGTGGGGAACAGGGTATGGGCAGTGTGGTGGGAAGAGGCTGCCTGGGTGGCCTTTGCCTGGTGGGGGATGGGTGGGAAGTCACCCTTCAGGGAGGGGTCCAGAGGAAGCGTGTGGCCCAGGAAGGAAGGGAGCTGGCCTGTGGGCTGGAAGGCAGGTGCAGAGGACACATGGAAATCAGGCTATTGTCATCGATTACCAGGAAGGAGTTCCAGGAGGCTTTACTCAGGCAGGGACAGGAGGTGACCGGTGTTCACACGTTCAGATGCTGACTTCCCACTTCCCAGCTGTGGGACTACATACTAGTAGCCTGGGCTGTGCAGCCTTTAGTGTCTCATATGCAAAATGGGCTTCATAATGTTATGTATCTCAAAGGGGTTTGCAGGGGCTTAGAAGGAACTAAACGTGGAACACCTGGCACAATTCCTGGCACATTGAGGCCACCCAGTGAAGGACTGCTACCATCACGTTGAGCCTGCACCACTAGCTTAGGGCCAGACCCAGCAAGGGAGAAGTCTGGGAACATGGAAGCCTGTGTCTATTAAGATCACGCATTAAGTAAAGAAAAGCCCAGGAGATGGCCCCAGGAAGCACTGTAGGAGGTGGGAGGAAGCAAAGTGACCTTGGGGTCAGCTTGTTCAACTTGTGGCTCAGTTTCCGCATCTGTAAAGTGGCAATATCCCTGGCTATGCAAACTGGGTTTTGTGTGAATTTAACAAGGAAAGACATGTGAGGCTGCTTTGAAGTTAAGAACACTGGGCGACCATAAGGGTTTCATTTTCCTGCACGAAGCTATGTTTAGAGGGAGATATGTGCTTGGGGCTCTTATTTCTACAAACCACTGAGGCAAGAAAAGTAGCAAATTGCAGCACAGCAAGATGAGAGCAGAACTGGATAAAAGGAGCCGTAGTTCAGACCTTTCCTGGTCCATCTGGGCTGAGTTGATTTCATTCTCTTCTCCTACTTTCCTTTTGCATTCACACCAGTGACTCAGAACTCCTACCAGATTCTCTGTCTCCAAAGCATAGTGTTTTGTTTTTTTTTTTTTTTTTAAAGCTGGAAATTATGATCAAGTGCATTCCCCACAATTTACAGACAAAGAAGCTGAGAGTCACAATAGAGAGTTGGTTACAAACTGTGCTAAGAGGACAGACAGCTGAGTTTATATCATGGCTCTGTTCTTTATTAGCTGTGTGATTTTAGCTAAGATATTTAGCATCTCTGTGCCTCTGTGTCTAGTATTACCTGGGGTTAATAAGAGTACTCACTCCCAAAATTGACTTGGAAAATCCAATGAGTTTTAAGTGTACAGCATGTGGCTTGTGCCTAGCACAGGAATAAAAGGTAGTATTATTTGCAGCCAGCAGGTATTTTAGTGATGGAGTTGGGAATGATTCTTGACTCTGTCCAGGGCTCTTTACACCACCTGAACTGAAATTATATTTGACTCCAATCAAAACACCATGTTTACTGAAGACAAGAGAAGGGACCAACCTGTTCTGAGCGTAAAAGACACACTCATGTAGCCTGTGTGCCCTATTTCTGGAACATTGTGGCCACAGAACTCTGACAGTAACTGAGCAGGCAGCAATGCTTCATAGACACATTTCTTACCACCTCCAGGGAGGCAGCAAAAATAATTCACAAAATTTAAAAGCTTAAACAGGAAGGAGACTAAAATGCATTGGGGCGATCTGCTGAGAGTCACAGGCTGGGCTGTATTTCCATCTCCAAATCTTTCCAGTACGAGAGCTTCAGCTTCTGCCTGCTGACAGGTGGTGGTCGAGACAGTGGGGTCTGGAGGAGGACGATTTGGTTCTGATGCTGCCGCAACACTTACTATCTGGGACCCAGAGGACACTTACTTACTGTCTGAGCCTCCCTGCCCCTGACAGCTCAGGATATCACAGCACTGACACCCAAAGGTTGCTAGGAGACATCAGGTGATGTGACCAAAGCCAGAGCCCTGACCTGGACCCACAGCGACTCCCAGGGCTAGGAGATGCTCATGATGTACCCAACAGGTGTCAGGTGCTAAGTATTTGGGAACAATTGAAACAAAGTCCTTCCCCTTGTGGAGTCTGAGCATCAGAGAAGAGCAGACCATGCAACAAGCAAGTAAATATAAAAGGTCAGGGCTGGGCACAGTGGCCACGCCTAAACCATGCAACAAGCAAGTAAATATAAAAGGTCAGGGCTGGGCACAGTGGCCACGCCTGTAATGCCAGCAACTTGGGAGACTGAGGCAGGAGGATCTCAAGTTCAAGGTTAGCGTGGGCAACTTAGTGAGATCCTGTCTCAAAAAATACAAAGGACTGGGGATGTGGCTCAGTGGTAAAGTGCCCCTGGTTCAATCCCGGGTACCAGAACAACAACAACAAATCCCCCCCACCACCATAAAATGTCAGGTAGCAATAAGTGCTTGGAAGAAAAGCCAGATGAGGGGATGGGGATTGGTGAGGTGCTTCTAACTCTGATGCCTTGGTGGGTGGAGAAGTGTCCTTGGGGGATGTCTTCTAAGCAGAACCTTAATGGCCAAATGCCCTTCCCACTCTTTCCCCCCTATCCACTTTGGAGAAAGCCAGACATGCTTCTGCTCTGCCGTTCCAATGTGGGCCTGAGGCTTTGCTGGAGAACACACCCCATCTGGTGAGTTTAGTTCCCAGCGGCTGGGGCCACACTCGTGCCTGGAGGAGGCCCTGGTGGTGTAGCAGCCCCAGTGAACAGATTTCAGAGGCTCCTCAGGACTCATCACCATCACTCAGGAACTGTGTAGGGGCTGAATTTCCAAATTGCCTCCTCCTTCCACAATACCCACGGGGAAAATGTCTTGGTTCCCAGCCCACCCTGGCCACAGGGCCGAGAGCAGAGTGCGGGAGGGCGCACTGACTTCCTGAGCTGCTTCCAGCCAGCTTGAAAGAGGTCTCTGAAGAAACGGAGAGTCCATTTCCTCTCCCTCAGATGCCCAGGAAGTTATTTTAGTGGACAAAACCCAAATATTGGGAATCCAGGGACAACATCCTCATCGGCCCCCTGCCTCGCTGAATCTTCATTATTTTCACAGAGAAGGACCACGGGGCCACAAACAGAGCTGAGAATGGGCCCCAAGGTCTTCCCACACAGGCTGAGTTCCGAGCCCTTAATGAGGAGAAGTTGGTTAATTTGGGGAGTGGGGGTGAGGACAGGGGATGGGGACTGTTCTATTTATAAAGAATGAAATAATTAAATTCAGGTCAGTGGAGGGAACCACTGGGCTGAAACAAATTTGGAGGAGCGGGGTGGGGGGTAAAGGCCAGGGACAGAGGCAGGAGCGGTGGTGATTCAGGCCACCTCCTCCAGCGACAGCCAAAGGGGGCGTGGCCTGGCGCCGGGTGGCGGCCTGGGGGCTGGGTCTGTCCCCCTGGGGGCTGGCTCAGCAGGCGGCTCCCTCTCTGGAGGACACACAAACAGACCCAGCCTCACCCCCCAGAGTCCACCTGGTGGAGGTCAGCAGGGCTCCCTCACTCCTTCAAAGCGTATTTCGAGGGCAAGTTTTAAAAGTGCCCAGAGCTCCCAGGGCAGACCATGCCTTTCCCTTGGCCAACTCACTCTGGAAGCCATGTTTGGAGCTGTCTTCAAAGAGTCAGATTACAAGGCCAAGAGCAAGCCTGGGCACAGTATTGTACAGCTGCCCACGTCCTGACACCCTCCACTCATAACTGCCTTTTAGCAGACGTCACACTGGGTCCTCAGGTGTGACCCGCGGAGCCACCTACTAGGGGGAAAGATTGGCCAACACCAAGGGTGAGAGTGTGGGGAGGGGAGAAGGGTGCCCTCCGACATCCTTGGTGCCTGTGTTCTGACCATGGTGCCACCTGTGGAGCACAGGATGAGCCCCGAAAGTGGACAACAGTGACCAGCACAGCTAGTCATTCCAAAAGAGGTTCTGGTGATCATGACTTTCGTACCTTTTAGAAGTCTGTTGAATGGTGTGTGCACCTGCTCTGGGCGTGGCCTGGGCCAGGCACGTGGGGTAGAGAGTGAGAAGGTACAGGACAAGGCCTCTGACTCTGGCGATCAAGAGGGGAGCCGAGGTGCCCCTTGGATCCATGGCTGCACTTGTCTGTTGGGCCCTGGGGCTGGGGGTTGCAGAAACCCACTGAGAAGGGCTCTAGGAGTGGGGGTGGCTGGGGAGGAGGTGGTGGAGGCAGGGCCTGAATCCCACCTCAAAGAAGGAGGAGGACCAGAAGATGATGGGGGAGAGGATGCCACCGGGCAGGGGGCAGGGAGACAGGACAGGCACAGAGTGGCCTGCGTGGTGCCTTCCACCAGCCTGCACAGGAAAAGGGCAGCCATTCCAGGCTGGGGGAGTGGTGTGGAAGCTCCCACAAAGTCCAGAAGGAATTCCTGAGGACCCCATCCTGGCAGGAGCCTTTCCATCCAACTGAGTTCACTTGGGGACAGGTTCCTTTGGAGAATGGCACCCAGGACAGGGTGCACGCACAGCCGGGCATGCACCCCAGAGCCTCCCAGGGAATTTTTCCCTGGAAATTATGACAATGACCTCAGCAGCAGTCCTGTACCAAGCCCTGCTCCAAGTACCTCATCCAGCTCCACTCTTTCAATTTAAAAGTGCCGTTATTACCATAAATTCACATGCTCTCAGCTACTCTATTTCTTGGCCTCTCCAACAGAGTTAACATGCCACTTATCTCACCTCGGAGATTTTTGTAAAATCAAGTATGCTCATGAAAGAGTCTTTTAATGGAATGGCACTCTATCAATGCTTATTATTGTTGTTGATATTATTGTAATTTTACTAGGCTTCATCCACACAGCAGCCATCAGAGGGCAAAGGTTACTTAAGGCCTGAGCACGGCATTTTAAGAAGAAAGAAAGAATGGCTTTCAAGCTTGAGCAGAGGAAAGATCCTGTGGAGATTGGTGAAAGAAAAAGTAACCCAAAGCCTGCAACATTAGAAGGCAGGACATGGGGGCTTTGTTTGTTTCTTGTAGCAGGCCCAACATTCTGAGAAGGGTCATTAATTGCTCCCTGGTTCCCTGGTGGCAGAAGGAATACAGGGCTTCTGGGAGCCAGCAGCAGAATCCTTTACAGACAGGCTGGGCAGGGATGGGCCTGGGCTCCCCGGCTCACAGGAAGCATTGGTCTGATGCCCAGGAGCAGGGCAATGTGACCTGCTCTCTGCCGGCGAAGGCCGAATGTCTGGGGACCTCTCTCCTTGCATAATTAAGTGCCTAGATGGCTGTAACTAACAAGTTCACAGGGACCCTGACTCCTTGCGCCCTCCAAAACTGTTCCTCTGAAGATGCACCCCTTCAACCTCCCACTGAGTCACTCAGAAACTGAGAGCCACCTGGGTCCTCCACCCTCTCTGCCAGGATGCACAGCCAGCCCACGGCAAGGCTTCTCCTTTGCTTCCCACCTGTCGCCAGATCCACACGCCTCCCACCTCTGGCTTGAACTTCCACAGCAGCCTCCCAAGCGGCCTCCCTGGTTCCACCTTTGCTTTTTCCACTGCAGCCAGGAGTCTTTCCAGAATGTACATCAGATGGCAGCCTCTCCTGTCAAGACCTGTCACGGCTCCCACCGGCTCAGAGCAAATGCACATGCCTTCAAGTCCTCTGAGTCCCTGGGGGATGTGGCTTCTGTCTGTCTTTCTGTTCAACCTCTGTCTCCCTCCTTCTGGCCTCTGGCTGTGCCACCTAGCTGAGATCCTATTCTTTCCCCTGTGCAGTGGGCAGGATAATACTTCCCTTCCTGAGCACCAGAGTATTTGTAAAAGTGCTTTGTGAACTAGAAAGTGCAGCAGAGTGACCTCGGCCCACTTAGGCTTTTGTGTTCTACTCTTAGTTCAGTAATTTCCAGCTCCATTGTTTCTGTATCTCTTACTGTTTGCAATTTTATATGCTTTTCTGACAGAAGGATATTATTATGCACAAGGTCTCATGAAGACCACCACAACAGCATTTCATTATTCCAAAGATAGCAGTCCAGCTTCTTTGTGCTTAAAGCTTGGGCAATATTTGTTCTTCCCTGAGTAGAAAACCTGAGTTTAAAGGAAGCAGTCAGATCACTAGAGGCCTCCCGGAATCTCATTTAAACTACAAACCAGTTAATTCCTTTATGGAAATGATGTCAATAGTGTGACCCTCTGTATCACCTCCAACATGTTCAGTAGCATTCGATAGCACTTATTAAGTCCTTACTTTGTGTTGGTCTCTGTGTTAAGCACTTTTTATGCTTTTCCTTTGTTAATCTAAAGGACAAGATTAAGAAGTATTATTATTGTTCAGAAGAGAAGGCTGAAGCACAGAGTGGTTAAGTTACTTGCCCAAGGTCACATTGTTAGTGAGAAATAGAGTTCTAATCTTCTATTTTTTACAGCCCACAATCTTTAGCTCCAACTTATGTATATTTCGGGGCAAGAGGATTAGGTATAATAATGGAGGGGGGGTGACAAGTACAAGGCCACATGCCCCACAAAAAACAAGGTAGTTTTTTTTTTAAAATTTATTAGTAGCTGATGGACTTTTATTTACTTATTTTTATGTGTTGCTGAAAATTGAACACAGTGCCTCACACATGCTAGGCAAGTGCTCTACCACTGAGGCACAACCTCAGCCCCCAAACCAAATTCATTTTTGAAAACTAAACAAATTTTTCATAAGGCCTGTTCTGTGACAAAAGCCCTGGATAAGGATCTTTATCTGAATAGCCTTGGATCCAGGCCTGTTTTTGTTTTCTCTCTGTTGATACTTAGTATGCTATCGTTGCTCTTTGGAGTATGTTATATGTCAGGGTCTGTAAACAAGTCAGGATGGCGCCTGGCATTTTGCAGAGGGAGTGGTCTGTGAAGTAACGCCAGCGAGCCATTGAGTGTGGAGATTCCTGATTGGTTGACTGCTGTATCGAGTTTATGTTAATTAAGATAAGCTGTGTGGAATGTATATATACCCCTCCTGTCCTACAAAAGACGGCTCCCACTCCTGCTGTGTCAATGTACACAAGTTGCTCGTCTCCCCGGTTATTCTGCTGCAGCCAGACTGTGGCAGTTACCCTTTCAGGAGAAATCGCTGAGGCCCTGAGAATTTGGTCACAGTTCCCAAGGGCATCCTGCTTTGACGCAGCCCATGTATGTATGATTATATTTCCACGTCTTGGCTGTTTTCTTAAGTTTGGATATGAATCTCTTTAAAAGGAAGTTGAGCTATGTTCTAGGTGATATCTTAATTTCACTGTGAAATTTATATAATATTTAATAGAGTAGTCTTATTCACTCTTTTTAAAATTAAATTATTTATTTATTCTAATTTGTTATTCATGATGGCAGAATGCAATTCATTTCATATTACACATATGGAGCACGGCAAGGTAGTTTTAGTAGATTGTCCTTAACTGTAAGCTTCATTGCTTCCTGTCTTTTGTTCCAACTTACAAAGTTATAGGGTGCTCAGTGGGTTTCCCCATAATCAGTGACTCTCTTGTAAAGAGCAGCCATTGTCTTTCTGCAATTTAAACCAAGTGTGTGTGTGAGACACACACACACACACACACACACACACACACACACACACCACCCAGCCCTAAGTGTTCTGTTTGACAGACATTCCCAGAGAAGTTTTCCTGCCACGAGGACCTTCTCCCACTCCGCAGCAGCAGTGGCAATGACAGCAGGTCAGGGGTGACTTTGTATGCACCATCTCCCTGCCCGTAGGAGGAGACGGGCCTTCAGCCTGGCTGGTGAAACTCCCCAGATGCAGTGGCCACTCACCATTGCCACCACGGAGCTCAGCATACCAAGGTCACAACGATCCCTGCTGACATCGACGAGGCTCTCTTTACATGAGGGGATCCTTAAAGGGGGTTACACAGTGAGTTACTGTGTAATGTAACAATGCTGTCCCGCCATTGGGCCAAAGGCCACCGCCAGCAGGGTACAATTTGTGGGGAACTAATGAAAGTCTCCTCCAACCAAAAATACCACCCCCCAGCCTGTGTGGTGGCCCTGCTCTGAACCTGATTCGAAATTCCCACAATAGAGTCTTTCACTGAGGCAGCAAAGACAGGCCAAGTAGGGAAAAGACATCTGCCCAAACTTTGTTCTAGAAAGTTCTGATCATATTTGTTGTGTCGTCTTAGTTGAAGGCTTGATCACATCGATTCTCGACCTGTGAATCTCCACCCTACGTGATCATGGCAACGGCTGATCGTGTGGCATCCCGTGCAGGACCTGCCACGTGGCCTGAGTCAGAGTAAGCAGTGGTTTTAACTGTAATTATTTCAAAAATTTTGAAGTTTTCTGTTAAACAGCTCACACACTGACAGGGATGCCTCACACCAACCGTGAGTCGACTCCCCCTGCTCCTCTGCTGTCGGGGAATGAGGGGGGACAGTGGTTCTCAAAGTGGGGTCCCCACATCACTCTGGAATTTGTTAGAAATGCAAATGTTGAGGCCTGACTCCTGACTTACTGAAGCAGAAATCCTGGGGATGGGGCCCAGCCGTTTTATAAGCCTGCCAAATATCGAGATGCTTACCAGCGTCTGAGAACCCCTGAACTTAGGCAACGACGGACATGTCTGGTTGGTCATGGGAATTTCCTGGGGGTGTCTGAGGGAAGACAAGTTCCTGGGCCCCGTCTCTCAGGGATTCGTTCAGTTGGTTCTGGGGTGCAGCCCGGGACTCAGCTTTTTAACATGCCCCTCAGGTACAGGTTGGGTTCGTTGGGAGAGAAAAGTCCAGGCGCTGGAAGACACTGGGATGGAGGGGGGGTTGGAGGATGCAGAGGCAGGCCTGGTAGGACCGGGACCTAGAGAAGCAAGTGCCGAAGACCGATGTCCCCAACTCCAGTTCAATGGATGAGCGAGATGAACTCTTCCTGCAACCTTCTCATTCGCCCATTAGGGAAACTGATTCCCAAAGAGAGGTGGTTGTCCTTAGTCCCTACCTGGCAGAGCTGGAACTGGAGCCAGGGGTCTTGCTTCTAAAGCCAGCACCTGACCCACAAGCTCCTGCTCATGGGTTCGGCCCTCTCTGTGTCTCTATGAATGGGCTCTGCCCCCAGTGCTGACGATGGGGTGAGAGCCAGGGTGCACCTGGAGTCAGTGTAAGATGAGCTTGGTCTCCAGGGAGCTGAGCCACCAACTCACCCTCTAGGGGACTCAGTTTCCTCATCTGGAAAATGAGTATATTGTCCGACGTCACCAAGCTGCTGAGCAGGTAAAATTCAATCACATAGGTGAAGCTGCTTTCCCAGCTGTCCATCAGCCCCACAAATACAGGAACTAGGGAAGAAGAGGGAGGTTCATCATGACGCGTTGCCAGAACTGCTTAGAGTCTAGCTACTGAGTCTCAGCCACATGCCAAGTGCAAGCTCCCAGCTCTGTGCCTCGGCTCAGGGGCCCCTCTGCCTGGAGTCTGGCCCTAGCTCCAATACTTGGGGGGCCAAGACTCCCTCTGGGTTTTGCTACACGCCTGTACGTGAGCTCCCCACAGGCAGGAAGGGGATTCCCTCTGTATCCCTGGACATCTGGCCCTCCCAGGAGTGCTCAGGAAGTGGCCCATCCAGGTAGGGAGGCTTCAGGGCAGAGGGGCTGAGAGACCTGAGAAGGCCTCCAGGGACTTCTTGGGACATGCCCCTGGAGATCAGAGGGAGGGCAAAGGCTTCACACAGGCGGAGGCCACCTGCCACTCCTGGCCATTCTTAGGCCCCTAGTCTCTGTCACCCAGCCCCTCACTGGAGCCTCCTCAGTGGGCTGGAGGGACTGGTCCTTTAGAGAGCAGTTGGTGACATGGGGAAAGGAGAAAAGAGGAGCAGAGGCCACCAGCACTCTGGAGGCCGCGGGGCCTGGTGCTGCCAACCAAGCACCAGGCACATGGGACATGCTCAGGGATCACGATGGGGTCCATGTGTCTGGCTGCCTTTTTCTCCCATTTCTCCCTAATTTTCTTGTTTGTAGGCTCAAAGGAGGCCTCCAGAGGGACGAGGGCGCTGGGTACGAAGACACCTGGGCAGGTGGACCAGCAGGAGATGCACGTGCTTCCTCCCACCCTGGCCTGGCTCTAGCCTAATGCTGAGTGTCCCCTAAAGGCTTGGTCCTCAGGGTGGTACTACTGAGACGGGTCCTGGACCTTTAGGAGAAGGGGCCTTGTGAGCTCCCTTAGGTCATGGGGGGCTTGCTCTTGAAGGGGCCTGTGGGACCCCATCCTCTTCCTCTTTCTCTTTGCTTGCTGGCTGGGAGGTGAGCAATGTGTTCCCACAGCGCTCCTTACATTGCTATCTGGCATGTCCCCCAAAGGCCCAAAGCATTGGGACTGCCCCATTTCGGACCAGAAGCTCCAAAACTGTGAGCAAAAACAACCGTTTTCTCTTTAGAAGTTATTTATCTCTGGTATTTTGTTACAGTGACTAGGAGCTGACTGACACAGCCCTGATGAGCTGTGTGGTCTTGAACAAGTGACTGGTTCTCAGGGCCTTGCTTTTGCCTCTTTGAAAGCAGAGCAAATGGGCAGTGGTTTGTTTGTTCTCCCCTAAAGATAAAGCAGGCAGCGTGACAAGGAGTAATGCTCCTGACCCAGCAGAGCAAAATGCTTCAGAGCTGATGCTCCGCTTTGGCTGTGGTCTTTCCATGAAAACCATGTATAACAACAAGGACCCTGATGATGAGGACTCCTGTTTCCTATGTTCCAGGCACAAGGCTGGGATGAGTGGTCCTCACTCAAAAGGCAGGTTCATCCTCACAATTGCCCTAAAGGACAGACACTATCATTTTCCTCATCTTGCAACTAGGAAAACTGATGCTCAGAGAAGTTCATCTCGGGATCACAGACCAGCAAGCCTAGATTGGAGCCTAGGCTGGCAGAGTCTGGAGCCGACCTTCTTACCCCCTGCCCTCTGCTGAACCTGGAATGTGGTTTCCAGATGGGAAGATGGGAGGATGGAGAAAGGCAATTAAGATAATCTGTCATGGGGCTGGGGATGTGGCTCAATCGGTAGCGTGCTCGCCTGGCATCTGTGGGGCGCTGGGTTCGATCCTCAGCACCACATAAAAATAAAATAAAGATGTTGTGTCCACCCAAAACTAAAAAATATTAAAAATGTTCTCTCTCTCTCTTTCTTTAAAAAAATAAAAAATAAAAAAATAATCTGTCATTTTCCAAACTGAAGACTCCAGTCAAGAAAGGCCACAACTGGAACACGCACAGATTCATTCTGCTCAGTTATTCCCAGTACAGGAAGCTCGTAAACAGAAAGGTAGGGTAGGTACCCTGGAGACACACAGCTCGGAGAGTCAGACAACCTTCGTTCCAGGCCAAGGGCCTCAAGGGGCAGCCTCCTCGCTGGGACCAGGCAGCCACTCCACGTCCACATTTTCATCAATGCCAGAACATTCCTACCCTCTCCCGGACAGAGGTCTAGGCCACCTTAGGAGAGTCCTAGCAATATCTACCTTCTCCACAATCCAAATTTTAAAAGATCCCGCCTCTCATATAATAGTTAATTTCTCCATTAACAAAATAAGCATGCGTATACATCACAACAGCTGGAGTTTCTGAACTGAACAAGGTTAACTATTGTCATCAGATTCCAGCCCAGGGAAAAACCAAGCCAAACTCCCGACACCGTGGTATTTCATGCAGCCATGTCACTGGGTCCTGAGTACTGCACGGTTTCCACTGGTCTCTGGAAATACTGACTCCGGTGATGTGGACTTTTAAGAAAACACTGGCCTCAACAGTTTCCGAGACTCTGCGACACTGAGGCCTGTGATTCTACCAATCTGGTGGGGCCTGCGAGGGCTTTGCTCATGGGAACACGTCACCGCTGGGCATGTTTTTGTTCCCTCTGTGCTGGAAATGTAAAAAACAGGGAGGACCCTTGGAGTGACAGGAGGCCATCCGAGGACGCAGGCAGGCCGGTGCCACTTCACATGGAGAGCAGAAAACACATGGAACTTGTTGGGCCCGAGAGGCTGTCCCAGCTAAAAATATAAGCCAGTCCAAGAAGGTTCAGATGAACTCACGGGTGCATGACGGGTGAGGGAACTAGAAACATCCAGGTTTGTCACAGATGCCTGCAGCTTGCTCGGCTCCCGTGAGCAAGGGGACACTGGGCTGGGGGAAGCTGGTGTTTCATGGGTGGCAACCTCACATCCTTGTGCACAAGGGGATAAAAGAGAAAGAAGCCAAAGAAGGGAGACAGCAGTGAGGGTGTATGATGGTCTCCTGCTTCGACATATAACTTCTAGAATCGCCACACACAAAACCCCTTTGTGATAAATTTAGAAATAAAAGAAGAAAAAAGAATCACTTCTGATGTGCTGTCTAGGGATTTTAAATGGTGCGAACATTTGGCTGTGCTATTCATCATGGGTGCATGTGTTTTTTTTTTTTTTAATCTCTGTGTTCAGTATCTATCCTGCATTTTTAAAATTTAACACTTTTTTTCCTTCATCACATAAACAGACGGATGGGTTTCTACCACTTCCCCATTAGTTTATGTAATGGTTGCATTATTTTACCATTCGCTTCTTATTGGACATTGTTTTTCTTTCCCCAATTTCCTGCTGGCTGTGAGAATACTGCTGGGATACACTCATTTGGTTACTTCTTTTTAAGGAAATAATGATAAATCTCAGAACCTGCGAGTGGAACATTTGATAGGTTTCTCTTGTGTAGACAAAGGGTGTGAGCGGGAGCGCCCGGAGGAAGATGCGTGCATGTCCTAGCTTGCTACAGTTCCACTGCAAAGAAGTCCCTGACACCTGGCCGGGCTGTGCTCCCTCTGTGTGCCTGCTGAAGGCCCCTCCCCTGCTCCCTGCACGTGGAGCACTTGGAGAACTAGCGGGGTGCACACTGGGCCCAAGCACACCCAGACCCGGTCTTCCTAGAAATGCAAATCCTCCCTCTGCTCACAACCTCAAACACAAGGTCCCTGGGTCTCTTCCACCCCAGCCTACCTCTAGCTGGTGGCCTGTGCCTTCCCTTTTACCTGAAGGGGTTGAAAGGGAATGAGCTGGGCTGTGGATCGGTAATCTGGGAAGACAGGAGGTGTCTGAAATGAAATGGTCGTCCTGGTGTTTCCTTTTTGCCCAGTAGGAGGAAGTCAGTCCCTCTCTACCAGCCCTCATCCACTAAAAGCCATTAAGCGTAACAGAGACAGGAGACATTTATCTGTTGGCAAGTGTGAATGCTACATTCTGTACCTCCAGCAGGGATGGAAATGGAGCTGTTTACTTGGTGGCCACCCCAAGGGACAGAAATGAAGCTCTAATGTGACAGCATTTCTGAAACACATCTTTAAAATCCCCAATGGTCTCACTCCCCACCTGTAAAAACCACTAGAAATTTGCACATTTAATTTGGCTAAATTCTACTCTGATGCACTCTGACCATCAAATGCAAATGAAATGATCAGGAGGTGACCACGTCACACTGGTTCCTGTTTTGGAAAGGAGGGGCTCTTTGTAAGCTGTTGGGGTTGCAGCAGGCTAGCTCTATAAATGACTTTCTCCCTCGTAAGTGACTTCCGGGATGGGGCTGGAGACCAGAGAGGGGTCCACTTCCACATGCTCAGGTGGGTTTGCACGTGGATGTTCTGTCATATTAAAAACGTAATGTGCCAAAGCCCGTCCGCAGGGCATATCTGGGCTCTCGCTGTCTGTGACAAACCCACCTCTTCATCACCAACGAGAATCCCACTCACAATCTGTCCCTGTCATTCCTTGTACAGTCCAGGGCCATTGCTACTTCAGATGCCACTTAGCTTTTAGATGGGAGAAGGCCCAGCAAGTTGACTTCAGGGGCAGTCATTATTTTATGTACCAAAAGTCAGAGTGCTCAGGCCCACCGTTATTGCTTTGAAACTGTTGGCAAATGAATTGGCTTGTATATTTGTTCTCCACCTGGTAAGTCCCTTAGCACTTGAAGGCAGGACCAGGTCTTTTAGGCTGGGTCTGCACCAGTGTCCAAATGGAGGCACCTTCTTCTCCAGCTCCTACCACCAGGTGGGAGAATTCTCATACTGTTCTTATTCACATTTCCCCACAATGAACACCCTAATCTGCATTATATAAAGTTTGAAAAGTAAAGAAAAAACTATTGTAGTTCATCAGTCGACTCTAACCACTCTTAAGACTTCTCAAATCTCTTAATGACAGTAAAAGGTAAAAGACTGTTTAAATGCACGTTTTGTAGATTTAAATAAATTTTTTTTGGATTTGAGGATCTGGAGTTGAAATGTATCCTGAGATGCCTTTAAGCCTGGAGAACTTGTGATTAAGAGGACCACTCCACTTGGGTTGAATCCTGGTTTAGCTGCTTACCAGCTGTGTGACTTAGGGCAGGTTGGTTAACTTCTCTGACATTGGGCATATCTGGATGCCCCCCAAAATGTTATTCTACTACACATACATGTTATATTCCTTGTTTTACCTAATGTCCCATGTAAACATCTACCTTTATTATTACACAGTCCTTGTAACCATCATTAAAACACTTGTATAAAATTATCTTCAATCTCTGGCTCAGAGTTAAGTAAACATTTCCTTTTTTTTTTTTTTTTTCCGGAAATGCAGTGTTTTAATGACTGTTTAAAAAAAGATCAACACCCTCCATTTGTGTGGATAAGTGAATTATGATTTGTCATCTCTTGGGCACTCTGTGTAAAATTAAAAAAACAACTCACAAGACTGTGGTGGGGCCCACACTCACTGTATCTTGTTTATATTCCCGGTGAGGACGACCTAATGAGGCTTCAGAGGCGCCATCCATCACCGCCAGGAGGGGAGGGGAAAGGCTTAGGTGAAGCCACCACTCCCCGCTCCCAGCAGCCCCTGCTCTTGTGCAGTACGGAGCTGCAGTCCCCTCCCAGTGACCCGTGGAGCCCGGGTGCCCTCGGGTCACATGAGGTATGCTGGAGGGACAGCCCTTCCTGTGCCTGTAGCTAGATGCTGGCTGAGCCATTCATGGGTCACAGCTTCCCCATCGTCTTGGGTTCTGGTTTCTCTTTTGGTGGAATCTTTCACTTTTATTCCCTGTGGCTCAGCTGGCATGAGGATGCCCTCACCCA
This sequence comes from Callospermophilus lateralis, assembly GCF_048772815.1. NCBI lineage: Eukaryota > Metazoa > Chordata > Mammalia > Rodentia > Sciuridae > Callospermophilus > Callospermophilus lateralis. The sequence continues at coordinate 74,957,509 of NC_135320.1, read as the reverse complement.
CAGTCTCTCCTGGGGTGTGTGTGCCTCCTCTTCCTCCCTCTCCCTCTTTCCCCCTCTCTCCCTCCCCCTCACCCACACAAGTGTACATTGCACTGGTATTTTCTCTCTCCAGTTCCAGAAAAAGCAGGGATTTTGTTTCATGGCCAGGTCAAAGGTGACCCCCGTTCCCTGGCCATCAGTGTCCACTTGCCCAGAGGTGTCCTTGCTCCCTGCCTAAGGCGCCTGTCTGCTCTCTCCATGTTCTGCTCCTTTCCCTCCCTAAAGATTCTGACTCTGAAGGGGAACAGATCTGCATGAGCTTGGACCAGTTACTAAACCTTGGGAGTCTTAGTTTTCTCATCTGTAAGGCAAGGATATTTAGTACAGGTGGAGAATCCCTTATCTGAAGTGCTTGGAACTAGAAACATTTCAGATTTTTTTATTTTGGAATTTCTGCATACGTATAAAGTGATCTCTCAGGGATGAGACCCAAGTCTCAATATGAAATCCACATATGTGGTAATAACACAGACTGAAAGTAACTCATATGACAATTTAAATATGATATTTGTACATGAAATAAAAGTCTCATCGTGTGTTATTTTCCACTATGGCATCATCTTACTTGCACTCCCAAAATTTCAGATTTTGTGAAATTATGTCATTTGCAGGGAAATGGATGGAACTAGAGACCATCGTGTTAAGTGAAATAAGTCAAACTCAGAAGGTCAAGGGTCGCACGTTTTTTCTCATATGTGAAAGCTAGAGAGGAAAAAGAACAAGAAAAGTGGAGATCTATTGTAGTTCAAAACCAAAGGGAGATCAGTAGAGGACAGGGACCAGGATCGGGAGGTAGGGAGGGAGGGGGAAGTGCTGGGGAGTGATATTGGCCAAATTACATACCGTGTGCATGGAGGAATACGTAACAACAGCTCCCACAATTACGTACAACTATAATGCACCAATAAAAAATGTGGAAAAAAAAAGCTTCATATTTCGTAACATTTCAGATTTTGGATTTTCAGATTAGGGATGCTCAACCTGTAAACTTTCTTTACAGAGTTGTGAGAATTAAATAATACAGGTACTGCACCTGTCACAGAAGTTGGTAACAAGAAAGCACACATGTATTAGCAATTATTGGCATTATTATTCTCATCATAAGTTATATTAATTAATAACGCCATTATTCTACAAAACCTAAGATTCTTAAATAGCTTGTCATTTTCTAAGTTTCTCCATTTCATACTTCCAACCTCTGTCCAATCCTGAACCATTAACTCCTGGTTAATTTTTCTTGTAAAATTAACAGATCTTGTAACTTGTAAAATTAATAAATCTACATTGAGAGCCAGGGGAATCTGAATCTACTCTCATGGAAGGGTAAAATGGCGTGCGACCTTGAGCACGGAATAGTCTTTCTGGGTCCTCTCTCCCTCAATTGAAAAATGAAGAGGTTAGACCCGAAGAATATTTCCCCAAGCACGTTCTGGAAGCTTCTGCCTTTCAAAAGATGTTCACTCCCTACACAGAGCCCTTTTGGCCACAGCGGTGCCATGTGCTATAAGCAAGTGTACAACCTGGCACCCGGCTCGGCTCTCCACCTCTCTTTGCTCTGTGTCAAGATTCCAATCATGTCTACACTGCCTGGCGCCCCAACAGACCATGAAAAGGCTGACCCAGGCCCTCTCCTAAAAAGAGGTTTTGAATTGGCATAAATCTCAGCTCTGTAAAGGGAGGAAAATGAACTGCAAGCTCTGCTGAAAATCTAGGACAAGGTTCTCTTAGTAAGTCTCCAGGTACTGTTCAGTCAAGTGCTGGATATCAGGAGTCTTAAAATATGCCCCCGCCTGGCACAATGTCCCCTGACTAAGCTGGCTGCCAGGCTGAGGGCATTTCAGGCAGGAATGGTGAATTTTAAAACCACACAATTACTAGTAGTTTGGAAAAACCTTTTGAAACACCATGCCAATCATTTAATTCATTTTCCAAGCCCTTTTTAAATGCAAAATATGCTAATATGTTGTTGGAGTGTCCAGCCAGGAGACTGGTTTAGGAACTGGGGCCCCTCTCTGCTGGAGGTTGAACGGGGGGGGGGGGGGGGGGGGGGGGGGGGGGGGGGGCCTGGTGGGAATGGGGCACTGGGAGAATAATGGTCCATTTTCCTTCCAGGGAAGAAAATAGGGCTGATGCCACCAGCTCAAATGTTTCTTTGTGTTTCCTTGGGCTGGAGAAGGTGTGAGTGCCCTTAGAGCTACGCATTCGCATTCGTAAATAATGGGCTTTTTTTCTGCCCCGAGTCCAAGCCCTGCCCCTGGTAAGTGAGATGCGTCCTTGAGTCCACTGTTAACCTCCCCTAGTGAGCAAGAGGCAACGAAGGAGGGAACAGAGAGAGGGTGAGAGGGAAATTTATAGCTCGGAGGAGTGAATTAATTTAGGCCGGAAGGGGCTGGTGCAGCACGGTTTTTGACAAATGGCCCAGCTCTGCTCTCTGCAGGACTCCATTTCTCTTACCTGCATAAAGTGAAGGATGAATTACAGGCCAGGGGGTCTCTCTCAGAGCTTTGAGGTGAAGCAGCTTCTTTATCAAACATTATAACCATTTTGCCAAAAACCGTGGGATTTTTCTGCCTTCTTCATAACTGATTCCAAAATGTCATTAAAAGTTGCAGCTGCAGGTTGCTTAATAAGCCCATGACTGCTGGGTACTATTCTGTACCCCCAGCCCTGTGCTAAGCCTGGGTGGGATGGGGTCGGGTGGGGTAACACAGACATACAACATGTGGTTCTAGTCCTCCCGCAATTAGCCTTAAATGAGCGAGAGTACTATCTTCCAAGGACAATTATGTGCTTAGCATAAACATGTGCCTTGACTGCAGTGGGAGAGACACACATCCAGGCACAAAGGAAGTCAGGCACAGGCGGCAGCAGGCCCTCCTCTCAGAGGTATGAATGTCAGATGCAACCTACTGGGTCTCAGCTCAGGGCTTGCAAATTAGTAGCTGATGCTGGGTCTGGTCTCCAGACATGTTTTCTTTGACCTGTATAAGGGCTTGAACCTTTTGGGAATGTCTCATAGAAATCAAGAGTTCCAACTTTTCTTGGAAAAATAAAAGGGACTAGCAAGCATCACTGAGCCCATCTTCCTGCCTGGGAATAGTGGTAACCCTCCCTATTAGACTGAGTATGGGTCCTTCGCCAAGACCACCACCACTCTGCTATCCACTCCGGCTAGCTCCCTCACCCCATTCACTTATTTGGCCCTTGCATCCATTTGAATTTACAGGCCTGGCCCAGATCAGTCCTCTTCCTTTGCAAATGAAAATCTACGGCTGAGTGTGAGAGAAGTACAGACAGGAACCCAGGTCTCTGCTGGACTCCAGGGTCTCTTCAATCTAGTATTACTCCACTGTGTCATTAGGGCAAATGAGGGGTACAGGGTATGTTAAACACAGCAGAGTTGTCATAACTGACTGCTAGATGAATGAACGGATGGCCCAGGCCAGGCCTCTGGTTCTGGGGGGCGGGGGGGCCTGGGACAGCTGTGGTGAGCAGGAGGGAGGTGGTGCAGGAAGAGCAGGCCCGAAAGAGCTCAGGTTCTTGGCTTAGGACCTGAAACCCTATCTTTTTAGTTTTGTTTATTTGAGACTTTTAAGCTGTATTTTTATTATAACAAAGAACGTGTACAGAAAAGCACATAACACTTCAACATAGAAATTGCTTTAAACTGTTTATGATTTTAAATTTTTTTTGCTTTCATTTTCTTTCCAAAATTCATCAGAGTGTTGTCACTCGGCACTTACTGCAGAGTACGAAGCCAGCCTGATATAGGACAGTGGAAATATTAGGGGACGAGCAGTTGGCAGACTTGGGGCCTAAGCCCCACCTCAGACCAAGGGAAGGCAGTTTGCCCTCTCTGACCTCAGATGGAGCCAATGTTCTGGATTCTGTGAGGCTCTGAATGAGGGGACAATGGAAGGAAACTGCTAAGACGTGTGCCAATGACACTGATAGAGTCACTTACTAGCTCAAGCCGGAAGCAAACTGTTGCTGTGGCTACACGAGAAGGATGTATTCTACAAGAACCAGGCGGCAGAATCTGCCACAGCTCACTCCAGGTAAGAGAAGCGAAATGGGCCATGTCACCTGAGAACTGTGTGATGGTAATGGAGGAGAGAGTCCGTGAGAAGAGCAAAGAGAGTGAAGCTCTGTCTCCCTACCATGTAGGGATGCAAATCAAGAGGCAAACCTGTCCACACCTTGACCTTGGACTTGGTCAGGCTCTGAACCTCGAGCAGTATGTCCGCTCTGTGTGCCCCACTGGTCTGCACTATTCTGTTAGGGCACCAAGCTGACCAAGACAAGCTGTTCTTGAGAAGGACACTTACAGGTCCTGGGCTCTGGGCCCTCGTTGGCAGGTGACTACCCAGTTCAGGAGAGGGACGGAACTTACCCAGGACGTGATCTAGACTACTAAGCCACGCCCTGCAGGTTTTCCCTTCAGCCTTTATTCAGGGCTACTCACAGGGGACCTAAATATAAGTATCTAAACTTCAGAGAGCCCCTTTGAACAAGGATGGGGACAGGGTGCCATACAGTGGACATGAGCGTTTCTCTCTCAGCCTGGGAAACATCCTGAACTACAACTCACTATGTGCCAGAATGTGCTGATGGTTGGGCCCAAAGAGGACCAAGCCCTGGCCATGAGGAAGCCATGGCCTAGCTGGGCCAGACTATGAGCCAGATATAAAGTTAGGTGACAAGTGCCATGGCAGTGAGGTACAGGAGGCCCTGGGGTCACAGGGGAGTCAGCATGATGGCAGGTGTGGCATATAGAATAGTGCCCTCTGCCTTACAAACGTCCCAGTCCTAGTCCCCAGGACCCGTGATAAGTTCCTTTACATGGCAGAAGGGACTCCGCAGATGCGATCAGGTGAAAGCGCTTGAGGCGGGGAGATTATCCTGGCTTATCCAGTGGCCTCAGCATGGTCACAGAGTCCTTCTAAGTGAAAGAATGAGGCAGGGGAGTCAACATTGGACCAATTAGGCTTGAGTAAGGCGCAAGTGGCCATTTCCGGCTTTGGAAAGGGAAGGAGCTGTCAGTCAATGAAAACGAGCCGCCTCTCAAAGACGGAAAAATCAAGAAAACGGATCATCTCCTAGAGCCTGCAGAAGGAACCGCCCAGTCCACGTCCTGACTTGAGCTCAGCAAGACCCAATGCAGATTTCTAAACTACAGAACTAGCAGGTAACAAAGCCGCGTTATTTCACATCACCAGGTGTAGGGTCATTGGCCCCGGGAAACCCATGCAAGAGAGCCAGACGGAAATGGGTGATGTGGAGAAGCACTGGCGCCAACTACCCTCTGTGAGCCCTGAAAAACAAGAGCTTGGGGACAGGCAGTCTCCACAGGCCTTCCCAGTTCTGATGGAAGCGGGGGAGAAGTCACTGTCCCGTAAGTGTTGACAGAAAACAGCATATTCCAGAACATGTCTGGTGGGACTTAAGTACTCAGGGCTGTCGAGGAGAGTTAGCCAGAAAAGGGAGCAAATCATTGTTTGCCTGATAATGCAGTGTTGGCCTCTGGCACCCAGAGTCCATGGGAACTGACCGATTTTTCCTTTCCGAGGAAAGGAAACCTGGTGTTGAGAAAGAGCAGGTCTCCGAAGGGTGGTCAAGCCTGGCCTGCTGGTACCAGATCTGACCTGGGACTGGGTGATGAGATGCACCTTGTCCTCAGGGAGCTCGGGTCTCGAGACTTATAACAATTGCTGTGATCTCAATGCATCTTTCCAAAGTTCATGTGTTAGGAACTTAATTCCTGAACCCATATGCTGAAAGCATTTGGAGGTAGGTCCTTTGGGAGGTAACTGCCATTAATGAGGTCATGAGGAAGGGGCCCTATGATGGCAATAGTGGCCTTATAAGAAGAGAAAGACTTGAGCTAGCAGCTTGCTCTGTCTTATGAGGCAGCAAGAAGACCCTCGCCAGGGACCTGAGGCTTCCGTGCCCTTGGACTTCCAGTTTCAGATCATGAGCTACACAAACCTATAGTCTCTATAAATTACCCAGTCTGTGAGATTCAGTTGTAGTACTGGCCAATGGACTAGGAGAACTGGTAAATAAACAGGCTAATCTCTGTTGGTCTTAGTGCTGGGGAGGAAAGGAAACCTGGTGTTGAGAAAGAGCAGGTCTCCGAAGGGTGGTCAAGCCTGGCCTCCCGGTGCCAGATCTGACCTGGGACTGGGTGATGAGATGCACCAGACAGGAAAGAAAATGGGAAAAGGCTGAAAAAATGCTGAGTTAAACAAAGCTGAACAGAATTATATATGGAGGAATCCTGAGCGTTTGTGTGTATGAATTGATTCGTGTGCTTATTTGACACGGTGTTTTATTAAACCAGACGGTATTCTAGGGAGCCTAGTGAACAAAACAGACAAGGTTCCTGCAGCGTGGAACATCATTACTGTGGGAAAAGCAGGTAATACAAGAGTAAATAGCTAAATACAGGACCCGGATGCAAAAGCACTCTGGAGGGCAGAGCACTTTGAAGGGATAGAGGTGGCAACGGTGGCTTTAACAGCTTGGTAAGACCATTCAAAGGTGTTGATATCTGGGCAGAGACTAAAGTGCAGGGTGCACCAGTGTGTGACATTTTCCAAACTGAGGTGACAACGGAACCCCCTTCGTCACAGAGATTCTTACAGAACTCTGATTGCACTTTGAGAAGTGCCAGGAAGGAGAGTTAAAGTGGGAAGCTGGCCTCTTCACACCCCAATAAGACCTGGGTTCTCATTTAGGATGGGGACTGTGACCCTCACAAATGCAAAGCGAGATTTTTTTCATGCAGGAACCCACCCCTCCAAATGGACAGCGGGAAATGGGGACAGTGGGGAGTCTCTGCTCAAGTTCAGGATTGGTAGGCCACAGTGCTTGCTCTCCTTGGCTGGCCTGGACTCACCCCGAGGCTGTGGGGTTCATGAAACTGAAGACTAGGTTGCACCCCGGGTTAGACGAGATGGTCTCTGAGGGCATGAGCAGAGGCTGGCTTTTCGCAGGTATGAGAGAGCAGAGTGTGAGAACAGGGCTCCTTCTCCTTGGATACTGTGTCATACAAAACGTTTATTTCTAAAGTGCATCTGAGACATGATGATCAAGCTCCACATTTCTGAGCATCTTTATCCATGTCCTTCTTTGGTCTTGGGTGAGGAAAACAAGCTACATTCAAACGCCAGGAACCAGACCGGCACCCCAATTGGGCACAGCCTGTATTCATGGAACAGAGGGCAGCTGATGCTCTCCCTCAGGAATCCACGGGGGACTTCACAGAAAACGTACCACCTGTCCCTTCAACGTCCTTTCCTGTCTAGCGGAGGCTGTCTGGACTTTGTCACAGCTCAAATTGGATGAGGCACATTATGTATTCAAGTCCTGCCGCAGCAAGCCTTCCAGCCCGCCCTCCCGAGCACCGCCTGCCTGGCTCCGGAAACGCCTGTGTGCGAGCAGCCTGCTCAGATGCCAGGCTTGGTGTCTGCCGGAGCACCTCGCCGAGAGCTCGGCCGGACCTCACCTGGCAGGTGGTGACGCCACTCATGTTCCACGTTGCCTAGGCTAGCAGCCAATGCAGAGACAGATGGGAACAGTCTGTTCCCAGAGCTGCCACGTTCCCAGGAGGGAAGGGTTGAAGCACCAGGTCCCCTCCTTGCCCCTCATCACTGTCTTGTCACTCACTGGTCATGGTCACCTTCTTAGCTCCGTTCAGTACCACTTCCTCTGGGAAGCTGTCTCCCCGGGGCAAATCCTGCTATTTGGGGTCCTAGAGGCATATCGGGCCTCTTTGTATGAACACCTGGGATGGCTTCCAACCCCGGGTCTGCCCCTGACGAGTCCTTGAACAAACCCCATTGCCTTTCTTGAGCTCAGTTACTGAAGGATACAAGCCGAGAAGGTGCTCTTTAAGGTTCTCTGGGGGTCCCCTCCCCCAAACAAGAGCCACAGTCATGGCAGCCTAGTGCAGGTCTGGGCCTAGAAAGAAGCCTTTTTACTTGTGGGGCTTTCATTTACTTAGCACTAACATGATGGAGTGAGCTAATTGGTTTCCAAGCTTTCTAAAGGCATGGAATTCATTTTTTTTTTTTTTAAAGCAAGTGTACAACTTCTTTGTTTGGCATTTCTGCTCTGGCCTCTCAAACACCCTCCTCCAGCGGGCTCCTTGAAGCACGGTTTTAGGACCCTTGGTTGTAAGACCAATGGTCCCTCCAAGGCTAACACTGTCAGGTTCCACTGTGTACCCGCACACACCTCGCCACTGCAACTGTGGGCCCCTGGGATTTCTTTCTGTGTGGTGCTGGGGATGGAACCCAGGGCCTCTGGAGCACACTAGGCAAGCACTCTTCCACTGAGCTACACCCCAGCCCTGGATCTTCTTTCGAGAGTCCAAACGATAATGAAAATTTGCCTGCTCCTCCCTATTTTTTTAAAATGTTTGATTCCCAGTGTTGCTCCAGTGGACGTAAGAAATGAGAATTCTGAGGGCAGGAAAGGAAGAGGGAGTGCTTTGACCTACTTCCAAATCCTTGCCAAGCAAACGAACCACAGCTGAAACAAAAGGACATAAGCAACTGTCAGCCACTCTGCCTGAGCCCAGAGGAGGAGGCAGAGTCAGCCAGGGAGGCTGTCCCAGCTCTTGGAAGCCCCCCAGTTCCTCTGTCCCGTCACATGGCCCAGTCAAACTCTAGTTTCTACCCAGACAGGGCCAGGCAGCAAATCAGGGAAGCTGGCGGCTGGTTCCCAGGAGCAGCAGCAGGGTCAAGGACACAGTCAAGGACCTGTGGTCTCAACTGAAGCAGCTGCCCCTCCTCCAGACCTCAGAGTGGCTGGGTCATCTCCCTCCCATCTCCGTTACCCAGGTGTGGGCGGCTGGGTGGTTTCTACAGCCAGACCTGCACGCTCCTTCTTTCTTTATTTTCTAAAACCTTCTGAATTCAGAAGCAAAACACACAGAGGGTTTGGAGGAGAAAGTGTCCCTGCTTCCCCTGTGTCACAGAGACACAAAAGCACATGAAGAAACTATGGCAGAAGGCTGTGGGGATAGGCCTTTGTGGGCACCTGGCTGTAGGTTTTGATGTGGAAACCAGAGTGGCTGACCTTTCCGAACCAGAGAGAAACCTCTCATATTCCAAGGCAGCCGATTTCTATTATTATTATTATTATTATTATTATTATTATTATTATTCAGGCTCCAGAGCATCTCTGAAGCCATCTCTTTTTATTTTATTTTACTTTTGTAGTTGTAGATGGACAGCATGCCTTTATTTTATTTGCTTATTTTTATGTGGTGCTGAGGATGGAACCCAGTGCCTCACGTGTGCTAGGCAAGCGCTCTGTCACTGAGCCACAGCCGGCCCTGAAGCCATCTCAGGAGCTGGGTTTCCTCTGGCTTTCCTTCCATGCTTGTGCAGCTTATAAAAATGCATTGACTCAGTAGCCACTCTGCTACTCCCAAGGCGCCCCCTCCCCAGCCCCACCGCCTGGCGACAGTTCCCCTTGTCTATCCCTCGACAAGGGCCAGCATCTCCCTCCCCCCACTCCCCGCCTCCTTGTCCTGCTCAGTCCCCTTGAATTTAACTGTCAACCCTCCAGTGACAGACACAGCAAGTTGGAAGGGGAGGGAGGCGGGTGCTATTTATAATTCGGCGGCGTTCGCCCTCAGAACACGGCCATTTATTCCAGGCCGCCTGCCAGAGGCCCACATTCCCTTGGCTCTATATATGGGCTTCTCCACAGGCCCATGTGCCACATCCTCGCTCCAAGGGGCCTCGGGCGAATCAGGAAGGTAAGGCCACCCCTGCTCCTCCAGAGCCCGCCCCAGCCTGGACTCCTCTGCAGGGTTCTCCCAGAGGCAGAGGAGCGAGGGACCCTGGGGGACCCACCTGACAGGGCTTGGACAGCAGCCGGCTTTCCCCCCAGGGCTCGAATAAGAATGGCGAGGAAAAAAATGTATTCTTGCTCTAAAACATTAGATCACCCCTTCTTTTTGCCAAGTGGTTTTCAATTGTTTTCCATTGCCATGTGACGGAGGTCCATGGCAGCCTCGCCAGCCCCTGAGGGCCGCGAAAGCTGGATTTATGGACGCCCTGTCCTTCGATAGGCAGATGGGAGGGGAAGCCAGGGAGGGTGGGCAGGCCAGCTGAGGCGAGGGAGCAGAGCTTTTGCCAAGCAGGCACTTCCTACAGGCTCTTGGCTTTGATTAGCATGCAAGAGCACAGAGAGGAAGGTGTCTGGCCTCCCGGGGGTACTTGGATGTGAACACCCTTCACTGCCTTCGTCAAGCCCGGAGGCGGGGAAGACCTGTACTGCCGAGTGCCCGCTCTAAGATCATCTCCTCTCCTACCTTTCTATGCAGGTGCCTGTGGGGCCAGGCTGGGACCACAGATGGGCCAGAGTCTCTGTGGAGCACGACCCCTGGAAACCCTCCTCCAATTTCATGTGGACAATTTTAGTTTGGTTTCTGGGATAGTGTCTTGAAAACTTCCTTAAACAGTTGTCTGCAGTGGGCACGGGTGGGTCCTGGCATGGCTCAGATTTCAGAGAAACACTCTTTATTAAGGTCTCTGGTCATCATCTTTTCTCCTCTTTTCAAATCAAGTTCAAGTCCTTCCTCTGAAAAGCTTTCTGTGGCCATCTGGATATCTATTCCTTAGGATGGTGAGCATCTAGTGTTATGAATACTAAGAATAACAGTTTGGATAGATGCAGCGCTCACTCTGTGCCAACCACTTAGCATACAGCATGCCCCACACCCTCATAATGGGCCTGCAAGATGAGGGTTAGTTTTCAGGAGAGGAAACAGAGGTGCAGAGAGGTCAGGCAACATGGTCAAGGTCACCTGGCAGGGTAAGGAGCAGGTCCCAAGTGCATCCAGTTTCTCATGACCAACCTCTCTGTTGCAGGTGCTGGTTCCTGTCATTCACATCTATGGTCTTTGTTAGATGTATGTAGTCACTGTATCTTCTTGAGTGCTGGCCTCCTGTCTGTCCAGAGGGCCCCTGAGCTCTTGCAGGTGGAGACCATGTCTTAAATGTCTTGCCTCTTCCTTCTCTCTCCCCTGAGCATCGAGAACCAACTAGACCCATAAAAAATCTTCCCCGTGGCGGTGGTCCTCTGTCCCTGTGCACTTTCTACCTGTCATCGCTCTTCACTGACGCCTGCCTCTAGCCTTCACAGCCTGCGACCCTCCCTGAGTAGCCACAGTCCCACAGCAGCCCTACAGTTTCTCCTTTGCTTGTGACAGATATGGGGCTGGCACTTTGTAGCAGGGAAAGCAGCAGCAGCAGCAGGAGCTGATCAATTCCTAAGCAACGAGGATCCTGTTTTCATGCAAACGTCCTCAGCATTAAAACAAAAACAAATTCCTCACAGGGCGCGTCCTGGATGCCAAGTCTCTTCACAAGACACATTTTTAAAGCAAAGTTTTGCGCCTGCGCGAGTCACAAGCAGGAACTGGAAGGAGAGCTGCCTGCCAAGTGCTGTCTCCAGGTGCTCTCCTTGCAACCTCACAGGCACCAACCACTAGCCACGGTGGCTTCCCGATCTGACGGATGAGGAAACAGGCAGAGAGGAGTGGGAGAGTGTGTCCAGTGTCCATCAGCTGGCAAATGGCAGCAAGGTGATCTGGCCAGGTCTGACTGGACTGTTTCTGACACAGACACTGGTGTGACTACATCCATCAGAGACCGGGGCAGACTGGGACCATTTCAGATGACTGTAGGCAAAAACCTTTTTATTTAAAAGAAGGACGGTGCATGATATCGAGTCTCTCCTTACTACATACCCAGTCCTGGGTATGAATATGGATGAACCACGAGAACCAACTCTATGCTGGTTAGCGTATGATGTCCACAGAAAGACCCGGGAGGGACAGTCCCTGACTCCAGGGGCTCTGAACATGGTGCTGAATTCCTCGCCTCAGAGGCCAACAGCAAATAACAAGAGGGTTACGAGGCGAGGCAGGACATTTAAGGAGAATGGCAACAAGCGTCCTGAGCTCCGCAGAGGTGGGGCCACGGAGTGCTAAGTGAACTGGGAAGGCTTCCTGGAGGAGGGAGATGCTCCAATTCCACAGGAAGGTCTCTTTAACAGACATCCTTGGCTTGATGCCAGGGGAGCTGGAGCCCTCCAACACCAGTACCACCAGGTCATCACCAGGGTCACTGGGCCTGCGCGGCAGTTATAGGAAAGAGTCCAGAGGGCATCTAGCCTCCAGTCGGCTCTGGTGGCTTTGTCTTTGAGGATCACGGGTATCCAGAGGCAGCGCACGTTGATGAATTAGATGTCACATGGTTCATGTCTGGCAAAGGGCCAGGAATGCCAGGACGGTGGCATGCTTGTGCTGTGGGATCCCCTGGTGCCACTCTCTTCTGCTGATTCCTCATCCCAGACTCGAGGTCCGACTGCAGTTCAAACCTCCTTCCCCGGCTCTCTGAGCGCTCTCTGCAGTCCCTTCCCACCCCAGGAGTGGGACCCTGCCTTCTCCAGGTGTCCAGCAGCGCATTGGGCCCGGAGCTGGAGACACCTGGGTCAGGACACCTGGCTGCAGCCTCTTAGAGCAGCCTGGCAAGCTCCCCAAATGCATCTCTCGTGGCACCATTAGCACCCAGGCAAAGGCCTGGACCTGGGAAGGGGGGATGAGTGGGCAAATATGGCAGAGGAAGAGGGCCAGCTAAGGGGATTGGTGGAGGCCAAGAGAGACAAGAATCTGCTGAGCAGAGTGGAAAGAGCGGGGCTTGGTGTGCAGACAGCCTGGGCTGGAACCCCACACTGTCAGTGTGTCGGGGACTGCGGGTACTCCCCAGGATCCATGCCCTCCTCTTCCCCCAGACTTGCAGTGGACTACATCGCCCAGCCTTCCTTCCCAAGAGGCGTGGCCATATGCCTACATCCTGGCCAGTGGAAAGAGAGCAGAAGTGTCGTGGGGTAATTCCAGGCCTGGCCCATAAAAATCTGCCACTTGTGGTTCCTGCACTTACCCCACCTGGCAGCTGAATGGAGAGAAAACCCAGGACTAGGGGGAGACAGATTGCTAAGACGGAAGGGGCCTGGGTCCCTGATGCACCCCGTGGAAGACTGCATGCTAAACACACACCCTGAATCGTGCAAACAAGAGGTCAACTCCTCGGGTGCGGAGCCATTTGTATGTGGGTTGTTACAGCTGTGGCCCCATGTGACTGAGAGAGTCTCTGACTAGCCATGCCGTGTTGGACCAGTTCCTTAGCCTCCCTAGGCTCTGGCTTTCTCATTTGTAAAGTGAGAATTTTAAAAGCATTCCTGAGAATGACTGAGCTCAGACTTAAAAAGCTCCTACAACCAGGCATGGTGACTTTTGTGAGTCTTAGGTACTTCTGCCTTCGTGGGCCCCTTCCTCCAGACATATATAAATAATATGTAATTTTAATTCAATTAATTCAAAGTTAGGTTTGAATTGAAGTTAGGTTTTATGACTGCATGGATACAAATAGGAACATAAAATCAGGCAGGATCCACAATTGTGTCTATTCCTCTTTAGCATTTTTACACTGCATTTTATCATTGTTATTACTATATTCCTTTTTCTTTCTGATTTTAAAAGAAATAAAAATTAAAAATTCTCTGGGCCCCTGCAAGAATCGTGGGCCACAGGCACAGTGCTGTTGTACCTCTTGCACACGATGAATGGTAACTATCACAGATCACAGCAGAACCTAGGACAGGGGCTGAGAGGTGAAGTAGTAACCCAGGCGAGGAAGGCTCCTTTGGCCTGTTGCATCTCCAGTGGAGAGGTTCATGGAGATAGAGTGGCATGCTCAAAAAGGGCGGGGACATCTAACCCTCAGTGCCTTATGTCCAGCACAGGCTAAAACACTTGTCTCACTCCAGCACTCTCAACGTCCCCCCGACTTACCATGAAGTAGGGAGTCTTTTTTTTTTTTTTAATCCCCATTTTACGATTGAAAACAAAACAGAGAGAAAAGAAAGAAACGGATGCTAAGGACAAGTGGCTAAGCTGAGAACTGAAACGACGTCTTGGGTGCCCAGTCGAATGCTCACTCCACCACCTGGCCTTCCATCTATCATGAGCTGTGTCGTAAAACTGATAAATGGCAGTGCCTATGGAGGGTGTCAGACACCCCAACACCTCCTTTCAAGAATACTGAAGAACCTGCTTTCGGCTGAAATCAAACACATCATGCCAGCTTAAACTTGTGCTTTCTCATTCTCCACCCAAATGTATTCCTTAGAAGGTCTAATTATAGTGACTTCTATTTTCTTGTAAATAATCACATCTGTCATAACTGATTTAACTGATCCAAGGCTCCAAGTTGGCAGTCTTGGCGGCCTGAGCCAATGTGTCAATTATGCCAAGAAGGCTGTGAGCAAAAGTTGCATGAAATGGGAGAGAGAGGGGAAAAAAAAATTAGTCACAGTCATATAGATGGTGGGGACCAATATGTGCTTTTTCACAACAGTAATATCAATACAAACTCTTAAACGTGGCCAAGGCATGTCAATCCCTTAGCAATCCAACTTAGTGGAATAGATGCAGCCAGCCAGTTCTCAGAGAATAAAAACAATCTTTTTAGTGGAGAGCCAAGCCCAGGAAATCTAAGTATATACCCCTGAGAATTTGCTGTGGTTCCTTATGCTTGTTTCTCGGGAAGAAGGATGGGATGAAGGGCTTCCAGGTTTCACGCCTCTGGGGCTCTTTGGGGCTACCTTCTGAGTGTAGCTGTCATGCAGCAGAGGGTACTAGTTAGGTCTGGACTTGAGTTCTAGTCTTCCTTCCCCTCCTAACTTACCAGTACTCTAGCGTGGCTAAGCAAACCAGCCTTCCGAATTTATCTCTGCTTCTTCATATATAAGCAGAGACAAGAGTGCCTACCTCCCAGAATCTGTGTGGGTTGGAGTGGTACGACGACTGTGTGTGACAGCCTGTTGGAAAGAACAAGCTCTAGCCGTTGTCGCCGTTAACATATCAGCATATACCAAATCCCTTTTTCAATCCATGGAACTGGCTTCTTCCTCTGCTCAAACCACTCTAGAAAGATAGGCAGAGAGGGGATGGGAGATGAGACCTTCTAGAGCCTTCTTCCACAGGAGTGTCTGAAAGTCAACTTGCTATTTGAGCCTGAGAGTCCCCGTGTCTGACGAGAAGCCGCAAAGATTATTTTTATTCTCTGCATAGCATAGGGAAACGAAAAGCCCAGCACCTGCAGGAAATGGACACTTGCTCTGAGTGACCCAAACCTGGCTGCTGGTGTAGCCGGCCTTGGTTCTGGCCAATCTGCATGAGCAGAGGGATTGAAATGACCGACTCTGAAGCCAGCCTGACTGGGCTTTGAATCAGGCTCAGCTAGTTATTTACGGTAAGTTCTTGGGCAAGTTATCTCATCTATAAAATGAGGGCAACGATAGTACCTACTTCTTAGGGTGATGGTAAAGAACAAATGCATTACACAGGACAGCTTACAACAGGGGCCTGCCCCGAGGGAGGCAATCGGTGTGAACTTGTTGACTACTACTGCAGTGCTGGTCGTCCTAAAGGCCAATGTCTTCCTCCCCTCATCCAGAGTTCATTAATGCCATGCTTAACACTTTACCCCTTTAGAATTGTATGCACCATGCTCCTTACTAGGCTGGAAAATGTGTGGCCAATAGGGGAGTTCTGAAATGGGAGGGCAGTGCCAAAAGCCCGTGATTGATACCTGAATCTTCCAGAGAGGCTCAGATTCACTTCCTTCAAAGGAAATTCATTTCTAGAGAAGATATGGGAGAGAAAGGGTTCTGAACCAAGAGTCAGGGACCCAGGTCTTTGCCCAGTGCTTTTCTGGGTCTTAATTTTCTCGGTTGTGAAATAAAAATGAGAGTTCTGGCTATGAATTGCAGCTTATTTATGTATTAAAAAGAGATAATAAGAACAACAACCTTCACGGACTGTGATGAGGCATGAACCAATTAATGAATCACTGTGGTGTGGACCAGGTCCTGGCCACAGCCCGTGTGCCCACCAGCTTCAGTGTCCCCCCGAACTCACGGCCCATTCTGTGGCCTCCACTGGTTTCCTTTGCACCTCTCGGGCACATTCCTGCCACGGGGACTTTGTCTCTCTGCCTGGAATATTCTTTCCCCAAACAGCCCCATGGGTCCCTCCCTCCTTCCCCTCAACTATTACTTTTTTTTTCCTCCACAACGACTCTCACTTTCAGCAGAGTATATGATTTCCCTATTTGGTGTGAGTATTGCTTATTGTTTTTCTCTTCCTAGACCAAAAATGTAAGTTTCATGAGAGAAGGAATCTCGATTTTGTTTCCCTAGGAGCTTAGGAACAGCACCTGGAACAGAATTGGTAATGAATAAATAGTTTATGATTCCCTGGAAGAGTGAAGGGGGAGCATTAGGTTCACGAGGCAGGTGTTCAATAACCTTCTGGCAGCTTTCCTAACTGGGAGAAGGGGATTCTCACTCCCCACGCGTCTTCCTTCCATGAGGAAGCATCTTCACCCAGACACCCTGGACTGACGGTCACGCCCTTGCTGCTCTCCCAGGGGATGTGGCCAGTATCAGCCCTCACCCCGCCCAGTGATGATGGCTGGGACATCTCTTGACTGGGTGAAGTCAGTCTCCTGCAAACATCACAGATGCAGGGTCCTTCTCTGTCCCACATCGCCCTGCCTCTTCAGAGAATGGCAGTGACCTGGTGTGAGAGTGTGCTTTGCAGACCTGGGGTCCCCACTCTTGCAAGAGTGGAGAGAGGCCAGGAGGGTTAGCTGGTGGCTCAGCCAGTGCACTGAATCGTGCTCTTTAGTCGGCTTCCTCCAGAAATGACAAGGATGCTGTGAACTCCAGTTGTCCCACTCCCGGGTCGGTCTCACTGGTTCCTAACCTGCTCTCGCAGCAGGGTTGTGTCTTTTCTCACACTAAAACCCCACCAAACATTCCCAATTTTGCCAGGTACTACTTTAGGTATCCTGATTCCAGACTGACTCCCATCCTGGCCACTCTCCTCTGACAGAGCAGTGTGCAGCCGCCTCCCTTAATCCTCACACTTCAGGCTAAATGCCATTCCAGGGGGGTTTGTGACCCCAGGAGAGAGAGGGGGCTGTCACTGGCCTGCTTACTCTGGACCCTACTCTGCTATCGTGCTGTTAAAAGAGGCTCTTCCTGCAGCTGCGGCACAGACTCCCCTTCGCGGATCTGTGATACCCTGGGGCCGGTGTCCTGCTCACCTGGCTGGATGCTGTTCTCTGAGTGCTGGGTTGGGTCCATCCCTCCTGCACACTGAGATCTTTGAGAAGGCTGTCTCTCATGCACCGCGTCCACTACGGCTTCCTGGCTCCTGTCATCTCTGACCACAGTGACTGACTGTCACCGCTTATTGAATGTTTACAAGGTCTCAGACAGGGGGTCAAGCCCTGCATGCATTGCAACTTCTAGTCCCCAAAACAAGCCAGGGTGGCATTTTACGAATGAGGAAACTGGGGTTTCAGTGGCGAAGGGCCTTTATGTGTCCCTGTAGCTCATAACAGCAGGGTGAAGTCCGAAGGCCGCACATGGGATGCTCTAGAGCCGACTCTGAGGTCTTCATTCAGGCCACAACTAAGAATGTGAACAGAGTGGCAGTTTAACCCAGAGACACCAGGCTCACTGCCAGGAGCTCAGTGCAGGGGACCTCACCAGGATCCACCGTATGGTACCCGCGGGTGTGACCATTTAATCCCCAATGTTATCCAGAGATGTCATTCAGCATTCTGCCATCATGTTCCCAAGAAGCCCATGACAACCTTCTCAAACACCTTGATGGAAACCAGAAGTGCCCGATTTGTGCTTTTCTGTCCCCTTAGCAACTCAAAACTCATTTTTAAAAAACGAAGTTAATCTGGCTCCACCTGATCTTGGCAAGCCCACTCGGAATTCCCTGAACACTCGTCTTCCCTCTCTGTCCTGGCAAGACCGCATGGGACAGAAGCAGCCCAGGGAAGCAGATCTAAGGCAGCTAAAGCCGATCAGAGCTAAGTCCAGGTATTAAGGTGACACCTACCCTCTTCAGCAAGCCAGGGGCAGGGAGGCCAGAGGGTGTGGGCCAGGAAGGGCCGCAACCGGCCCCATTCCTCATTCAGTGAGAGGAGATCAGCCTCAAGTCTTTCTATGCCCACTTCCCACTTTGAAATTCCAGAGCTATAGGCTGCACACAGCTATAACAGAGACCCCGGGTCCCTCCCCAAAGCATACAGAGAATAATGACAGCAAGTTATCTGGGTGCATGGAAATGAACATGAACATCCTTCACATATTAAGCTCTTACTGTTTGCTAAGCATAGTGCATAGTGCTGGATTAACATGATCTCTTAAAATGCCTTCACAATATTATTATTAGTAGTAGTAAACAAACACACGCCCATGGTCAAGAAAGCAAAGCAGAGAGGCTGTTAATGAAAACCAACTGCTTATAAGAAAAAGAGTCCCCACCTCACCCAACTTTCACACACTCCCCAAAGGCCACCTTGTCTAAACTTCTGTTTATAATTCTTTGCGTGGATCCCTCTCTAAGTAAAGGGTTTCTTTTAACCTTCAAAAAGACTGGATGATGGAGGTACAATTATTCTCTTTCTTCACAGATGGTTCACTGTGGCAGAGTGGTCAAGTTCACCCAGCTGGTGAGGGGCAGAGACAGGATTCAAACTCACATCTGCCTCTGTCCAGGTCCTGCTCTTCAACTTCAGGCCCATGTCTGGTAGGCAAGGAGAGGAGGTGGCTGGAGACCCATCAGGCCCATGGGCCCTTGGGTTTTCTGGTCACCTGTTGTCTAAAAGCACTCACCGTGGTCATAACAAAACAACACCACAGACAACAGATAAGCTAGTGTTCAGCTCCTCTTTCTAGTGACTTCAGGTTTGCCCCCCTCCAGCCACTGCAGACACCTCCCATCTTCTGTTTTGATGCAAACACTTGTGTGACTTCAGAAGGTGCCCGGGTCCTTCTCCTCCACCTGGAACTTTGAGGCATCCTGTCTTTCATACTGACGGAAGGGACTAATGGTATTTGCCACCATCTCCATTGCAAGGATGCAAGACTGGCCGGTCCCTTCCAGATCTGGCTTTTACAAAAAAAAAAAAAAAAAAAAGTTTCCCTTTGCTCCGTTTTTTGCTATTTCTTGAGAAGATGCAAAACAGAGCATCACCGGCCATCTTCCCTGGAAGCCTAGCTGATGGCTAGGAGCTCCGGCCAGGACTAGGCAGGTGCAGATCCTGGGAAGGGCATTTCTCCCTGGCTTTGGCAATCTAGCAAATTGCTCCTCTCTCTGGGACTTCTCTGCTCTAAACTGGGATGGGGTGTGGGGAGCACGTGGACCATGAATTTGGAATTGCGTGGGTTACGGGTATGTGGTGAACTCTCCTGTGCAGAGCCGGGCTCTCGAGACTGTTATCATTGATTACCATTGTTGTTGCCTTGGACTTTGCAGTTTTCCTGAGTTGTCCACATACATCATACATGGTCCTAACCTCAAAGAGGACTCAGGGCAGACATGACTGTTAGTGTTTTAAAAAAAGATTTAAAGGCATAATTACTAGTTCCACTTTATAGATGAGTAAGTAAACTGAAAAAAGGTACGTAACCTGCCCCAGGCAACAGGATGTTTCAGAGTTAGAAGCAGGCACTGAGACTTATTTGAACTCTCTCACTAACAGGGCTGGGTGACCTTGGGCAAGTCACAGTTCATCTCTGACCCTCATTTTCAAGTAAAAGGGCTGATACTGAGGTCTTAGCTCTACCATTCTCTAATGAGCAGAGTAGCTTAGAGACAGTGTTCAGGGTCAGACTCTGGGCTTGCATGGGGTGTGCGTGGCAGGGTTTTCTGCTTATCCCTAGGTGACCTTGGGCAAACTTATCTCCCTGTGCCTCAGTTCTCCCAACATGTGAATGGAGCTAATAGAGGTAACCCTGCTAGAAAGAAGGTACATCTCAGGAGAAGGTCTGGCTATGAAACATCAGCTATTATTGCTGATTATTGTCAGCTGGCCTCCATACCGTGGTCAGCCCTGAGCCCTATGCATCATTACCACACTCTTGTTCCAGATTGTGGGACAACACATGTGGCCTCCAAGCATTTCCAACTGAGTAGTCTCCATTAAGCCTCTCACCTGAAATAAAAGGCTGCCTCTAAGTGCCTAACACATCAATTTGAATGGAAAACTCTATTTTTCTATTTCTACCTATATAATGCTGATTATAGTGTTTTTGCTTTCTTTCACATGCAGTCTGAAAATCCTGAATAAATGTCAAAAAGAATTCCCTGAGTCAACAAATATATAATATTATTAAAGCTCTAGGGAGAGGACCATTTCCTCCATTACCAGGAGCTTAAAGGGATAATATTTGCAATTACATTATTCAATAAATATGCTATTTAGGGCCCAAGTGATGTTGCTATAATTTGTAGTTAATAGGTCAGTTGTTCGCTTGCTCACTTGGAAAACATCTGAGTCTGCCTACGAGGAGCCAGGCGTTGTCCCAGGCTTGGATGATCCAACAATGACGACAGCAGAGTGGCGGCAGCCGGGCAGTTCTTGCCAGGCCCTTAGGAGGGACCCCTTCCTCTGCTCTCTGGACCCCACGGCCTGCCTATGCCCCTGTGGACTGCAACAGAGGCGCCCCGGCCTCCACATTCCAGCTGAGCTCTACAGTGGAGCTGGAACAAGGTCAGAGAGTCAAAGGACAGCAAGGTCTGGGTAAGACCCCCTTCTGCCCCCACCACGAGAAGATGACTTTCTCTCTCTAGGCCTCAGGTTTCCTTATCTGCCAAGTGAGGCAAGGAGGAATCCTTACCCCCGAGTGTAGCTCAGAAGAGTCATGGGGCTTAGGACGGTGCCTGGCCGCAGTGGGCAGAGGGTATGAGGGCCTGAACTTCACCTCAAGTGGGACAGCCACTCTCCCATGGCTCTGCGTCTCCTGAGTCCCAGGCCACCCCTCCTCTGCTCTCTCAGGCCTGGGTAGGTAGGACTGCCAGCTTGGCCCTGTTCTTCCCACCCAGTGCTGCTAAGCCCTGCCCACTCCCAACAGCCCCCCACTCTCCTCACCCCCCCACCTGTGCGCTCTCCCTCTGTCCCACTCAGGTGCCTCTACACACCACAACCCAGGCGGGCACCCCTCACAGGAAGCCTTACGTGCCCCTGCCCTCCCTCCTCCCTTCACCCTCTTTCCTTCCTTCCTTTTTTGGTGCTGGGGATTGAATCCGGGGTTGCTCTACTACTAAGCTACATCCCCAGCCCTTTGGAATGTTTTATTCGGAGACAGGTTCTCTCTAAATTGCTGAGGCTAGCCTCGAATTTGTGATCCTCCCACCTCAGCCTCCCACAAGTATGCACTATCACACCTTGGCATTTCTGCTAACAAGGGAGACTGAGGCATAAAGCCATAAAGGCCAACCAGAGCCTCAAAATTAGCAAGTAATAAGCGGAGTTTCGGACCAGGCCTAGTTTTCATTCTCAGGCCTGGCTTTACTGCCCGGG
Organism: Callospermophilus lateralis; assembly: GCF_048772815.1. NCBI lineage: Eukaryota > Metazoa > Chordata > Mammalia > Rodentia > Sciuridae > Callospermophilus > Callospermophilus lateralis. The sequence continues at coordinate 74,935,988 of NC_135320.1, read as the reverse complement.
AGTTCATCCTTGATTTCCCAAAGGCAAGCAGACAAGTGAAGAGGGAGCCACCACCGCGTGGGATGACTGCTCTGCTAGGAATGCGAACAGGGAACTTCACAGACGAGTCCCCAGACACCTGGGAACTAGGGCTGGGGCTGGTAGGCAGAGACAGGAGAGGTGACATTGACCTGACTCATGAAAGATGGGCGCCTTTCTGGCAACAAGGTGCAAGGTCCAGAGGGAGGGAGGAGCGAGAGAAGGCGTGTTTTTCCGGAGCTACAAGCAGTTCAAAGATCTCAGAGCGGAGAACTCAGGGTGGGGTGGGGTGGGAGGCAGAGTAGTGACCAGAGACGAGGCAGGGTCCCGAGGATGAAGAGCTACCAAGGCTGAGCTGAGGAGTCACTGTGTCAGGTCTGTAGACCGATGACACTTACTCAGGGTGTGTCCAGCCATCTGACCCGACGACCAGCTCTTCCAGCACAGGGCTCTGGCTTTCTTTTCAGACCCCCAAAACTAGCTTGAAGCTAGGTATACAACAGGCGCTCCATGAATGGGACTGAAAACTAAAAAGGGGTTGTTGCTGAGAGGTGGTCCTTTGGGTCTATAGCAGATGATGTTGGGGCCCGGCCCACTGTCCCTGTCCCTGCCACTCCCCAGGGCTTCCTGCTTGGCAGCCTGAAGTTCAGGGAAATTACACCCCTTTGAGAAGCAGTCTGCAGCCAGAGGCTGCTGGAAGGTGGGGAATACCTGTCTCGACGCTCAGGGGAAAGACAGAGCAGAGGCCCAGGTGTCCCCAGGCACACAGAGCTCCCTGAGCCCCAGTGGCCCACACGGTAGCCTGCCCGATGACACCCCACTCCCTGGCTGCCTTCCCTTCCCTGTCTCCGTCTCTGCACCACCACCCCCGCCCCAGCTTCCTGACCTTCTCAATTATCTATCTGCACTTTTTGCCTTGGGGACTGCATCTGGGGACTGAAACCAAGACAGTTCAATTTTTGGTATCCTAGCATGAAAGAGCACAGAACAAAGGGACTTCAGAGGTGACTTCCAAGGGCAGGAACTGTGGAGCCTCCAGCTGGACGATGGCCAAGCCAGATTTATCCAGGTGTGGTCTGAAGGGGCTGAGCCTCTGCCCTGTGCCCAGGGGAACCCAGAGGCCACTGTTCTAGTTTCAGCTTCGAGTGCTGCATTGTGTTCTGGAAAGAACCTGGGCTTTGTAGAGACACAGATGCGGGTCTGAATCCAGGCTGGGCTACAGATAGGCAGGTGACTCTGAGGATGTTATGTGATCTCCCAGAATCTCCGTCTCCTCCACCAGGAGATGGAAGCCACACCTACTGAGCAGGGCTAGGATGCTGTGCAAGTGTGAAAGGGTGAGTAAAATCCCTTGTAAGGAGACAGCGGGCTCCTTCCAGTGTCTTTGGAGAACTGACCTGTTCTATATTTTGACTGCTTTCCACAGACCCCCAGTCTACAATGATCCCATTGTGTGGATCACCCCATGCATTTGCATTTTGGGCTCTCAGAAGATGAGGATCAACTTTGACTCACCATTCCATCCCAGTATTTATCACCTGGCACATGGTGAACACTGAATGTTTGTTGACTGAATAATGAAAATGAAAGAATTTCAACCAAAACCACCCACCAGTGAAGATGGGTTTTCTGGCATATTGGTTCATTCATTCAGTCCTGGTAGTAAGCCCCAGCAAGGTGCCAGGCCCTACCATATATCCTGACAACACAACTGTGTCACTCTCCCAGGTAGCTTACCCCCCCCACCCCGGGAGAATAGTGAGTCTTGACCGGCAGCCCAGCAGACTCTCTGGGAGCTATACAAACGAGCACCCACACTTCAGAGGCAGGGTGGGGCAGGTGCTAGGGTTGCGCTAAGTTCCCCAGGTCCACAGAATGTGCTGCCCGGGTGGAGCACTCCTGGGATCAAGGGAAAAACCAAGACCATTCTAGAGAGTGAAGAGAGCTAGGAAGAAGGTAGACAGGAGGTGTGACAGCCCAGAGGTTCCCAGCAGGGAGGAGAGAGGGTCAGGTTTGCCCCCAGGGGACATTTGGCAGAATCTGTAGACTGTTTGGTTGTCACCGTGGAGGGAAGGTGCTGCTGGCATCTGGTGGGCGGAGGCCAGGCCTGCTGCACCCTACGAGCACAGGGCAGGCCCCACAACCCAGAATCCCCCAGGCCAGGAGGCGTTGAGATGGAGAAATCCTGGTCTGGAGAGACAAGGAGCAGGGGCCGCCTCGGGGAAGGCTGCTGGAGGAGGGGACAGGAGAGCTGAGACCTGAACGTCAGTCACCGTCACCTCGAGAAGAGGCAAGATGTGAGCTCCAGCCAGAGCCCATGCAGATGCAAGGGAGAGCCTGCATCCGCCGTGGGGCCAGGGCCGCCTTCACGACCTTAGACAAAGACCCCAGCTGGTTAAAGTGCCAGGCCAGGCTCCAGCCACCTAGGGCCTGACAGCTGCTCCCAACTCTGCCACTGGGTCCTGGGTCTGCTCCTCAGGGCTGGGCGCTTGGGGAAGGGACAGGAAAGCTGGTTGCTTTCACTTTTCTGTCCCCACCTCCAGAGTCCCCACCCCTTTCCAGAACAGGAGGCCTCTCCAGCTGCCACCCCCAGGTCCCCAGGAGCTCCAGCTGAGGAGGAAGAGGGAATTGTTGGGAAACAGACTGCCAGCCTCCTCCAGCCCTGGAAAAAGTGACTTCCTGAGAGAAAACTGGGATCCACAGGGCAGTAAATAAACACCACATTCCAGAGAAGGAAGAGGGAGGGCAGCCCCAGCCCGACCCCCCACCCCACCCCCCTGACATGACCCATTAACTTTTCCAGCCAGGCACAGGGACTGGGAACCTGCCAGCCCTCTCCTGCCCCGCCCCGGCCACCCTGGCCCTTTCTCTTTCTTGTAGCTTCCCTGTAAATCAGTTGCAGACCCTCCCTCCCCCTTGGGATCCCAGCGCTTGGACTAGCAGAAGCTCCGGGCAGCTGCTTGCTCAGCACCTCCTGGGCCTTGGGAGGAAACGGTTATGGAGGGCAGTTTAGGTGGAAAGTCAAGTTCGCTCCTACCAGGTTTCCAGAGAGACCTGAGTCAACAGGATGCCCCCAGGGAGCCAGGGCACCGGCAGCCCCATCTGCAGGCACCCTGCCAACCTGGAAGGCTCAGAGAGACCCAACTGGCAGCCTGTGAAAGGAAATAGGATGCCTCTGCTTTATAAGAAGGGAAACTGAGGCCAGAGAGGCACGAACTACCAGCTCTGAGTCAGCAGCCGTGGGCATCTGAACTGCTGCGCTCAGGTCTCTGACCCCTGCCTGTATATGGAATTTCTCTTGGGCCCAGAAGAGTAGAAAGTTCCATGTTACTGCATCAGAACAGAAGGACAGATACAGTTCGGAAGGGACAGACAACTCCCTCTGTATGTGCATTTGGGAATACAGGGACACTACTAAACATCCGTGCTTCCTTAGCCTCTGGATTTTTCTTCTGAAATGAAAACATGTCCTTATGTTCCCAGGGTCCCCAATTATAAGCCCCATATCAAAATTCCAGTCATGAGGAAAGTCGTCAAACCCCAGCTTGTGAAACTTGGTCGCAGAACTAATCAGCAACGGAAATGTGCAGGGACATGTTTACTTCGGTAATTATTTTATGAAAAATCATAATTTGCCCAATATGCCCTGTGACTTTTGTTACAGACACCCATAATGAAGTAGGTAATTAGCAATTAATATTCACTTTCTGCAAACCTAGAATTAGGGATTTTTTTCCATAGGTCATTTGTATTAAACAAACAAATTGCCAAACACTACACAAACGTAGAGCCCCTTGGTTCATGGAAAGCCTTGATTTAGAGCTGAATATCTCAAGTGGGAACTCATAAAACAGACCATGAACCTTGATGTGTCTTTTCTGCTGCTGTTGGGGAAATACCTATGCATCGTCAAACAAAACACTCTAAATATGAACCTCCTCAGCTGTGCTGTGTTACGGCGGCATGTGCACCTGTGCACACATGTCGTAACTCCAGTTGTACGTTTTGTTTTGTTTTCACAAATCTTTCAAGCAAGCGCCCCACATGGTTCTGCACGGTTTTGAAAGGGTTGGCGGAAATGTTCTTTGTTCTTTAGCTCTTGCATCCTCCCCTCCCCTCCCTCCCTCTCCCTCTTCCTTCCCCTCCTTCCCTCCTTTGGGAAAAGACTTGGCTAAGTGATTACTGGCTATTCTCATGATTAACTCAAACATTCACTGTGAGCCTGCCTTTAGGGTTACCCACAGCACATGGTGCAAAGATGTTTCATCCCTTGCCAGGACAAATCACCAATGTGCCAAGTCTCCAACTGCTTGAGTCCAGGATAAGGGTCAGTGTGGGTCCATCAGCATTGCCTGGCTCAGAAATCCCACAAATCTGAACTGAACATCCACTCAGCAAAGCTGGGTGGCTACCGCAGCTGGGGGGCTCTGCTGTCCTGGGTGGGACTCAGATCCTCCCCACTGGTGTCTGTAGAAGCCAAAGGTAGCAGGCAGGGCACTCCCTACCTCTGGGGTGCCTACAGGACAGGAAGGCTGGGCCTACCACAACCCTGGCTACAGTTATTATGTGGAACCTGGGCAGGAAGGTGGCAGGATGGGATGGGGGCTAGGGTAGAAGGGACATAATGGTGACCAGTGTCCTCTGTTCTCAAGGTTATTTGAACTGAAGTACAGACTGTCTCTAGCTGTATCAGAGGAGTTAGGAGGAACCGAATAGCATTTTGTGTTCTCAAGTCAATTTGAATTGCTATTACTCCTGCAAAGCACACAAGGAGGGTTAAAGGGTAGGTGGGCAGGATGCTTCCAGAATCTCAGAAAGAAGGAAATTTCTGATACCTCAGGGTAAAACCAAGCTGCCTAGCCCAGAAGCTTCTTGCTCAGAGATATTAAGCCCTGCAGTCTTCCTCTCTGGCTGCCCAGTTGGCCAAGGACCAAGTTCTCTGTTCTGCCAGATAATTAAGTCACGGTCTTATTTGCTGGGAATCAAACTCTAAAATTTAAACCACTTGAGAGAGAGAGAGAGAGAAAAAAAAAGGAGTTCACCAAAACAATATTTAAGAGCCATACTTAGTCAGATTTTTATCTCTTGTGGGCCACTCCTCTCCAAATTTTCAATGATTATTGTTAGTAGAGAACTTTTTGGTTTGTTTGTGGTGCTGGGGATTGAATCCAGGGCTTCATGCAAAATAGGCAAGTGCTCTACTGCTGAGCCACATCCCCAGCCCTTTTCTTAAATTTTAAGACAGGGTTTCACTAAGTTGCCCAGACTGGCCTCAAACTTGCAGTCCTCCTGCTACAGCCTCCTGAGTAACTGAAATTATAGACATGTTCCTCAGTGCCCAGCAGGAACTTTGTATGAGATTCTGAGCCTAAAAACAAAAACATATATGGCAAGCTAGTGAAGCACAGGGTCCAGCCAGGCTCCCCTTCTAGTATTTGAGGTTGTGCATGTCGCTTTCCTCCTCTGTGATGGACAGAACTGCGCTCCTTGAAGCTCCTGCAAGATTAGGGGCCAGGGAGCAAGAAGAGCCCGGCTAGTTCTCTGGTCCTAGGCAGTGCAGGAGGGAGGAGGATCAAAAGGAAGGCATATGGTGGAAAATGTAAAGGAGGCGTAAACACCATATCGTGAACATTCATGTCCGCAGGGGGGAGGGAGTCATTGGAACAGGCTGCTGCTCTGGAGCGGGCTTAATTTGGAAACTTGACTGTAGCAGAGAGATCCCCTGTGCAACTCACAGGCCGGAAAAGTCCAGATTTCCTCTCCAACAGAACCCCAACATATGGGACTAGTTGATCTCAAATACTGGCTTTAACGTGGTTGGTGACTGGTCACCGCAGGAACTAGTACAAAGTTGTTCATCGGCAAATGCCCAGCTGGTTAGTTGCCAGATCAGCTGGTGAAAGAGGGTCCTTGCTTTTCCAGCAGAGCCCACTGGTGCCATGCAAGATTTTCGGAGCCGACATTCAAATGCACAACCCACTGCTGGGCGGGAGCTGGGATCAAGGTTCTTAAGTTCCTGTTCAAGGACATGTTTAAAAAACAAGGATATTCCTCAGAGAAATAAACAAGTCTGAAGAAAGTCAGAACCTCACCTGCTGCTGTAGTGTTCCTAGCATTTAGTGTGGCTCTTAACACATAGTAGATGTGTGACTATTTCCTGCATGAACAAGCACGGTGTCCAGCATCCCTACCCAGAAGGCCTGGGCGGAGCTGCAGACACAAAAAGTGCGGAGCCCTGGGCTTGAATCTGCAGCCCTGTCAGACTGGCAATGAGCTCTGGGCTTCGAATCAGTTAGTCCTGCCTGCAAGGCCTGGATCTGCTCCTTCCTATCTGTGCTTCTTCATCTCTCTGAGCCTCACTCTCCTCATCTAGTCCGTGGAGGTAATCAGGTCCCTCTCAGGAAGAGAGTAATAGTAATGACCTCAGAAGGGCAGGGTACCCAAGTTAAAGGAGTAGTGCTGAGAATGGGCTGCACACAGAAGGCTCGGGGTAACATTTAGCCATTAGCATTACTATTGTTACGCTCAGCATCATTAGTGTTTGGCAGTAATTAGGGGCTCATTAAATGTTAATTTTCTTTATGCCACACTGGCTGCTCAATGTAAAACCAAACTGTAATGGTATTCTACAAAATGTAAGAAGGTAAATAGGCTGTGGATTGTTTTTTAAATGTTTGGTGGCCTTTCAGATTACCAGGATGGCTCACTCCTTCACATCCACTGAAAAGGACAATTGAGTGCTGTCCCTGGACCTGTAAACGGCACCGAACTAATTGTTCAGGCTTTGCACAGGTCCTCTTTGTGGGCCTGGTTCTCATTTCCAGGACCGTGTCCTGATTCCAGGGAAGCAGGGGCCTATAAGGGGTAGACAGTGAGAAAACCAGGCAGAGATGGCTACTGTGTGCCAGAGCCTCACAGCTTGCCCAGGGCTTTGCCGGGCAGAAACACAAACTAGTCACAAATATTTGTGTGCTCCCCCATTTCTTAGGCTCCCTGAGGCTAGGTGGGATTGAATGAGCAGATGTGACACCTTTAAAAAGTGGGCACGTGTCCCTTTAATTTTCTTTACTCTGTTCCAGAAAGTCAATGGTTTCAGATGAGGCTACAACATGTAGGCAGTCCAGACCTCAAGTCACAGTGTACAAGAAAGCTGGTCTGAAGAGCTGTTGTCATCGGGGATCTTCATGAGAGGAAGATGTAAACCCTGATTTGTTAAGTCCCCAGAAGAACAGGTTTACTTGTCACTGTAGCATATGTCTCATCCAGTGACTACCTAGAGGCTTCATGCGCCTTTGTCACAGATTAGCTTGTTGGTCTTGATTACTTGAAACACACACACACACACACACACACACACACACACACACGACTGACATTCCAACAAGACAACTTTTCCTATAAGATTATTAAAGATTATCAAGAGTTAGTAAATTTGGACCTCTTTCTTATGACAGGTGTTTTCTTTTCCTTCCTTGAAAGGGGGGAATTGGTGACAAAATTGCAAAAGGTCAAATATCTTGAAGATGAGAAGCTGCATTAGTGCCAAGAAGCATCTTTGCAGGAAAAGAAAAAGATGCTTCTGTTAGTAGTTCCAATCTTGCGGTCTCTTCCATAAACAGTCTTAAATTCCAGAGGGGAGGACAGGCCAGTGTCTTGCATTCTGCTTGCTGAGGACTGAAGGCGGAACCCTAACGTCCCTTGAACAACAGTCCCACACTGTGATGGGCAAGACCAGGGGCTCTGATATCACTCAGATCTGGCTTTCAAATCCAGCCCTGATTTTTACTGTGTAACTTGGCAAGTTAATTGTTTGAAATTTCAGTTTCCTCATAGTAAAATGGTCATAAAATTTCTACCCAGTGGGGTAGCTGGGAGAATTAGATAGCATGAAGCAAGGTACAGTAGCCAAGGTTGCTTGGTTTAACAGCTGGCTTAGAGCAGGCTGTCAGGAAGCTTGCTTCTTCCTTGCCACATTGACAGAAGAGTTCGATCTCAAGTTCAGGCTCTGTCAAAAAACATTTAATATTGGAAGTAATGGAAAGGCCTTGCAAGGTCAGCTGCGAGATTGCTCAGTGTGCCGTACGGAAAGGTGGAAGGTGCTCCTGGCATGGAAGAAACCTAAGACCAAGCCCAAAGGGGGAACTGGACCCAGGGAGTACCCGGAGGCCAGATGTGCAGATGAGGTCGCTGTGGAGGCAGGCAGGTGGGCAGAGCTTGGTAGAGAGCCCCTGAATCTGGGACCAGGCTCTCCAGGTGGAAGCCACCTGGATTCTCCCTGTTAGAAAATGGTCCAGTGTCTGACCCTCCAGGCTGTGGCAAGAACCTACCACTAGGGGCAGCAGTGAGCAGCAGCTTATTCGGCACCTGTGCTGACCCAGCACAGCCCTCCATATAGGGTCTGGAGAAAGAGCTGTTTACTCACTCACCCAACTCACTCACTCCACAGACGTTCATTTTGAACCTACAGAGTGGATCATACCTGAACTGGTGCTGGGAACCCAGAGACAAAGAGGAAGCTCTTCCTTGGGGTGAAAGCTGGCTCTGAGTTTTTCAGGGAGACAGATGTGCAAACAGATCAATATCCATAAGCTAACAGTTATTTCCACTGCATGGTGGCCTCTTAGAGGAGGGAACAAGATCTCTAGAGCAGGAATAAGTAGCTTTTGTTAGTTTAGGGGATGAGCCTTTCTGGGGAGAAGGAACTATGTGTGCAAAGGAATAAAAGGAGAGATGGGGAGGTGCATTTGGGGCTTGAGGGGTGGTCTGGTGGGACTGGAGTGTGCAGGATGTGGCACAGTGGGAGGAAATTACAGCAAAATATGTTCGGGAGGTAGAGGTCAGCTGGGGACAGACCCAGGCCAGGGTCAGGAATTTGGACTTGATCCTCTGGGTCAGAAGTTACTAACTGGTAGTTTGCAGGTGGATGGGAAGAATTTATTTTAAAAAACACTGAATACCTTTAGATGGGGCACATGCTTCTTTTTTTGACGCACGCCCCACCACTTCCTACCTTGCTATACTTCCTCCCTTCAGTCTTCAATGCTACATGCAAAGTCCTTGAAAGTGCTGGCATTTATGACCTGACCTCTGGGCAACCAGTCATCAGGGGTGGTTTTTTTTTTTTTTTTGGAAGGTTAGTGAAACATGACAGATTTGGTGTCTCAGAACCACACATGAGTAGAGTTATGGAAGGGACACATTGGTGACAGATGACACAGTATGTATCCTTCCAATAAGACTTCCTCCTTTCTTCTTATTTGGAAACAACAACAACAAGAAGAAAAAAAATGTAAAAAATCAACTCTGGAAGTTTCTATTCACTTGTGCAGTTAGGCCCAGGATTATGTCACCTCCTATTTCAACACATGCAGCCACATGCAGAAGGCTCCTGTATTCAACTATGTATTGAGCAACTGCTCCGCCAAGACTAGGGGCTCAGGCGGTGGAGGGTGGGGCAGGGTAGGGATGGAAATCAAAGGATAAAGCTCCAGAGTTTAGCAAGCTTGAAGCCTCACTGTGGTGCTAACACACATCCATGCCTCCGCCGGTGGATAGCACAGGCAGCAGTGGCCCTACAGCAAGTGGGAGCCAGGTTTGGGGTGTGCACAGTGCTGGGTGGGCAGTGGCAGGATGTCTGGGTGTCTTTGGTCCTGGGGATCTGCCAGCAAGCAGCCTTCCCCAGAGACGGAGCCCTGAGCTTCTGTTAAGTGAGTGAGCCCATTTAAGCCATCTACAGAATTCATGGGATCTTGGACTAAACCAGGCAAGGCTCCCATCATTTCTATCACTTTTATAATGAACACATCTCTTCTTCAGAAATCTCAAAGTCAATTCCATAAATCTCTACCCATAGATCACTGAGTGTCTCCTCCCTGCCCCAACTCTGGAAGACTAGCAGGCTGAACTGGTTACAAATAGGGCCCTGCTCCCAGCTGGAGAAAACCAGAACTGTCCACCACAGAAAGGGCCTATGACTATCTCATCCCTGGGTCACCTTGGCCCCTATAAGTATGATCCATCAGGTATCTTCTCCTATTTGGAAGCACAGGAAAGTTGCACCCTGGTTCTGGAGATGACAGAGCCAGACATGGGGCATGTCTAATCTGGAGCCAGAGCAAGGCTCCGGGCCCCAGGTCAGGTCCAACAGGTCAGAGGAGAGCCTGGGTATCCAATTTCCTTCATCCCAAGCGATTTCATGTTCACTAGGGCAGAGCACCTCCTTTAAAGGGTGGAGTTGGGGCTCCTAGTCACAGATGCAGGGAATGTGGATGCCCCTTATGCTACAGTGACTCAGAAACAGCCTCATAGCAAGCAAGGTCAGAGATATGTTAGCAACCACACAGTGACGCCAGCCTGAATTTCTGGGGTGCTGCTGAGGTGCTAGGCCCTGGGATAGGCACTTTACAGGTAGACTCATCTGTCATTCTCACAGTGCCCCAGGAGCAGCCATGAGGCCTCTGCAAGTCCAGCAAGGCTAGCTGAGAGTCCCCCAAGGCAAGGGAGAGCATGATCATCCTCACGTCCACTCCTCTCTCAGCACTGAGCACAGTGGTGACAGGATATGAACTAGGATAGGCAACAGCAAATTAGGCACTCAGGAAGCAAAATTCAAAAAGGCCAGGTGTCAGCCCTGTTCTTATATTCATATATGGAGAGTAGCTACCTCCTTAAATATTACACACTGGGTACCTCATTTAGCCTACACTGGTCCTGGCCCTGGGTAGTCATGGTTCAGACTGATATAAGTCCTACTGCTCCACTCTGTAGCCATGGGACTCTCCCTTCCCTGTGTCTCAGTTCCCTTTCTTGTTAAATGGGGCTGATGACAACATCAAAGATTGGCAAAGAGGTGGTGAATTCAGAACTCTTATACCATGCTGGCGGGAATGTAAAATGGTGTAGCCACTTTAGAGAACAGTTTGACTGTTCTTAAAAAGTTAATCACAGCGTTACCATATGAGCCAACAATTCCTCTGTGAGGTATTGCTGGACCTCTCTAGGAACCCAGGGGAAATGGAAACACCTGTGTATATAATGACAGGCATACGAACATTGCAGCAGTATCATTATTTCCCCCCAGATCAGAAATGGCCCACCTGTCTACCAACTGGTGAATGGATAAGAAAAATGTGGTACAGCCACCCAATGGGATACTACTTGATGATAAAAAGGAATGAAATCCTGAAATAGCTAAATACAAAGACCCTCAAAAACAGTATGCTAAGAGAAAGATGCCAGACACAGAAACCCACATACTATATGATTCCACTACATGAAACTTCCAGAAGAGGCAAATCTATGGGACCAGAGGTAGATTAATGGTTGATCAGGTTGGAAGTGGGGGAAGAAAGGAGTTGGAGAGGAGCTGCTAATGGGACAGGGTCTCCTTCTGGCGTGAGGGAAATATTCTAAAATTACATTGTGGTTATGGATGCATAATTCTGTAAATATGCTAAATATCAACAAATTGTGCATTTAAAGTGGGTGGATTCTGGGGTGCTTTGGAAGACAAGGCTAACGGCACCAAAGCACGTGACTGCACGGTGCCTGCTGGGTGGTGAATCTCCATACATCATGTTTGGTGCTTATGCTCCGGTGAGCACCTGTTGCTAACTTAAAGGTTGCCTAGAAATTCTTTTATTTGGGGAGGCTAAACTGGGCAGTCATGGTGGCTCTGTGTCCCCATGTGACCTGCCCTTGATCATTCAGGTCTCCCACTCAGCTACTTCTGCAGCAACCCCTGCAACAACACTACTCCTGATGGGGATGGCGCTCAAATCTCCGATTCCACAGGCCGTGTTGGAGTTCTGGTTGGCCCTCCATGCTGCCTGCTTAGCGAGGCTGCTGAGCAAATGACATGACTATGACACCAATGTATTTGGGGCGTTTAATAAATTGGAAAAACCATGGATGAGGGAGACCTTGGCAGGCCCTGAGTGCACATCCACACTTGCTGTCTCCTAAGCCCTGGCTTGTGGCTCAGCCACCAGTTCTACTCTGTAGAGGAGGAGTGGGACTTTCTGGCTGGAGCCACTGGTGCATGGAGGGTAGGCGGGGTGGGGAGCGCCTGGGCCCAGTGAGCCCTGGGTGTGGCATCAGATGACCTGCTTTTGGAACCCATGGACAAAAGACTTCCTATTTTGTGCTTCCTCATTTGTCAAATGGGGATGACAGAATCCCAGAATCCCAGATTGACAGAGCATGCCCACAAAAAGACCCCTGGATTTGTGTCCGTGATGCCAGGAAGGGCTAGGCAGGATGATCATAGCCGTTGCTGGGGTTAAGTGCCAGTGACTGGACTTCCTCAGTTCAGGGACATTGATTTCTTATCTGGCAGGTGCTCGGTAGGTGCTGATTGGGAAGAGGAACAGAAGTAGGGTAGGTGCTGCAGTGAACTAGCTGACCAAGGAGGCTGACAGTCCCTTGAGGAAATGTATAAGAGAAAAACCCCTCAACATAGCAAACCCAGTAACACTAGCAACAAACAAGTCATGGTCATAGGCTTATGTAATCTTGGGCCAATTTTCATGCCTTGCTGGGCCTCAGTGTCTCCTAGCTGGGCTAGGAGATGCCTAAAATTTCTTCCAGCTATAGCATTGCTAGATCCTACTCATGTACCACGTGGCTAATAGACTGGCTGCCCCAAATGCCCTTCCAGTGACCCCGTTATACTCTGTACCAGGAGACCCATCCATTCCCTTTCTAAAATTGCCAAAGTCAGACACTGTGGAACAGACCCTGTCGAAATAGGTACCTCAGTCTTTGCAATGTCTACCATACACCCCCGGGGTAATCAGAGCCAGTTCCACCCTGTGGCTCTGTGCACAGAGCGCTGGCTCTTGGAAACAATGGGAAGTCCTCAAGCTCTCCTGGACTACTTGTCTCTGGCAGAAGCTCACCGCATGCTCAGAATCGATTTTGTAACACAGAGTTCCCTGGAAGAAAGTAACAGGCAGTTCTATGGGACAGCGAAAGGCAGAGATCTCCACTGGGAGAGAAGCCTGGGCTTCAGTCTGCTGCCAGGAACCCATCCTTTCCTCTAAACGTTTTGGCCAGAGGGCAGCCTCTTTGTCCAGCTTCCAGCTGTTGGAGTGTATCCCTCAATCACCTCACCACCATCACCACCACCAACAAAAGAAGCAAAGGACTCCTCATTCCAACAAGTGGCGTCACTGGCCACCCACCTTCTGCATCTGGTTGCCTCCTACCTATACAACTTGACCATGACATCCAGCTCTGAGTGTGCAAATATCTTACAGAATGTTTCCAGAAAGACAGGACAGCAGTACAAATGAAAATAATTTCTAAATGTCATCCTCCACAGGCCTCAGAAGCCCTCAGGGACTCTGGGTTTACCCAGGGGCTGGGGGAGCCTGAGATGGCTGTGCCGTGGGAGCGATTCAGCCCAGTCCTGTATTTTAAGAACAGCGGGAATGTAATAGCAGCTCAAAGGAGTTTTCTGTGCACTATTTAACTAAATGGCTCTGCAGCTGGAGTGAGCCATGGGCAGAGTGTTATGATTCAAAGGCTCCCGATTACAATGATCCTTTTTTATTGTATAAAAACAGCAACACAGCCATTCTCCACCCTCTTGACGCCCGCTCCCTCCACCCCCTTCCCCCATTGGCTGGCAGGGCCACGCAGCGTCCTCAAGGTAGCCCCCAGATCCTTCTCGGGCTGCTCCAACTTTGCAGTTTTCAGCCTATTGGAATTCTTTCTCTCCAGGCCCAAGAGCAGAGGGCGCAGAGCTGCTTGGGTAATGCTCCATCATAGACACTGTTAGAGATTTTAGAACTATCTTTTTTTTTGGAGGGGTGGTATGGGGAGGCAGGAGACATAACAGGTACAGATTTGGAATCCCTTCCTGTTTTGACTAAACTCTTGCTCACATACGGATGCACCAGGCTCAGGTGTGGGCCCACAGTCCTATGCTGATGTACTGCAAAAGCAATCAGACTGTCCCAAAGCATGCTCCAAGCCATTCCTTCTCTCCACAACCCCTTTCAGGATGGGTGGGGTTGACTTTCCAGGAGACTTTCACCCTGGAGAAAGTTCTGGAATCACACTGATCTGAGTTGGCGTCCTGTCTCCACTGCTTTCTCTCTGTGAACTGGAGCAAGTGTTTAACCTCTCTGAACTTTGGTTTCCTGACTTTAAACCGGCCTTAAACCATGGCTCTCCACTTACTCTTAAGGTTCGGAGTAAATGGCCCAGAGAAGGGAACGTACTGAGTTTCATGCCCCGCAAACAGTGGGTGCTCGGCTTTCAGGAGCTGTGGTCATTCTGAAGACGGCAAACTTTGGAGTGTCAGTTGTGCGTCTGGGTGTGTGGGCAGCTTTGTGCATCTGGGTGTGTAGGGAGCTCTGTTTGTTCAGCTTCACCAGCCAGAGTGGACAAGGCTGAGGGTGGAGATGGCTGTGGGAACGAAAATGTCAGGCCCACTGAGAGTGCTTTTCTCAAAATCTTTCTGCAACACTGGTTTAAACCGTCACCTGTGCACAGCGCTGCCGCCTGTGTGTGTGCTTGCTGCCTCTTCCTGAACCTACATTTCCGGGCCCTCAGCATTCTGCAGATGTTCTGGAGCCCAGCAGCTGTAGCTGCAGGCATTCAACCAGGCCAAGGAGACCCTGCAGCCAGGAACTGCCATTCACAGGCTCCCCTGCCCTTCTCATCAGCAGCCTCCTTCTCTTTCCCACAAGTGGGCCCTGGAACCCCAGCAGTGAGGATTCCCTTCCACAGAAGGAGTTAACTCAATTTGAACACTCTGTGAGGACCCAGGGATCCGTGAATCTATTTCCCCCACTGAACATTAAGTGGTTCCCAAGATTTTGCTGGTTTCCCCAAAAGATAAACCCAGCATGGGCTTCCCACTTCCCATCCCAAATCAAGCCTGTGCACCCAGAAAATAGACCACAAACCTCTGACACCAAAGTGCATGCCTGGGTACATCTCCTGTGGGTCAATAGCACATGGATTTCATTCACTGCAGATTCTGTTAAGTGTTAAATACTACTGTAGTGAAACATTGTGTAACAAGATTTAATCTTCATTAGCGTTTCTCTATTAGGGGGCAGAGGAGGTAGAAAGAGGAAGGAGGGGTGTGAACTGCGGTTTTTAACAGGTTAAGCTGTCTTCCCCGGAATAAAGAGAGGCTCTGGCCTTGGTCCTCTCTTCTCCCTTGGTAAGTTTGGGTGGACACTGATGTACTGTTGTCAGGACTGTTTTTCTCCCTGGAGTCTGTCTGTCCGTCTGTCTTTCCCTCTCACACACACACACACACTCACCCCACCCTGCCATCAGTCAACCCCTCTTGAATTCGAGACTACGAGCATAGAAACAGGAAACAGATTGTGGGTGGATGTTCTTAAAATCACAACCTGTTCAACACAGGGAGGGGGCTTGAGAGAAGGGCTGGGGAGGGGAAAGAGGAGAAAAGAAATTTCAGTTAAAAAGGAAACTACTTTTTCAGTACTAAAAACAATGCCCACCTTACTGTCTAGCATAGGGGCATGTGAATAGCCAAGCATCCTTCCAGAGCTGTGCTATCTGGACTTGACCATGACACAGAATACCACCCTCTGACCGCTGCACCAGGGCTGCACTGTGGTGTTCCTAGGACAGTTTTCCATCTCAGTGGTTGCTCAGACTCACACAAAATAAGCACACTTGTGTATGGGTGTGATGGGGGGGGTGTGTGGCAGTAAGATGGGGGCAGTCAACATCCTGGGATGGAGGATAAAATCAACGCATAGAAATGACTTGGGCACCTCAAGGATCCCAGTAAAGTCATATCCCAGAGGTCGTGGTGATGTCAATGGTGATGATGAGTGGTTAGGCACACTCTCCATGCATCAGCCCCTTTGCAAATTTCTTCTTAAGGGTCACCACAACCCATATGGCCGATATGAGGATGATCTCCATTTTAGAGAATAAGAAACTAAGGTTCAGAGATAGAGCTAATAAAACTGAGCAAAGAGAATCAGAGAAGTCAGTCCCAGCTGGGGGAATCCAACATGGCAAACCTGAGATGGACAGGCTTCCAAGACCCTCTGATGTTACCCCCAGGATCCAAGCACAGGTGAGGGTTATAACTATAGATATTCTGCTCTGAGTTGTGGACCTGCACCCAGGATTCTGGAATCCTGAAGATCAGGGAAAGGTAAATGATTCTTTTCCAGCACTTCTAGTTCCACTCGTTGAGATTTGGAGAAAGGAGAGCTGGTTACCTCCTGGTGACAGCTCACCAAGATCAGGTCAATTTTGGATTCTTACTGGCAGTACCTACAATAAACCCCCGCCGCCACCCCTCACTCCTTTATTGTCTGCTGTCTTCTTTTTGCCCTAAAGCAAAACTAATCCTCAGTCTGAAACTTCCCAGAACTCATTTTACTTCAATTGTGGTTTATCTGCACAAGGTACACCGTCATCAGTGCTAGCCTGCCCTTCCTAAAACACATGTCATTCCCTCCTCAGAAACCTGCCATGGCTCCCTAGTACCTGTAGATCAAAGCCAATTGCCTCCACATCCTCCTCAAGTCTGGGGTCCTCTTTGTGCAACCTCCCCTGCATCCCTTTTTCTACCTCCTTAGGATGCAGGCAGCTCCCGGGCTCTGTGTTACTTCCCTAGGAATACTGTTCTTCGGTTCTCATCCCAGGCAGCACACATCCTGCCTGCCAACTCAACCACTAGTCCACCATTCACCCCTCTGCCTTACAAGATGAACCTCAGTTTGTTCATGGCAGCAATGTGCTGAACCAGAAATACCTGATTGTCCCTCCCTGGAAGGTTTGAACCACCATGTGGCACAGTTCTCTTTGATGAGCTGAGGACAGAAGTCCCTGGGAGGAGTGTCTCTTCCCAAATATAACAAGAAAGCCATACCAGGAAAATAGTCTTTGCACTAAACTCATCCTGTTTTTTTTTTTTTTTTTTCCTTTTCTGGAATTCAGACCTGAGGCCTGGAGTTACAGCAGCTACCTTCTACAATGAGATGACAGATCAAGGCCTAAGGTCTACACTGTAAGGAAGGCAGAGTGAAAAGCCAGACTGGGTTTCTTGTGGTACAGTTGAGGTATTGGCCCATCCACCCTGTTATTGCCTGACACAAGTCCCCAGCTGGTTAGGTCTCAGGTGAACAGGATTTCTGTTGCTAGCAACTGAATGCAATGACATCCAACCCACCTGCAGACACTACTCCTCCTTGTTCATTCATGGGTCAGTTCCTATACCTCCCCTCCAGGGGATCCTCCAGGATTCCCTCAGAGCAGCATGCTTTCTGGTACTTCCACAGGAGTCACTTTCTCAATGATAGCACTTACTTCATCCTGCTTTATTGGGCCTAATGAGTGTTCCCTGCTGTCTGCTCAAAATCCTAGAGGACATGAGGTCTCTATTCCACCCGCATTCCCCTACTGCCTGGAGCAGTGCTTTGGCTGTTAGAGGCCAGGGGTCTCTATCTCCCCAGGGCTGTCTGGGTTAGTGCCCCTCTGCAGCAGTGGAATGCACTTGTGCTGGGGGCTAATACTCTGCTTGGGGGCTGTGCCTTCTCAAGCCAGCTGGTTAACCTCTCTGTGCCTTCACTTCATCTATAAAAAGGAGAGAATGAGAGTACTTACATTATGGCGTTGTCATGAAGACAAAATAGCCTCATCATGAGCACTTAGAATGATGCCTGGCACATAAAAGTGCTTAATGAGTGTGGGCTCTTATTAGTATAATGAACATTATATTTGCTGAATGAATAAATAAATCAACACATAGTTGCAAAGAAAATGAACAAAGAAATGAAATCCAGATAAATTCCTGAGTTGAGAGCCCAGGGCAGTAGCTCTTCCTCTCTTTCTCCTTCCACCTGACTCCACTTCCCGTGTCTGGGAGCTGCTACAATGCAGTAGCTAATGTATGAAGGCTGGCCTGGTTCTGAACACTGACTGTGCTGGTTGCCCTGTGGCTTGGGCAAATTTTTTCTCCCTTCTGAGCCTTTGTTTCCTCAACCATAAATCATGGTTAATAAAAATACTTAGTTCAACGTGTCATAGCTAGGATTAAATGATAAACATGTAAAATGCACAGCACCATGCCTGGCATACTATGATGGTGTTAGTAACAGTCATCAAGCATTGCCATGAGTCTTTTTGATAAATGCACAGCATTCCACTAAACCACATGGCCAGGATGTGCAGGAAACACTGGGGATGGGCCACCTTTTTGCATGTCAAGAGATTCTGCATTTACTTTTGTCAGTGCCAAGAAACAGCATTTTGTTTGTTTTTGTTCCCTTTAAAATGAGGGTTAGCTAATTTACCCTACACTTTGGCCTCTTGAATTTCCCCTGAAAGTTCTGTTATCTCCAGGTGGATCCTTAGCTGGTTTCAAATCTGGCTAAGAAGAAAAGTACAAGTTCACATGAGAACAATCAAGGAGCAGAGTGTTTACATAGTAATGATATTTCCACACATCACAGGCACAGTTATTATTGTCAGGAACACATCTCAATCTTACTCATAGGTTCTCTCTATTCTTAAAAGAAAAATGTGTATACAGGCTTATGTAACTTTCCTTTTAAACGTAAATTAAACCTTTATGTGAGTCCCATTTACCACTGGAAGGCTCCATGAATCTATTTTTACTATTAAACATGCCATTTTACAAGATATTTATTCCACTTGGTCGTCATCCAAATGCTTTTTGACATTACTGCCCTGGGACTGAACTGCTTACACCCGTGGCCTCATAAATAGAAAATCACCTTTTGACTCAGATCTTGAGGAGTTCTCAGAGCCTCACCTCCTTCACTTCTGTAGGCATTAATTTCTGCTCTGCAGGAAGGAGCGGCTAATGCGTGTGTGTGTGTGTGTGTGTGTGTGTGTGTGTGTGTAAGGGTAATTGAGGGAGGTCTGAGTGACCACAGGGATGAGGGGGAGGGATTCTTGACCCCCCAATCCAGCCCAACAGGGCCTCCTTCAGATCTGAGGGAGCCGCTAACTTCCAGAGAGAAAGTGATGCTCAGAGGGCAGGTAGGGGAAGCACTCGGGGGTCTGAAAAGACAGTGGTCCGTGGCGCCCAAGCCGAGCAGCGACTCTGTAAAAGGGGAGGGGTCCAGGGCAAGTCATTATTCACTTCCTCCTCCTCCACGCCCCAGACAAACAAAAGGCCATCGTGGAACAGTGGAAGGCAGAGACCCCCACTGGTTTTGAAGCCGATCAATCAGGTGGAAGCCTGAGCAAATCACAACTGGGATTCCCCGTCAAGTTTTCTCCCCAGCCCGACCAGCCCTCCTCATCCGCCTCGCGAGCTCTGCACAGCTAGGAGGCCAAAGGGACGGTCCTGTGATGCTTGCTGGTTTCCAACTTTCCGCTCATCTTCGTCTCCGCAGCCTCCTGCAAAGCGGCCGAGGAAAGGGCAAGTTTGCAAAGCCGAGGATCCCAAGTCCTGGGAAGCCACAAAGAAGCTGCAACGCCAACAAAGATTAACCTCTTGTGGGGCAGACGGATACCGCCGGCGGCCGTTCAGGGGACTGAGCCGGGCTCGGGCTGGCAGAGACCGGCTGCGGGCGTGGGCCAGCCGGCCGGCCGCGGACAGCAGGGCCCGGGCCCCGAGGCCCCCCGCAGCCCCCTCGCCGCGCACCTGAGCAGGGCGTGGGGACAGCGCCGCGCTCCGGCCCTGCCCGCGTCAGGGAGCTCGTCGGCCGCCCGCGCTGCACCCGCTGCCTGCAGCCACCAGGAGCGACGAGAGGAGAGGCAGCCTCAACCCACGGCGTCATGCTTCCTGCCACCACATTACGGCGAATCGTCACCGGGAGAGGGGAGAAGAGGGGAGAGCGGGGGAGGGAGGGGAGCCGCCACACGCAGCCCCCAGCCTGCCAAAACGCGCGGAGACGGGGCCACGTCCCGGTGGAGTCCCCGCGGGACCTGCCCCGTTCGCACAAAGCGCCGCAGTTGGGCCGAGAAGGGAGGGAGACGGCCACGAAATAAATAAATAAAAACAGAGTCGGGTCTACGTAACGCCCTGTCGAAAGCGGACGCCATATTTTTTTGTGGCTTATGTCGACATAGGGAAACGTAGACATGTTTTTCCTCCTCCTCCTCGGTCTGGCTCCCATTTATCCAAACTTGTAATCAAAACTCTTTTTAAAAAAATCTCCGTCCCCCCTCGGCATCCGCTTACTTCCTCCCACCGGCAAAAAGAGCCTGCACGCCCCCCCTCCCGTCCCCCCCGCTCCAGTCACCAACCCGGCCAAGTCCCATTAACAACACATTTTCGGGAGCCGCGGCGGCGGCGGTGGGAAAGTTGGGCTGGAGTGGCCGGCGCCCGGCGTGCGGGGCTCGGGGCTGGCGGCGCCGGGTGGGGGTGCTCCGCGCCGGGGCGAAGTTTCTTACCTGTGCCGGGGCTGGGAACGCGGGGACGGGCTGGGAGCGCGGAGACGAGGCACGGGCGTTCCAAAATGGAACTCTGCTGGCTCCCCCCACCCACTCCCCACTCCCCACCCGGCGCCCGGCTCGGGCTCCGTGGGAAAGAGGGGGAAAGCCAGCCTACTAGACAGACAGACAGAAAAAGCCCCCGTACGGAGAACGGTGGCCAAATTTTTTAAAAGAAAAAAAAAAAGAAAAGAAAAAAAAAAGAAAAAAAAAAAGGAAAAAAAGGGGGAAAAAATGCCTCGATCAGTGGGGAATCTACGCCAAAACCCACATGATCTGTAACGTCAGCATGCGTATTTGCATACGATACCACCACCCGAGCTGCCACCCGGGCTCGGGTTCCGCAGAAAGTTACAAAGTGAAATTCAGCCCCCTCCGGAGACGCTGGTGAAATGTCATTTTCAGGCAGGAGCTGGGGGTGGGGGGAGGCTAGCCCTAAAGGCGCTGGTTACTGGCCAAAGTCGGGGGGGGGGCAGTAAATTAACTTAAAAGTCTGAGCCCAGTAACGGACTCGGTGGAATTTCTGCGAGAAGAGGAGGGGGAGGCGCAAACAAGATCATTGAATATTAAGTACGACCCGGCGCTGCCAAACCTCTGTCGGTGCAATACCCATTTTCTTTATGAAAAGTTCAAGGTGTCACTGATGAGCTCAACAAACTGTTGATCCTGACCACGTGGAGTGGCAGACCGTGGGACCGTGGGGCGCGCTTGCTAGTCCTGCTCCTGCAGCACACCCGGACCCCGGCTCTCTTGGCTGCGATAGGGGCTGAGCGTGGGTGGGGCCGCCTCGCGCCCAGGACGCTGCCTGTGCCTTCGCCGCCGATCTTTGGTCGCAAGGAAATTATTTAATTTTTAAAAAAATTATAAGCAAAACACATTTTACTACTGGAATAGTAATGAGAGAGCTTGGAATAGGGAGGGGAAGAAGGAGTCCCCAGTTATATAACGACTTGAAGTTAGATCACTTTTGTTGGGGGGAGATTCCGGGATTTCCGCTAGCGCCAGGTTGAGGCTGGTTAAAGATCTTCAAACTTTTCCCCTTAAGAGCCAATAAACAAACAGACGCCCCGGGAGCTGTCTTAAACTTGTTTGGCTCGTGTTCGCTGGGATTCTCAGACTGGGAGAAAGGCACTCCCCTGCGGCGCTCGCGGAGAAGCCCCTTGGAAATCAGGCGGGTCACTTTCAGAATTGGGATTCTGGTGTTCCCCGCGGCTGAGGATCTCTAACCGCGGCTGCCCCCAGGTTCCCCACCCTCGCCTTAGAGCACAGGCGGCCAGAGATCTCGCTGCCTTTCGCTGTTGAAGCCTAGCGATCCGTGAACTTGAGTCCTGGCCGAAGCGCTCCTGCAACTGTGCTCCACTAAAGAGCTCTAAGGGATTCTGGATCTGGTTGTACTTGAGGACCTCACGCAGTAACCTGTCTGCGCCGCGCATTCTTGCCCTGATGAACCTTGTTTTCCCTTCGCGGACTGTGGGCTTTTTGGAATCTCCCTTGAGTGGGCAGGGTGCCAGCGCGCGGAAGCCAAGCGTGGGCGAGAGGATGCCGTCTGGGGTCTAGTTTTGACACTGAACTGCGAGAAAACAAAGGGAGTCCGGAGCTGGGAGACTCTGCGGAGTCCCCGCCCGCCCTGCGCATTAGCAGGCGCTGCGCGGCGCGGCACGGCGCGGCGCGGCGCGTCGGGGCTTCCTGGCCAGCTCTGCTCTGGGGAATTAGAACGAACTCTAGCGGCGGTTTGCAACTCCGCCCTGGGCAAGAGGATGGCAACAGGTGGCCGTGTGCAGTGGAGTGGCCGGTGGTGAGGACTGGGACTAGGATGGTCTTGGGGGCTAACTGGTGGCCGATGTGCTGGGTAACCTTTGTCACTTTCGTTTCCTAGGCTGGGAAGAAGTAATTAAAAGGTTTTTTAAAGGTGTCCCCTGTGGTTCTCACTTTTCTGACATAAACCTTTGGCACCCCCCTCCTTTACGATTAAGATTAAAATAGCTTGCATACAAAAGTGCTTTACCGGCATTCATCTGTTTGTAGGGTTATTGCTGATATAGGGTATGTTTGTGTTTTAACAGCACAGACAGCAAGTCCTGACCCGAAAGGGCGTCTCTTGGGCAATGCTGGCAGCCCAGAGAGGCAAACTGCCTGGCTTTTAAAAGGATTCTGTTAAATTCTTGGTGAACATAATCCAGATTGTGTGCAGTCTTGATCAGACCCATTTGACATCTATCATCTAAGAGCCTCGCCTACTTTGCCATCAACATCAGAATTTAGGGATGCTGCTTTTCCCCTCTAAAGGGGAAATAGTGTGCCAAAATTGTAAAAAGAAAAGATGAGGGGGAGAACCCCAGCAGCTCAACATTTTCATATAGTCTATCTTGCTATGCACTTGAGCTTGTTCCCCTCTCTCACACCTTTTACAATAAGTATACTTTTCAGGCTGTTTCTATGGAAATTGCCCAGTCCTTAAAGAAGCTATCCTTCTTTCGGGCTGCATCGATTCTTTATGACCCATGACTTAAAAGAGTATTCTATAAGTCAAGCTTCTCTTGCATCTGCATCGTTGTCACCTGCTTCTCTCTGGTGACAGGTTATATATAAGATGGGAAGGGACAGGGTGAGGGAAACAGTTGACCCCTGAGTTCCTGTTTCTTTAAGGCACTTGGATCTATGTTATGATCTTATTTTATTTATATGTAGTTGGAGAGGCCAGTTGCTTATCTGATAGGATTGGGGAACTCTGGAATCAGAGGATATAGGTAATGTTTATTCTGTGCCCTCTCTGTGTGTATATGCCCATTGCTAATTTAATAACAACACTTCCAGGAAGCCATTCTCAAAATGTTTGGTCTCAGGTTCTCTCTAAAATTTTTAAATTATTGTGGACACCATAATAGCTTTTATTTATTATGTAATATATACATACATATGTATTGATATTTAAAATATTAGAAATGAAACATTTAAAAAAATAATTTGTAAATACACTTTCCATCAGGCATCAGAACACCATCGTTAGATGTCATTGAGCCTTTGGAAAACTCTGCCTGTGAGCAATCAGGGTGAAAGCGCAGGTAACATTTTTGCACCCTTATGAAATAATTTTGACTTGAGGGTAACTGGAAAGAATCTTGGAGTCCTCCAAAATCTGTGGACCACATTTTGAGAAACACTGTTTAGATAAGTTATGTGATTATCCCCAGTTTTCAGATTAGGAGGCTCAACTTGGCTGAGGCCAATGGGGTGAACTAGGAATTATTGACCTGTTCATTAGAGGCTGAAGTCAGAGTTTTTTTTTTTTTTTTTTTTTTTTTTTTAGAGAGGGAATTTTTTAATATTTATTTTTTAGTTTTCGGTGGACACAACATCTTTATATATTTTTTAATTTTTATGTGGTGCTGAGGACGAACCCAGCACCCCGCACATGCCAGGCAAGCGCGTTACCGCTTTAGCCAGCTCCCCAGCCCAAGTCAGAGTTCTTAACCATTGCACAGTCTCATCTTTCTTATTGTAAGTTGACTCTACCTCCAGTCTAGAGCAGCCTCAGTGCTTCCCAAGACTATTTTTTTTTAAATAGCAAACAATTTTGAGGTCCTACTAGGTGCCAGGCACTGCACCAAGTGCACTGCATTATCTCAACAAATATTTGGAACCACCTCTTATTAATGTTATTGTCCCCATTTAATAGACAAGAATAAAGAACAGGGAGTTTAAGAAACTCCTCCAAAATCACACAGTCAAGTTCACCCAGTAATGGAAACTGAATTACAGCCACCTGCTGGTGACTGTGGAACCAAGGAAGGACCATTATTGTGTTTTGTAGATGCCAGATGAGGAAAGATCATTTTTCATTTCATAATTTGGTGAGAAGTAGGGCCTGGTTGGGAAGTATGAAAATTTAGAATTGGCAGGAGGAGAAGAACTAAAAATTACAGTAATACCATTGAGATGCCCCTAACATAATGACAACAAAGCCACAGTGGTTTACCAAGGGAGATATTTGGAGAGCAATAATTTACCAATTATCAATTTACCAACTATAATATGGAACCAACACTCATTATAACAAAGGGGGATAAAGAGTGACCTTTTGGAACACTGAATTCCTGTAAATGGGAAGAGAAAGAAAACACATTAGATAGATGCATTTCTCTCCATTACTACATCTCTCTGCCCAATGCGTTTTTAAAAAATAATTTTTAGTAGCTAATGGACCTTTCTTTTATTTATTTGTATGCAGTGCTATGACTTGAACCCAAAGCCTCACACTTACTAGGCAAGTGCTCTATCACTGAGCCATGGTTTGATATAAATTGTCCTGTGTCTTGAGATGAAATCCCATGGCATCGGTAGAACTGGAGCTGGATCTTGCTATTTTTCAAGTTTGATATCAAGAGCTTGATTTAGCAGCAATTTGAACTTGCTTAGAGTGTAGAACTAAAAGTTTGTGTTTATTATGTATTTCATTTCACTGATTGGTTTGATTCCTGAATGATCCTATAAGGTAGGCAGAGCTGGTACTATTATCTCCATTCTACAGAGGAGGTTATCCAAGACTGTCAAGGTTGCAGTAATTAATTCAAGTTTATAGATTAAATTAATTTCAAACTATGATTGAAATTCCAGTCTTGCAAAGATGCCAAAAGCATACATTGGAGAAAGGACAACCTATCAACGGTATTGGGAACACTGGATGTCCACCTATAGAAGATTGAAACTAGGCCTCTATCTCTCACCCTGTATACAAACCAACTCAAAATGGATCAAAGGCCTTAATGCAAGACCTGAAGTTGGAAACTGTTAGAAGAAAACATAGGGGAAACTCTCCAAGATATTGGCATGAGCAATAATTTCTTGGGTAGGACTCAAAGGCAAGAATTAACAAGTGGGACTCTGTAGAATTAAAAACTTCTGCACAGCAAAGGAAATAATCATCAGAGTGAAGAGACAACCTGCAGAATGGAAAAACAATGACAACAACAACAACAAAACCACCCCAAAACCCCAAAAACAAAAATACAATTTTGCTGGCTATTCATCTGCAGAGGATTAATATTCAGAATGTGCAAAGAATTAAAAAAAAAAACTAAACAACAATAACTGTCTCCCTCCCTGCAGTTAACCCAATAAAGAATGGGCAAATAATCTGAATGGACACTTCTCAGAAAGCTAAGTACCAATGGTCAATAAATGTATGAAAAAATGCTCAATATCTTATGAGAGAAATGCACACCAAAACTACATCGAGATTCCATCTCACCCCACTTAGAATGGCTATTATAAACACACAAGTGCATGTATACACACACACACACACACACACACACACACAAAGCAAAAAAAAAATAACAAATGCTGGTGAGGTTGTGGAGAAAAAGTAATCCTCCATACACACTGTGGATGCATAAGGAAATTAGCATATGGAGTATATGTAGAACAGAAATTAGTATAGCTGCTATGGAAGGGTGCTTAACCACTGAGCTGTATCCCCAGCTCCCACCACCCCTGGCCTTTATATTTTAAAAATTTGAGACAGGGTCTTGCTATGTTGCTTAGGGCTTTGCTAAGTTGCTGAGGCTGGCCTTGAAATTTCGATCCTCCTATCTCAGCCTCCAGAGCTACTGGGATTTCAGGGTGCACCACCACACCTGGGAGGATCTTAAAAGACCTAAACATGAACTGCCATATGATCCACCTATACACCTCCTGGACCTAAATTCCAAGTAAATGAAGTCAGCATATAAATGAGATACCTGCATACCCACATTTATGGAATCACTCTTCACAGTAGCTGAGATATGGAAATCAGCCTAAGTGTTCATTAACAGATGGATTGATAAAGAAAATATGATACACACACACACACACACACACACACATACATACACACACAAAGGAATCTTATTGAGCCATAATAAGGAATGAAAGCCTATCATCTGCGGGAAAATGGATGGAACTGGAGGCCATTATGTTAAGCAAAATACACCAGACACAGAAAGACAAATATTCCGTGTTTTCTCTCATCCATGGAGACTAAAAATAGAAAAGAAGGATGACCTGAACATAGAAGATGGACTAGTAGGGACTGGGAAGGGAGCCAGGAGTCGGGAGGAGACAGAGGAAGGTGGGAGAGAGTAGAGGCAGGGAGAGCAGACACAATATATGCACCACGGCAGAGTAATTTTTAATAATTAAAAAGAAAAAAAAAACAGTCTTGTAACAGGCTAATACTATGCTCTTTCTTCATTTGCTTTTGTACCAAAAGGAAACTAAATTAGCCCCTACTGGACACTGCACCTCCTTTTTGAAGAGACTTGGGGTACAGTTACCACCCAGCAAGGTCTTTCTAACACGTGCTGTTTTGTATGTGCACGTGTGTATACTTAATCATTCATTTGCCTTCCCACTAGATGGAAGGCTTATGAAGGCAGGGACTTTGTGTAGTTCACTGTAGTATATCTGCTGAAACCTGCCTGGTGCATCATAGGTGCACAGTCAATTGCTGAATGAATGAAAGAAGTGCACATTTTGTCAGAGCTCATCCAGTCATAGGGAAGCACTGCTATTCAAGAGAGCACACATCTTGTGTTTCCCTGGAGTATTCTCAGAGTGCTTTGCTTCCTGGGTTCAAGGCTGCTGTTTCTGGGGTGCATGGGCTTTGTACCTGGAGAAGAAATGCATGGGCACTTGGTTCTCACCTGCGTTCTCAGGATGAGAACTAGCTTTGCACTGGTCCTTGGGCATCCGTTCCTCTAACCAGTTCATTTTACAGGTGCAAAAACTGAGGTTGCAGGTGGCAGTGCCAAGATTGGACTCCAAGTCTCCTGATTTCTGCCTTATGTTCACTCCCTTGCAGATTGGCTTATGAACAACCAGACCTATGACTTACCATAGAGAAACAGCTGCACTCAATCAATATACGAAGGCTCTAAGAAAGCTTTGTGCAGCCAAGCTGTGGGGGAAAGTCCTTGGGAGGGCAAGGATGCACCTGCTCCAAAGCCCTGTGGGAGGCAGGTGGGCCTGTCACTTTGTATTGAAAATGGGTAACAGTGGTGCTGACTTCCTTCTGAAAAAATTTTTGAGTCTCCAGTGAGGCCCTATGTGTGAATGTGTCTCTTTATTTTTATAATTAATTTAGGTATGTATCATTAAGTATCAATGTATCATTGATCTAATTAGTTTTTTGGTAGCTATAGCCCAATGTTCTGGGGTTTGAATTCCAGCTCCAGCCAGCGCTCATTTAACTTCTCTGAACTTCAGACTCCTTAGCTATGAATATTAAAGGAAATAAAGATAATATCTCTCTCCCAGGGATATTGAGATAATTCATGTAAAGTATTGAGTTTTCATATTCAACCCACTGTGAAAATGTTACCTATTATTATCACTTCTCATATATAATAAATGTACATTCACTGCTGAAAATTTGGAAAATGCACACAAAACATTTGAAGGAATAACATATACATCAGCAAATATAAAATATAAAAGCAATATATACAGTAAAGTATATAATGTAAACAAGTAAAGTAACTTATTATGTAATATATAAGCAAAAATAAACACATTAGATGAATGACAGAGATCACTCAATTTTAACCACTTGGAAGAAAGCACTGTGAACCTTTTTTTTTCCATATATGTATACTGACATTGTTTTTCTGTTTTTTAAGACTCTACATTATTTCACATGTTGTTCTAGGGATTGGAGATACAGAGTTTAAATTAGATCTAAGTTAGTATGCAATATAGTAGTCCCACTTTCCACAGGGGATACTTTCCAAGATCCCTGGTGAATGTCTGAAACTTGAACAGTAACAAAACAGATATATACTATGTTCTTTCCCTCTGCACATGCTAGGTGCTAATAAATCCTAAAAGATAAATAAAGTTTGGTAAAGGATAGGAAGAAATAACTTCTTGAACTGATATCTGAATGAACAATCAATGGAACCTGGTAGAAGTAGCAAAAAAACATTTTAAGTGGCTTTAGGTAATTGTTTACAGTGAACATGTGCCTGTATAATGACTATATTTCTTGTCATTAAAAATTTATATGCCTTTTAAAATGCCATTTAATTGATTCATAACAACTGTTCATTGTTGGGTTCAACAATAGCATTGTATCAGGCACAATAGGCTGATACAATGGTTTATGCTGTAGTAAGTAACAAATAATCCCCTCAATCTTCATAACTTAAAACCACGATAGTTTACTTTTTTGCCCATGCTGTACATCTATGAAGGGTCAGCAAGGAGACTC
The DNA here is from genome assembly GCF_048772815.1 of Callospermophilus lateralis. NCBI lineage: Eukaryota > Metazoa > Chordata > Mammalia > Rodentia > Sciuridae > Callospermophilus > Callospermophilus lateralis. Next base: position 74,907,301 of record NC_135320.1, on the reverse strand, counting down.
CTACAAGTATAGTCCCTGAAGGACCAAGACTGACAAAGGACAAATACCACATCCATAAATCAGCTTTGGGCTGAGGATGTGGCTCAGTGGTAGCACACTTGCCTGGCATGTCTAAGATCCTGGGTTTGATCTCCACAAACGGATGAAAAACTTTGCCTATTGTTGTGCAAGAGGGAAAAGATCAGTTTTAACCACCTGGTATCTCTTCTTCCAAGAGCGTGAGTCCCATCATGAGGGGCCCACTCTCAAGACCTCATCTAACCTGCTTTCATCTCAGAGACCTCATCTCTAATCCCCATCACACTGGGAAGTTAGAGCTTCAACATGGCTTCTATCAGTAATAAGGATGATGTTTTGATCTCCATGTATACTTTTAAAGTTTGATTTCCAATCTGCTCTAACTTGGGTAGGGGAAATGGATACTATGTATTCTCTGGGTGGAAGGAATCCCTCAGAGACCCTGACAGAGGATACAGGCTTGTCATGAGGTTGGTGCCCGTGGCAAGACAACACTTTGGATATGTTCACTGATGACTTCCATCTATTTCCTCCTCTCCTTGACCCTCACTTTCACCCTATCCATGGAAGAAAAAAATGAGGCAAACTGTATTATTGAGAAAAACTCATGTAATTTTCAGCTCTAAAAATGTGGATCCTTGGGGGAAAAGAAAAAAAAAATCTTAGGTCTTGAACAACAAGTTTGAGAGAGAAGATATGAAAAAGAGAAGGTCCTCTCCCCCAGGATGATTACCTTTGGCTTGGGGGTGGTGGGGGAAAGAGAGTTGGGGAGAAAATGCTGAGAGCTCCTCAGATTCCTATTCTCCAGATGGATACAAAGGAGGTGGGGACATACATCCTAACACCTGTGGGATTAATCATGGGAGGGCCTGTGCCTTACAGGGTAGGGTTCTGGGGGTGGGTGGCAAGACCTCAGAGAAAAGGTGGTTGCCTAGTTTGGCAGATAGGTAAGACTCCATTCCCCTTCCCATAAGCTATTCTGTAAAGTGATCTTACCAGGACACAGGGACTGTTTTCCCTGTCTTGATCCTGGAAAGGTTTATAATTGCTTTGACCATGGCAGAAATAATTCCATCTGAGTTCTGAGGCTAGGTCACAAAAAGCAATGCAGCATCTATCTCAGCTGAGTCACCATGTAAGGTTTCCTGGAGGTTGCCATGCTGTGAGGTCACCTCTACACACCAGGAGAGGCCTTCAGGTGCACTAGTCAGCTGAGGTCCCAACCAATAACCAGCATCAACCACTAGACCCGGAGGAATTTGCCTCCCACAATTTCAGTGTACAGCTGTTGAGTCACCCCTAGGTTTTGGGTCTTAACAGCTGAGGTCCTAGATATTGTGGAGCCAAGACAAGTCATCTCCACTGTGTCCCGCTGAATTCTTGAGCCACAGAAACAGTGGACATAAAATATGGTTTGCTTCATGTCCCTGTTCTGAGGTGTTTTGTTATGAAGCAATAGGAAACAGTGTAGGAGTGAGTGTGGCATGATCCTAAGTGCCACGGGCGGTTTGGTGGGCAGAATTATGCCTCCCCCCAAGAATATCCACATCCTAATCCCTGGAACCTGTGTGTGGCAAAAGGGACATCATGGATGTGATTAAGTTAAAGATCTTGCGTGGGGGAGATTATCCTGGAATATCAGGGTGAGTTAATCTTAGAATGTCTCTTTACAAGAGTGAGGTAAAGGGTCAGAGCCAGAGAAGGAGAGGTGTCAGTGGAAGCAAGTGGTTGCAGTATAGAGCTACAGCCATGGAAATTAGGTAGCCCCTAGAAAGAAGAAAAGGTAAGAACTCAGATTCTGCACTAGAGCTTCCACAAAAGAAACAGCTCTGCCAACACCTTGGTTTCAGCCCCACGAGACCCATTTTGGACTTCTGATCTCCAGAACAATAAGGTATTACCTTTGTATTGGCTTAAGCTACTAAATCTGTGGTATTCTGTTACAGCAGTCACAGGAAACCAGTACAAATGGTACTGATGTGGTGGTGGTGCTCTTGGGTGCAAAGAGGCCTTGTGATAGAGCCCAGGGATAACTCCGTAGTGGCCTGTGTGGATCAATGACCGAGAGATACAGGATGATGGATCCTCAGAAGACTGCAGCATGGGCTGTTGATGCTGAGGATAAAGGATACTTGTCCTCTTACCCTCCCACCCCCTAACCCTCATTGACAAGACTCTACCTGAATTTCCCAGAATTCAGACCATCCCCTTAAGCATAGAAGAAGAATTGCCTGAGATTGTTTGTACCACGTTGGATGAATGGGAACAAAAAGTACAAATGAAGTTGCATTATAGACACTCAAGAAAGTTCTGTCTTGCGCATCTAAATTACACGTTCTGATTCATATCTGGTATGCCCTTAGTAGAATGTGTTCTTCCCAGGGTGGTGGGTGTATCTTCATAGTAGCTCACAGAAATTCAGGTACCAGACCAGGATTCATCTGTGGTCTTTTAAGGATTGTTTAAAGGTGTGAAAATAAGAATATTAAATGTTTTTAAAAATTATAAATTTTTATTTTAAAATCATTTGACTCACATAAATAGTAGTACCTAGACATCCAATGTACTCTTTACATGTTTATGTGAAATTATAGAAATGGTGAACATATTAATGATGACCAGAAGCTCAAAAAGGGGACCAAGGTAGAAAATAAGTGAGTGTGACTATAAAAGGGCTATGTGTGTGGGATTCTCTGCTTTTACAATTATCTAAAAAAAAAAAAGAAAGAAAGAAAGAAAGAAAGAAAATTCTAAATTTTAAAAGCCTACAAAAATCTTTAATTTTTATAGAACTAAAAAAAAAAAGAAAAAAGAAAACTAAAGTGCATTTAAAAACCAGTGTTCTAGAACTGTACCAACATTAACTTCTTTATTTTGAAAAATAAACTGTGGCTATGGAACATATCATCATCAGGGGAACGTGTTTGTCTCAAAGTGTTTTTCTCTCCCTCATTTCTGTGTGATAACTTTTCTGAGCACATTATTCTTGGTTGGCAGTTTTTTTTTTTATTATTTTTTCTTTCAGCCCTTTGAATATATCATCCTGCTGACTCCTGGTCTTTGAGGTTTCTGCTGAGAAGTTTACAGCTGGGCATTTAGGGTCTTCTTTATATGTTGTTTTCTTCTTTTTTCTTCATGTTTTTAGGATCCTCTCTTTATCTTGATCTTGGATTGTTTGATTATAATATGTGAAAGGGTAGTCTTATTACAGTTGAATCTAATTAGAGGCATTGAACCTTTCAGTATCTAGATATTTATATCTTTCTCCAGGTTTGGAAAGTTTTCTGTTATTATTTCTTTTAAAAAGATTTCTATTTCCTTATTTTTTTCTACTCCCTCTTGAATGCCAATGACTTGTACATTGGCTCTTTTGATGCTATCCCATCAATGCCATAAGATTTTCTTCATTCTATTTCATTTTTTCCCCATTTTTCTCCTCTGAATGTTTTCAAACAAACTTTCTCCGAGTTCACAAATTCTTCTTGTCTAATCCTGTTGTTGTATTTAGTACTGACTTTTTCATTTTGTGTATTTTATATATATATATTTTTTTAGCTCCAGGATTTCTGTGATTTAAAAGAAATTTTAACCTCTGCTCAATTTCTCTGATGTTTCTGAATTGTTTCTTTTTATTTTCTTGCCGTTTGCTGAGCTTTCTTAAAAACAGCTATTTTGAATTCTTTGTCAGGTAGGTCGGACATCTCCGTTGTTTTAGAATCTGTCACTGTCACCTTATTTTGTCCTTTGATGATATTGTTTTCCAACCTGTGATCATGTGGTAATGTTTGTGCATCGAAGAAGAAGGTATTTATTCCAGTCTTCACTATCTGAGTTTTTCTGGGAAGATTCTTCAACAATAAGCCTATTTAGATGTACTGGAAAGACCAACTTGTGGTCTCTTTGCTGTGCTAGGCCACACGGTAAGTCAAAGACTGTCATGACTGCTGTAGCCCAGGTTGAATCCTGTGACCTCTGAGCTGGCATAGTGCTGATGGATGGGGGATTGCTCCTGAAGCCTGTGTTGCTGAGACATGCCTACCACTGGAGCTTTCAACAGGCAGTGATGTGGACCAGAACTTGAGTCCATCTCTCAGGAGTTGCAGGTTCCCATCTGGCACCAGTTTGGGTCTAGAGGTTCAGTTCACAGGTACTGGCATAGAGTCAGGGCCATGAGGCTCTGACAGGTGCTTGGTTTTACTGTGGTGGTCCTGGCATTGGAGTCCAGTGTAAAAATCCTAATTCCTTACTCTGCTCCCACTCCTACAATTGGATGATACACCTCTCCGTGCTCTGTTGCCTGGGGTTGGAGGATGAGTGACTCAGGTAATATAAAACTTTGTTTCCTAGTCCCTTCAAGCCGTCTTATAATTATGCCATTACCAGCGACTATAATCTCTTGCCTGCTTCCCTTAGCTCTTGTGAAGGTATTTTTGTGCATGGATAATTGTTAAAGATTCATGTTTCTGTGGGAGATGATCACTGGAGAATCCCACTCTGCCATCTTACCCACCTTTCCCTCCAACTTTTCATTCATCATTCTGAATCTATAGTTTTATGTCTCTTTACAAGTTTGGGATATTTTCAGCCATGGTTTCTTTGTGTAATCTTTCTCCTCTTTCTGGGTCTTCAATAGTATAAATGCTACATCTTTTGTTATGATCCCACAGACTCCTGAGGCTTTACTCATTATCATGATTATTTTTTAATCTATTTTCTCTCTTGTTCAGGTTATTCCACCCTTTAGTCCATTGATTCCTTTCTCTGCCTCTCCATTATGCTGTTGAGAACATCTGCTGAGACTTTTAATTTTATTATTGTATTTTTCAGGTCTAAAATTTCCATTTGACGTTTCTTTATGTTTTCCATAGATCTTTGTTGAGACTTTGTATTTCTTTGATGAGCTCTTACTTTTAAAAATTTTTGTTTGAAGCATGTTCATATGTGCTCTTTGAAGCATTTTTTTTTTTTTTTTTTTTTTTTTATCATGAGCGCTTTAAAGTCTTTGCCAGGTAATTCCATTATAGCTCATCTTGGTATTGGCATCTGCTGATTGTCTTTTTGTATTGGAGTTGAGATCTTCCTGTTTTGGGGGATTTTTTTGTATGACAAATCATCTTTGATTGAAACATGGACCCTCTCATATTTTGTTATGAGACTTTGGATCTTCTCAAAACCTGTTTTAGCTGGCTTTTCTGATACCACTCTAGTAAGGGAAAGAAGAAGGACTCTGACTTGTTTCAGTCAAATGGAGATAGAAGACCAGGCTCTCCACTTGGCCTTGCTGGCACCTGAGGTGCAGACCACTTCTGCTGGGCAGAATTGACATTCCTGGCTCCTGTATGATCCCCGCCGACACCGCCATGGGGACTGACTTGTTCTGAATGGGCTGTGCTGGGGAGGGGAGTACTCCTCACGGATGCTGGGAGAAGGTGGAAGCCCAGGTTTTCCACGTGGATCCCACTGAGACCGACGTGATGAAAGTCCTGGCCCCGTCTTTGCCTTTTTTGGCACATCCTTATGACAGTTTCTCTAGGGTGGATGTCTAGGTATGGCATAGGGGAGGTGAGGGCTGGATTTTTTTTTTTTTTTCCTGTGGTGTTTGGCTGAAACAGAAATTATTATCTAAAGGTTACTGTTTTGCTGGGCTATTCATTTCCTGATCCTTTGGAGCACACCTTGGTTGAGTTTTTTTTCCCCTGCCCCTGTTAGTGTTTGAAGGCTCTTGGTTTCTTTAGCTCCAAGTTTAGCCCCGTGAAAACCCATGGAAATTGCTACCATGTCATTACTTTTTAAGTCCTGAGATCCCTAGCTGGTCTGCTTCTTTTTGCCTTTTGTTTCTAACTTTCAGTCTTTGTACATTTATTTTATAGGTAGAGCCTAGGGTTTGGGGTTGTATCTAGCAGGATCTTTAAATGGGGATATTTTAACACCATCTCCCGAGGGTCATTTTTGTGAGCTCTCTGAGCTTGTATCATGGCCATTAGGCTGTCGTTGTCTTATGAAGGATGCTCATTGCTCTTACAAGGGAACTGGGCACTGCGGGGAGAGCCCGTCTTTCGTATCCTGGGTCTTTACAGAGTCATAATTCATGTCCCTTTTAGAGAAATAAAAGAAACATTTCAATCAGCACTGACATAGGACTTCCAGCCTGTCTTCTAAAGTTGAACCTCTCTTCTTTCACGAATGTTTGAAACTTTGTGTGTAACATGTAAAAAGAGCACATCCTGTATTACATATATCAGAGTGTGATGTGATACGATATGCCATGCTGAGGAAGGAGTCATAAGACATGCCTGCTGCGTGTGCTCAGGCAAACCCTCTCCACCTTTCTGGGCCTCTGTTTGTCCACCTCAAACTTAGGAAAGACAGGGATGAGCCAAATGGGTTTTCCAAACTTCAACCATTTAGATAGCACCAGCTTGTTTTCCACGGTGTGACCCCCTGATTTTTATTTGCTGAATACTTTTTTTTTCTTTTTTTTCCCAAACGACTCACTTTAGAGAGGAAATTTCCTGTTTCTGTGGGACGTGAGCCTCTTGGCAGGAGAGGAGCCACGTGGGCTTGGCACACGCAGGGCCAGAGTATAGTCGTGGGGTTCTCTGAAGTCTTAATCCCAGCCTGAAAGAAAAGGTCATCAGAACTTGTAACTTAAATGTGCCACCTGCGTCCTAACCCATATTTTGAGGAAACCTGTCCTCCTGGCAGCAGGCTTATCGTGGGGAACCTCCAATACAGATGCCATGGGCTCCATGTAGTTTGGTGGCACTTCACCTCCGTGGGCTGTAGACAAGAAACCTGTGGTTGGTTCATGTGAAAATTTCCAGCCACACTCCTCTGCCTTCCCTCTCTCCCTCCAGTTCTGAGACACGTCATGGAAAACACCTCCCTTATTCCCCAAGGTTTTGGAGCAGAGGCTCACCACCTCTGGGTTGCCCCTAACATCCCCTCTGCTCCTCTTCCCTGTGACAAAATGTTGTTTGCCAACTCAGCTGCTCCTCAAATGGAAGTTAATTCAAATGTATCTCTGGGGGAGCCCTTGTGAGGAGAACTTATGAACCCCCTTGTAACAGTGACCATGCTCCTGGGGATTTACCACTATGGGGATCAGCTACACAAAACTGTAACCCAGCCAGCCCTCTCAGATCCCCTTGTGGGATGGGACTCTGAGGATATGCCTGGGTGGGCACCTGCCCCTTGGTGCCGCAGTCCGGCTTTAGCAAACTAACCGGGGGTGGGGGTGGTGGGGTGGGGGGGTGACGAACAACTTGTGTACGTTGATACAGCAGGAGTTTATTGTAGGACAGGAGGAGTATTTATACATTACACACAGCTTATCTAATTAACATAAATTCGATACAGCAGTCAACCAATAAGGAATCTCCACACTTAATGGCTCGCTTTTGTTACTTCACAAACTAACTCCCTCTGGCATTTTGCCAGGCGCCATTCAGACTTGTTTACAGACCTTAACACCTTGGCAGGCCAGACTTCCCCCAATAGCTGGTTGTCTCCCCAAAGAACTAAGAGGGCAGTTAGCATGTCCCAGTTGGCGTTGAAGGTAGGGAACATTTTTTTTTTTTTTTTGGTCCTTTCAACTCCACTGCCTGTCCAGATGCTCCATTCCATTCTGTTGAAATGTCCTAACCTTCCAAGGGCAGCACCCCTGCATTTTTGGTTCATGTTATATCCTTAAACACTTAGGATTGTGTCTGTCTCTGGCATGTAGAAGATGCTCAGTCAATACTTGTTGGGTGAACAGATTCCCTAGTTGTTCTCATTGAACTCTAAATTCTTTTGGATCTCCAAGGTTTAAATGGTACCAGGTATATAGTATATGATCAATAAATATCTATTGAATTGAGTTGTTATTAAGTCATTCCTTATGATCTTTAGAGAAGTTTCAGTGGCCTTGTGGCTAGGAGCAGGGGCTTAAAGCAAGGGAAGCTTGAGTGGAGTACTGATTTAGCCATTTTCTCTCTGGGGATCATTTGGCAAGTACTTTAACTCTGATAGTTGGTTCTTATGTGAAATATATACAATATCTAGGTACTCCAATTCATAGGGGTACTGAGGGGATTAAATTGAAGTACATAACTTAACAAATGGTGAGTATAATTATTGGCGCTGTTGGCATTACATCTGACTTCTGCTTCTCATGAAGACAATCATGGCTACAGTTTTCTTTTCTTTCTTTCTTTCTTTTTTAATGGTACTGAGGATTGAATCCAGACTTTGTACATGCTAAGAAGTGCTCTATCATTGAGGTATATGCCCAGCCATTGGTTGAGTTTTATGTGGAAAGGTGACCCGAGGAAATGTCAGGGGGAAATTTTTGGGACTGAGCTCTGTGTCTAGGCTGGTGGTTTCCAGTCTGGAGCCCAGAGGAGGATCTGGCTGATTTGTGCATGGCTTGCGGGTTGTAGGAGAGCCCAGTGGAACCCCTCATTCAATGCCTTGTGTGCACTGGGGCACACTGATGAGCGAACACTGAAAGCCCCACAGGACTTTTAAGGAAGCAATGAATGGATCATTACTTAAGAAATGCTGTCCTGTAGACAAAACATTTTGATGCCTGGGGACTTGCAGGTTGTTACTAAATGACCCTCAGTCTTCATATCTCCCTGAGGGCGAGCACAGATCAATAGTGAGACAGTGGTTAAGTTTGGGAACTCTCGACCCAGATCTGGAATGGAATCATTAGTTGTACTGCCTTGGGCAAGTTACCAAACCCTTCTGTGCCTCTTTGTCCTCCGTAAAACAGATAATAGAGGTCACTACAGTGTAATGTTGATTGTAAGCATTAAATGAAGCAATTCCCAAAAGAGCTTAAAGCAGCACCTGGCGCCCCCTGAGGACCCTGCTGTGTGTTTGGGTGGTCCTGGGGGCCTTCTCGCGGGGTTGTACTCCAGTCCACTGGCTGGCTTCCCTACCATGTTTCTCCTGCTTTGGGCTGCTGTGGGGCACAGAGGTGGGCTCAGTGCTTTTCTGGGCTGTGTTGACAGCTGAGGGAGATTGGCCCCAGCTCAGGGAGGCCTCCTGATGATCGGGGACTTCTAGTTATACGCCCCAGAGGGCCTGCAGGGAGGAGACCAGCATTACACCTCTGCCACACACCATCAGCATGACACACTGGGAATCTGAAATCATCCTCTGTTGTTACCATAAAGGGTCCCAGGGGATAGAATGCCAGAGCTGAGGTCACAACCACAAAAGGCTCTTCCATCTGACAGATGGCACTTGTCATGACTAAGACCAATGCAGAAAATATGGAAAGGCCCAACATTTGGGAAGCCCTTTCTTGTTTTCAAAACTTTCTCCCAGTTTTCTTTCTCTCCCTTTTAACTCTTATCTCTTAGTCTCTACAACAGCCTCTTAACTGGCCTCCCTCCTCGGGTCTTTGGGTCTCTCAAATCCTCAACCTTCTTCTCTAAAGGGGCTAAGGATAAATATTTTAGGCCTGGCAAGCTCTATGGTTTCTGTTTAATGACTGAACTCCCCTGTTGTAGCACACAAATAACTACTGACATTATGTAAATAAACTGGAAAGACTGTGTCTAAATAAAACTATATTTATGGGTGCTACAATGTACATTTCATAAGATTTTCATAGGATATGAAATAGTACCTTTCACTTGATTTTTTAAAAAAAATCAATTTGGAAACATTAAAACAATTCTTAGTGAATAGTACCTAAATAGAAGGTAGGCTGGATTTGGTCTAGGGGTCATAGTTTGCTCCCCCTAGTTCAAGGATAATATTTCAGATATTCAGTTGGCCTTCTGTATCTGTGGATTTAACCAACTGAGGATCAGAAATAGTCAAGAAAAAAATTGTGTCTTGTCATGATCTCCTAAACAATGCAGTGTAACAACCATTTATACAGATTAGCATGGTACTAGTCATTATAAGCAATCTAGAGATGATTTAAAGTCTATGGGAGGATTTGCATGGTATATGTAAATATTACACCATACAAGGCAAAGAGGCTTGGACCCCTGCTGTTGCAGGGTCCTGGAACCACTTCCTTGTGCACCACAGTTGCTATTATGGCCGTGGCTGTGAATTGTCTGCTGAGAGGCATCAGGGGCTGAGCTGAGGGCTGCTCCTGGATGCACTCAAACATCACAGCCACCTTACCAGAGGCACTGTTTTCCTCTTTAGGGAGAGATAAGGAACTGGAGGCAGCCAGCCAGGAAGTGGGGGAGCCAGAATTTGACCAGCGCAGTCTGAGCTTGCTCTCTTATCTGCCATGATACACTGCCCTGGGGAGAAGGATGCCCATGACTTCCCACTGGTTGTGGAAGGCACTCCAGGGTCCTTCCAAGACGCTGGGGGCTCAGGGTGTTTACATACCTTCTTTACCTCCCTCTGATCATTGCTCCCAAGTATTTTGGCTCTTTGGTTTCTGGCATTTTCTGAGTTTATTTCTGGCTCACCACTTTCCCACTGTCTATCTGGAATGTGCCTCCCTTTTCTCTTTGCCTGGACAATGCCTAGCTGAGCCTTTGGGTCTGAGCTTATATATCATTCATTGTCTTAGGCCTTCTACAATCTCCAGTTGAAAATTAGGCCCTTGGGGAAGCCTCCCTCCTGGGGCCAGTTCTTTCCTGCTGCAACATTTATGGCCACATAGGTCTGCATAGCTGTGTATTGATCTGTGGAATGCCCATCTTCCCTGTGGGCCTGTAATCCTGTGACGCAGGATGCAGAAGCACATTCATTGGAACCACTTTGTTAAACCTAGTACTAGATCCAGCAGAAGTGCTCACTGAACATCGAGAATGAACTACTAAGTACATTTTGTCTCCTAACCCTCTCGTTGGCCCTGGGAAGTAGTTATGACCATTCCCTGCCTCCATGATTGAAGAAACTTGGGCTCAGAAACATCAAGCATTTCCAAGGTGTCAGAAACAACAGCAAGTTCAAGGTCTTTAATGCTATTTCCAGTGTGTCTTTATTAATGTGCCACGATCATTCCCTTATGGTTATTCACACGTGTCTATGCATGTGATTGTGTATAAATTTATTTTGGGATAGGTGCCCAAATTCAGAAAGCACATAATGGGAGACAAGAAAAAGTCGCTGTCCTGCTTCTGTGTCCCAGCACCTGGGTTCCTTTCTGGAAGCAACGAATGGTTCCAGTTTCTCATATATCCCTCTAGAGGCCACCTATGCATCTACAAGAAAACACACACACTCCTCCCCCTCCTCTTCCTATTTGACACAAATGCCAGCACAAAAATGCTGTCTTACCTTTTTACTTAGCTACGTGTGGTAGAGATCCATCGCCTACATACTCCATCTACATTCCTACTCCCTTTATTTTTGAGGCTGCAGAGTCTTTCACCATATGCATATTTCACAATTTATTAAATAATTCTCCAGTGATAGACATTTGAGTTGCTTCCAATTTTTTTTTTTTTTGCCATTACAAACCATGAGTAACTTTGTACATATGTCAATTCTCACATGTGCAAGTACATCTGAAGGACAAAATTCTAGAAGTGCAATTCCTATGACTAAAGTGATGCTGCAGCATTTTTAAAAAGTCTATCTTTTCAGAAAGCATGTTTTAGGACCTGGAGCTGATATACCATGATTTCTAAGACCCATAGTCCCTGAGAGAGTTGGACCATGGTAATGCCAGGTCAGAGTCTGGAGGAAGCTTGTGGCAGAGAGTTCCTCTCTAGGGGATCTGAGCATCGGCCACACTACTTCTTCTCCCAACCGTTTCCCCTCCACCTGCCTCTTCAGAACTCTCGCTCCTGTGGATTAAATTGTTGCAAAGCAGGTATCATATGGTAAAAGCCACCTGGCTCCAAGAATCCAGCTCCTCCTTAACCTTTCTGAGTCTCAGTATCTTCAAATGTAAAATGGGGCTAATAATTCCATCCCACTCACAGGGCAAATTTAAGGGTTAAATAAACCAATCCACGGATCATAGTAAGCATGTAATACATGTTAACTCTTATTATTAGTTATCAATTAATTGGTTAATTAACAATGAGGCCATAGAACCCCAAATAGCAGATATTAGTTGGACAGAAGAGTAAAGGCAATGGCCTAGGAAAATAATGTGTGTCTCTGGAAGAAAAATGGAGATTTGATAGGGCAGATAGGGTCCCAGAAGACCAGGGGTCAGTTTAAGGCCACAGGGAATTGGGATTAGGGGGTATGAAGGTGATGCAATAACTCCACTGATAACCTTTGTCATTTCCCAGCTTGGCTAGGGCCAGCCTGGTTAATTTTTAAGTGGGTGGCTCCTATAATAGCATGGAAGTCCTTTCTTTGCACTTGAGACCAAATGTCACCAATGAAGCCAATGAAAATTATCCTGTACGTGAGACGGGTGCTCAGCAGGTCTCTGCTGGAAGGACGGTGTGGTGTGTGACTGGGAGCCCACTCATGCCAGCTGTGAAAAGCTCTCTGACATCTACTAGAAACTGTCTTTGCCTCCAAGACTGCTGCAGTGGCTGTCCCACCGTCCTCCATGGTAACCAATGGTGTACGACACTGTGTTAAGGAATCGACACGCTGTTTTCCCTTTGCAGCAACACCAGGAGAGAGAGATTGTTAACAACTCAATACACCCAGTTCAGACCCCGCTGTGAACAGTCGCTGGGACAAGCTCCTTCCAAAGGCTCTGGACCAGTGGGAGCATAATCCCAGAATGCCTCCTTACTTTTCTTCTGTAACAGGGACTCTCTTGGCCCCCGGCTTCTGGGCTGCTGAGGTACAGGCCTAATGACACTACCTTAGGACTATGATTTGGGGTAAGCCATCTCCCTGTCTGCGTAAGAAGCCTTTGTGTGGGGCCTGAAGACAGGCTTTGAAGGTGAGCACACAAAGCCCAGCTGTATCTTTGGGAGGTTTCATGTTCATGGCTGGATGCCTGGGGAATCGTTGCTGGTGTTCCTGAGGTGCCCCTGTCCTCCTACCTATAGGACACGGCTTTGCCCACCTGGGGTGTCTCACTTCTCATCAGTTCCTTTCCCCAAAACCATTCTCTCCTCTGAGCCATCATCCTTCCACCACCCTCTCTCTTGTTGGAGTTTAATTTCTTACTAATGTGCCAAGAGGCGTGTATCTCAGTGACGCTTTGACCTCACTGTTCAAAGTCCAGATGTTTCAGAACTTGTTAGATACCTGACCAGAAAAGTTGGCAAACTTTTGGTTTTAACTGCTATAACTATAAGTTTCCCAATATCATGCAGCTGCAGAGGAGGGGTGTGTATGCAGGGTGGGGAGGGGTGTCCAGGACAGTCCTAGGCCCAGCTAGACTTAGGTCCTTCTGTGAACTTTGTACCCACTTCTGGGGTAACACCAGAATTTCTGGGTTTCTGCTTGGTTGCTCAGATCAACTGCATCTCATCTGCAAAAGCCAACAACTTTTAGAGTTGTTGACATAGAGTCTTATGAAGATAGCCCTGAGATCCTAACTCTGAGTTTTTCAAACACCTAAGCATGAAATCCATGAAAAACCACATGGTAAAGGTACATGTACAAAAGCAGACACTCAAAGCAAGAAGTATGTGTCTGTGGTGCACGCTCATTGCCTGGCTGCATATTATTGTGTGGGTCACCTCAAGTGACCACATGCATGGGATATTTGGAGTAGGCAAGAGATTTTGAGCTGGCAGTCCTGGATTTGGTGCCCCTGCTCCTCCCTCTCCACCTCTGTCTGGGTGGATTCTGGATAAATATATCTAAATGTGGGTAGGAGTTAGTATGCCTGGGCTCCAGTCCTGCCTGTATTGTTATCAATAGAAACTTAGGCAAGTTATTTGAAGTCTCTGAGCCTCAGTTTCCTCCCCTATAAAATGGATCTAATTACACTGGTCTCTAGCGTTGTGAGAATCCAGTGAGATGACCGCAAGTGAAGTGCTTATGTTGGGTGTGCAGTGAATTCAAATAAGTCATAGCTGCTGGTTTCTAAGCACATGTTATTAGGCTACTAATTGTTCTCAGTCCCTCTCATTCTTCTATAATCATGTCTGAGGACAGAAGCTGAGAGGCCTCTGACCCACTTAACTTCACCTCACTTCTCCACTGGTCTGACCCTGAGATATCTCAATCTGCCCATCAGAGTCACGTGAACAGAGAACCAAGTCCTTGGTGCCATTTGCTGAGCGTCATGGTGGAAATGTCAGCCACATCTCTTTCCCTGCTCTTAGCTTCAGAATTTCCAATCTAATGACTTGGCCTGGTGACCTCACATTTTGCTGTGAGAGTGAATTTCACAGGCTTTTCCCAGCTGAGCTCTTGCAGGGGATGTTCTCAGGCCAGGAAAATTTGTTCCTCTCTTCTCTGATGCCAGGTAGATGCCATTTACCTAAAGGAGGTGGAGAAAGAGACCCTGTTGTTGGGTCTCTCAATTCTATTCCGTAACCAGTCATTGGGAGGACACTGGCCATTCTCTAGGGATTCCAGTTCCCGTGTGGCACCTGGTGTTCCCACAGCTTGCCAGGAGGGACTAGGGAGTGGGTGGATCTGCACTGGGTTCCTGGAATCTGCGTGAGCTCTTGGAGAAAGGAATTTGTCACATGGCTCCTGGTGTGTGCGGAAGGATTCTCCTTTTCCTCAGGCAGACTTCCAGGGATAAGGGAAGGATGGAAAGAACTGAGGGAATCCTTGCTCCCTAATATCGGAGGTGACAGACTCAGGGAGATTGGAGTAGTTCACCAACAGTTGCATTCCCTAGGTCTACCTACCAGCAGGGATGATGACTGTAGCAGCTCTGGGGACCCCAGGACTTTCACTACCTTTGCCTATCTTGTCCCACCAGAGGCAGCCTAACATGGTGAGATGACCCAGGTTTGGAGTCCAAGTGACCCAGGCTTGAATCTTGGCCCTACCCCTTATATCCATGCTTCACTGGGAAAATGACTTAACCTCTCTGAACCTCTGTTTGTTCATATGCAAATTGGGGCTAAAAATATCCACTTTGTAAGTGTGTGTGCAGATTGAAGTGACATGACATGTGACTGGTGTAGACAGGTAACATTCCATAAATGGCACTAGTTATTAAAGCTATCCGGTACTTTTAACTTACCTGTGACACTAAAAAAAGAAAATAAACTGAGTGCTTGAGATTGACAAAAGTCACAACATGGAATAAACTAAGAGCGGGTTCTCAAACCTTGTATCAATGCTCTAACATGATGTGCGACAGGAGGTAACTGCTCATTCTCTCCTTCCCTGAACTCCCATGGAACTCCGAGATGAGAGATGCCCTGGCTATTCTTCCTGATTGCCTGAGTTTTTCTTTAAACTAAAAAATTTTGAAATAATTATAGATGCACAAGAAATTGCAAAGATAGGGCAGAGAAGAACTCTACCCTTCACCCAGTTTCCCCCCAGTGATTAAATCTTACATACCTACGTTACAACACTGAAACCAGGAAACTGACTTTGGTACCGTGTGCACTCTTCCCTGTCATTGATCACATGTGTAGCGTTGCGTAACCACCACTACAATCAAGATCTAGAACTATTCCATCGACATGATGGTCTCCATCTTGCTACCATCCACCCCCCCCATTTCTAACCCTTGGCAACCACGAATCTGATTTCTAAACTGGAATACTTTTGAGAGTGAAAGGAGATGCCACCAGTCATCGATTATTATACCAGGACAAGTATAAAATGGAATCTCTGGTCTTCTAATTAAATGTCTTATTTCTGGATTGGTGGTATGTATGTGGTTGGGGTCGGGTAGGAAATGAGGCTCTGAAGGAAGCCCTTCAGCTGTCCTAGGGGGACATTCCTTCCCAGAGGAGCCTGAGAGGCTTCCTCTTTGGTCTGTGGGAGCCTCCTCTGTTCTGCAATGCTGTGTTTGCCTCTAACAACTACTCATTCTGTACCTGCTGGGTACAGGTTCAAGGATAATTCCTTGTTTTGCATCTAACCCAACCCACTGCACTCTGCCCTCTCTCCCCTGCACCATGAAATTGCAATGATCCAAGTCACAAAAGGGCGAACCTTCATTGCTACATTGTGCCAGAGAGAGGTGGGAGTTTCCCAGAGTCTGGGCCCAGGCTCCCCTCTTTGCACTCTGACTGGGTCGAGTCACCCCCCTACCGTCTTCAGTGTCACTCAGGGCTATAGTGTCCGTGTTTATTTTCACAGATTACTATCATCCCTCAACACCCACTGGCCTCCGATGATGGGGCTTGGCCTTTCCAAACTTCACGGTGACATTTATTCTATCTTTTAAATGCTTTAGAATCAAATTTAAGTTTTCTTTTCACTTTTCTCCTTTAGCTGTTCTCGGCTGCCTTGCGCCAAGTGAAGCATGCATCTAACCTATATTTTGTATATGTAAGAAACTTAGTGTACCAAGAATCAGCTGTTAAAGTGATCCCATTCAATTGTTTTAACTTAGCATGATCAGAAAATGCTCTTTGATTTGCTTTTTTAATTGATGCTGTATACAAACAGGTGCACCCTGATCTCTTTCTTAGGGAAGATGTTCCCTGTCTCTCTGAAGATGACTAATTTCTTCTTTTATTTCTTCTTTTTAGATATACATGACAGTAGAGTGTATTTTGACATATTATACATACTGGGAGTGTAACTTCCCATTTTTGTAGTTGTACATGAAGTAGAGTTTCACTGGTTGTATATTGACATATGAACATAGGACTGTTATATCTGATTCATGCTACTATCTTTCCTATTCCTAACCCCCATCCCTTTCCTTCATTCCCCTTTTTCTAATCTAATGAACTTCTATTTCCCCTTCCCTGTTTTGTATTAGCATTTGCATATCAGAGAGAACATTTGGCCTTTGGTTTTGGGGGCTTGGCTTATTTCACTTAGCATGATAGTCTCCAGTTCCATCCGTTTACCAGCGAGTGCCAAAATTTAAATGAAGATGACTAATTTCTCTTTGTCTTTTTCCTGCTTGTACTTCTTCCTAGTTCCCCTTCTTGCCCATTCTTCCTTTCTCTTTTTTTTATTGGCTGTAATTTTGAGGTGGCTTTCCAAGAGGAGTGACCCAAGGCAGCAGGTGGTGGGATGACCACTCCTGAGCAGGCGCAGCGACTGGATCCTTATAGCTTTTGATGTTCAGCTCAGAAGCCACAATCTTTGTGAAACCCCTCCTAGTTTTCTAAATCAGAAACTCCTTTCAGTTCTTCTGGCATTCTTAAGCACTTGCTTTGAGTCCCGGTTCCACTATACCTGTGTCATAGGACATTTTCTTGCCACTCAAGTACTCCTTGAGCTTGGACAGCATGCTTCACTCTTTTTTGGATCAACACAAAAGGACTTGCATGCAGCAGATGCTTAGGAAAGGCTCATAAAAATAATCCCTCTGGCTCTCAAGCAAGTCACTGTCCCTTTCTGATCATCCTTGATTTCCACATCAGCAAAATGAGGGCATGCACAGGGGTAGAGAAGATGACCTTTAAGATTCCTTTCAACTTAGAAATACTTCAAAGAAAATAGATAACTTCCTTGCTAGCTCTACCACTTCTAGAACTTTCATTTGGAACCAGTCCATGACCCCTTTAGCCTCTAGCCTAATCTGAGAGAGAGAGGTGAAGCAGTCTTCTGCCGTCTGGCAGTCCTCCTAGTTAACACCACAAGAGTGCATTACCTTGTCAAAAATAAGATTCAGCACCTCCACCCCAGACAAACTGGCCAACCAAAGACCAGCAGGAGAAAAACCCACACAAATACTCACACGCATGCACACATACAGTGTATTTGTGTGAACACATGCCCCTTGTATGTTAAAAAGGAAAAATGGTTGTATACAGGGAGAGATGATGAATAAGGAAATGAGAACCAGACACGAGTGTGTGTGTGTATGTGTGTGAGTGTGTGTGTGTATTTGCCTGCTTTGGATCCTCAACTCTTTTGGAATGCCAGTTTTTATCACATGTGTCCTTTGCTTACTCCTTCAGCTCCCCTTTCCTCGGGGTTATTATTTATAATTTAAGTGTAACTGTATTGCTTAGGTGCAAGGAATTTTCTATTGCAGTTTGTATGGAAGATCCTTAGCAAGATAAACCCCATTTGCATCTTATTTCCTGAAAAAAGAAAAAGAAAAGACATACTGTCCCTCCAACCACATCCCACAGTCTTTCTAAAATAAACCGTTCTTCTTAATTATTCCTGAATGGACATCTCGATCTGCTTCCTATGCATGTAAAAGTGTTGATACTAAATTGAGGAGAATAAAAAGTACAAGCAATTAGGAAGAATATTAAAAGTCTTCCTTATGTTGGCATAGTTGAGAAGATGCTTTATCATGAGTTGTTTTATTTAATGATTAAAACAACCTATTGGAGGAAATGGATGAAGCATGATAGGCCCCATTTTATAGAGGAGGAAACCGAGGCTCAGAGATCCTGTGCAAAGTTGCACATTTAGAAAGCAGCTGAGTTCATTTGCAGTCCAGGTTTTTCAACTCCAAATCTAATGCTTTATGTTGTAAGATTCCTAATATTTGATGATATCCGTGTCCAGTTGTGTGTTCAATATGGTGGGGTTTTATCCAAGTTTGCAGCTTTCTAGCAGATAAGAAAAACGTCACCTGATGAAAAGCTTTTGTTATTCTCACGCGTCGTATTAATTTAAATGGGTGATTCCTGGAAATCTGTTGACATGAACCTTAAGTCCTGTACTCACAGCAGGGTTCCTGGTGAGGAGCTTTGTCTCTGGTTTGAGGACCATCCACAGGGCGAGCTGTTGTTCTACACACTGTCAGGCTTGGACTAAGAAGGTCTCAGGTGCAAGGTGGAGGATGTGATGGTGTCTTGTTGGTGAGCAGTGGGCACAGAGAGGAGAAAGAAATAGTCCTTGTTCTTCCCTGGATGGAAGAACTAGGGAAGGTGGAGCTCAGGCCCAGGTCTACTCCCAGAGGACGGCACATGCAGCTGAGACTCCAAGGAGAGGAGACTGTGTGAGCCAACGCATCCAGGGATGACGTGGCATGGTGTGTCCTGGGAGACGTGTGGTGGATGAAGGAGCTGCCTCTCGGGGGGTGGGGTGGGGGGGTGGGGGTGGGGGGGCGGTGAGGCTGATGTGGAGCAGAGATGAAGGTCCACCTGGCTGAGAGCTCACGGGGCCCCCAGGCTGAGGGTCAACCCAGCCCGGGTTCTCCAGCACTAAGGGGATGTGTGTAGACCTTCTGGACCAGTGGCTCACAACTCGGGTTCCATATTAAAACCATCCCCAAGGTTCTGGTTCTATGGGCCTTAGAGGGGGCCTGGACCTCCTCATATTAAAAAAAAAAAATAAATCCAGCTGACATTAATTACTTGTTAAAGAAAAAAATTTTTCTAATGCTTGCTAAAATGATAAGGAAGACTGTACTTAAGATTAGTGTTATGGGGGGGGGGGAGAGAGAGAGAGAGAGAGAGAGAGAGAGAGAGAGAGAGAGAGAGAGAGACTGAGCTCAATTCTGAAACAGTAAGAACAAGAGGGGATTTATAGCCAAGGAGAAAGGTAAGGGGGGCAGTGGATGGAGGATTACTGAGAGGAGGCAGGACAGCAAAGGCAGGGGACTTTGGCATCATAGGATGGAGATGAGGAGCTCGATGAACCATCAAGGGTGAGGGGATGCCTGAGAGGATTCTATGCTAGGTCTGGGCTGGGCAGGCCCAAGACAGGATTGGGAGGGGTGGGGCAAGGTCAGTGCCTAGACCAAAGAAGGGGTGAGATCCAAGTCTGACTATTTGGTCAAGGAGAGAGTCTTGGTCACACATCCAAGGTGGAGACCCTTGGCTCTTGACCATGGCTCTTGAAATGGGTCCTAGTAGCAAGTGTCACCCCTCACCACTCTCATTCCTCACCGCAGCTCCTGAGCCTGTTGTGCTGAGTGGCACAGGAACAGTTGTTCAATACAGGTGATGTTTGTGGAATGAATGACCTTGGGAAGGAGGCTGAGGAGCCAGAGACCAGATAGGAAGAGTGAGGAAAATGGAGGAAGTAGTGGGGGCGGGGACAGGTTGGGAGGTGAAGTAAGGATGAGGAGCACTCAGAGCCCTGAACTCAGCCGCACTCTGCCTGAGGCAAGGTGCCCAAGCACCCTGAGCCCCAGTTTCCCTATAAACTCAGCGGCAGGTGAATATGATAATGACTTCAGGAATCACTGTGAGGGCAGAGTCAGATATGCTTGCTAAACACCAATTGTCACTCCAGGGCTTAATGATGACATCGAGAAGTACCTGAGTTGAAAAGGATGTTTGGAAGATGTGATTTCTACCTTGCATGTAGGCCTTGCTCTTGCTCCAATAATAATAATAATGGACATAATATAGTATAACATATGCTGTTCATAGCGTAAAATAACAAATGATGTTTTGGAATCATATGGAGAAAACCTACCTTTCATGATTGCCATCTCACCTGTCCTTGGGGCTCTGCGAGAGGCAGCTGGGCCCCATGATTTGGTACCAGGGTTCTGAGTTAGACTGCCTCTGCTCAGGTCGCGTATTCATATACGAACATAGGAAAGTTATGTTCCACAACTTGTTGCCATTGGGAACGCTGTTCACCCTCTGTGTCTCAGTAAGTTGTGATAATGATAACTTTGCCCTCGCAGAGTTGTCATGTGACCGGAACGAGAAGAACATGGAGAATTCTAGGACAAGTACCCAGGACGTGCTCAATGATTATTGGCTACAATCTGAAGTTTGTGGATGAGTACTGCTTGCTGTCAGTGCCACAAAAATCACTACAAACGCAGTGGCTTAAAACTTTACAAATTCACTATATTGCTGCTGTGTAGGAGCAGGACGCAGGCCTCATCAGGCTCATCAAAGTGTTGGCAGGGCTGGGCACCTGTCTGGAAGCTCCACAGGAGACTTGCCATTGCTGTGTTGTCATTATTGTCCCTTTTCCAACACCCAGAGGTTGCCCCCATTTCTCAGCTTGGCTCTTCCTCCACCTCCAGAGCAGGCAGTATGGCATCTCTTTGTACACTCCTCCATGGGCACAGTTCCTCTGACCACAGCTGGGAGTGGTCCTCTGACTTTTAAGAATCCTGTGATTTGGGCTGGGTGGGGTTTCACTCTCTTCTAATCCCAGCTAATTGGGAGGCAGTGATAGGAGGATCACAAATTCTAGGTCAGCCTGGGCAGCTTAGGGCGGCCCTGTCTCGAAATTTAAAAAATGAAAAGGGCTTTGGATGTAGCTCAGTGGTGGAGCACTTGCCTAGCTGGGTTCCATCCCCAGCAACACAAAAACAAACAAACAAATGAACAAAAGCACTGTGTGGTTTGATTGGACACCTCTGGACAACACAGGCCAATCTCCCTAACTCAATGCCCCTGACCAAATCTGCAGAGTCCCTTCTGCCAAGTGAGACAACACATTCACAAATTCCAGGGTGATCTGGGGAGGGTGCAGGGCCAGATGCTGGGTCTGAGGGAGGGAACAACACAGACCTGGTCCTTGCTGTTGTGGACAACACAGTCTGCTGGACAAGAGGATGTCAAACAAAGTAACAAACAGATGTGGAATTACAGACAGTGATGAGCAGAAGGAAGGAAGTCAGGGCTGCTCATTGGAATAAAAGAGAGACTGAATTTAGACCGGGAGGTCTGCTGCAGGCCATATCATGAAATCTATTTAGTGGGATCTGTTTGCACCACATATAAAAGAAGTGAGATGAAACCGAGTGGGAAGTCTTAGTGCACAATTGCTAAGTGAAGCACACTGTTCCCATGACACCCACATACCTACCTTTCTGTGGGGACTGCAGAGCCTGCTGTGGACCCAGAGCACCTTAGTGACAACTCTGCAGTCCAGGCCCAAGAAGCCTCTGTGGTGTGGAGCTCTGCCATTTGCACCACACTGCCTATCTGTCAAGCTGCCTGAGGAAGAGGGTTCTGGAGGTGTCCACAGGGGAACATGTATGTTAAGGCATGGAGATGACACAGTGTCTCACTTGCTCATTAGAATGGGTCCTAGGGCTCCACTCAAGTGCAAGGGCACTGAGACCTGGATCCTGGTGTGCTCTGTGTCTACCACACTCTAGATCAGTCACTGTCACCCAGGTCCCAAAGCAATACTATGTGGGCCCCGGTGTCTTTACAGCTCCTCTTGAAGTACCTTTCTCCTCAGGGCTTGTGCAGGACCCAAAGGCCAGGTCCTGGACACTTTTTCCTATTCCCTGTCCTGTGTGCAGCGCAAAAGAAAACCCACCTTCTGTTTCAGTCAAAGCCCCTGAGCTGTGGGTCTGCTGGAGAAGAGAAAAGGGAAGAATGACTGAGCCCCGGCAGAGCCCAGGTGGGGCTGGGTAACAAGGATCTGGTTTAGGATTTGACAAACCACATTGAACACCCTCAAACCTGCCTCTCTGTGGGGACTGCAGTGTCTGCTATGGATCCAAACAGTCTCAGTGGCTAACTGCATTCCAGGCCCACGTAGAAAGCCGGGTGGCTCAGAGGTGGAGACAGTGGAATAAGAAACCCCCAAGGCTAGTAATTGGCCAGGCATGCATTTTAAGGTGGCTGGGAGGACACTATTAACATGACTGACCTCGGGGACACAGAAGGAGAGATACTACTGGAACATGTTTGAAGGACTGGGATCCAAAGAATCTCACACTCACACAGGCAGGAAGTCATTGACTCTTCCCAATGACTCTGCAAGATGGCAAATGTTATTCCCAGTCAACAGATGAGGAAACTGAGGCTCTTAGAGCTTTTATAGCTTGCTCTAGCCCATAATTCTTGTCAAAGATAATGCCAGGAACAAAGTTTCTTTTAACACTAAAAACGAAGTATCACATAGAGGGAAGAGCCAAATCATATAAGAAGACCAATATACACCAGAGAGGTCGTGTAGCCATTGGGGCCCTCCACCTGCTCAGCCAGCACTGGGGGAACCCAGCGCTACCTGGCTTCAGACAGGAGAAAAGTATATGAAAGTAGAATAATATCTTCTTGAATGTGCCCCTGTGAGCCAGCATGACAGGTAAAGGTTGAAGCTGCAGCAAGGGATTTCCCATCTGTTGATACTCAAATTCTTCAGCCAACCACTCCAAAATTGAAATGCATATTTAATAAGCTGACTCTCTGCAACAAAGCAATTTAATTCACTGATAATTATGCAGATCTACTTTGCTCTCAGGATGCCAGCTTCACTCACGGTGTCCTCAATTTGGCATATTGAAAACCCCTACATCTGTCTTGGGCATTTACATTCCCAGAGATGTGATCATTATTTTGGAAATGTCAGGAATTTAGAGTCGTGCAAAAGTATCACCTTTTCACTAGGGTTGCCACTTAAAATACAGAATGCTCTGTTAAATTTGAATTTAATATAAACAAGGAAGAGTTTTTTTTTTTATTTTTTTGGTGTATAGAACATACTTTTACTTAAATTTTTTAAAAATTAAATACTTAAATTTAATTGGCTATTTTGTATTTTTGTTTACCAGACCTGGCAGCTCTACTTTCTACACTGAATTAAGATTTCTAAGTGGTTATAGATTTCAGGTAAATCTTTTGCTGTAGGCCAGGAGAATCCTTGAGGATATATTCCCTCTCCTGAAAGAACTATGAATTGTGGGGAATGTACTTCGACTGACCTTCTTTTTTGATAGTTGCTCAAAGCAGCCATGTTTTTTTCCCAGTGACTCAGACTCTCAGCAAGAGTTGATTGGCTGGAGTTGAACATGTGAGTCAAGTTGAGCCAATCAGATCTGTTTATGAGGACTGAGATTCAGAGAGCCTATTAACCTTTGCAAGATGTTGAAACTGAGAGGATAGTCCCTAAGACACCTTATTATCACCCTTACAAATAAATGTTCCCAGTCTTAGCGCATTCTCTGTTGCTAATAATGCATTATTACAGACTCCATGAGTGATGAAGAAAAGAGGTTTATTTTGGCTCCAAGGTCAAGGAGCTGCACCCAGTGACTGCCTTCCTGCTGGCAGAGTCTGGAAATGGCACAGGGCCAAACATGGCAAGAGACAGGGAGGACACAAGAGACTTAGCCAAACTGGCTTTTACAGCAGACCTCGTCTCCAGATAACCCACTAACCCATTGATCTATTAATCCTTTATTCGTCAGAATGAACTAATCCATTCGTAAGGGCAAAGACCTAATCAACTCCTACAGGTATTATCTTTTAATGTCTCACAATGGAGATGATGAAATTTCAGTGTGAGTTTTGGAAGGAACAAACCATATTCAAACCATGACACTCCCCTTTCCACTAAACTAGCCCAAGTTGAAGTTTGTTACTTGAAATTAAGGAAGTCCTATCAGAGAAAGGGTGCTAGGCCAAGACAGCACCAAGTAGAAGCATAAAGGAATCCTCTCCTGTGATCAGTGCACCCATCTCTTTCCCACTTACCCAAGTCAGGGCCAGACTAAGCCCTTGTTAATGTCCAGCACGTTTTAAACAAAGAACAAAATCTGATTACCAAAGGTTTGCTCAACTGAAATTAGAGTACATGGAGATCTATCAGACGAATAGGAGCTTTAGCGGAGACTCTAAAGAAGACTGCTGTTCAAAATGTCCATCTCTCTCCCTTTAATAGCTCCACAGGCAGCCAGCCCCTTTATTACACCAGGTGCTTCCACACCTGGAGGAGACAAAGAACCCTGCACGCAGGTGCAGTCGGTGACCTTTCTAGGCAGACTCAGTTTTGGCCCCTACTTAGGACAACTCACTTGGGATGCCCTGTTGCTGCTCCTAACTTTTTTTGGTTTGTGTTTCTTCCATGTTGACAAATAGCCTCTTAATCAGTGTCTTCACTTCAGCCTTTCTCCACTGTAACCTACTCCCCAGCGCCCTTGCAGATCCAGTCTCTAATTTACATCACTAATTGGTGAACCAGTCTTACTTTATAGAGAGTTTATGCAGATTGATAAGGAAATCCCGATGACCCCAGAGTCTACAGCTGATTACTGCTGCAAAGAGCATGCAGAATTATGCCTCTTTTCTTTTCCACGTACTGTTCCCTTTGCCAGATTCTCCTTGCCTTGCTGTTCTCTAATTCACTCTTCAGGAGTCACCTAAATGCCACTTCCTCTCGGATGACTTCCTAGCCTTTTCTCTAAGCCCTCTGTCACAAGTGAAAGTGTTTCCCTTCCTGGTGCTCCTCTGGCCGTCTATATACTCTTGTGTTATAACATTTATTGCATCATTTTTTTAAAATCTATTATTACACTTATTTGCCTGCTCCCATGGACTTTGGGCCCCTCAAGGGCAAGGATGTTATCTCGCTGGTGTATTTGGTGCAGTGCTCAGCACGATGCCAAGCACAGAGCAGATCTTCATATGTAAGAGCTGCTTAGGTTGAGAATAAATCCTTCTGCCATTCTTCATACCCTGTGGGTTCCTGGCCAAGTCAGATCTAAGGAACAGTAGTCCAGTGGGGAGTGAAGTATGAGCTTGTGTAATATTGCATAATGCTTTGCGAGAACTGTAAAAGCCCTAAGTGAAGGTCTTCAGTAAAAGCTAGATAGGAGAATGAGGTTTTAGGAAAGAAGAAAATGGGGGTTTCTTCTTCCTGTTTCCTCAAATTTAGAATGGCTGGCTTATGGAGAGCTGTCTATGAGTCTAGTTACCCAACCAGTGGCATGGGCAAGAGTGGCCTTGTATAACATACCCAGATATGGGCAGACGATCAGTACAGAGGGGACTGCTGGTGGCTGAGGACAGATGCAGGAGGTGAAGGGGCATGGTAGCTGCACCTGCCAGAAAAACATGGCCTAGTGATCACCCCAGGCTCTCAAGGATGGAGCAGGCAGAAGCACTGGAAGTGATGGAAGGGATTGTAGTTTCTCACTCCTCTTGCAAGAGAAAGAAACCAGAAAAGGGCAGAAGGCCCCCCTCTTCGCACCAAAAATGAGAAAACATTTTGCAAGTGAATGTGAAGATTCTCCACGCCATCTCTTCCTTTCCAGTGCTGCTCTTTTTCTTCCTAGAGTCAACTCATTTTAATTAGTCTTCAAGCAACAGAAGCTAGCAGGGAGCCTTGTTTTGAAGATTAGAATTGGGAGATTAAGAAATCGACCAAGGAAAACATTTCCCTTCTTTTCCTGATTTTGGTCTCTATTCTGTCTTGGAAAAGCCTGTGTGTTTTCCGAGATGCACATCTCAGATGACTATTTCAGACTGGAGGCAAGCTGGTCTCCTAGTTGCTTGCCCTCAGGACCTTTCCTATTACAGAAAGGTTGTGACAGTGAAATCAGAGTTTCCCAGCTTCTGCTGGCGGGTAGGGTCCTCATAAGCTGTAGGCCTCTGCAGCCAAGAAACCCCGTTTCTTCTCACCACTATTGAGTGACATTTTACAGCTCTTAATGGTGGCCTATGCCCTCCCGTGTTTCAGCAGACCCCAGCACCTCACCACCAATTTCTTCTTTCTGAAAGAATGAAAGAGTGTAAGACAATAGCCTCTTCTATTCTTACACTCACTCACCCTCTTCTGTGGGTGAGTGAGTGTAAGAATAGAATTTATTCAAGTGTGAATAGAAACAGAACTCCCCACAGGGCAAAGGGGGATCTAATATAGGTTGCTGCTTGCGTGAGCTCGTCTGGGTTTATATAGCACTTGGGTCAGTGCTACTGGTCCAAATCTAGGCTAATCAGGGTTTGGAAAAGTACTAACACTATTGGTTAACCCTTGAGACTGAACTGCCATTCTGGTCTGCCCCATTTCTGTTTTCTCACCAATCTCCTGCAAACTCAGCTTCCTAAGAGGTTGAGGTCCGTGGATCATGGATGCTTGAGGTTCAGAACTGCTGCCCTGTGTGGAGAGGGTATCCACCACATTGGCTGATTGGACTGGCTTGTCTTGGCTCTGGCTTGCCAGGCCTCAGGCCTGAGCTGGCATGGCAGGCTCTGCAAGGCCGGGGCCCATTGCCTGTGCTCTGTGCTCTGGGCCTACTGCGCCTCTGCTCCACTGCTATGAAACAAGGACCTGGCTTCAACGGGAATCAAGATGAGTGAAGCTCAGCTTTCTTTCTCTTCTGGGTTGGGTAGGCAACTGGGTGCTATTAGTGTCCCCATAACACATGAACACTTTGAAAATCACAGAGAAGAAAAAAGAATGAGAAGAAAATTAAAGTGCATTTCAACCACTCAGTTGCTGCAATTTTCATCCTTTTTAGTCATTTTCTTTCCAAGTCTTTGTGTGTGCACTTGTTACGTTAAACTCTTAGAAAGTCTTACCATATTGGTTTATGTATGTGTACCCATTTTTTTGTGGAGGGGTACCAGGGATTGAACTCAGGGGCATGCCACCACTAAGCCACATCTCCAAACCTATTTTTGTATTTCATTTAGAGACGGGGTTTCACTGAGTTGCTTAGTGCCTGCCTCTCTGATACTGAGGCTGGCTTTGAACTTATGATCTTCCTGCCTCAGCTTCCCAAGCCACTGGGATTACAGGCTAAAAATGACTTCACAATGTAAGACGGCCAGTTTTCTGTGATATTAGTATTCTTCTACAAAATCATTTTTGGTAGCTACTGGCTTTTCCATGATCTTGTCCCCTGTCGTTGGACCTTTGGTTGTGTCCAAGTTTTAACTATTACAAAATGAAAGTTCTGTTAGCCATATTTTGTGTGTGCCTATGATTGTTTATCTAGGATAAATTCTTTGAAGTGGAGTTGCCGCATCCAAGAGTTTGCAGCCTCCTGAGGGGCAGTAGTTCTAGTCAGCACTGGCCCATTCTTTGAAGTATGCCATGACTGGGCAGGTTTTGGTCTTTGGCATGTCATTGTCATTTTCTCGAGGGGTTCCTAGGGGCATTGAGTTTTCGTCAGTGTTATTACGGTTTGGCTATGAGGTGTCACCTCAAAGCTCTTGTTAATGCAGGAATATAGAGAGGAAATGATGAGATTATGAGAGCTATAACCTCAGGTGTTCATCCTGGTTCCAGGGGGCTGACTGGATAGTCACCATAGGCAGGTGATCGTGGCTGAAGGAGGTGGGTCTCTGAGCCCTTTTTGCAGCCCCTTCCTCTCTCCATGCTTCCTGATCCTGCCATGAGCTGAGCAGCTTTCTTCTGCTGACTCTTCCCCCATGATGTGCTCCAGAGCAATGGAGCTGGCCTTTTAGGGACTGAAACCATAAGCCCCAAATCAACTTTTCCTCCTCTAAGTTGTTCTCGTCAGGTATTTTCGTCACAGTGACGCAAAAGCTGACTCAGACTGTCCTCTACAAGGACAGCTATCTCATGAGCGAAGCTTTCTTGGCTTTTTTCTCCTTCCTATCTCATTTCCCCTTTATTTGTCTTCTTGGTATCACTTCCTAAATAAACTTGCATCCAAGCCCTTTCATAGAGTCTGATTTTGAGGGGAAACCCCACAAATACAGGGTGTTTCTCTCAAAACACAGGACAAATGGGAACACACAGGAGGGAGGGCTCCTTCTGCCTGGCTGAGCAGCGGTGACGGTAGCAGTTTTTGTTAAAGTGATAATAAGGCATAGGAGTGATCACCATTTATTGAGCGCTTACTGGGTGCCAGGGCTGTAATGAGCCCTTGATGAGCATTGGCCTCCTCCACCCTCACAACGCCGGGAAGGCATGTACTGTTTACCATTATCCCTTTTGACAGATGCAGAAACCAAAACTTAGGATGCGTAATGAACTTGCCCTAGATGCATGCCAGGGAGAGGCAGAGCTGGGATCTGTATCCGGGGAGAAAGACACATTTGGGCTGATCTTTTAAGGGAGGGTTTTGGGGGAGGTCTGCCAGAGAGGAACTTCTCAGATGGATGGAGGAGCTCGGGAAAAGACGTGTTGGGATGCAGTGGGTTTTGTTGAGGAAGGAAAATGGAATGTGTTGGGAAGGGTCTAGATGGGAAGAGTCAGGGAGTGGGGGCATTCCTCTGGGGCCAGGCTCTGATGGACTTCATCCATCCTGCTGAGAACTTTGGGCTTTCTGCACTGCTAAGTGCAGAAATGACATGCTCAGACCTCTGCGGCAGAGTGGAAAAGGAATAGTAATGGGAGAGGTGGCAGGAAATCCAATTAGGAAGTCATTGCCATTGAATGGCCTCCCTCCTGCCATGTTCTGACTGCCCCAGTGGAGCCGGGTCTGGCTGGCTGGGAAGCGAATTGAGTGGCTCCCTTGGGATTATTTTTTTCAGCAACAAACCAGATTTGCAGAGCAGCCCACAGACTGGCCTGATCTATAAATAAGTCACGTCTGTCTCCACTCTCCCTTCCCTCCTTGCTCCAGGTGCAGCCTTTTCTAGAATTCAGACAGCCAGAGAGATGGCCCCTGAAGCTTCTGCAGGGAAGAAATGTGCCTGGGAACCGACGTTTCTGGGGAAGTCGGCAGGAGACGGTGAGTGTTCACTCTGGACAGGACCTCGGGAGAGGAGGCTGAGATGACTGGGAAACTGAGGCCTAGACATGAGATCCTGGGTCTCCTGACTCATCTCTTTCACAGTCTCACCTTGGGTCCCTTGATTTAGCTATTCCTCTTAACCAAAAGTGTTCTTCTCGCAGGAAATCACTGGGACGCTCCTCAGCTCCTTCAAATCTATGCTGGAAATCCTCCTCAGGGAGACCTGCAGAGACCCCCCCCCCCCATTTCATAGTGTGACCTGCTCCTTCCTGCCCCCACCACTTTGTTTCTCTTTTGCCACAGCATGGATCAACTGCACAGTTGTATTGCCAATCACAGGCTATTTCTTTTTTCTTTTTTTAAGATTTGTTCTACTTAGTTATACATGATGTAGAGTGCATTTTGACACATCATACATAAATGGAGCATAACTTCCCATTTTTCCGGTTGTAGTGATGTACAGTCACACAGGTTGTGTAGTCATATCTGCACAGAGGGTGATAATGTCCATTCATTCTACCCCCATACCCCCTTCCCTCTCTTCACTCCCCTCTGCTAACCCAAGGACCTCTATTCTTCCCTAGGTGCCCCCCACATTACTGTGAATGAGCATCTGCATATCAGAGAAAACATTTGGCCTTTTTTGTTTTTTGGGGATTGGCTTATTGCTCTTAGCATGATATTCTCCAGTTCCCTCCATTTACTGGCAAATGCCATGATTTTATTCTTCTTTAAGGCTGAGTAATGTTCCATTGTGTGTATGTATGTATATATATATATATATATATATATATATATATATATATCACAATTTCTTTATCTATTCATCTGTTGAAGGGCACCTAGATAGGTTCCACAGTTGAGGTATAAATTGAGCTACTCTAAACATCCATGTGGCTACCTCACTGTAGTATGCTGATTTTAAGTCCTGTTATAGGCTATTTCTACCTTTGCATTCCTTCCCCATGTTAGAGCCTCAAGGGCAGGATCTTAGTGAGCTCTGTTCACTGATTATCCTGTTTCTAGAAGGTGAGCTCAATAAATATTTTTGGACTAGCCACAGAGCTTGTCTTTCTCACTTCGTGGCTGTCTTTAATAGCAATTTTCAACTAGTGTCACCGATATAAAATGCTTAGAGGAATGTAAATACAGCAGAGCTGCTGATGGTGATAATTTTAACTGAGGGCCACAATCAAATTGTCAGAGAAGAATTTAGGAGCCCAGGCATCCCTTCTTAAACACTTAGCAAATGACCTGTTTGAAAATCATCTAAGCATCAGGGCTCTGGGTAATTCTGTCCACTAGAAAAGCAACACGAAGACACAGGCTCACTTTAACATTTTCTAGAAGCTACATTAATAAAGTAAAACCAAACAGTGAAATTAATTTTAATAACTTCTTTTATTTAATCCACCCAACTCTTATTTCAGCATGCAATAAATGTAAACACGATGAACGAGATCTTTTATATTCCTTTCTTCTCCCTAAGCCTTTAAAATCCAGGGTGCATTTTACAGTTTTAGCACATCTCAATTTGGATTAGCCACGTTTTAAGTGCTGGATAGCCACAGAGCTCAGTGACTATTGCACTGAGCAGGGCAGTTTGAGGAGAGGGCACAGGTCTTTTCCTCCAGGGGTGACAGCGTAAGCCAGTGCCTGGGACAGTGCGATTAAAGGAGCAGAGGTAGAACTAGGTCCCAAGAGAAGCCCGGTGCATGTGTGATTAGCTGTTTGAAGGGAGAAAAATTGACAAAGATGGAAAATCAGGTCACATAGAATATATAATTAGCAAATAAATGTGTGCACATGTTTGCTCTCCCCATTATCAAATAAGCGAATTAAGCTGGTATTGAAGT
Organism: Callospermophilus lateralis; assembly: GCF_048772815.1. Taxonomy (NCBI): domain Eukaryota; kingdom Metazoa; phylum Chordata; class Mammalia; order Rodentia; family Sciuridae; genus Callospermophilus; species Callospermophilus lateralis. Next base: position 74,876,149 of record NC_135320.1, on the reverse strand, counting down.
TTTACAGTGAAATTAGTAAAAATGAAATGAGGTCGGTGCACTCATGAATGGCTTAGTGGTAGTGACAGTGTTAGGACACTTTTGGAAAGCATTTGGGGACTGTGTTCCCAGCACCAAAGAAGCTTTTATGCCCTTTACTTCATAGTCCTATTTCTGGGAATTTGTCTTTAAAACTAATTCAAAAGGAGGGGGAAAAGGGCATTGTTCATTTTAATATTACTCATAAAGCAAAAAAACTGGAAATGACTTAAATGAACAAGAGTCACCTGCAGCTGGGAGAATATTTCAAAGAAAATGTAACAACATGAGAAATGCTATGTTTTAATGATGAGGGAAAAGGAGTTGAACATGACATGGAATCTATTTTTTTGTTTGCAATTCCAGAAACATCCTCAGAGATACACTGCAGAAACCTGGAATGAAGTTTTAATGTATGGACACTGTGGGGGGTCAAAATTCCTCACATTTTGTTTTGTAACCAACCAACCAACCAACCAACAAACAAACAAATATTTCAACAAAATTAGGGACAGGACTCAATTTTTTTTTTTCTTTTCTGCCCATGAAGCATATGCTGGAGAGGCAGGTGGTGTGCTGGAAGATCTCAGTTCTACCTAAAAGTTCTTCTGTGACTCCGTGGGACAGCTTCTATAGGACAGCATTTCCTGTGGAGTCCTAAAAGCATTTAGGGTTGCCAAGATAAGGAGAGGGATAGTAACTAGCCCAAGGCCGCATGGCAAGTCAATTTCCTTCTCTGTAAAATGGGAATAAAACCCGGTCCTGGTCTTCTGGAAGCATCCACTAGTTCCCTGAATGATGTTGGGCCAGACCCTCATTCTCTCTCAGCCTCGGTTTTCTCTTCTGTAAAATGGTCGTAAGCACAAGGCACATACCAGGTTTATTGTGAAGGCGCAGAAAGTTCATGGGAAATTCTCAGCACATCTCTGTCCTAGTCAGTTTCTAGCTTTTAATGTGGTTTTCTCACTATTCCCCGTTCCAGAGTGCCCAGCACTGGTTGAGTTCTTTGTTATGAAACCATTCAGGATCCTTACAACTGCTTCTGTCAGGGGGGTCAATGAAACACGAGAGATTGGCAGAGCCGCGTGGAAACCCACCTTCTCCAAATTGGCTCAGCACTTTCTTGCTTTACTTATTTACCTCCACAAGGAGTGGGCAGGGCGGGCAGGGGCTTGTGGGCCACATGTTTTCCACTCCACTCTCCTCCTCAAACCCCTCAAGTAGAAATTGTACCTGAGGGAAAACAGGAACCCGCGACCTTTCTGAGAGGTGGGAGGAATTCACGGATGCTCTTACCTGAGGGGTTACATGGGACACACTGGCCACCCCTCTTGGTACTCTGCCAAGATGACTTTTGTTCTTATCTCTGTTCATTATAGAAAAATGAAAATTCAAAAATGTTAGAGTAAAATAAACATCAGCAGCACCACCAGGATTGCTAAGAATATCACTATTTCTTTTTTGTTTTGTTTTTGTTTTTGTTTTTGGCTTTGCACTCTGGGTAGTTTTAAAATATTTTGAGAGTCTTTCATCCTAATTGTTTTGGTGAGAATTTGTGTAGAACTAGTATTATTATTTTTTTATTGGTTGTTCAAAACATTACAAAGCTCTTGACATATCATATTTCATACATTAGATTCAAGTGGGTTATGAACTCCCATTTTTACCCCAAATACAGATTGCAGAATCACATCGGTTACACATCCACATTTTTACATAATGCCCTATTAGTAACTGTTGTATTCTGCTACCTTTCCTACTCCCTACTATCCCCCTCCCTTCCCCTCCCATCTTCTCTCTCTACCCCATCTACTGTAATTCATTTCTCTCCTTGTTCATATCACTATTTCTACATGTGTGGAAAAGAGAGAAAAATGGTGTTACAATGTACGTACTTGCAAATGTTGCTTTATATCTACAAAACAGCAAGCAATTTTTTTGTCAATAAATATTCATTTATACAATTATTTAACGACTGAGGCACATTCTCTTCTATGACTATTTCCCATTACTGGGCAATGAGGTCAGCACTGAGCTCTATTATCATAAGGCGCGGCTTCCACGAGCACCCTTGTTGGCACAGTCTTCCTGCAGGTGCTTGACTGTTTCTTCAACTTAAATTTCTGTATTAAAATTGCTAAGAAAGTAAAACGGGTTATACAATCAAATGTTTAAATTGGAAAATGTACCTGAATAAGGGGAAAAATAAAAAACAAACATGCCCTAATTATATAGTGAGTCCCTTACTCCTTCAGCCCCTTGAAGCCATTATAATCCACAGAGGGGCTGGGGATGTGGCTCAAGTGGTAGTGCGCTCGCCTGGTATGCGTGCGGCCCGGGTTCGATTCTCAGCACCACATACCAACAAAGATGTTGTGTCCGCCGAGAACTAAAAAATAAATATTAAAAAATTCTCTCTCTCTCCCTCCTCTCTCACTCTCTCTTTAAAAAAAAAAAATCCACAGAGGGTTTTGATTACATTCTGCTGAGAATTGTTTTAAAACCTTTCTACATTCAGCCCAGCATAATTGTACACAAATCTCTCTCAACGGCTCATTCTCTCTCTCTGTCTCTCTCTGTCTCTCTGTCTCTCTCTCTCTCTCTCTCATTACACACACACACACACACACACTCACACACAGCTTAAGGCTTTTGACTTCTAATGTCAAAATTTCTTCCATAAATTTTCTTTCTTCTCTTTTAATCTCCACTTGCTCCTGTCCTGTGACCCTGCTGCAGAGGTGTCACTGGGAAACTGTGAGCCAGCTGCCGTGACATTGCAGCTCATCCAGCCTTTGGCCACTGTCTGAGGCCAGGCAGAGAAGGTTTGTCCCGTGAGGCTCTGCACAGTGGTGTGTAATGGGGTAAAGCTGAGTTCCAATTCTGCTTCGGCATTTGACCCAACACAACATGCCCCAAGACAGATGGGCATAGAGAGATCTAGAGACAGTGGAGTCTTCTTTGAAGAATGCAATGTGCCATCCTCAGTCTTGGCAAAGCTTTGTCATTCTTTGTCATAAAGCTCATGTGGAAGAAAAGAGAAACAGAAGGAAGAAAACACCATTGTGCCCACAGCCTAACACCACGAGGGCTGGACCAGGGCAGTGGCCAAGAATGATGAGAAAGTGATCTTATAATTTATGGTCTGAATGGCACACTTCTGAGAATGCAAGGGAGAGCCAATGACATGTATCCTGGGACAATAGGCATAAACCAACATCTTGTTCCTCTTCCTAAGAGGGATCTGCTGCAGCTGACAGACAGCACAGGTGTAATGCTGTGGATGGAGAGCCAGGTTTCAATTAGAAAACCTGGACTGGAGGCACTGTCCCTGATTGGCAAAACCCAAGGTGTCCCCTTCATCCCCAGAGCTGGTTTCCTCCTCTGCAAAGTGAGAGGGAATGGCCTCACACTGGGATGTTATGGATATAACAAGATGCTGAGTTTTGTGAAGTATGATTTGTTACATAAATATTAAGGACTGGGGACCAACTCCCCACAGCCTCTTGTCTGTGAACCCAGCAGAGCGGCCTCATAGGAGAAGCCTGCTTAAGGTACAAAAAGGGAGTTAGGTTGGCTGGTCTGCCTTCAGTCACATCCCAATCCTCCACAGGGATTAACCCATGATAAAGACGAGGTAGGCATTGCAGATTGGACAGTGTTAGCAAAAATTCATGCCCACCCTAAACTTTGGAATGTGACTTTTTTTGGTACTATGGTCTGAATGTTGTGTCCTTTGAAAATTCATATGTTGAAATTTAGTTCCCAATGTGCTGATAATTCAAAGGTGCAGCTTTTGAAGGGTGACAAAATCAAGAGGACAGAAGAAACATGAATGGAATTAGTTCCCTTATAGAAGAGCCCTGAAGGAACTTTTGCCCCTTCTCCCACATGAAGACACAGCAAGAGGTACCATATTTGAAGTCCTCTCTGGACACCGAATTGCTGCTGCCATCGTCTTGGACTTTGCAGCCTCCAGAGCGATCATTTTAAAAAAAATATTTATTTTTCAGTTGTAGTTGGACACAATGCCTTTATTTTACTTATTTATTTTTATGTGGTGCTGAGGATGGAACACAGGGCCTCACACGTGCTAGGCGAGCACTCTACCACTGAGCCACAACCCCAGCCCAGAGCAATCCATTTCTATTGCTTATAAACTACCCAGGATAAGGTATTTGGTTCTAGCAGCCTGATTAGATTAAGATCTTTAGAAACAGGGTCTTGCAGGTATAATTAAGCTAAAGATTGAGGTGAGATCGTATTGGATTAGAGTGGGCTCTAAATGCAATATGGATGTGCTTGTGAGGAGAAGGAAGCCCACGCAGGGACAGGGAAGACCCCATGGAGATGGAGTCAGAGATTAGCATTATCCTGTCTTAAGAGAAGGAATGCCAGGAACCACGGGGAGCTGGAAGAAACAAGGGATTATGCCCCCTGGAGCTTTTGGAGGGTGCATGGCTCAGTCAACACCTTGATCTCAGACTTCTGGCCACAGACTCTGGCTGTGAGAGAATCCATTTCTGTTGTTGTCAGTTACCATGTTTGTGGTGGCTTTGTTGTGGTAGTCCTAGGAAACTTGATGCAGCGGGTTGATTGAGAGTGGCTGGTTCTGTGGGCTTCCCACTCAGGAGAACCAGGTGTTGTGAAAAGCCCTTATGGAGAATTAACTCGTCTCGTCCTTGTGATTACTGGGTGACACTGCTGCAGCCACCTGCACTTAGAGAAGAAGTGGAGACCCAGGGAGGTGCCATAACCTGTCCAAGGACATATGGCTGGTCAGTGGTGGGACCAGGGTGTGCACCCAGGAATTTCAACTCTGAAGTCCTGGTCTGAACCACTGGGCTCTCGTTCCCACAGTAGGAACAGGACTCTCCTGGGGCACTGTCATGGGTCCAGGAGGTAGGGAGGTCCTTGCTGTGGGGGAGTTTCAGGGGAGAACCTTTTATTAAAGATTCATTCCTAGTGTCCAGGAGTCCCTAGTGTTTATGTTCCTGGCCTATTAAACTGTAGTCATTGGGGCTGGGCAGGGCTGGAGGTGCTCTTGAGGGTGTATACAAGTCAGGAGGTCTGTGGTGAGGCAGAGGGACATAGAAGGGATGTGAACGGGGGTTTGGAAGGACGTCTAGGACGTGCTCATTCCCTTGTAGGTGGTGGTTCCCTGGAAAGGCCCTTGTTAGAGCAGTCAGAAGACCTGGGAATTCCGCGGGTTCTATCCCCAGTCCGTAGTGTGTCAGTGGAAAGGGCAGTTCCAGTTCTCTTGGACCCAGTTTCTCCATCTATAAAATGGGATTCATTTCTGTCCCACTTACACCATTCAGCTATGGTGAGGATCAAGTGGGATTCTACTCTTGGGAAATTAATCTATAAAAAGAATTCAAGAGAGAAGAGTGTATATGTATGAAGATATCCATGAGAGCCTAAAAAATAGCTCCACAAAAGAATCAAACAACAGACAAACCCACCCCAAACCATCAAATAAACCTGGAAGCTCTTATGTGTCATCAACAGAAGGAAGAACTGTGTGGCGCTTAATAAGCACAATTCTGAAAAATGTGTAGCTCGGTGGAAAAAACTTCTTGAACATTACATGGAAAGAGAGGAATACGAAACTCCATCTGCTCTATGGGGTGTAAAATGATCTATAAGTCCAAGAATATCTTGAAAGGAAACCAAGGAACATGAGGAGCCAAAGGGTAAAGGTGAGGAAATTTTGGATCAATAAAAATTCTTCAGTAATACTAAAAAGCTTTGAAAATAAAAGCAAATTAGAAAAAAATTCAAATAAAATATATATGAAAGTGCGTATTTTTTATTTAAGCCACTAGGGATCTCTGTTTCTGAGTTCTGGTTGGTGGGGGGCTGTGACTGACAGCCCTTTTGAGAGGAAAGTGTAGTGAACCTTGGTCAGGTGACCACAGCTTGGGCTGTGAGCTCCAAGGGCAGGTGCTGTGTTTGCCTCACCTAGGGTGGTCTACACTGCCTGGTCTGCGGTAGCCCTCATTCAGAATCACATCTACACCCAGCAGTGACGCGAGGTGGCAGCTAGCTGTGATGAGTCCCATCTTGTGAATAGGGAAGTGATGCCTAGTGGTGAATTGCCCAAGGTTTCCAGCAGTGAACATCAAAGTTGTTCGGCTCCTTGCCCACCCCGCATGCCAGCGCTTTCCAGACGCCACAGGGCCGCTCAGTAGCCACCACAGAAGGGAAGGGGTCAACCTCCCTCAGCTCATCCAGTCCCTCTCCTGGAGCAAAAGTTGTGGGGAGTAGAACAATGGACTTCCCCACATGTCTACATTCCAGTCCCCAGAACCTAGGAGTAGATCAGGTCACATGAAGGGGGAAATGAAGAGTCCATGGAATCGAACTTGCTGGTCAGCTGATGTGAGCCGGGGGCTCAATACTGGTGTGTCACAGGGTCCCAGTGCAATGACAAGCAAGCTTATGGGGTGACGGAGGCGGCAGGGAGAGAACTCACGGGAGCCTCGCAGGCCATCTGCTGGTTTGGGGGATGGAGGAAGGAACCCCAGCCAAGGAAAGACCATGGCCCCTCACAGCTGAAGCAGGCAGGAGAGGGCTCCCCCCCTCAGCCCCCAGAAGGAGCCCGCCAGAGACACCTTGATTTCAGCCCACTGAGACTCGCTCTGGACTTTGACCTCCAGAACTGAAAGGTCACACAGTGGTGCTGTCTTCGTCACTCAGTTGGTGACTCCCATATGATAGGCATAGGATAGGCATTCCTAGATTCCTGAAGAGAGGTCCTCATGACCTCCTCCAGGAGGGGAGATGAGTGGGCAAAGCCCACCTCAAGAGGTGCTTAGTCATTGCGTTTTGTGTAACTGCTGACTAATCCGGGGAGGGATTCATCCACCAGCAGTGACTGAGTCATTTCCAACTGAAGAGTCTCTCAGTTAAGTCCCAGGTTAGGTCCCTCAGCGGGCGTTAGGGAGAAATACCCAAAATGCAAGAGGGCCAGGGTGAGTCTGTGTCAATCCTCTGATGAGGACATCGTTATTCCTGTTCCATGGATGAGGAAACCAAGGCTCCAGAGAGAGAACAGGTGCTGGTCAGGTTCCCACAGCAAATGGCAGAGACAGGGCTGGAGCCCCAGGGTGCCTGACCCAGCTCTGCTCTGCGCTGCACCCTTTTTCCTGAGCGTGTGGCTGAGGAGGTTCAGGGTCTCTGGTGGGATTCCTGCAGAGTCTCGTCTCCTTTAGCTGTTGAACTTCCCAGACTGGGTTGCCATGTGCACCTGTATTGCTGGCCGTTCCGTTGGCTTCCTCATGGGGGTCCTGCCTCCTGCACTAGATCACACACTCTCCTGAGTCCTTCTGTTGCTGGAGCCTGCTTTCAGGGCTCACCAGGTTCCTACAGGGTGAAAAAAATGAAATCTGCCAAGAAGAGCTTCCATTCATTCAAATCTGTGGGGACCCCAACTCCGCTTTGGCAGCTGGTCATTAATGGATGGTAGTGGGGTACATGAGTTAGCCTAGAAGTTCTCTGATTTGAAGTTTTTAAAAGTCATCAAAGGTAGAGGTGGAAAACGTCTTTGATGTGCTTGGGGGAAGTCAGCTAGACTTTCTGAAAGAGGGTATCCACCCCCTCCCCCACCAAAACACACCTTTCACCTTTCGCCAAGCGTGAGACTCCTGATTTTTCATCCTCATTAATGGCAGGTTTTAATTCCTGATTCTTCCCTACTGCTGTCCTGGGTGGAAGAGAAGTTTTCTATAGGTCTTTTGCTCTACTTTGCTCAGTAAAACACTTCAGATAGGACTCCTGTTTCCTCTTTCTTACAATTAGTGCTACAAAAAGGACCTGGAGAATAAAAGATGCATGTGGTGCAAAGGAAAATACACTGGCTGAGAAGCCAGAAGAAGAGGACTTTTCTGAGGTCACACACCTAACATGTGGCCCTGAATACTCCTTTCCCCGTTTTGATAAAAGTTACACATACAGCTACTCACAACCTATTAATTGACAAATTGAGGGGTGTCCCTGGAATTGGTTAGGCAACCACCTGCATGTGAATCCGGGAGAGACGAGGGCGTCAGAAGGGCGAGCGGCTGGGATATTTTAATATTCAGTATTTCCAGACTCAGCAGGCAGCAGGCTAAATCTGTCTGCTGATGGGCAGGCATGAATTATGAAACCACTCACGTAGGTTGAGAGGTTGCCCTGAGCGCAGGGAGAGTTGCCAGTGGTGTCTGTCCAAAGTGGCGGGGGAAGGTGGGATATGAACAGGTGAGTGGTCACAATGGGGATGAGGCCCTCAGACAGTGGACCAGCAGGGGTTTCCCAAATTCTGGGATCCAAAAAAGGGAAAAAAGAGCCACAGAACAGGTCCTGCTTTCTGCCTGGCTGGTGGCTGAGGCTGCCCCCTAGTGGCTAAGGCTCACCAAGGGGCTGAATTTCAAGGCTTGGAAGGGACTTCCTGCCAAGGGTTCCCAAGCCTCCACTCCAAGGGCTGCTCAGGCTGGTGGTATCAGTGTGAGATGAAGGTTGAAGGCATAAATCCTCCAGACTAGGCAGCCCTGAAGGCTGGAGGTAGGACAGGGTGGTGCTGGAGGATTGCTTAAAGGGGCCAGGGAAGATGAAGGTGTCGTCTGTAATATTGAACAAGAGTAACAGCACATCTCTAATGACCACTTGTTGGTGTTCTGTCTGTATCTGACACAGTGCAAAGCACAATACACATGTTTTCTCAGTTCCTTACAATAATGTGTTCATTAGATAAAATTATTCTCAAATTGACAGATGAGAGAGAATTCAAAGTAATGTATCATCATTATAATATTTGTGGCTGTTTGTAGCTATGTCATATTTAATGTCACATGAGCACTCTACAAGCATTATTTCATTTAATTGTCATACATTTTGTGAGGTAGGTTTTATTATTTCTATTTTCATTGTTTCTTTATATAATGGAGGAAACAGGCTTAGAGAAGATGTGTTATTGGTCAATTTTAACAATGTAGCAAATCATCTCCAAATTTAGCAGCTTGAAACAACAGTCAGGCATTGAGTTTTTAATGCGGTGACCTGGCAATGTGGGCTGGGCTCAGCTGGATGGTTCTGCTGGTCATCAAGGCCACTATGCCTTGATGGACAGCTATTGCTCAGGTAGGCAATTGTCCTTCCAGGGGTTGCCTAGTTGTAGGCTGAGTAGAGTGGAGACTGGTCCTTGGTCTTATTATCCACCTCTGGCTGGTGTTTTGGAGGAATGAGAAGGAAGGAGAAGGAGAAGGAGAAGGAGAAGGTGAAGGATAAGGAGAAGCAAGATTTCCTCAGACCCTGGCTCAAAACTGGCACAGTGTTCCTTCTACTGAACTCTATTGGCCAAAGCAGGTCACTTGACTGGCCCTGATTCAAGGGGCAGGGAATACAGACTCCTCCTCCTGTTGGAAAGAATGTAAAAATCACTTAGTAGAATGCAGTTATGGGAAGGTCAGAAAACTGCATCAGTAGGTGGATGTGGGGAGGGGGGGTAGGTGCTCCCAGGCAGGAAGAACACAATGTACAAAGGCCCCTCAAGTTGTAGGCACAGGGGGACATGTGTAAGCTGCTGTGCTTGAAAACAAGAGGAGGCTGTGGAGTGGTGGGGGCGGAAGGGAGGCCGAGACTGGAATGGAGCGCTGTTCTGGGCACTTTAGGTGAATTAACTCCGTTCTCACAAGTACCCCAGGAGCTAAGAACTGGGCTCATTCCCTCTGCAAGGATAGGGAAGCCAAGGCATGGAGAACTTGAACAATATCCCAAGTCACACAGCCAGAAGGCAGCAGCAGCAGATTCCACCCCAGGAGCCCAGCACCAAAGCCCACCTGCCACCTGAACCACCTGCCAACCAGCTGACACTGCAAGAGGGGAAGAAAGAACACGAGAAAGAAGGCGCTTGGTGTGGAGCATGGGGGCCAGCTGTTGAAACTACCTTCTTTAGAGGCCCGCAGACAGTTAGGGGGCAAGTCCAGGCCACCCAAAATTTGCCCGAGATTGGGATTGCTTGTTAAAGGTGGGAAAGAACTAGAAGACCCCTTGATATTTCCTTCCTACTCTGTGCGCTTGCGAGCTGGTGCACAATAAGGTAAAGTGTACTCACTAAGGCATTTCTGGTTTTAAGCAACAGAAATGGATTCAGTCTGGATCAAGTATAGTTGTTAGGAGAGTTCTGGGAAAGGTCACAGAATGAGAAGGTCTTAGGAGAGAAGAAATGGCCAGTCCCTGGACCTTAGTGACAATAGTTTGTGGGTTCATATTCCACTAGGCTGCCAGTCACTTGGCTTCCCGACACGATATCTCTGTTCAGATCCTAACTTCCCATGAGATAGACTCTGTCACAATCTGGGTTGTTTTCTTGGATCAATTGGGTCTGGCCAGGGGAACAGGGACATGAACACAGCCAAGGTCATGGGGAATTACTATGAAATCATCCCCGCTGTTTGGTGGTGAGATTAGTTCTAAGCACTACTACCCACGCCCACTTGGGCCGTTCCAAGCATGAGCTTCTTTCCCAACAAAGGACCTTCCTCTCCCAGGGGTTCTTAACTTCCTGACCAAACTCACACCCAGCAGCTGGAAATTATAAATGCAAATTCTCAATAAGTGCCTTTGGATATGGTTTTATTAATTGCATTTATTAATCAATTGCATTTTTTGAGTCCTGCAAATGTTTTCATTACATTATAACAGTCCAAAGGAAATGATGTATTTTAGCCCAAACAATTTTGCACTGCAAAGATTACATTTATAAGATGATATTATTCAATCTTGACTTCCTAAATGACCGGATTATAAAATATTTATTAGTGGTTCAGAAGCATCTTGTTTTTGAGTCAGAGATCTTCTTCAGGACAGATGTCAGAATGGGTGGCTCTATTTGCTGATTTCATGGGCTGGTGTTCTCTGGGGGGTTCAGAGCTGCTTCTCTGAGTTTGCAGAAGATAAAGTTGTGTTTTGCAGCTGGGTTCTATAGATGAACAGTTCCTCTTCTGAGCTTCATGGGTGATCTGCCCCAAGATTGAAAAGACTCTTGGCATAGATTAAATGAAATCCATGGTTTTCAAAAATAAATTTGACTACTTCTGGAAGGGAGCTTATCACACCAGAACACGATTGGCTTCCACGTACATGTTTTATAACTCCAACCATCTGATTCTTGACACTAAGACAATTTTCCTGGGAATGTAATCTATTAGGAGAGTATTTGGGTTGGAAATTTTAGATTCTCATATTCGGCAGGCCTGACTTTGACACCAATCAATTTATGATATGATCAGGGACAAACAGCCCAGCATTTCTTTAATTTTATTTCAGAACCTCACACTGGGATGGGCAAATATCAGTAAGAAGTGTGTTCAGCTACAAAGGAAAATCCAGTGAAGGGTTATTTTTTTCTACCCTGATATGCCAAGAGGTAGGGATTTCAAGTTGGTGTAATCAAGTGATGTTATTTAGGACTCAGGGTCCTTTCCTACTTCTATGATCAGTCTATATTTTTGTTCTTTTTTTTGTATTTTATTTTTTTAGTTGTAGTTGGACACAATACCTTTATTTCACTTATTTATTTTTATGTGGTGCTGAGGATTGAACCCAGGGTCTTGCACATGTGCTCTAATGCAGAACCACAACCCCAGCCCTGTGTTTTTGTTCTTATGGTGGCAAGATGATTGCTACACCTTCAGACAGGAAGAAGGGGGGGCGTGCAGAGGGTATGGGTCAAAGATAAATGCTAGCTCCCCCTATTTTTAGGGATGTGATACATTTCCTGGGACACACAGACTCCTGCAGTCTTTTGCTTATACATCTTTTGTTGGAACTGAAATATGAGCACTTAATTGCAGAGAAGTCTGGGAAGGGGATTTTTTTTTTTTTTAAATCTGGAAATATTGTAGCCCTGATTGAAATGAGGGCTCTGCAAATAAAGAATAATGAATATGGGGTAGGACCTAAGTGCATCCTTCTATCCCAGAAGGGCCAGTGGATGCGATCATTCTTTGGTCTTCTACCAGAAGGAAAGCATGCTCGGCTTGTCACGAGTCATCTCAGTTTACTTCCCCAACATATATACACAATAGGTTTGAACTCTATGGTACAGAGAGGAAGACGTTGAAATTTGGGTAATTTGTGTTTAGAGTGGGATGAATTTTAAAAGTATCTCCTATCTCTATTGGGTTTGGGAGGACTGGAGAAGGTCTCAAGTTACTCTGAATTTTTTGTTGTTGTTGTTGGCTTCCAGGGAAGGGGCTTCAAGATTTTCTCTTTGGTCTTTTCATTCTACAACCCCAGAGGATGAGCATGCAGGCGAGGGAGGAACTTCTAGAGACCCAGAGCCTCCCTCGTCTCCCTTAGGTGATGTTGGAGGGCTCTGAGACATTTGTGGAGACTGTGCCTCTTTAATGAGGCCCTTAATTCTTCCCAGACTTCCTAGAGCAAGATGTGAGGTCTCTTCCATCTAAGGGTCCTCTCCACAGTGCAGCAAGGTCACTTCCTTGCTGTTGCTTCATTAAACACTTAATGCAGATGAACAATTAATTCAGGTCACCTGAACCCCTCTGAGGGTAATAGAAAAGGGCCCAACTGCTACCAACTGCAGAGCAAAAAACATTGATCGACTGTGCCTACAAGAGGGTAATATAAATAGTCAAGGATGTGGTGTTAAGAGGTAGGTGGTTGCCTTTGAATCACACCTTGCCACTTGCTCCCATAGGACTTGCTTGTTACTGGATTATGCCTCCTCTCAGTGACCCAAGGGTAACAAGGGAGATAATGACCATACCTATGTCATAGAGTTGTGAAGATGAACACAGAGAACTCAAATAGAACCATGTCTACCACCTACCTGGCATTTGTGAGTGCTTTGGCCAGTGCTTGCTGAATGTGCTCTCCTTTGGACACCTTGTGATCAAATTGATTTTACAAATTCATCCTTTCGAATCTTGAGCCTCTATGATTGTTCTGAAGTTGTTAGTAAATACTGTACTTATTATTTAATGCCTTGGTTTTTGATGCTCAGGCAGAGTTAGGGAGAAAAAAACCAGAACATTTGTTGAGTTCTTACTCTTCTGCCTTGCTAAAAATAGTGAGTGGAGCCACATGGAGTTGTGCAATATGGTGGCCCTTGTATTTGTCAACTTGGGAGGCATGGGTTGGTAAATAGCAAAGATCACTTTGTTTTTTCACAGTGGGGGCTAAGCCTGCACGTTTCAAATCCACCATTTTCCTTGGCATCAATTCTAACCTGCTAATCTCAACAGGCACAATGCTTGCATGCTGTTTCTCTGTCTTTCCTTGATTTTCAGCCTCTCCAAGTCAAACATGATCTGGGGATGTGGGTTCTTGTGCCACCATATGGGGCAAGTCACTCCCCCATTCTGGGTGTCAGCTTTTTCTCTGATCTCTGGGGCCTTTTCCAACTCTACATATTCCAGTATTCACTGGAAGATGTTCTTGGACTTTGGAAGCACAGCATGGGAGATTTTGATCTCCAAGTTTTCCTTTGAGGATTGCTTTAATTTATTGGGCATTTTGTTGTTGAATGATACAATCAAGAAATCAAGGAAGCAAAGACCAAAATTCCTTTTCCTTCTCCAAATGTGATGCTTAAATAAAATTCAGTTTCCTGGGGTAAACACAGAGGAGTAGAAATGGGTAGAGTTTCTCCTGTCTTTGAGCAGTCCCAGAGGAGGCCGTAAACAGCAGGGTATCCCTCCAACCAGATGGGCTGAGGGCTGAGAGAGCCAAACAGGCACCAAGAACAGAAAAATCAGTTGCAGAAATGGGGAAAGGCTGGTTGCTGTGATGTGGCTTCATTCTCAAGCTGAATCTAGTCAGTCTGGAGGCCAGGCAGAAGATGGAGAAGATTAAGTACACTGAGAGGCTCTCAAACAAGAGCTGACAGGCATGCTGATCAGGGTCTGCTGGGGACATGGCCCTTGAGCTAACTTTGGATGTGAGATATTCTCAAGGGCAAGGGAGGCCTCCGGAAGCATGGGGACAGGATTAGACGGCACTGCATTCCTCTTTGGTGGCCTTGCCCATTTTTCTTGATGCTGCGACCAGCCTGGGATATCCACGGCCCTCTCCCAGCATACCTTCCTTATCTGGGCCAGCCTTGGCTTCTCCAGTGACACCTCATTTTTCAGATTTTTTTTTTTGTCTCCCTCTCATCATTAGTCTTATTGATTTTTTTTTTTTTTGAGAGAGAGAGAGAGAGAGATTTTTTTTTTTTTTTTTTTTTGTAGGTGGACACAATACAATGCCTTTATTTTTATGTGGTGCTGACAATCGAACCACATAAAAGGTTGAAAGGTCATGGTCTTTGTATTTGGTCTTGGTCTTGGATAGTGATCTTGGCTCTTTTACTCATGACAGTGAAAACTTACTTGGTTACACCAGGTCTCAGTTTTCTCATCTTTGAGATGTATGCAGTCAGTCGTACCAAGCATTGTAGACGAGATGCAAAGGTTTTCAAACAAATCAGAGCAACAATAACAACAAATCTGCCCCAAACCCCACATAAACCACATACTAACAAGAAATGTTATTGTTTTCCCTTCCTGTCCCATTTTTCTCACTTTATACTCTCTGCACATTAGAATCTGGAGGATTAAAAAGTATGTACAAGGCTAGGTACGGTGGTGCACGCTTGTAATCCCAGAGGCTCTGGAGGCTGAGGCAGAAGGATTGCAAGTTCAAAGTCAGCCTCAGGAAGTTAGCAGGGTGCTAAGCAACCTAGTGAGACCCTGTCTCTAAATAAAATACAAAATAGGGCTGGGGATGTGGCTCCATGACCGAGTGCCCCTGAGTTCAATCCCCAGTACCAGGGGGAAAAAGTCTGTACAAGTGCCTAGGATCTACCCTGACTCCTGATGGGCATTAGCATTCTCTAAGAGCCCCTGGGGTGACTCTACATGCTGAGGTTGTGCTGTGCTCACACTGCGACTGTTCCCATGCCCTCAGACCTGACACCCAAAGCATAGCCATGCTTGCATTTTAATCTGATAAACAGTAGGTGATCAATCAAAGTTAGTTCAGCGGGTCCCTCTCCTGTGCTTGCATAGGATATTTGTTTTCATTGCCACCTGGACAGGAAGAGGGCTCTCTTCTCTTCATAAAGATGTCCTGAAATGAGGTGGCAGAGAACATTGAGAATGAGACATTGTTGGGGACATTAACTGGGAATCAAAAGGACCAGGGAGGACCAAAAAATTGTTAGCCAGATTTCCTGTCTTCCTTCAGTAATGCCAAGGCAGAAAAGCCAAACAGCCACACCTAGAAGCACCTGGTAAGTTTAAAAAATCAGAGGTTAGGTGGTTCAAACAGGGGCACCTGACTGTGAGGTGTGGTCTGGGAAGGGAGGTAGGCGGTCATGAATGAGAATGGCCTCCTGGGCTATTCCTTCTCCCTCCTGCTTACATCTTGCAGGAGAAGCTCAACCTGTGTACTCCTAGCCCACCCCAGATGTATGCAATTCTTTTACAGCCCAAATCTTCCAGGCTTTCTCTTCCTGAGGGTGTCTTTTGCTCACGAGAGACTCGTCTCACTTGGAAGAATCAGGAAATTAATGGTTCTCTTCCATCTTCACCACAGAGGGGTGACAGTTGGTGGCTTCCTCATCTCTGGGTGGGACAGTTCTCAGGCGTGTCCTGCCCAGTTTCTCCTGAGGTCTCCTGTATGGCTGGGTCCACGTGGGTCCTCAGGGTCAGCACATTTGCCATGTGCCATTGGAAGCTTTCTGCTCCTCCCTCCTCTCTCCCTGTGCTTCCTGGGTTCACCTTGAAAATAAGCTAAATTGTGCCAATTGTAGTCTTGGGTCCACTTCTATGGAAAAGTTCTACACTTCATTAGTCTTCTCTTACAGGAGTGCTATGTCTCCATTCACACATCTGCTCTGGGAGATGGATTGGCCAGAATTCCCTGAGGTGCACTGTGGAGCTTTCTGTTTTTTGTCTTCATTGTTGTGCAAATGTCTCCTTCTGGAGTCTTCAGGGATAGAGAGAAGGAAACCACAGAGAAGGAAACCACAGAAGAGGGGAGTGCTTTTCAAAGGTTGTGACCCAAAAGGAGGAGTTATAAAACCCACTTTTAAAAAATGAAAGTTAAGGAATTTGACATGCTAGTGTACTGTAAGGATACATGTTGTCAGGTGACAGTTTCATCTCAGGCACGGGTGTATATGCTTGCATGTTGTTGGTGAGGTACATTTCTACATGTGGGTCAAGGTGGAAAGACTCGTCAGTCACTGCCATTGTGGGCCACTGTGGTCCGTGCCATTTGGGATCCACTCTCCCTTTCCCTCCAGTGCCAGTACCTCAATATTCCTTCTAAGGAGGAAAGGAAACTGTGTCCTCTCATGTACCTAGTCTTGGTTGGACCGTCAGCCATGGTAGTCCATCTTTCCTTGCTCAGAAGAAGGTTGCATGACCCACGAGAGTGAGACCAGGGCAAAGGACAGGGAGCTGATTATTAAAGAAAAGGAAATGGGTAGGTAGCATTTCCCCATCAACCCGTTGCTAACACCTCCAAGGGCTGGGAAGAATCACATTTTCCAACACAGCAATCACCCCCTGGATGGTTCTTTCCCTGCCTTTGGTCATACAGACAGGAGAAGAAAGGAAACCTAACATCTATAAAGGGGCAAGACACCCCCACTCTCACGGGCACCAGCTCTGGGTCCCCTCCTCTCCAGAGGAGTCTCTTTCTCTGTTCTTTTCCTTAAATTAAATTCCTTTTTGCTCTTTCCTAGGCATTTCTTGGGTGTTCGATCTTTAATACCAGGGGAACAAGGCCCTGATCCTGGTTTTCAAGACCAGTATCAGTAGATCAATCAGGTGATTGTTCCAGGGAATCTGACTTTTGAGGGCAAGAATTTGAGGGCTGAAGGTAGTTGAAGATGCTTCTATTCAAAGGAGGTGTCTGGCAGTGTAAGAGGGAAACCCGTGTCCTGCTGGGAGTCACCCCATGTTGTATAGAGCAGTGGTGCCTGAGTTACTCCCCGTTACAAAGCAGCAGTTTGCCATGAGCTACTCCATTTTGAGTACAAGTGCTTGGCAGAGTGACCTGGTACTTGTTGCAGATCGATAACCACTACATGCTGGACAAACAGAACTTATCCACAACAATAACTCCCAGCTGCACAGCACAATTATAAGGCACAAACTGATAAGTTAATCATGCTAATAAAAAATGACCACCTGTGAACTTATCAAATTAGAAGCAAATGGAGGTGTGAGTGCATCAAACCCGTATGAGAGAAACCAGGCCTGTGAATGATGCAGCCCCCTCGCTGGAAGCAGGTGAGGGCATGAATGCGCATTCAACCCTCATCTTCTCAGACCTTCCAGAGGCCACACATGCATCACCTATCACTGGGTGGACACCAACTCTGTCCCCGGGGCTTCAGCTCAGGGCACTTTGAAATTGTCTCAGCCCACTTTGAAATTGCCTGCCTTCTGGATCTTCCTCCCCTTGAATAATTCTGTACATGATCAGCTCTGTGCCCTGAACAAGTTTCTAGGCTGGTCCCTAATCTTATCTGAACACCTGCAGCACTCTTGTGCATTGGTATCTGCTCTCTTGCCTTTGCTCTCAGTGCACCCCCTGAAGCCCTGTGGCCATTGTTAACCCTCTCTTAGCCATTCTGTAGTCTGTATGTCATTGTGAAAAGTGAGATGTGTGACTTCAGTGTTTTAGACATTAGTAATTAAGATTGGATGGAATAAAAGAAGCTGTGATTGCCCTATTAATGGTTACCAAATGAATCAGTCTTTGGGGATATAACACCAGTAAGAGTGAGGTAGCTTATGAACTGATGGTTGTTCAATAAATTCTGACATTGTCATGTCAGGTGTACCTTAATGGCAGAGCTCACTCCTGACAGAAAGGCATTATCTCTTTCCCTCCTTGCTCTGTGAATTCTTGAACTTCTTGCTTTTCCTCTCTGAGACCTGGTTGCTCAGCTGGTGGGTTGTTTCTGTGAAATACTTGTGGACTTCTTTCTTTATTCTTTTCCCCTTAGGTAGATAGAGCTGTTTTCTCTTGGTAGTCAACAAAGAACCCCCTATTTGGAGGGCTGTGGACTTAGCTGACCCTGACTGTACTACTTCCTGGCTGAGTGACTGTGGAAAATTACTTAGCCTCTAAGTTTCAGGTTCCTTTCTTATAAAATGGGGATAGTAATGCTAGATTGAAGGTTATAATGATTACGTGGCCACTGGCCCCAGTCCTCCCCTGGCCTAGGCTGCCTCTATTGTGGGCCAAGTTTTATTCATCTTTGTTTTACTAATGATGGCTTTCTGATTTATTAAATATCTGTGGAGCAAATGAGTGAATCCATATGACTAAAAAGTGGATTTTCACAACTAAAACAGTTGAATTTCTTTAGATAAATGCAACCTCTGATTATATGTGATTTATTGTTCAAAAACTTAATATAAGAAAATCTTTATGACCTGGGGTTAGGTAAGAGAATTCTTACATATAATAACCAAGGCATGATCCATAAAAGAAAAAAAATCAATAATTTAGACATCATTAAAATCAAAAACTTATATTCTGTGAAAGACAATATGAAGAGAATTATAAACAAGTTAGAGACTGAGAGAAAATATCTGTAAGTCACATATACAACAAAAGAATTGTATGTAGAATATACAAAATTTCCAAAGCTAAGAAAACACATGATTTAATTTTAAAATGGGCAGAATTCTTTGATACATTATTAAAAAGGTCATGTGGAGAACAACGAACTACATTAAAAGATGTTCACCATCATGAGTCATTAGGGAAAATAAATGAATGCATAATGAGATACAACTGCACACCTATCACAATGGCTAAAATAAGTAATGCTAACAATACCAAGTGCTGACAAGGATGCAGAACCACTAGATCATATTACTGGCAGGAATGGAAAATGGTTCCACTACTTTGGAAGACAATTCAATGATTTATTATACATTTAAAAGAGAATTACCATATGATCCAGAAATTCCTAAGTATATGCCTTAGAGAAATGAAAACTTATGTTCACACAAAACACGTCGCTGCTCTACATGTGTCGGAATAGCCCTATTCATAAACATCACAAATTGGAAGTGACTCAAATGTCCTTTAGCAGGTGAATGGATAAACAAATTGTCCCTATTCCCATACAACACAGTGCTACTCAGTAACAAAGATGAATAAACTAATGTGTGATGCACACAGTGGACTGGGTGACTCTCAAAGTTGTGATGATGAGCAAAAAGAGCCTGTTTCCAAATGTTTAATACTGTATGATTCCATTTGTACAAGCAGATGAAATATTAAGGAATAGGGAATTATGGGAAGGTCGAGGGTTTGACTATTAAGAGATAGCACGTGGAAATTCTTTGTGGGTGATGGAATGGATAATGGTGGATAATGGATAATGGCCACACGAACAGCTATGTGTTAACATTCGTAGAACGGACAATCTGACTATCAAAAAGTCGATTTTCATAGATGATAACTAAGGAACCACTTTTAATTATTCAGTGTGATGTTGTATTCATTTTGGTATCGTATAGACCTGTCTTATTCAATACAGTAGCCACCAGTGCCAAGGCTTGTCTGAATCCAGATGAGGTCTGACTGCAGAGTGCCTACAGGGATTTAAATGTGAAGACTTATATGAAAACAAAGAATGTAAAATATCTCATTAATAATTTTTATGTTGGTTTCATGTTGAAATAATACTATTTTGGATATATTGAGTTAAATGAACTAAAATTTATTTCACCTCTTTTTACTTCTTAACACATGGTTACTAGAAAGTTATACTTACCCTCTGTGGTTTGTGTTATATTTTTATTGGACAATGCTGCTCCATATGGCAATATCAGGGAGGATCGTGGAGGTCTGGAATTTTCTCTCTGTGTTAGATGGTCAAGTGTAGGATTGCCCTGCTTAGGGTTGAAGAGGACCACACTAGCCCCACTTTGGAGGCTGCTCACTTCCAGTCTGTCTGAGGAGGTGAGTGCCACACTCCATGTCAGCTTATCTCCTGTTTGCTTGGTTTTGCATAGGCTTTGGGGAAGGAGAAGGGGACACAGGGTGGAGAGTTTGATTGGAGGAGGTGGGGCAGGAAGAAGGAGCATCAGGCTTCGCTCTTAGATTTGAGTTAGAATTCCATTTCAGCCACTGTTCTCTGTACATCTCTGGATCTTTCTAACCCCAAGCATGTCACGTGCTATGGAAAATGAGTTTCCTTACCTCATAGAACTGTCCCTAGGACAAACAGGAGGAGTGCATTGACAGCACCCAGTAGGCCTTCGGGGAACAATAATCTTGCAATTGCTGTTACTGCTTTGTGTGGCGTTGGCTCTCCCACCCAGGATCGACTCCTCTCTCTCACACCACGGGCAGCCTGCCCAAATTTTCTCCCTGATTCAGCAGTGAGAAATGCCAAGGCAGCGTTCCCATGAAGCTGCTTGTCAGCAAACACCCACTCCTGTCTCGCTCTCCCCCATGCGTCAGAGGCTGGCCTGGGCTCCACTTGAGGCTCAGGGCCGTGCCAGCTCCCCGGCCTGCCTTGCACACACCCTGCAGCAGAGACTTCAGGGCTCCTCTCCCAATTGGTGATATTAAGGATCCGAGGCTTCCAAACTATGCAACAACCCAGAGGAAAAAGCCCTCCAACCATCTACAGGGGTTGCAGCAATTTCCCTGGATTCAGCTTCAAAGATATAAAAGCCTGGGCTTCAAAGGTGCATGGCCTGCCCTTTTCGCTTTCTCTCTTCTGCCTTTAGCTCCAATTGTGCTTTTATTAAATTATTCTTGTTGCTTGTCTCCTGCCGATCAGTCTCGGCATCAAATATCAGGTAGGGGCAAAGAAAATGAATGCTTTTCAAGCCTTAGCAGATACATAGATTTTCATCAAAGGAATGTATTAAGTGCCTGTCTGGGCACGGCACTGTATGAGGCTCTGTGGAAGGGAAGTTAAATGGACACGAGTGGTCTCTCAGGGTTCGTACATAATGACGGTCAGAATCGCTGCCTGGGAAGGTGATGTAGATCACCAATAGGACTTAGAGAGCTGCAAGGACCTGTCAGATCCCAAGTTCAGAGGGCCATGGTTTGAAGACCTCAGAAATAATCCTGGAGACCTTAAGTCATCAGAACAGGCCCTTTTCAGGAGTGGCAGTGTGGCATGCTGGGCAGGCACACATGCTTTGGAAATTAGCACCTCCAGGTTTGGATCTGGGCTCTTCCATTTAACAATGTCCTGGGTGCATTGTTAAATTGGGCAACTTTATCTTCTTGGGCCTCAGTTTCTCATCTGTTGACTGGAATCACAATACTGACCTCACAGTTTGTGAGAAATGCAAGAGCTGACATTCATGGAGCCCTTCCTGGGTGCCAGGCCATGCAGAATGCTCTACAGGGGGTTTTGAGTTTAATCCTCCTGACAATTTCACAAAGCAAAAATCATCCTTCATTTTACAGAAACTGAGCCTTAAAGAGGATAAATAATAGGTCTAAGATGAGATAGCTGGCAAATGTAGGAGGAGGCTTAAAGTCCAGCAATCAACCCCTCCAGACTGAGACCCTCCCCATGCCTGGGCTCAGGTGGGGACAGGGGAAGGGGGCTGAAGAGGATAGGGTGCAGGCGGCTGAGAGTCCTCTTCTGGGAAGTGCGAAGGTGATTCCAGAGCATGTTCCACAGACACATTTGACTTTTAAGATACAGATTCCAAGATAGAATTTAGAAAATTTCAATAGGCGACTTTAGATGGTCACAACCCAAGCATGGGGCTTTCTAAGCTTGGGGCTTTCTAAACACAGGGCCCCATGTGACTACACTGAATGCTCACAAAGCTGATGGTGTTTCAATGGTTTTTATGCAAAAACTTTTCTACAGTGAGAAGTAAATCCTTACTCTTGTGTGCGAGTAAGTCTGCCTGTATATGGCCGTGTGTCATTAACCATGGAGGTAAGTTTGGAGAAATGCATTATGGGACCTTTGCACTGTATGAGGATGTCATAGAGTGCTTACACAAACCCAGATGGCATAGCTTACCACACACCTGTCACTTCCAGGCTGCAAACCTGTGTAGCATGTTACGGGGCTGAATGCTGTCATCAATCGTAACACATTGAATTTGTGCATCCAAACAGATCTAAACTGAAAAGATATAGTAAAAATACCAGGTGACAGAAATTTCTCAACTCCATAGTAATCTGATAGAACCATTGTTATATATGGCTGGCTACTGATAGAAATGTGACACATCACACCTGGCACCAGCTCAGACTGTGTGATTTGGAGAAGATAAGTGTCTAGATAGTTCTATTTCCCAGAGTTCTTGCTGTCCTTTCCATGGCCACGCTAAGCACATTTGATCTTGCAGGGCTTCTCCATGTCCAGTTTGAAGAGTGTTTAATTTATGTTTTCTTCGGCTTAGGGCTTCCATTCCAAGTATCCAAATACTTGGGCTTATTGGCCAAAGCTCCTGACTTTACTACTTCCTAGTCCTTTACTACTGGAAAACTACTTAATGCTTTTGAACTGAGTTTTCCATCTGTACATTAGGTCTGTAGTACATATATCCTATGATTAAGGATTATAAGTGATAATGTATAGCCCCGGAAACTGGTATATATTGTACATTAATAGATATTAACTATTGTTATTACTCCCTAGCTTAAGAACAGCAACAGAACCCAAGGATCAGGTGTGAGGGCAATTAATGATCAGATTGGAATAGTACCGGGTATATAATGAATGAATGAATTCAGAGAATCTCCCCCAGTAATTAATCATCTAATGATAATGCTTGCCATTTGCTCATCATTTTATAGTTCACAAAGCTCTTTCACATCCAAAATTACAGTCGGATCCTCCAAGAACCCTACAATGTATGGCAACAAGGAATTTGTGATTCTGTTTCATAGAAGGGAACCCAGAGCCTCAGAGATGAATGACGGCTCATTTTTTCAACAGTCATCTAATGAGCACTAACTATGTATAAGATTCCATGTTAGATTTTAAGATAAAGTGAAAAAGAGAATTTTCTTTCCTTTTGAATAAATTATCATGGGTCAGGGGCCTGGAGCCTGCTCAAAGGAGGATGTTGAACTTCTGGTAATGTACGTCAGGACCACTAGGTGATGGTATGACAACATGCTGCCGTACCTTAGCAAAGATTTATGTTCTTAGTTCATCATGGCCACCTTGGGGCCATGCTATACCTTGTTTTCATAGCAAACAGACCAGTGAGGCAGCCACAGGTGGAACATGTTGGGTATCAGGACAGGAAGGGAGATTTGAGAAGGGGGAGGTCTCTTTCACACCACCAAAACCTCCAGCCACGAGCACACAGTTCAAATGGCTCCATCCAACACAGGGAGTAGCGTGGGAGGTACAGTTCTGCCATGTGCCCAGAAGGCAAAGAGCTGAAAATATGTATTGGGGTTCAGATGAATGACTCCTCCAGGTGGGCAGGTTCTGAAGGATGGGGAAGAAACAGGTGCATGTTGGTGGGGAGGGGCTGAAGTGGGGACATAGGAGAAGGGAGAAGATAAAGTAGAGCTTAAAGGGATGAAGGGTTGGGTGGGAAATGATGGGTGAGACAGGAGACAGAAATGTGCAAGGCATTGTGGGCTGGGAAGGGGTCAGGGATAGCAAATGTGCCAGCTTGGCTGGAGGAGTTTGACTCAGCAGTTATATGGACCCTGACTTGGCTCCTGTTTTGTATCCAGTGCTGGAAATGCAAAGAAGAAGAAAGTACAGAATGATGTACAGTCTAGTAAGAGAGCTAGATTTTGCACAGATAATAAAGGGAATCAAAGTATCTAAACATCAGAAACAGTAGCCAATGCTTATGCTTGCCAAGTGCTCCTCTCAGGTCTGTACTTATTTAATCATCCTTGTAGCTCTATGAAGTAGGTGCTGTGACTAGCCCCATTTTACAGGTGACCACACTGAGGTGTGGCACTCAAGTGCAGGGTCTGGGCTCCTCCTAATCACAAGAGCTTCACTCTGCAGCTCTTTGCTTGATAACTCATGAGTTGGAAACAGGTAAATATTGATGGGATGGGGTTGAGGCGGGGAGTCTCTTTTCTCCTTTAAGGCCCTGTCACATCCATGGCAGCATGCACACTTGGATGGCAAGTAGCTTTGTCTTGAGATCCAAAGTGATAGATTGGTATTGGCTGCCTAGAACTCCATAGTGGATGGTTTCCAAGACCGAACTGGGACTCAGGGAGAAAAGAATGATGTGATTAATTAGTAATGCCTACAGGAAAGGCACAATGTGTTTGGTAACGCTGGTCTATGCAAAGCCCAGAGCACAGTGGATTTAATCAATTTATTAACAAAGAAAGTCAAAACAAAACAACTCTTTGATTGACCAGTCCTCGCTTTTCAATCTGTTTTCTACTTTAAGGCTCCACATTGTTTATGACTACATACATATTCCTTGTTGCAATAGTTAGCTTTCCTTTCTGGGGATTAATGTTTAAAATATCATGCCTGCACTCCCTCCGGCAAACATACACAGTAATTGTAAAAGCAATAAAAATATCAGCTGTGGCAAATATCCAATCCATCACACCCCTGGCGCCAACATCAGGTGGATGTTTAGAGAGAATTGGGGGATGACAGGACAATAATAATAATAAAAAGGGGTTCTAATCACTGCATTCCATCACTGCACAAGGAAGAGTCCCGTCACTGATATGGGAAATTCAGCCAAAGGAAAAGCCAGTTGTAGTATCATTAGTGGAATTTCCTGCCTGGAAATGTTGAGAAGCTTTCCTCTGCCAGAAAGTTCTAGGACCATTGTTTTTGGTTTTGATTTTTGTTTTTCTATCCCCACCTTCTCCTCTGGTTTTTCTTCTTTTGTGTGCCACCTCTCCCTGTGCTCACACTTTTCTTTCTTTCATATTCTTTCCCAGACATTGCTGGCAATGGATTCTACCTTTGGTCTATGCGTGATGGTCTGGATTCCAATGAGAGGCCGAGAGGGTGGGTGATAAATCAGTTTCCTTTCTTGGGTCTGCAGTGATCAATGGCTTGTGGCAACTGACATGCTGAGCGGAGAAGGTCTGCAATGAACTCAGCCCAAATGTGTACTGGGATTGGTTAGTGGGGTCTGCCCTGGGTATGGGTGAGGGGCACAGCTGGAAGCCCGGGCTGCTCTCATGCCTTTGGTTTTAGTGAATGAGTTCAGGATTTGCTATTTTCAGTCTTATCTCTACTTTTTTATGTGAATCTTGTGTATGTCACTTATTTTTTTTCTCAATCTTAGTAAAATCAAATTAAAATAATCCTTACAGAGTGGTAGGCATGATGGACTTTCATTCCTCCAACGAGTCATCCACAAGTATTGATCGAGCACCCATGGTGTCTGGGCGGTGCGGTGCTGTGAGGCAAGGGGGATCCTGCACTTGCTAAAGCATTTTTTAAAGCTCTGTCTCAGCAGTCTCATGCGTTTATGGGCTGCTGGTGAATGCCTCCCTTGTCTTTCCTCCCTGGCATCCAGCAACCTGCACCTGAGTCCTGTGGATTTTGCTTCTGGGCCCTCCAGGTAATGCCTTCACCCAGTGTCTTCCCTCCCTCAACTCCATATTGCAGCAGCTTCCTGGGTGATTTCTCTACCCCGAATCTGGCTTCTCCTTCAACCTACCTTCCACTTGAAGGTCAAAATCCTGATTGAGTTGTACTTTTGCTTAAAAAAAATCTACACATGATTACCCAAGGCTCACGGGGTCAAGTCAAATGGGCTGGCGCAGCAAATGGGTCCCTCTCGATAGGGACCCTTCGCTTCTCAAGCCTCACCTGCTGTTACTCTTTTCTGAGCCCCTGTGCTTCCAGCAGTGCAGCTCCTCGTGGCCTCACGGACTCACCACGTCATTTCAAGGCACACGTTGTTCCTGCAGCCTGGGGTGTCCCTCCCTTTTTCCATTTGGGGGATGATACAGAATGACAGTGCTGTGGACTGAATGTGTTTCCCCAAATTTGTATGTTGAAATCTTTGCCCCCAAGGTGGCGGCATCAGGAGGTGGCCTGTAGGAGATATTAGGTCATGAGGGTGGAGCCTTCATGCATGGGATGAGCACCCTTATGAAACAGACCCCGGAGGGCTCCCCTCTCCTTTGCCATGTAAGGACACAGAGAGAAGGCACCATCTATGACTCAGGAAAGCAGACCGCCATGAGACACTGAACCTGTTGGTGGCCTAATCTTAGACTTTAAATATTTAAAAAGTGCCTCTTGAAGCAGTAGACCATGACCATTCTTTGGCTTGGAAAAGGGAAAGGAGACTTCCGGGCAGACTGTGTCACACTTGCTGGTGGGGCAGGGAGGCACCGAGTGTCAGGGTCAGCTTTTCACTCAGGTCGGTCCCCAGAGCCGAGCCCTGAAGCGTGTCTTCTGCTTATGGTAGGCTCCTCCTCCAGGAACGTTCCAGCAAGGCTTTCTAGTTGGCTGGTTTCAGGAGTCAAGGGTCCATATTCTCTGGAGAAAACCACCCCTCCTAGGCCTCCAGGCTCCTCCATCAGCACCAAGAGGTGCCCAGAACTCTGGGTCATTTTCTGGCCTCCATACAGAGTCAGTGTATGGAGGAAGTGACGAGGATATTCCAGAATTCTCTGTGCTCCTGGAAAGCACCTTGTTTCACCCTGTTCCTTCTCTGGGGCCACTGGGATCAGTCTCACTGTACCCAGTACTGCTGTTCATCCCAGACCTCACACAAAGCCCAGGTTCCTAGGACACCCATAGGACATCATCTCCTGGACCCTTGATCCCAGAAAGCTCTACACAGCCCCTTCTGTGAGTCTGTCTCTCACTGTTCCCTGCCTTCAGAAATCATGCTCTGGGACCCATGATCAGCTGTCAGCAAGATCTCCTGAGTCTTCCATCACCTTTGAATGTTCTCTTTACCTTTTTTCTTCTACAGAAGTTAGAACTCACCTTAGGACATTTTTTACTCGGTAACTGCCTACAGTTTGGTGGCCCCTAAATCTAGACATGAGGTGGGGGTCCTCCTTTCTCCCTTCTAGATTATGATGCACAGCTGTGTGTCATCCCACTAGCACCTGTCTGCTGACCACACTCTTACGGGGTGGGGGGATATCTTTGAGAATATTAGCTCCTGGACCCTGTCATTCTCTCCAAAACTCCTGTCCCAATTTTTGGAGATTTGCATATCTGTATAGACAATTCAGTGTCCTCCAATGATCTTGCCTATTATCTTATGACTACTGTCACAAAATCCCATGGTCAAATCCTAGAACAGTGCTACCCCATAGAACTTTCTGTGATGAGAATATTCCTTTTTTTTTGTACTTCCCAGTAGCTTAGCCACTAGAAATATGTACCCACTTGAGATGTGGGCAGCAAAACTGAAGAACTGGATTTTAACTTTCTTTAATTAATTAAAATGTAAATAGTCTCACGTGGCTAGTGCCTACCATATTGGATGGCCCAGCCTGGATCATAAAATGGCCTCTTTGTGCCTTTCATAATCCCGGTTTTAAGAACCACAAATTCTGTGAGATCTTCTAACTTTCTGGTTAAATTCTTTCAGTGCTCTGACCCTAGTGTTGGTTACCTTCAGGGACCCACAATTCAATGATCCTGTTACTTTTTCATAGTCCTTTATTTTCTTCAAGTCTAGCTAATGTCATGGTCCAGTACAATCATTCCCTTGCATGCAGACTCAACAAATTTTCTCATCTCACTCCATTGCATGTACCTGACAAGACCTCAGCCCTTGTTAAGCCTGGATCTCAGCCCTCTCCTACTCTCCAAATTTCAAGAGATATTACTATGATTGAACTCTCCTTGTTCCTCCTGTGGGTTGGATTCTCCTTTTATGTGCTAGAGCTCATCCTCACCCACTCATCAAGAATGTCACCAGCAATTTTTCCTACTCTCCTAAGCAGCCACCAATGGATCCTTCTCATCAGCATGTAGATGTGCTGGGAATTGTCCTTCTTGGGGCTTTGTATTTGCTATTCCTTTTATCTGTCATGATGTTCCAGCAAGTATCCACATAACCTGGCTCTTCATTTACTTTGGGTCTTTATATAATACTTAAAATCGCAAAATTTCCTCCAAACCCCATTTTATTGTTTCTTTATGGTACTTATCTCCACCTGATAAGCTATACACACTATTTTGTTTATTCATTTGATCCTCCAGGGTAGGGAATGCCCTCCCTCCCTTCCTTCCCTTTCCTTTCCTTCTTTCCTCCCTCCCTCACTCCCCCCTTCTTTCCTCCTTTCCTTCCTTCCTTCCTTCCTTTCTTGCTTACCTTCAGCACCTAGAATGGTCTCAGGACCTAAGTGAATGTTTACTGAAAGAACCAGGCAGCAACTCCTCTTTCCTGACATTCCTACTGGTTTAGTGCAGTGGTATAATTTTTCCTCACAAAGAGGGACAGCTGCTCAGAATGACATTACCACACATTCCTCCAGCTCAGAAGATTTTAGAGTAAAGCTTCTCCAACTTTAATATGAATTGGAATCACTGTTAAAGGATCTTGTTTAAAGTGCAGATTAGGGTTCAGCCAGCCGGGGTGAATGGAGCCTGACATCCCGTATTCCTACAAAGCACCCAAAGGATATAGACACCTTTGATCCCAACTGTACTTTGGAGTAGCAAAGATGCTTTGCCTATATTAAGAATTACCCTGTTCTTAAAAAAATTAGAGTGAGCACAATTATTTACACAACACATTTACAAATTTACAGTGAAAACATGATTCTGAGTTCAAGCAACCCTGTGGTAAGTGCCTCTGTTACGACACTAGCATAGAGAAACCCATCCATCTCTACATGTGTCATGGTAGGTAACACTGATGTTCAGCTACTACATAATGTCTGTCCAGTTCTGGGAAGAGCTAAAGTTTGTTGGGGTGTATGTGTGTGGTGTGTGTGTGTGTGTGTGTGTGTGTGTGTGAGAGAGAGAGAGAGAGAGAGAGAGAGAGAGAGAGAGAGAGAGAGTAGTATTATTGAGGCTAACAGGTTTCCTAGTCACTGACACAATTTGCCATGATGTGGTTGAAAGTAATGCAAAGACAAGTCCTGTCTTCTGCTTGGGTTATTACTCCATCTCACATCTTCTGTCCAGAGAATAGTGTGGAGTGTTTCCTGTGATATTCCTCATCATCAATTAGTCTAAAGTCATAGTCAAGACCTCCCTGTGCAGACTGTACATTTGTACATGCTACAGAGGGGTCCACTGGGGCGGGCAGTGGAAACTCCAAAGCAGCCAGCACCCCTTTGCTATGAGTTGGGGCTGTGCCACCTTTGTCACCTGGAGGGATGCGTTTTTGCAAATGGAATAAAGGCAGCCCATGTTTGATGGCTCTGATCATAAAGGTAGAAAGCGCTGCAGAGGAAACCAAAGAACACTGAGCACGGTGTTTTCATCTTCGGGATGTGGAGATGCTGAGGCCAAGAGCGTTTATCCAGGTCTCATAAGCATATCAGCAGAATCATCATCTAACATTTATTGTGGGATTAAGATGCTCAAGGCCCTGGGCTAATTGCTTTATATACCATATCTCATTTGCCCTCTGCAAAAACAGCCCCCAAAGATAAATATTATTATTATCGTCCTCATTAACAGTTAAGTAAATGGAAACTTGGAAAGATCAAAAACTCTCTTAGGGTCACAGGGCTACATTCAAGTGTAATTTCCAAAATGTGAATCATGACTTTCATGCAAATAGAAATGGATCTCATGTCAAAGATTTTATTTAACTCATTAATTAATGAGGGAACCAGAAAGAAATTAAAACGTATCCAAAGAGCATCTTAGGATTTTAGTTTATGCAGATAATATAGCAAAGAAATATAAGGCGAGCACGGGGGCACTGAATAAAAAGGAGGTCTTGCCTTCTCACATGGCCGGTGCTGGTGGACATGTTACCTTACACGTGAAATTACAGATATGATGGAGTTCAGGGTTTCGAGATGGAGAAATTATTCTGGAATATCTAGGTAGGTCCAGTGTCATCAAATAACTCCCTTTAAAAAAGTAATATATTTATTTATTTATTCTAATTTGTTATGCATGACAGCAGAATACATTTCTATTCATGTTCACAAACAGAGCACAATATTTCATTTCTCTGGTTGTACACAAAGTAGAGTCACACAATTCATGTCTTAACGATGTCCATCTCATTCCACCATCTTTCCTACCCGTGCTCTCTCTCTTCCCCTCCCTCCCCTTTGCCCTATCTATCCTTAATAACTTGTCATTCTGACTGGAGTAAGATGAAATCTTAGTTTTGATTTGCATTTCTCTAATTGCTAGAGATGTTGAACATTTTTTTTCATATACTTGTTGGTCGATTGTATATCTTCTTCTGAGAAGTGTCTGTTCAGTTTCTTAGCCCATTTATTGATTGGGTTATTTGTTTTCTTGGTGTTAAGTTTTTTGAGTTCTTTATATATCCTGGAGATTAGTGCTCTGATGTGGGTGTAGTAAAAATTTGCCCCCATTCTGTAGGTTCTTTATTCACCTCACTGATTATTTCTTTTGCTGAGAAGCTTTTCAGTTGGAATCCATTCCATTAGATGATTCTTGATTTTAGTTCTTGCATTTTGAGGGTCTTGGTAAGGAAATAGGGGCCTAATCTGACATGATGAAAATTTGGGCCTACTTTTTATTCTATTAGGCACAGGGTCTCTGGTCTAATTCCTAGGTGCTTGATCCACTTTGAGTTGAGTTTTGTGCATAGTAAGAGATAGGGGCTCAATTTCATTTTGCTGTATATGGATTTCCAATTTTCCCTGCACCATTGTTGAGAAGGCTATCTTTTCTTAATGTATGTTTTTGGCACCTTTGTCTACTATGAGATAACTGTTATATATGTGGATTTGTCTCTGTGTCCTCTATTCTGTACCATTGGTCTACAAGTCTATTTTGGTGCCAATTCTCTGCTGTTTTTGTTACTATTGCTCTGTAGTATAGTTTAACGCCTGGTACAGTGATGCCATCTGCTTCACTCTTCTTGCCAAGGATTGCTTTAGCTATTCTGGGTCTCTTATTTTTCCAAATGAATTTTATGATTGCTTTTTCTATTTCTATGAGGAATGTCATTGGTATTTTAATTGGAATTGCGTTAAATCTGTATCATGCTTTTGATAGTATGGCCATTTTGACAATATTAATTCTGCTTATATAAGAACAGGGAAGATCTTTTTGTTTGAGTTCATAATAGCAACTCTTTTAATATAATCTGAATAGATAAATTGTAGATTCACATTACAAGTAAAAAAGAAAAAAAGCATGATTTAGGCATTGAAATAAGCTAGTAATATTTTTCTTGGTTGAAGTAAAATTAATTTACAAAAGATTTAACTCCTATTGAGAGTTATGTCAGAATGACTATCACAGCAGATTACTTGTTTTAACTTGTTTAGTTTTTTAAAATTTTTTAAATTGGTTTTATTTTTTAAACACATGACAGCGGAATGCATCACAATTCTTATTACACATATAGAACAATTTTTCATACCTCTGTTTGAATATAAAGTATGTTCACACTAATTCATGTCTTCATACATGTACTTTGGATAATGATGTCCATTACATTCCACCATCCTTGCTAATCCCCTGCCTCCTCCCTTTTCCCTCCCACCCCTTTTCCCTATCTAGAATTCATCTATTCCTCCCATGCTCCCCCTCCCTACCCCACTATGAGTCAGCCTCCTTATATCAATATCTATTGTTTTTTTTTAATTTTTATTTATGTCGTGCTGAGGATCAAACCTAGAGCCTCACACATGCGAGACAAGTGCACTACCACTGAGCCCCAGCCCCAGCCCCAGCCCCAAGTCAGCCTCCTTATATCAGAGAAAACATTTGACATTTGTTTTTTTAGAGATTAGCTAACTTTACTTAGCAAAGTCTTCTCCAGTGCCATTCATTTACCTGCAAATACCATGATTTTATTCTTTTTTATTGCTGAGTAAAATTCCGTTGTGTATATATGCCACATTTTTTTTATCCATTCACCCACTGAAGGGCATCTAGGTTAGCTCCACAGTTTAGCTATTGTGAATTGTGCTGCTATAAACATTGATGTGGGTGTGTCCCTGTAGTATGCTGTTTGTAAGTCCTTTGGGTATAGTCGGAGGAGAGGGATAGCTGAGTCAGATGGTGGTTCCATTCCCAGATTTCCAAGGAATCTCCATACTGCTTTCCATATTGGCTGTACCAATTTGCAGTCCCACCAGCAATGTATAAGTGTGCCTTTTACCCCACATCCTCACCAACACTTATTGTTGTTTGTCTTCATAATAGCTACCATTCTGACTAGAGTGAGATGGTATCTTAGAGTAGTTTTGATTTGCATTTCTCTAATTGCTAGAGATGATGAATTTTTTTTCCCATATATTTGTTGGTTGATTGAATATCCTCCTCTGAGAAGTGTCTGTTCATGTCCTTGGCCCATTTATTGATTGGGTTATTTGCTTTTTGGTGGTTAGCTTTTTGAGTTCTATATATACTCTAGAGATTAGTGCTCTATCTGATGTGTGAGGGGTAACAATTTGCTCCCAAAATGTAGGCTCTTTATTCACCTCACAGATTGTTTCTTTTGCTGAGAAGAAACTTTTTAGTTTGAGTCCATCCAATTTATTGATTCTTGGTTTTAACTTGCGCTATGGGAGTCCTATTAAGGAAGTTGGGGCCTAATCCCACATGATGGAGATTAGGGCCTACTTTTTCTTCTATTAGACACAAGGTCTCTGATTGTATTCCTAAGTCCTTTATCCATTTTGAGTTGAGTTTTGTGGATGGTGAGAGATAGGGGCTTAATTTCATTTTGTTGCATATGGATTTCCAGTTATCCCAGCACCACTTGTTGAAGAGGCTATCTTTTCTCCAATGCATGTTTTTGGCACCTTTATTCAATATAAAATAATTGTAATTTTGTGGGTTAGTCTCTGTGACCTCTATTCTGTACCATTGGTCTACCAGTCTGTTTTGGTGCCAATTACATGCTGTTTTTGTTACTATTGCTCTGTAGTATAGTTTAAGTTCTGGTATAGTGATATCACCTGCTTCTCTCTTCTTGCTAAGGATTGCTTTAGCTATGTTGGGTTTCTTATTTTTCCAGATGAATTTTATGATTGATTTTTCTTTATCTATGAGGAATGCCATTGGGATTCTGATTGGAATTGCATTAAATTTGTATAGTGCTTTTGGAAGTATGGTCATTTTGATAATATTAATTCTGCCTATCCAAGAGCAAGGTAGATCTTTCCATCTTGTCTTCTTTGATTTCTTTCTTTAGGGTTCTGTAGTTTTCATTGTATAGATCTTTTACCTCTTTTGTTAAGTTGATTCCCAAGTATTTTATTTTTTTGAGGCTATTGTAAATGGGGTAGTTTTCCTCATATCCCTCTCAGAGGATTTGTCACTGATATGCAGAAATGCCTTTGACTTATGGGTGTTGATTTTATGTCTTGCTACTTTGCTCAATTTACTTACTAGTTCTAGAAGTTTTCTGGTGGAGCTTTTTGGGTCTTCTAGGTATAGAATCATATCGTCAGCAAATAGTGCTAATTTAAGTTCTTTTTTCCTATACGTATCCCTTTAATTTCTCTCGTCTGTCTAATAGCTCTGGCTAGTGATTCAAGGACTGTGTTAAATAAAAGTGGTGAAAGAGGGCATCCTTGTCTTGTTCCAGTTTTTAGGGGGAATGCCTTCAATTTTTCTCCATTTAGAATGATGTTGGCCTGGGGCTTAGCATAGATAGGCTTTACGATGTTGAGATATATTCCTGTTATCCCTAGTTTTTCTAGTGTTTTAACATGAAGTGGTGCTGTATTTTGTCAAATGCTTTTTCTGCATCTATTGAGATGATCATATGATTCTTATCTTTGAGTCTATTGATGTGGTGAATTACATTTATTGATTCCCTTATGTTGAATCAACCTTGCATCCCTGAGTTGAATCCCATTTGATCATGGTGCACCATCTTTTTGAAATGTTTTGTATTGAATTTGCCAGAATTTTATTGAGAATTTTTGCATCTATGTTCAAAAGAGATATTGGTCTAAAGTTTTCTTTCTTTGATGTGTCTTTGCCTGGTTTTGGAATTAGGATGATATTGGTCTCATAGAGTGAGTTTGGAAGTGCTGCCTCTTTTTCTATTTCCTGAAATAAATTGAAGAATATTGGTATTAGTTTTTCTTTAAAGGTCTTGTAGAACTCGGCTATGTAATTATCCGGTCCTAGGCTTTTCTTGGTTGGCAGGCTTCTTCTATTTCATTACTTGATATTGGTCTGTTTAAATTGTGTATATCTTCCTGATTCTATCTGGGCAAGTCGTATGATTTAAGAAATTCATCAATGCCTTCACTATGTTCTATTTTATTGGAGTATAAATTTTCAAAATAATTTCTAATTATCTTCTGTATTTCTGTAGTGTCTATTATGATATTACTTTTTCATCACATATTCTGGTAATTTGAGTTCTCTTTCTCCTTCTCTTTGATAGCATAGCTAAGGGTCTGTTATTTTCAAAGAACCAACTTTTTGTTTTGCCAATTTTTTTTAATTGTTTCTTTTGTTTCGATTTCATTGATTTCATCTCTAATTTTAATTATTTCTTGCCTTCTACTGGTTTTGCTGTTGATTTGTTCTTCTTTCTCCAGGGCTTTGAGATGTAAAGTGAGGTCATTTATTTGTTGACTTTTTCTTCTTTTAAGGAATGAACTCCATGCCATGAACTTTCCTCTTAGAACTGCTTTCATAGTGTCCTAGAGATTTTGTTATGTTGTGTCTATGTTCTCATTTACCTCTAAGAAATTTTTTAATCTCCTGTTTGATGTCTTCTGTGACCCATTGTTCATTCAGTAGCATATTGTTTAGCCTTCAGGTGTTGGAGTAATTTTTATTTTTTATTTTTAATTTTATCATTGTTTTCCAATTTCATTCCATTTTGATCTGATAAAATACATGGTGGTATCTCTACTTTTTTGTATTTGCTAAGAGTTTCTTTGTGGCATAATATATGGTCTATTTTAGAGAAGGATCCATGTGCTGCTGAGAAGAAAGTGTATCCACTTGATGCAGGTTGAAATATTCTATATATATCAATTAATTCCAAATTATTGATTGTATTATTGAGTTCTATAGATTCTTTATTCAACTTTTGTTTGGAAGATCTATCCAGTGGTGAGAGAGGTGTGTTAAAGTCACTCAAGATTATTGTGTTGTGATCAATTTGACTCTTGAACTTGAGAAGAGTTTGTTTGATGAACATAGCTGCACCATTGTTTCGGGCATATATATTTATGATTGTTATGTCTTCTTGGTGTATAGTTCCCTTGAGCAGTATGTAATGTCCACCTTTATCCCTTTTGATTAACTTTGGCTCGAAGTCTACTTTATTCGATATGAGGATGGAAACCCCTGCTTGTTTCTACAGTCTCTGTGAGTGGTATGCTTTGTCCCAACCTTTCACCTTCAGTCTTTGTATGTCTTTACCTATCAGATGAGTCTCCTGGAGGCAGCATATTGTTGGGTATTTTTTAATCCAATCTGCTAGTCTATGTCTTTTGATTGGTGAGTTTAAGCCATTAACATTCAGGGTTACTATTGAGACATGGTTTGTATTCCCAGTCATATTTGTGTATTTTTGTTATTTAACTTGACTTGATTTTCTTCTTCGATTAGTTTTTCCTTTAGTGTACTACCTCCCTCTGCTGATTTTCAATGTTGTTTTTTGTTTCCTCTTCATGGAATATTTTTCCAAGGATGTTTCGTAGTGTCAGTTTTCTAGTTATAAATTCTTTTAACTTTTGTTTATTGTAGAAGGTTTATATTTCATCTTCAAATCTAAGGCTTATTTTGCTGGGTACAAGATTCTTGGTTGGCACCCATTTTCTTTCAGAGTTTGATATATGTTGTTCCAGGATCTTCTAGATTTCAGGGTCTGTGTTGAAAAATCTGCCATTATCCTCATTGGTTTTCCCTTATATGTAATATGATTCCTTTCTCTTGTGGCTTTTAAAATTCTCTCCTTATTCTGTATGTTGGGCATTTTCATTATAATGTGACTTGGTGTAAATCTGTTGTGATTTTGTACCCTTGGCATCCTGTAGGCTTCTTGAATTTGGATTTCCAATTCATTATTTATGTTTGGAAAGTTTTCTGATATTATTCCATTGAATAAATTATTCTTTCTTTGGTTTGTAACTCTGTGCCTTCCTCTATCCCAATAACTCTAAAATTTGGTCTTTTTATACTATCCCATATTTCTTGAATGTTTTGCTCGTGGTTTTTTACCATTATCACTGTGTGGTCCATATTTTTTTCAAGATTATATATTTTCTCTTCATTGTCTAATGTCCTATCTTCCAAGAGGTCTACTCGGTTGGTGACGCTTTCACTTGAACTTTTAATTTGGTTTATTATTTCTTTCATTTCAAGGATTTATTTTTTTTAAATTTAGCACCTCTATATCTTTTGAGGTGATCTTTTGCTTCCTGTATTTCTTTATGTAGCTCCTTGTTGAAGTGATCTTTCACTACCTGTATTTGCTCTCTTATATCTTCCTTGAGTTCACAGAACATTTTAGAACATTTTAACCATGTATATCCTAAACTCCTTCTGTCATTCCTCCTGCTGTGGCTGCCAATGTTTCAGCTCTGATTTTAATTATTTTCTGTCTTCTACTACTTTTGGTGTTGATTTGTTCCTCTTTTTTTTTTTTTTTTTTTTTTTTAGGGCTTTGAAATGTATTGTTAGGTCATTTATTTGTTGTCTTCTTCTTTTAAGTTTTCAATGTAGATGTCATTCACTTATTTTGTTAAGTTGATTTCCAAGTATTTTATTTTATTTTATTTTTTGAGGCTATTGTGAATGGGGTAGTTTTCC
Organism: Callospermophilus lateralis; assembly: GCF_048772815.1. Lineage (NCBI taxonomy): Eukaryota > Metazoa > Chordata > Mammalia > Rodentia > Sciuridae > Callospermophilus > Callospermophilus lateralis. Next base: position 74,839,260 of record NC_135320.1, on the reverse strand, counting down.
TAATTTCTCTTTCAGAGGATTTGCCACAGATGTACAGAAATGCATTTGATTTATGGGTTTGATTTTATATCCTGCTATTTTGCTGAATTCATTTATTAGTTCTAGAAGTTTTCTGGTGGAAATTTTCAGGTCCTCTTTATATAGAATTATGTCATTGGCAAATAGTGATAGTTTGAGTTCTTTTTTTTCTGTTTATATCCCTTTAATTTCTTTTATCTGTCTAATTGTTCTGACTAGAGTTTCAAGGACTATGTTAAATAGAATGGTGAAAGAGGGCATCCCTTTCTTGTTCCAGTTTTTAGGGGGAATATTTTCAATTTTTCTTCATTTAGAATGATGTTGGTCTTGGGCTTAGCATAGATAGCTTTACAATGTTGAGATGTGTTCCTGTTTTTCCTAGGTTTTCTAGTGTTTTGAATATGAAGGGTGCTATATTTTGTTGAGTGATTTTTATGCATCTATTGAGATGACCATATGATTCTTATCCTTAAGTCTATTGATGTGATGAATTACATTTATGGATTTCCAGATGTTGAACCAACCTTGCATCCCTGGGATGAACCACACTCTATCCTTGATCTTTTTAATATATTTTTGTACTAATTTTTCCAGAATTTTATTGAGAAATTTTGCATCTATGTTCATTAGAGAGATTGGTCTAAAGTTTTCTTTCCTTGATGTATCTTTGTCTGGCTTTGGAATCAGGGTGATATTTGGCCTTATAAAATGAGTTTAGAAGTGCTGCCTCTTTTTCTATTTTGTAAAATAATTTGAGAAGTATTGGTGTTAGTTCTTCTTTGAAGGTCTTGTAGAACTCAGCTGTAAATCTCTCTAGTCCTGAGCTATTCTTGGTTGGTAAGCTTCTGATGGTGTCTTCTATCTCGTTGCTTGAAATTGATCTGTTTAACTTGGGTATATCATCCTGATTCAGTTTGGATAAATATATATCTCTAGAAATTTGACAATGTCACCAAGATTTTCTATTTTATTGGAGTACAAATTTTCAAAAATAGTTTCTAATTTCTTCTGTATTTCTGTAGTGTCCATCATGATATTTTCTTTTTCCTCATGGATTTTAATAATTTGAGTTTTCTCTCTCCTTCTCTTTGTTAGCATGGCTAAAGGTTTATCAATTTTATTTATTTTTTCAAAGAACCAGCTTTTTGTTTTGTCAACTTTTTGAATTGCTTCTTTTGTTTCAATTTCATTGATTTCAGCTCTGATTTTAATGATTTCCTGTCTTCTACTACTTTTGGTGTTGATTTGTTCCTCTTTTTTTTTTTCTTTAGGGCTTCGAAATGTATTGTTAGGTCATTTATTTGTTGACTTATTCTTCTTTTAAGGAATGAACTCCATGCAATAAACTTTCCTCGTAGTACTGCCTTCATAGTGTCTCAAAGATTTTGATATGTTGTATCAGTGTACTCATTTACCTCTAAGAATCATTGTTCATTCAATAGCATATTATTTAACCTCAGATGTTGGAGTATCATCTATTTTTTATTTTATCATTGATTTCTAATTTTATTCCATTATGAGCTGATATTTGTATTTGTATTGTATTTGTATATGTATATTGTATATGTATTGTATATGTATATGTATATATATTGTATATATATTGTATATGTATATGTATATATATTGTATATGTATATGTATATATATATATGTATATATGTATTGTATATGTATATGTATATATGTATTGTATATGTATATGTATATATGTATTGTATATGTATATGTATATGTATATATGTATTGTATATGTATATGTATATATATTGTATATGTATATGTATATATATTGTATATGTATTGTATTTGTATATGTATATATATATATATATTTGTATATTGTATTTGTATTTGTATTGTATTTGTATATGTATTGTATTTGCTAAGAGTTGCTTTGTGGCACAATATATGGTCTATTTTAGAGAAGGATCTATGTGCTGCTGAGAAGAAAGTATATTCACTCATTGATGGATGAAATATTCTGTATGTGTCTGTTAAGTCTAAATTATTGATTGTATCATTGAATTCTATAGTTTCTTTGTTTAGCTTTTGTTCTGAAGATCTATCCAGAGGTAAAAGATATGTGTTAAAGGCATCCACTATTATTGTGTTGCGGTCTATTTGGCTCTTGAAATTGAGAAGAATTTGTTTGATGAATGTAGATGCTTCATTGCTTGGGACACATATATATATTTCTACATCTCTATCTCCTTATTGAAGTAATTATGAAGTAATTATAATGTCCTTTTTGATGTATACTTTCCTGAAACAATATGAAATGTCCTTCTTTATCCCTTTTGATTAACTTTGGTTTGAAGTGTACTTTATTTGATATAAGGATGGAAACCCCTGTTTGTTTCTGCAGTCCATGTGAGTGGTATGTTTTTTTCCCAACCTTTCACCTTCAGTCTGTGGATGTGTTTTCCTGTGAGACATGTCTCTTGAAATCAGCATATTGTTGGGTGTTTTAAAAAATCCAATCTGCCAGTCTATGTCTTTTGATTGACGAGTTTAGTCCTTAACATTCAGGGTTGTTTTTGAGACATGGTTTGTATTCCTGGTCATTTTGTTTATTCTTGGTTTTTAACTTGACTTGGTTTCTCCTTTGATTGGTTTTTCCTTTCATGTAATACTCTCTTTGCTGATTTTCATTGTTGTTTTTCATTTCTTCCTTATGGAATATTTTGCCAAGAATATTCTGTAGTGCAGGCTTTTTAGTTGTAAATTCTTTTAACTTTTGTTTATCATGGAAGGTTTTTATTTCATCATCAAATCTAAAACTTAATTTTGCTGGATATAAGATTCTTGGTTGGCATCCATTTTCTTTCATAGCTTGGTATATGTTATTCTAGAATCTCCTGGCTTTAAGGGTCTGGGTTGAGAAATCTGCAAAGATTCTAATTGGTTTCCCCCTGTATGTAATCAGATTTCTTTCTCTTGTGGCTTTTAAAATTCTCTCCTCATTCTGTATGTTAGGCATTTTCATTATACTGTTGTGATTTTGTATATGTGGTATCCTGTAAGTCTCTTGTCTTTGATCTTTCAATTCATTCTTCAGGTTTGGAAAATTTTCGGATATTATTTCATTGGATAGATTGTTCATTCCTTTGGTTTGTAACTCTATGCCTTCCTCTATCCCAATAACTCTAAAATTTGGTCTTTTGATGCTATCCCATAATTCTTGGAAGTTCTGTCCATGGTTTCTTACCATCTTCACTGTGTTGTCAGCTTTATTTTCAAGATTATATATTTTCTCTTTATTGTTTGAGGTTCTGTCTTCCAAGTGTCCAATCTGTTGGTGATGCTTTTTATTGTGTTTTAAATTTGATTCATTTTTCCCTTTATTTCAAGGATTTCTGTTTTTTTTTACATCTCTATCTCCTTATTGAAGTAATATTTTGCTTCCTGTATTTGCTTATGTAGCTCTTTATCAAAATGATCTTTTGCTGCCTGTTTTTGCTGTCTTATATAATTTTTAATTCACAGAACATTTAAATTATGTACATCCTGAACTCCTTCTCTTACATTTCTTCTGCTCTTCTGGCCATGGATTCTAATAAAGTAGTATCTTGGTTTGTTTGGGGGCACTTTCTTCCCTTGTTTTTTTTTTCATGTTGTTCATGTGTCTTCCCATCTAACACTGTGGATTCAAGGTATTTAAGTTTTACACTGTAGACTTATAGTGTCCCTGCAGGTTCCAATACCTCTCCTTTAAGGAGGAGATCAATATTAAAAGATTCCTATACAAACAATATACAGTCTTAAACCAAATAGTTCCTATTAAGGCATTAACTGTTTTGTCACAATAGACAGGGATGATAAGTTCAATTATTATCTACAATATAAATAGTAGGTTTGCAAAGGGTCTAAAGTTTCTAATGGTGGACAAAGAGAATACAGTGCGGGTGTAGGATGATATGTTAAGGAGGTAGGAGGTGAGAATTTAGAGTTATTAGATCTCAGGAAATGTGCAAGAGGAATCAGAAGAAGTTGGCTAGCATCAGGAGAAAAGAGAAAAGGAGATTTGGGGGAGAGTGTAAGTGAGAAGACAATAAAGTACAGCAAACAAATACAAATTAAGAAAAAGAAAAAATGTAAAAATAAAAAAAAATACAACACAATTATAACATACTATTCAGACATCCCAGTCCTTAGTAGTCTAATGCATGAAAAGTACTTGGTTTCACAGATATTGGGGATGTAAGGGCAGGAAAAGAGAGAGAGAGAGAGAAAAGAGAAAAAAGAAAGAAAAAAAGAAAAAAAATCTCGAAGAAAAATTAAAGGCTTTTTTTTCTGTTGGAGATCAGTATCTTTCCTGCTTCCCTTCTCTTCCAGTAGGTGGGGTTGTCTGTTGTTTGCACCCTCAGGATGGTGAAGAATATTATGGTGGGAGGGTTGGTCTTAGGGGTGAAGCTCCTGGAGGTGGGGTATAGCACTTGATGGTCCCTACTGAAAGACTACACCCCAAGTATCTTCTTTGGGGCCCACTCCTATGATGTGTGTGCCTGGTTTAATCCTTACATTGCTTGTAGACCTCATAATTCCTGGTCTTTAAATTACCCTCTAAACTATATCTCACTCACCTTCTCCATTTCTACTTCCCAAACAGGAACCCCTTTCTCCAGAGGTCTTGTGGGCTGTGCTCTGGGGCCTGTGCACCTGCGGTGGAGAGCTGTTTTGTATTGGACATGTCAGGTCAGGCTTTGTGAGCTACCTGTGTCAGGTAGTGGCTGCTGGGGAGTGGGGGGAGTTGGAGGACTATAGATAACTTGATATTGCTTCTAGGCTCCAGCTGGTGTCCCAAGCTGGGAGTTGCCCCAACTAAAGATGGCGATGGCAGCAGCAAGGATAACCCAAGATGGTGACAAAAGTGTTCCAAGATGGAGGTGGATGCTTTCAGAGATGGGGCGTTGGGGTAGGCTGGGTGGTGGTATTATGTGGCATGCTTAGAGATACAGCTCAGTGGCTTGCAGTGCTGTGGCAGGCAGCTGTCTATACTCTGTCCAGTGTCCCTAGGTGTAGGGTACCACATGGAAGGGACTATGGTAGTGATTGCAGTGACCCAAGATGGAGGTGACTGGGGGAGCCTCACAATGGTAGATGGGGGGTTACATGGAACGGCAGCTGGGGATCTTGTGAGGAAGTGGTGGCTGGGGGGGTCCTGTATGGGAGCAGTGGCAGGGGGACCTGTGCAGATGCTGAAGCTGGGGGACCTGCTCAGGCACGGTGGCCAGGATCTCTGCATGGGAGCAGCTGTTGGGGGTCCTCTAATAACTCACAGAGGAACAGTATTCCCACTGCTTGAATCCCAGGTCATGGAGCGACAAGGAATGCAGCCTCCCATTAGCCCGCCATCTTGGAACTCCTCAAATGCATCCTTATAAGAGGGAAGCAGAAGAGTCAGAGTGAGAAAGAACAGAAACAGAGGTGGAGTGATGTGCTGTGAGGATGGAAGCAGGGCCAGAGCTCAGGGATGCAGTGACCCCTGAGAGCCACCAGAGACAAGGAAACAGATCTTCTGGAGTCTCCAGAAGGGACCAGCCCTGTCTTTAGCCCCGTGAAACTGGCCTTGGCCTTCTCGGACTGTATGGTAATAAACTCACATTGTTTTGCACCTTCAAAAGGGTCAATTGTTTCAGCAGAAATAGTAAGTTAATACAGAAAGATTATAGGGTTAGAGAGAAAGCTGGTTAATGTCAAATAGATCTTAATCCATAGCCTGTCCACCAGAGCTAAATTATTTGCATATTTACTGAACCAAAATTTGCAAGTGAACCTCTGTCCCTACAGAAATAAAAATTGCCTTGTCAATACAAAGTCTAGCCCTACACTGAAAGAACACATAGTCTTCTCTTCTGCATGTCCCCTCATTTAGGATACTCTTTTGAACAGCAAGGAAATAGAGGAGCTGGAATTTAACAAGACTCTTCCAAGTCTGCGACCATGCTCCTACCCAGTAAGGGCCATCCTTAAGAGTAAGGGCCATACGTATGACCTCATTTTACTTTAATAACCACTAGTGGTGTAGATAGGCTCCTGGTTGGAATAACTGAAAGAATCGGATGGAAAGCTGGAACTCCTCTCTCATTCCTTCCTAGCACCCTCAGGAGTGAAAGGCCCTGAGAGTCTATTCTTTAAAACTACCTTTCTTGGGGTACATTGTTGCACCTTGTCCAGCAAATACTGGATAAAGCCTTGGATTAGACTTGGTTTGGTGGAAGGGAGAGGTGAAGACTTCAGGGGTGGGGGACATCCAGCATAAGAACCAGTTCCATCTGACACTAGTAGTGTGTATAGGAGATGCTGTGGGGAAGGGCCTGGCCACTGTGAGGAACTCTGATGGCAACTGGATTCTGGGTTTGGACATATGGAGCATGGCCAGTGTCTTGGCTGAGGCTGTGGAAAGGGGGTTCACTTTACAGGGCACTTCTACTTGACACCACTCATTAGAGTGAGCTCGGGGGGAGTTAGGGAATGCTAACGCACAGGCCCTGTGTGAGTGGCTGGGCTGCCAATGGGGAGGCTTCACAAAGAAAATTCATTTTTTCAGTTCTGGAGGCTAGAAGTATGATGTCAGGTGTTGACAACATTGTTTTGTTTTTTTTTTTTTTTTTGCATATTTACTGGACCAAAATTTCCCCTGAGGCTTCTCTTTGGCATGTAAATGGTCTCTCCTTGTGCATTCATATGGTTGTCCCTCTGTCATTGACCCCATCTGAATACCCCTTCTCTTACAAGGACATCAGTCATATTGGGAGAGGGGCCATACATATGACCTCATTTTACTTTAATAATCACCTTAAAGGCCCCCATTTCCAAAGAGAGTCACATTCTGGGTTGCTGGGAGCATATGAATTTTGGGAGTTCAGTTCAGTCCATAACAGATCCCATACCCAGAGACTGACTGAGCTGATTTGGAATGGGCTGATTTCACATGGAAAGCTCTATGTTCACAACCCAGGAATGAGGGTCCCAGCTGCTGCGGGGTATAAGTGTGACTGGACGTGGGAGCTGGGAATGAAGTGGGCAGTGCTATCTACGGTGAGAGCCTCACACCTGGCACCCCTCTGCCTCCACAATAGGTGATTCAGGGAAAACCACCTGCAGACATGAGCTTCTGCCTGTTCACCTGCAAAGTGAGGACCTTGGACTCCTCCTGGTCCAAGAAAGAGGTCCAACCAGGTGCTTTCTTAGGGTTTCTTCCAGTTCTGATTCGGGAAGCATTAGTAAGGTCAATTGAAGGTGGTTCTCAGGGTTGGACTAGAGAGACAGAGAGCCCATCTTAATGTGCTAGGATCACCTCTGCCGTCTTCATCCCCAACCTCACCAACATCGCTGACATGATCCTCATAAACATAATCATCAGCACCCCTGTCCTCTCTACCCGTGTTGCCATCACCAGGGGCAACTACAATGGCAGCAGCTGCAGCAGCAGCTGGAGACATGGGTGGGCACGCACGTTTTAGAACTGGATCACTTATGCCAAGTTATTTTAATTTTATACTAAAGGGAAGTAAAGTCCAAAGAGGTTAGTTGACTTATTCAAGGACATAGAGCTTTTAAAGAGAAAAACCAGCCTAAGATCCTACTTTTGATATCGTATTAAGGATTTTTCTACTGGCCCCATGGGCTCTGGAGGCTGAGCTATGGAGAGCTCCACTGCATTAGCTTTTTCGCTGCTGTGACCAAAAGACCTGACAAGATTAATTGGAGGAAGAAAAGTTTATGTGGGAGCTCACAGTTTCAGTGGCCTCAGACCATAGACAGTCAGCTCCATTCCTCGGGGTTTGAGGTGAGGTGAAACATCAGTCAGAACATGTCCCAAAGGCACATCCCCAGTGACCCCCCGTCTAAACTTTCTTGTACTGTTTTACCCAGGAGCTTTTGGGGGACACCTCATATCTAAACCCAACACTCACTGAGTTTGCTGTTACTTTAAATCAAGAGCCAATGGTCATGGAAAACAACCCCATTGAACTCTGATCCCCTGTGTGGAAGCTCTGTGTTTTCCTTTCCAATGGGCAGAAATGATGTGATTTAAGGATTGGGGCATGCTCCTTTCAATTTTTTCAGTTAGTACTTGGTCTATATGGACTGATATAAACCCAACTGGACATGACGTAAGCAAAATGGAAACTTACTGGCACAGGTAAACGAGAAAATCAGGCACCAAGAGATTCAGGGATCACATGATATAATCCCACGTCCCCCTTTCTGCTTGGTTTACATTCTGTTGATTCCAGTCTCAGCCTCCAGCTGGTAGAAAGATGGCAGAAATGTGTACTGAGGTTCTACTAGTGGCTGCCCTCTTCTACATGCTGAGGACAGAGAAGGGGACAGAGAGGAAGGAGTCATCATGGTGAAGCTAATGTAAGCTTTCGTGGACTCTGATTGGGCTGCCCTTGGACATGTGCCATCTGTGAACTGATCACGGAAGTCAGGAGTATGTGACGGGCTGGGCTGGGTCATGTGACCTGCTTTTCAAGTTCAGGGACTATGTCAGAGTCCTGTATTGTGGTGTGTCCCCAGAGCATACCCCAGGGACTTGCCCATAATAAGCATATGGGAATTGTCACGAAATAAGGGAATGAACAACCGAGGAAATAAGCAAAAGAGAGAAAGTGCATTATATGAAAATGTGTAAAAACAGACAAAAAAGGACAATGCGAATATCCATGAAATGCTGGCTCTTGGCTGACCATCAGAAAAAGGAGAGAATATACACTGTAGACTGTTTGCTAAAAATATTTGCCCAATCTTTCGTATCAGGTCAAGAAAGTTCTGCCCATCACTCAGAGGAGCATTAGAAACAAATCACAAGTTGTATTACTTTCTGAGTTATTTTGGAGTTAACAAGCTAAGGGGTCATTGTAGGCTTCACACTCCAAGGAGCATGTGAAAGAAGAAATGGAGACAGCTCACAGCTGGCAGCCAAAGGATGTGATGTCATTATGTAAGGGTCCACTGCCCCCACCTTTCCACCTCACTGCCACAGCCTGCTGTGGGCACCTGGGGAACATTTCTCCCCTCTGTCTGGTGTTTCTGGGACACAGCCTCTCAGTTCCTTTGATAGAGGCTGCCCTTGGTGTCCACTCTATGCAGATTTCAAGTGGCAAAAATGTATAAGACAAGGAAAGAATCTAGGGGAAAATGTATGCCTCTAAAGTCGTTAACATGTGAAGGAGGGACGGGGTCCCAGACCCTCATCACGTCCGCTCCTTGAATCTTGTACAAAACCCAGATGGGTCAGCACTTGGAGGGCTGTGTGCAATTTTATTTGCTGCCTTGATCAAGGAACGATCTTTAGAGAACACATAGGAGGAGTTCAGCTAAATTATTAATAAGGACCTACATTGAGCAAGAGTTCAAAGGATACGGACTCAAGTATGGGAAAACCAAAGCTTTGAAGAAATGAGTCAGTGTTACAAATTCATGAAGGGCATAGAGAAGATGTCTGTAAATAAATGTGTTCACCAAACTCCAGTAGACCCACATAAGCAGGGAGCATCATAAAGTTTCAAAAAAGAGCTGCATGGTGGCACACGCCTGTCGACCTAGCAGCTCCTGAGGTTGATCCAGGAGGATCATGAGTTCACAGCCAGCCTCAGCAATGACAAGGTACTAAGCAACTCAGAGAGACCCTGTCTCTAAATAAAATACAAAATAGGGCTGGGGATGTGGCTCAGTGGTCTAGTGACCCTGAGTTCAATCCCCAGTACAAAAAATAAGTTTAAAAAAAAGAGTTAAAGAAATATAATAGTAAATGGTTTTGAAAAATGGTGGCAAACACATATAGAGTTCTTTATCTTTAGAAGTAGAACTACTTGAAAAGATAAAAAACCTCTAAGAATTTGAATAAGTTCATGGCTAACAGAGCAAGAGTGAGTCTTCAAGAAATGGTGCTATAGATACAGCTTCTCCCAGGTTGGTCAATCCTTCTCACCCCCAGTGCTTCTGTCAAAGGCAGACTGTCAGACAAGAGTACAGGTCATGGGTGGCCCGGGACAGGACTCAATGTTTTGAGAATAAGCAAAGGAAATCTGCTGTATGTTTGAGGTTTTCTTTCTTTTATTGATAGTAATGGTTGGTTATCTTTAGAGTTAATGTCACAAAGGAATGGTGATGTGATTAAATGAGGGGCAAGAGTAGGTGATGATGGATAAAAGGATTTTGATAACTTTTTATTTTGAAATAACAATGGACTCAGAGAAAGTTGAAAAGTAGAGTCTCCTGAACCCTTCACAATGTCAAAACCAGAAAGTGTCATTTACACATTATTAACTGGACGGCAGACCTTTCTCCATTGCACCCTTTGAAGTCTGCCTTTGTGTGTGTGTGTGTGGATACTGTGTGTAGATTTGTGTAGTCAAGACACAGAGCTCTTTCGGTACCATAAAAGAACTCCTCCTACCTCTCTGTATTTCCTCTCTCCCTTGGCAACTGTGAATCTAGTCTCACTTCTATGGTTTTGTTATTTTGAGAATGTTAGTAAGTATGTTGTGCTTGGGGATGGTTTGGCTGTACCCTCAAGGACTCATGTGTTAAAAGATGGGCCCTCAGTGTGGTGATGTGAGAGGGGACGGGAACTTTAAAAGGTGAGGACTTAGTACTTGGGCCTCTCCCTGATCTCTGGCTTCCTGTTTTGTCATGTGATCTCTTCTTCATGGAGGTGCTTCTGCTTTTATTAGGCCAACCACCATGAGGACTTCACTAGAACCAAGCATCAACTTGTGCCTTGCCATGTAACTTCCAGACTGTTAAGTAAGTAAACCTCTTTTCTTTTTAAAGTCTTCTTAGGTATTTTGTTATAGCAATGGACACTGGACTAACCCAATCATATCTAAAAGGTATGTAACCCTTTGAGACTAACTTTTTTCCCTAGGCATAATACCTTTGAGGTTACATGCATATATATATATATTTTACTGGACCTAAATTTGCAAGTAATATTGCATTAACATGGAGATATCAGAATTTATTCTATCAACCACCTATTAAAGGGCATTTGGGTTTTCCTCCAGTATTTTGATGTTATGAGTAAAGATTCTGTGAGTGTTTGCATATAGCTTTTTTTGTATGAACATTACTTTTCATCTCTCTGGAATAAATGCCCAGTAGTGTGATTCTTGGGTCATATAGCAACTGCTTATTTAATTTTGTAACAAACTATCTGACTTGGTGGCTGTATTGTTTTACATTCCCATGAGCAATGTAGGAGAGATCCAGTTTCTCTATATCTTCACCAGCATTTGATATTATTACTATTTTCTATTTTAACTGTTCTAAGGTGTATGTAGGGATATATTATTGTAGTTTAAATTTGCATTTTCCTGATGACTAATATTACACAACTGTTTGTTACCTGTCTCTGTTTGGTAAAGTATCAGGTCATGTCTTTCGACCATTTTTAAATTGGATTTTTTTCACTCTCACATTTTGAGAATTCTTTACACATCCTAGATACAACACATTGTCAGCTCTGTGACTTGCATACATTTTCTCCTGGTCTGCAGATTGTCTTTTCATCCTCTCAATAGAGTCTTTCCCAGCACGAAACAAACAGAGGTTTTAAATTCTGATTTTGGAAAGGCCTGGCCTAGCCCTGAGATCTCTGGACCCTCTCACCCGACTGGTGACTGCACAGGAGCGCCAATCATGGTCTCATTCCCATGTGGGTACAATTGCTTGGCTTTGCAATAGCTCACACACCAGGGGCTGACTCTGTTTGGTGGCTGCAGGGGAGTGTGTTTCAGGACATCACAAAAAGATGAGCCGGGAAAGAGTGGCCCACTACTGACAGAGCAACTCGAAGGGCAAGTCCTCACGGACCTGAGAAGGAAGTGACCTGAGAAGGAAGTCGGTGGCATCAGCCCCTTCTTAGAAGCATGCAAATGCACAGTCATCAGGATAGAGTGAGATCACCATGATTACCCTTCAAAGTTCCAGGATGCTTCTCAGGTCAGTTTTGCAGCAGCACATAGTAATAGACAGACCTGAATTCATCTGGTGGATTTGACCAATATGGAGAGGCAAAACACACATGGAATTCAAACCCAGGAATAACCCAGAGGCTGAGTCATCCAGTGTGCTTGTCTAGGTTGATTTCAATTGCCAGAAAAGAGTCAAGTCTTCTCCCTGGGTCACAGGAGCCTCAGGGATGGGTTGGGGGCTGCTGCGACAGGGATCACAGCATGGAGATTGGATGACACACCGCTGGATTGAAAGGAATGCATTATGACTCCATTGCATGTCAGTTTTTCCACTAGGAAAAAGATTAGAAGGAAATCATCATGCTTTAGCCATTTTTGTTTGGGATAATAAGACCCCCTCTTGGGGAAAAAAAACCCAATGAGTGTCCTGTCCCAGATGCTAAGATGCTTCATTGGACATTTTGTAGGGACCAATCTGTAGCAATGATTTTGACTTAATGGTTGAACTGAATTTTGTTTTTAAAAAGAAAGATAGATTTTCTTGAACCATATGACATAGACCAATTGGCTTCAGACACAAAGAGTTAGGAGCCAATCCTACCAATTGCAATTTCTGAGGCTGCAATTTCAGGCTGAGTCGGACAGAAGAGAGTGAGCTGTTAGGTAAAGTGTTGGGCAGGATTGTTCAGTGACAGCCTTGCATATCTGCTTTTCATCCCTTTTCCTTTTGGCTACAATTCCAAACTTTTAGGAAGGAATGCTCTCAGCCCTCCTGGTTCCCTTGCTGAGCCCCTTGATGAGAGACTGCATCTCACCCTCATGGCTATTTCATGTAGGTGTGTTACCATCAGAACTACAGTTTGCCAATGGAGAAATTGCTTCTCGGGCAGGAGACATCTGTCTCCTCATTTTTGGTGTCACACAATGGTAAGTGGGGACCCCAGGAGAGAGACCCAGGTGGTCTGACTTACTCCAGAATCTGCAAACTCAACTTTTCTTGCTGTCTCCTTCTGACAAGTCTCATGTCCATCTTTGATCTCCACCTCCAGCCAGAACAATAGCTGCTCTTGGTTGTATTTTTTCTCAATGGCCCAAAAGAGGTGTGGAGGGATTTTTAGTTGAGTCATCTGGATAAATTAATATTATTTGGGGAATTCTTCTGGAAGCTTCATGTGGTGGCAATTTTGTTATTTTCTACATTCTTCTAGGTAGAGAGGGGAAAAGTTGGTGAGAGGATGAGAAGGAAATGACTGTACTAGACCTTTCTCACTGATGGGCGAGCAGCTTGCAAGCTGTGAAGTTTAGAGTCATCCAAGGAGCCAAAGTCTCAGCTGTCAGAGAAGGTGCCCTGTGTCCTGGGTACATCTGCCTAGGCCAGGAGGAGCTGGAAGCCAAGCTCATGGATCAGTTTCCTAAGAAGTCAGGAGAGAGCCAGGTAGCAGGTCTCAGAGGGCATCCAACACCTTTTGAGAGCAGGGATTTTGCCAGGTTTTGTGGGCTGTTGGATCACTGCCATCTGGACTGGTGCCTGACCAGGTATAGGGTCTCGACAGACATTTGTTGAATGAATCAAAGAATGAATGGATGTAGCAGATGTGGCAGCGCTTCCTGTTTCTTTGATCACTATGAAAGCATAAGACATCAAGAATAGGGATTTAGACAAGCTGCAGAAATTTTCAGCTGCCATATACATTGACTTGATGCTTCCAGCAGTTATGTTTATTTGTTATTCAGTTTTCCTTTGTAAAACCCAACTCTCTTTCCCTTTCTTTATCTTCTGAATTCCTTTCCACCTGTGAATTCAGATCTTACACCATAGAACAACTTATCTTGATCCTGTTTCTTGCTTTATAATCTCACAATTTCTGCTTTTCATTTAGTCAGATTCCTTAGGTCATATATGATTTTATTTCTATATTCTCTTTCTCTATGCCTGCCTCAATCCATTGCCAACTACCTAACCCATCCCAAGTCTCCACAACCCACCCAAAGTGATGCCACTAACGTGCAAAAGTCTACCAGATACACTGTAGAACTTTACTTTAATGAAATATGCCTTAGTTGCATTTGAAAGAGTTGCCCACTTGATGTTCAAATTTTCTTTCCTTTATGTCTGTGATATCATTAGATTCTCATTCTACTCCTGATTCTCTGACCATTCTTCCTTGCGTATTGCTATTTCCTTTTGAGTCAGGGTTCTTGAAGTTCCATCCTCTGACCACTGTTGTTCTGCTCCACACATTCTTCTTAAGTGAGTGCTGGTTTAGATCACAAATGGTCACATGATCCAGCAAGGCCAATCAAAGTCTTCCCTGGGACTTTGGTTGGAATAGTCAGAAAGGAAGCTCTTTTCTCTTGGAGACAATGGCTTTAAGGATCACAGTAGCTGAAGCTGCAAGGGACCATGTTCTCCAGCAGCGGAGGGCTTGCCTGAGGATAAAAACATGGGCATGCAGAGTGGAAAGGTCCAAGATCACAATGTTATCTCTTGACCTAGCTATATCTAATGCTGGCCTCTAAAGCTATATGAACTAATAAAGTTATGTGAACTAATATATCCTTTAAAAGAATTTAAGTTGAATTTCTGACACTTGTAACCAAGATTCCTGAAGGACGTACCTTTGACCTGGTCTTCCTATCTCTGATATGGTTCTTCCCTCTGCTGCCATAAGAGTCAATATAAAATGCATACGTGTGAATCCCCAGAGCCTATTCAGGGAGGCAAACCCCAAAACCTCCAGCGATCAGGCCAATGTCATCCATGTAGGAAGCAGGCCAGGTGTGAGGCAGTAGGTAGGAGCAGTTGTCTTGTTCATCCAGAGAGTCAGTGCCCCCCGCCAGTCACCCACATTCAGAATGCCAACACTGTGTGTCAGCCAAACAGAGCACACCACCAGGATTTGGCCTCTAGCCACCAAGTTTGTGATCTCAGACGTACCTTGCAAGTTCAAGTTCAAGCCCCTGCACACAGCCCTGGAGGCCTTTGTGACTAGGTCCCCAATGCATAGGAAGGGACTAGATGCTCCAAGCACGCTAAATCCGTGCCCATGTCTTGCTTTTCCACAGCCCCATCCTTTTGTTCACGTTGGTTCTCTACTCGGACCCACAGTCTACCCGTTTTTCAGTTGTCATCTTTATCGCACTAAATCCCATTTGTTCTTCAGTTTTAATCTAAGATGAGCCTCCTTCATGCTCCCACAGCCCGCCGTGGGCTTCTCTGTCATTACATCTGACACAGACTCCAGACCTCATTGATTTCTCACCCACAAGCATTCCTCTCCTCTTTACTTGCTGGAAGAATTTGCCTCTGTCAACCAAGTCTAAAATAATTGGTACTCTCTCTCCCAGCCTGACTTACAACTAAAGTTTCAGGACCTTTTCTAATTGTGCTGAAAGGAACAAGAAGGGAACTCTACCAAGGGATTCTTGAGAAAGATTTGGCTGCAAAGAAGTGAACCTTTTTATTTCTGCCATTGGATGTAGCTCAGTGAGAATACGATGTTTGGAGCTGCAGCAGCCATCCTGCAGCTATGTGGGGTAAGCCAAGAGAGTCACAGAGAGGGCGCATCAGATCCCTGCTTCTGACACGCTGAACCAACATGGGGACTTTCTCCTCCAGGTTTTTTTGACATATGAGATACAGTAATAACCCCCTTGATGCCTAAGTTATATTTTAGTGGGTATTCTTTTACCTGCAGGTGAGACATTCTAAAGGACTGAGCATATGATACTCATATCAGTTATGTGGGGTTTTTCCTTCTATTATTCTATAAGTTATTTGTATGTAAGGATGCTCTTCTTATCCCTGGTGTTTAACAGAGAGCCAGAATTCAGTAAATGTTCACCAAAGTATTTCTTTTTCCATACTTTCCCCACTCTGAGCTGCCGTCAAGGGTGTGTGCCAGACACCACCTGTGCATTTTTGGAGATAACTTCTGAGGGTTTGTGAGTGAGGAATATGTCAGTGAACCTTAAATGAGTAACCGTGGGGATTTATGGGAATGAAGGGCCCGATACAAATGTTATGTCAGTGGCATTAACTAGTGCTATTCAAACAGTTTATTCAGACCTTTATTTATATGAAAGTTTACTATAAAGCCCAGTATATATGCCAGATAAAAGCACAGTGCATTGATTAAAAGAGGAAAGGGGATATGGGGTACTTACAGACCCCCTTGTCCATGTGGGACCGTTTCCTTTCCTGCAGGGTCCATGGGGCCTCTTTTGTGGCACCTCCCCCTCTATCCGTGGGGCAGACAATAATAGCTGCTGCCATGATCTCAAATCCATCTAATGCCCTGGCCTTCTCTGGGTCCTGAGCTCTGTTATTAAATGCTGGAAATCACCATTAGCCTCTGAAGTTTGTGAGATTCCATTTTTATTGAATCGTTCACAGCATTGCAGCAGCTTTGGCTAAAAATAATGCAGCAAATCAACAAAGCATAGCTACTTGGGAGCATCCATTTGGCAGTCCCAGTCCCTTACGGACATACATTTAATTTTATGGTTTGTTACACAAATCAGCTGAATTTGTCATACCAGAGGGAGCCTGTGCATTCTGGAAAGCCCTGTAACCAAGAGCAGGCATTCTTTACAGACTCTGGGCTTTTTGTTCTTACTAATCAGGGGTAAAATCACTTTAGATTCCCATGTTGACTCACAGAGAAGCCCTTCTTCTTCCACGTTTCCATACCAATGTTAACCCATGTCCTAATCCCCTAGATGTTTTTAACACTGAAACGAAGATAGTGAAATGAGATCCCCAGGTGATGTGCAGTCTCAGGGTTGGGAACCTCTGTTGCCAGGAAGGAGAGTCACACACCAGTGCTCTCGGGAGGTGGGTCTGCTTGGATTGGGCTGGAGGACATTATGAGGATGACATCAGACCTAGATCGTGAGTGACCACACACAAAAGGCCAGCGTGTATGTGCTTTCCACAGAGGGAAGACTGGATTATTTTTTCCATGGCCATGTTTGCTTCCACTGAGTTTCAGAAAAGCAAATTTCAGTCTCTCAGCCTGGATGCATCGCGACCCATGACCCACAAACTCTGCCCCATCGTCACACTCTTGGCTGAGTTCCCCTCACCTCTGTGGCTTCCCTGGATCCTGCCAAGCAGCTCAAAGCCCTCTCCGTCAGTCTTTTCCTCTCCCATGTAACCCAGGCTGGAAGGCTGTCTTGGTCTTCCTCTTTGATCAGCCACACCACTCTGAGGTCTCTCCCCGGCTCTCCAAGTTCAGTTCTTATCCAATCCGTCCCCCCCATCCGCCTGGCCTGTCCACCCATCCTCCACAGACATGTGCTGGGCTCTTTCTGTGTGTTGGCTTTTGTCACAGGCGGAGGTCACAGCAGTGAACAAGCCAGGAAAGCTGCTGTCGTCAGTGACTTTACATTTTAACTCGGGGCCCAGTAACAAACTAGTGCATATTAAATAGAAAGTCAGAGAGTGAAAGTGTTTTGAAGAAAAACTGTAGGGGCCACGAGATTGAGCCTCCCAGATCTCAAGCTGCAGGGTGGGTAGGTGACGCAGAGCACCGACTGCACTGCGCAATCCATCGCTGTGTTTGCTCTGGAGACCACCCTGCCCGGGGGTGGCTGCCAGCCACAACCAAGGGTGTCAGCGACACTCGAACACTTGAGACTCATCCAAGGGAACCTCTGGCTTGAGTACTCTCTGGAGCTTTACTTCAGTTTCTTTAGATGTGGATTGCAATCCGGGATCCTCCCTCCCGCCCTCCCTCCATCTCTCCCTCCTCTCCTGTTCACTTAGGGGCAGGTCTTCGCTGCAGTTTGACAGCTCTCCTAACCCATCCCCACTCTCTCCCTTTATTTTCTCATGGACATTTCCTCTAATAACAGGCTGCAGTCCTTATTCTGGCCTTTCATCTGAGCTGAGACCAGACTTGGAAGCAGAGAGTGACTTGGAGCAGGGGCTACGTTAGGTCAGTGGTCAGACCTCTAGGGCAGGTGCCATATGACCTGTAAGAGGAGGAGCATTGAGGGCGGAAGGAGGAAGGAAGGGCCCATGTCAAGACTGGAGGCTGGGCTTCGGAGGGGCTGGAGCTGCTGCAGGGAGAGTCAGTTCCCCTCCAACCTGGCTCCCGCCACCTCCCTTCCACCTCAGGGGCTCTAACTTTGCACACATGGTTTCACCTAGGATTTCGTGTGAACAAAGAGTTCTGGTTTTAAAATAAAAATGCTCTAGAGGAACCCTCAGTCTCTGCATTATGTTACGCCTCTGTCAGCCACTGGCCACGAGAACAGGCAGCAGAAGAAATGACCTCTACTTGGAAGCCAGATTGCTCCACAGAGATCCTGGATTAGTGGGAGGCAGGAGCAGATCAGAGGAGCGAGTGTGGGCTAAAGGATTTGACACCCAAAGTCTGGTAGAGAGGGTGAGAACTTGCTAATTCAGGGACAGAAGTCTCAGAGTGGGACATCAGCCAGGGGAGACCAGCATCTACCAAGCAGCCAGAAGGTGGTCAGGCACAAAGGGCCTAGGGTCCAAGGTTGTCTTTCATGTGAGATGGAGAGGAGTTTACAGACGCAGTGGAGGACAACAGTTGTGCCCAAGAAATTTGGCTTCAAAATGTTAAATATTAATGTTGCCCAGAGGGAAGATGACAGAATTCACCTGTTACGAGGGGAGCTGGCATTTCTTTAGTGGTCAGACTTCATTTCCCCCTCCTGAGTTTTCAGGGGAAGGAGAGGCTTGCGGCAGCCATGCACAGGCTGAGCTGGAGAGGAGGCATTGTTTCCAGTCTGTCTTTGAAGGCTGAATCAGGGATGCCAGACCTCCTGATAGGCTAGAGAATAATGGTCCACTGAGATAGAGGGGTTCACAGGTGGATGCAGGAATCCTGGGGTCACGCTTCAGAATTTAGTTTGCTTATAAACTAGAGGTTCAACTACAGTGGTTTAAACATATAAGAATCTCGAGTCTTTTAGAAAATAACCTGAGAGAGGTCGTACGGGGCTGCTAAGGCAGTTCTATGAATT
The DNA here is from genome assembly GCF_048772815.1 of Callospermophilus lateralis. Taxonomy (NCBI): domain Eukaryota; kingdom Metazoa; phylum Chordata; class Mammalia; order Rodentia; family Sciuridae; genus Callospermophilus; species Callospermophilus lateralis. Next base: position 74,820,310 of record NC_135320.1, on the reverse strand, counting down.
ACAAGAGATCCAAGAGCCTATGTCTTCCTGCTCTTCCAGGTGCTCTTCCATCTTCATAGTTCAAGGTGGCTGCTTTAAAATTCCTGACTTTATGTCTAGATTCCAGGCAGCAGGCAGGAGAAATGGAAGACTGGTCCTATTCCTGCTGTGAAGCCATGCTTCATGTCCCATACAACATCTCTATTGTATATCATGCCCAGAACTTGTTTCTGGGAACACCTAGCTATAAGGGAGAAGGAACAATGAATGATAAAGGTTGGCTTTTGTTTCATATGGAAGAAGGGAGATGTTTACTGGGAGACAACTGGCTGTCTGGGTAAATGACAGAAAGTGTGCCTGCCGGAAACAGGATGCAGCGTCCATTCATTCCCAGGATTGTTCATTCACTTTCTCTGGTTCTGGGGACCCAGGAGTGGCACAGTCTTGCCCACAGAGCACCCTCGGTGGGCACAGCAAAGGTAACAGTGTGTGAGGAGTGGTCTAGGTGAGGCACAGTGGGGGACAAACCAATCATTTAGGGCTGATTGGACTAGGGGCCTCTGCACAGAGGACAGGAGGCCTGGGACTTGCAGGAAGAGGATCCTTTGGGGAAAGGGCATTCTAGGCAGGAGGGCTGGCAGCACTGAAAATCCTGCTGGAGTGAAATACTATGGAGGACCTGTTTGGGAACTGCCAGTGCAGCCAGAGCAAAGCTGAAGAATTACTAAGCCGGGCTAGGAGGCCCTTTTGTGTTCTGCTAAAGACAAAAGGATGTGTATGCATGGTCTACCTGGTTTCATTAAAACTGGGAGCCATCTGGGATGTGCAGACTTTACCTGTAGGTACAGGGAATGGCACATGGGTCTGAGCTAATGGGATGTGGGCCGAAGTGACGTGTGCTGGTCCTGAGCCCCAGGAGGCATTATTATTTCTGTTTGTCCCTTTGGGCCCTTTATCAAGAGAAGAACCCAGTTATCGAGGTCCCGTTAGCCTGAACTCCAGAATGAGATACATGGGGCAGACTGGTAATCTAAAGACTTGCCCTAGCCACCTCTCAAAGCTATGAGCAACACCTGCTAGTACACATGGTCACCAGATCCCTCCTTATCCTCTCATACTGTGAGTGCTAGACAAGGGGTGTGGCCCTCCTAACCTTTCTATATATTGGATGACTACAGGGACAGTGGGTGGGAAATGCCACATGAACTGATATTAACCCACAGGAATGTGGATGGGAGACTGGTGCCCAGTGAATGCCAGGCTTGGCTTTTCTCAACCTCAACACACTGGCATTTTGTTTTGGAGGCAGTGTGCTGCATAGAGCATCCCTGGCCTCTACCCACTACACAGTGGCACTCCCTTCTTTTCTAAGTTGTGACAATAAAAAAAACATCTTGAGTCAAATATACTTCATTGTCAAAATCACTTGTGAATCTCTGATTTAGCTGACATGGCTTTAATTGTTTTTAATGACACCATATATGATGCCCCTTGTTGAGCATTTTTAGGAATCCACCAGATTTGGAAATGGTGAATGAGAAACTCAGGACAGAGAGGTGATGTGGCTTGCTAAGTGGCACATTCAGCAGGCGATAGAGCCAAGGCCCAGCCATACGACTCCAGCATCCATACTTTTGACCATACTCCATTCTGCCTCCCCCAGAAGTCCATCTCTGAGGGAATCAGGAAGAGATGCATCCACACACAAGTGTAACTCAGTGGCTTCACTCTGTGTGAGAGTGTTGGTTTGTTCAGTTGCAATTCTAGCCCCTGAGGCATCCATGCACTTGGGAAGAGTCCCCTCAATAGTCACATTTGGTGTTTCCCTCTCACCTGAGCAAAGCTTCCCAGGCTGTAGGGCTCGCTCAGTTTTTGAAGACTTTTCTGGACAACTCAGTCCCACCTAGCGAAGATGTGTTCCTGGACCCTGAGCCTCTTTGCTGATAGAGATAGAAAGCCGTAAGTAGGTTTCCACCCGTTAGTCTAGCAATTCCACTTCTTGGAATTTATCCTGAGTAAGGAATCAAATATGTATACAGAGATTTATGCATAGGATATTTGATTTTAGCATGATTTGCAAAAGCAAACATTGGATAAGATATTGGGCAAATAAATTACAGCATTTCCAGATGGTGGTGTGTTCAACTTGTAGATGAAGGTTTCCTTCCAAGGGAAAAACTTCATGTAATATTATTCTTTGAGAAAAAAAAAACAGAAAGATTTGAATACCATGGAGCATATGATCCCAATTTTGGAAGTTGTGTATATGCGTCACCACGTTATTGAACAAGTAGGGACTTGTAGGATACAACAGAAATGAGCTGTTCTTTTGATTTCCTACTGCTTGCTTTGTAGTTTCTATCTTGATAAATGTGGAGCACGTCCCTGATTTCTTTTGTGAATGATATCTAAGATAAAAAAAAGAGTCACCTGGCCACTCCTTCCACAAAAACGCAGTCCATGTAGTAATTACTATGACTACTCAGGAGCAGGACCATGTCCTCTGAGGTTTTTTTTTTTTTTTTTTTTGAAAATGAACATGTCTTCCCTCCCCAGCTTGGCTGTGTCGGGCTGGCCCCTGAGATGAGAAGGGATCAGTGGGCTGCTGGGTCTCTGCTTTCTGTTTCTGTTCCTCGTTCCCTGGGCTTCCTCTGGCCCCTCCAGGATGGGAAGTGGAAGATTGGAGGATCAGGTGGGAACAGACTTGCCCTGCTGGTGTTTTTCTAGCTTCTGGATTTGACAGCTGACTTGTTTCTCTCCATGGTGGGTTTTTCATGGGTAATTTGCAGCAGCCTCCTCTCCTCTGTTGGTGGGATACCTGTGCTTTGCTTGAACAGGAGCATCTCTTCCCATCGTCCCTCCATCCCTTCTCCCTCTTCACCTGGTGTGCTGGCTCACCTCCTGGGCCAGTTCTGGTCCCTGGGGAAGTGCCTTGTATCCTTTGTCCTGATAGACTTGGGTCAGCAGGCCACCCTCAGCACTGCACCTCTGTCTTACTCTGGTCTCTATGCATCTAGCTGGCCACCAACTCTTGCCCTTTATTTAGGTTCCTTAGGGTGAGTGAGACTCTCAAATCCTGAATCCCCATTTTCTAGGGAATGTGCACTAAGCCTTTCAGGTCTCACTGAAGCCCTTTTGCCTCCTCATGGGGAGTGTGGGAGTCTAGACGCTGGCATCGCTGTCTCCAAATTTGTAATACCAGCCCGTTTCTCTACCTCTCCAACTTCTATTTATTTATTTTTATGTGGTGCTGAGGCTCAAACCCAGCGCCTTGCACATGCTCGGTGAGCACTCTACTGCTGAGCCACAACGCCAGCCCCTCCAACTTCTTTAAGATTCTGGAGGTACAGAGGTTGGGTTTTTTTTTTTTTTTTAATTTTTTCTTTGAGAGAGAGAGAGAGAGAGAGAGAATTCTTTAATATTTATTTATTTATTTATTTTAGTTTTCGACGGACACAACATCTTTGTTTGTATGTGGTGCTGAGGATCGAACCCGGGCCGCACGCATGCCAGGCGAGCGCGCTACCGCTTGAGCCACATCCTCAGCCCCAGAGGTTGGTGTTTTAAAACCTATTCTTGACTACCTCCTCCCTAAGTCTTGGTGGTCTCTTACTGGGCTTAGAAATGGGGAGCAGTTGGCTTTAACTGTGTTGGAACCTCTGCTAACACGGAAGCAAACCAACCCCTGTGTTTTGCTCCAACCCAGAATAAAGAGGCAGATGGCACACTCCCCAGTCTGGCAGAGGCCTCTTGGGGAGAGAGGATGGAGGAGTGAAGATGTGGTCTTCAGGGATCCTTCCAGAGATCTCATGGCAGGCTGGCTGGGAATCAGAGGAAGAATTGAACACATTCCCAGCTGCTGTTGGGGAGATGAGACATCACAAAGCATCATAGTGGTAGACCTTTGCAAGTGTTGTTGATATGTATAAATACAATGACAATAAGTAGGAATGATCAAGGACCAAATCACTTGGAATGAGCTTTATGTCTCAGAAATAAAGAGGTGTAGGGGAAGGGAGGGCGCATGGGGGTAGAAAGACAGTGGAATGAGATGGACATCATTACCCTAAGTACATGTCTGAAGACAAACATGGTGTGAATCTACGTTGTATACAACCAGAGATAGGAAAAAATTGTGCTCTATGTGTGTAATATGAATTGTAATGCATTCAGCTGTCATATGCAACAAATGAAAATTAAAAGGGCATATACAAAAGCATATCACAAAAAGAAAAAAAAATTTAAAGGAGCATCAGCTCATTGCTGCAGAAATGTTGCCAAGGGGAGGCTGATGTGGACTGAAGTCAGGAGAAGATGGCCTTGCTCTCCACTTCCTCAGCCTCTCCTCCTGTACACTTGGCATTTCTTGTTCTCCCAGATGCCACCTTCCAGTGTCCCAAATCCTTGTGGCCGGAGGTAAACTTGTCACCTACTCTTCTTGGCTCCTGGCTTCCTTGTAATTGGGTGGAAGATCCAGGAGGGCAAGGGCTTCTTTGTTTACTCATAGTGCTATTCCTCTCTGGGTCTGGCATATGGAGACACACACACACACACAGGGACACGTGCACACACATGAGTTACTGTTACTATTATTTTGTCCAAGTCATTGAGTGAGTCACTGGCTGAGTCAAGATCAGACTGAGTTTCTGGGTTTCGATGTCAGGAAACCTACCATTTCCTCCCCTGGACTCACCACTCTGGCCTCCCAGTCTCTTGGGCACCAGAAGCTTGGAAAACACTTTGCTGGGTATTCCAGGTCTGCGGGCAATTGTGCCAGATACTGTAAAGGTGATATACTAATTAATCTGAAGGAGGAAATTTCAAGGCAGCACAACATTCAGAGAGTGACATGGATATTTCTATCAAATTAAATATCAGATATTAGCCAGGTGTACTATGGAGCAGAATGTATAACTGAAGGATTTTTAGAACTTGCAGTTTGACCAGAAAATTGTAAAATTGAGGCCAGGAAAGGTGTGGTTGTTGAGGAGATTACCACTATGAAGGAGATGAGAGTACTTTGTGCAGAAACATTAGAAAAGATGGCTCAAGAGCATCTCAGGAATTTGCAAGATAATACTCATCCCCATTGCAAGCTCAAAAAGAAGCAGAATACAACAGACACTAGTATGGCAGTATGTATAAACGTGGCTGTATAACCAATGTGATCCTGAAATCTGTACATGTGGAAAAATAAGAATTCATACCCCATTTGAATCAAATGTATGATATGTCAAAATCATTGTAATGTTTTGAGCAACTAATAATAAAAAAAAAGAAGTAGACGGGGGAAATTCCTTTGATAAAAGACCATACACCCTGCTAACACAGAGGGTCTTGGGGAGTTATTCTACCATGCCCAGCTACCCAGGCACTCAGAGGCTGCAGCAGCGCTGATTCCAGGAACTCAGCTACTGCTTGAACTGGCAGCAGGTCTTGGCATAATCCATGTGGTGCTGGTTCTGTGGAATGCAGGATGCTGGGGTTAGGTAGTCATGGAGGCTTCCACCAGGATTTCAAAGGGAGGCCTGAGATGCCAAAGTGCAGCAGGGTCAGAATCTCTGCAGGCTCCCCCTGAGGGCAATGTGTGAATCTGTGAAGGTGAAGTCGAAGTTGGCATGGAGAATCCAGAAGTTATGAGAAGTCAGGAATGTGGCATAGCAGAGCTACTGGCTGTGAAGAGAGCCGGCTAAAAGAAAGTCCATGTGCACAGCAACTGGCAAGGTCAAAGGGTCAGGGATGCCCAAATCATTTGGATAACACCCTGCTCAGCTGTGTCTGAGATGCTGTACACAGAGTTACAGGTAAAGTTATAGGACCTGTTTGCAAGGCTAGATTTTTGTCTTGTTTTTGTCCCATCACTTCTTTATATATCCGTGTTTTAGTCGGCTTTTTCACTGCTGTGATTAAAGACATAACCAGTGTGATTGTATGGGGAGTGTGGTATGTTTATTTAAGGGCTCATGGTTTCATAGATCTTAGTCCATAGAAGGCCAGCTCCATTCCTTAAGGCTCCAGGTGAGGCAGGACATCACAGCGGAAGAGTGTGGCAGGGGGAAGCAGCTCCCATGGTGATCAGAAAGCAGAGAGACAGGGGTGGGGGGAGGGAGAGAGAGGGGCACCACAGGCCAGATACAAATACATACCCCAAAGCCATCCCCCAATTTCACCTCCTCCAGCCACACCCTACCACTTAAATTACCATTCAGTTATTCCCTATTAGGGAATTAATTCATTGATTGGATTAAGACTCTTACAACCCAGTCATTTCTCCTCTGAACCTTCTTGCATTGTCTCACACATGAGCTTTGGGGGGACACCTCACATCTAAACCATAACAGCCCACATTCCTTCCTTGTGGAGTGGAAACGTTTACTTTGTACCACTGTATATTGGATATTTGTAACTTGCTTGGCAAATGGCTAGGCATTTGCTTGGAGTCTCAGATGAGACTTTGGACTTCGACTTTTGGGCGATGCTGGAACTGTTAAGACTGTAAGGACTCCTGAAGGTAAACTAAGCACATTTTGGGTATGAGCTTCTGGGGGCCAGGGCAGATGCTGTGTTTTGGACATGAGATGCACCCTAAAAGCTCCTCTGTTGGTACAGGAATAGTCAGAGGTGATATGTTGATCAGATTGTGAGAGCTGTGACCTAATCAGTCCTTACTAGTTTGAATGGGCTGAGTGGTAAGTGTAGACATGTCAGGTGTAACTGGAGGAGGCGTGTCACTGGGGGCATGCACCAGAGGGCTGTCTTCCCTGTGGCCCCTTCCTCCTCCTCCTCTTCCTCCTTCTCTCTCCATTTCCCTCCCCTCCCCCCCTTCTTCGCAGTCACCAGAAATGGACGCTCTGTCATGCCCTTTCACCATGATGTTCCACTCCCCTTGGTCCCAGAGCAATGGAGTCAGCTGACTGTGAGCTAAACCTCTAGAACCAGGAGCTAAAATTAATGAGTCCTCCTCTAACTTGTTCTTGTTGGGTATTTTGGTAACAGTGACGGAAAGCTGACTAACACACCAGGTGACCTGGGATGATGACTACATAGTCCTCACCGTCTGAGGACACACAGCTTCCTAGAAGGCGTGGAGGAACGCCTAATTCACCTGGGAGACTGGGAACTTGCCATGGTGAGGTGGGACCTCCTGAGGCTGGAGTAGATTCAGACCTCTCTCCAGCTGGCCCGAGTGGTGGCTCCCTGGTGGTCACCTCTGCTATGAAGCCAGACGCTTACACTTGAGCATCACTCCCTTCCCTGAACCTTGGTTTCCATCCATAAAATAAGAGGGTCTGAAAGTTTCTATTTTAAAATAGTGACTTAAAATGATGGCCTCATCCCTGCACAGTACTGGCAGAGAGGTGGGGCTCTGATCAAGCTCGTGGGCAGGCCTTTGCTTTCCTCACAGAAAGCTAACTTGGGGCTGCACTCCCACACCCAGCATCCAAGCCCAGGTCTGCCTGAATCACAGACCAAAAGCTCTTTCGGGGGGGAGGGCGGCTGGAACAGAAGTGTCGGCCTGCACAGCAGGACCAGCGCTGGGTGGCCAGCAAAATGCAGCCATCTCCTCGGGCTGCCTTTTCCCTGTCTCCCCAGAGAACCTTGATTCCAAGAGCTCTGAGCTAGATGTAAAGTCTCAAATACAAACAAAATGTGGACAGGTTCTTTGCCAGAATGTAACATGAATGACTTCTAGTCCAATTTCCACATGAAAACAGTCTGCATTCCTGTTAGCATCTTAATCTTCTGACCTCTAACTAGAGTCATCCTTTAAGCTAGGCTTCTTCAGCCTGTATCTCCAAACTTGTCCAAATTCTCCCTGCAAATCATTTCCAAAGGCCTCTAAACCTTTGGTCAGGTTAGTCACAGCAATGACCCCACTTCTTGGTACCAATTTCTGTGTTAGCTTCATCTCACTGTGACAAAAAGACCTGACAAGAACAACTTAGGAGAGGAAAAGTTTATTTTGGCTCATGGTTCCAGAGGTGTAGTGTGTGGTCAGCTGACTTCATTGCTCTGGGCCCAAGGTGAGGCAGAACATCATGGTGGAAGGGTGTGGCAGAGAGAGATGCTCCATTTGTGACAGCCAGGAAGCAGGGAGGAGGGGAGAGGAAGGGGCTGTAGGGAGAACGAACCCTTCCAGGATACACTTCCAGTGACCTACTTCTTCTAGTCACATCCCACCAGCCTGTGTCATCACTAAACTAGGAAGGATTGATTAGGTTTCAGTTACAGCTCTCACAATCCAATTATTTCACCTCTGAATATTCCTGCATTAACATGGAACTTTTGGGGGCACCTATATCCAAACCATTACACGAGGAGAGAGCCCTATGTGGTCCCATAAGTATCCTAGGGCAGGGCTGGGGCTCTGGTATCAGGGCTGAAGTCAGACTTTTCTCTTCCCATTAGTCCTCCTCCTCCTCCTCCTCTGTCTCTCCGATTCCATATCCCTAAGTGTCAGAAGGCTGAGCAGTTTCTGCAGAGGATGCTACTCTGTTAGTTCTAGGAGGTTGGCCCTGGTAGGGGATGGTCAATTTCTGGCCAGTTTCCCTATGTGAAGTATAACTGGAAAAAATAGTTTAGAAGAGTGCTATCAAAAACAAAACAAAACAAAACAAACAAACAAACAAACAAAAACACAATGTGCACTACCGGTTATTTTGGTGGGGTTCTTTTTTTTTTTTTTTTGTCTTTTTTGGAACTGGGGGTCGAACCCAGGGCTTTGCGAATACAAGGCAGAGGCTTTGCCACTGAGCTACATCCCAGCTCACTACCAGTTATTTTGAATTCACCAGTTAGCCACATTGCTAGTCAGCTTTTGCATTGCTGTGACTGAAAAACCCAACAAGAACAATTTTAGATGAGGAAAAGTTTATTTTAGGGGCTCACAGTTTCAAAGATCTCAGTCCATACACAGCCAGCTCCATTCCTTGGGGCTCCAGGGGAGACCGAGCATCATGGCAGAAGTGTGTGGTGGAGGGAAGTGGCTGGGAAGAGGGCTCTAGGAAGCAGAGGGGGACTCCAGTCACCAGGAACAAAATGTATTCCCCAAAGACATATCCCAGGGACCCACCTCTTCCAGCCACACCCCACTTGCCTTCAATTACCCCTTAGTTAATCCCTATCAGGGGATGAATTCACTGATTGGGTTAAGGCTCTCATAACCCAATCATTTCACCTCTAAACCTGTTTACATTCTCACACATGAGTTTTTTTGGGGTCACCTCTCATCCAAACTGTAACACCACCTTATTAAAAAAAAAAGAAACAGGTAACATACATTTTAATAATATACATAACCTAAGATATTGAAATTATGACTTCTGCATGTCATCAATAAAAACAGTTATGAATGAGGTATTTTGCACTTTTGGACTAACTGTTCAAAATATGCTGGTCTTTCGTCTTACAGCACATCTCAATTTGTACTCTAAATTTTCACAGGAAACATTTGACCTGCATTTTGATTTTATGAAATTTACATTGGAAAAATAGCACGCCTTGCAAATTCCAAACACACTTAAAGTTTTCCAATAACCGAATTGTGTCTGTTTTTGAATTTACACTTAAATTAATCGAAATAAAAAGTTTTGGTCCTCAGCCACTCTAGACCCTTGAGAGCCCCAGGCTGTAGGAGGAGGCGGGGTGGGAGCGGAGGGAGGAGGTGACTGAGCCAGGGGAGAAAGATCTGGGGCTCTACAGGCTGGTGCAGCTTCACTCATCTTTTAAGGGGGGGTCCAAATACACACATCACTCATTTACCTCAAGACCAGGGGCTGAAGACAGGTGTCAGTCATGGTGGAAGCTCAGCCAGCCTTTGGTAGAGTGTTGAGTGAGATTTCGCTTCTCTCCATTTTCAGCACTGTGGGGGAAGTTTGTGTATCACAGTCTTTCTTTCCTGGCGGGGACCTGGAGACTCTGGGCAGAGGAACACTAAAGGACTGTCAGGCAGGTGGGGAAGCCCATTGAGCAGCCAGAGGGAGGAGATGCTCCCCCTACTGGACGTTGGAGGAACAGCAGCGCATGCTGGTGGATGCGCAGGGGTTGGCAGCCTGTCCTTATAGGCGACATGAGGATCCTGATGGAAGGGGGTGGGCAGGAGTGGGGGAAAGGCTGCATGCTCTGTGGGTTTCTGTGTTTTGGAACACAGAGTCCCTTGAGTCCCTTAACTTTGAAGCATATAAATGTTATGGCAGAAAGGAATCTTAGAAAGTGAGAGTAAGATTATTTAATAAAATTCTGCGGTTTCCAAACTCAAAACAAAAGTTATTTATTTTTGGACTTAGCCAACAAATATTTGGTGGGGATCTGCAATCACCATATTCAGAAAGACCTCACACATAAAATGCACATTTTCAAAAAGTGATACAGTCTGTTCATGGGTCTCTTCTAAAATATTGAAGAACAGAAAGCAATAATGTACAGAGTAAAAAAAAATTCAAACTGTACCAAAAGTTATGCAATGGAAAGTAGAAGTCCCCTCTTCCTCCCTTGAACACCTTTTTAAAATGTTTAAAGCACTTGGCATTTACTAGCTGTTCAATAAATGTTAGTTGGCTATAGATAAATGCTGAAGGTGAGGCATGAAACTAACAGCAATAAAACGTGCTAGTAAACTGAGAGCCAGGGGAGGGCTAGGGCCAGTGGGCCATAGGAGGAGGTGCAGGTGCCAGGTCGAGTCATGCTGCGTGGCAGTTTGATTGCTTTGAGACTCATTTTATCCAAACACTCCACCCAGCTGGGCCTGTAATCCCAGTGCTCAGGAGAAGGAGGAAGGAAGGTCAAAGCTAGCCTTAGCAATTTAATGAGGCCTTCAGCAATTTAGCAGGACCCTGTCTCAACATAAAACATAAAAAAAGGGCTGAGGATGTGGTTTAGCCGTTAATTGTCCCTGGGCTCAATCCCTGGTACCAAAACAAAATCAAAAACAAAACATAAATCATACAAAAGTCTCCACCCCACAGTTAGGGTGCTCGGAGCGTGTTACTCGGGAACCCTCGGGAAGCAGAGTACCTGTGGTGGTGAGGCAGACAGGGACTTTGCTTTTTGAGGCCCATGGACAGAAAATGGATATAGGAGTTACTCTTGGATGTGACAGACAGGTCCTAGGAATGGAGAAGCTATGGACTCTGTTCTGTGCTTGGCAGCCAGTCCAAGTGACCTTGGGCCAATTAAATCCAACCAATGTTCGGGCTAGTGGAGGGGGATCCCTAAGAGAGGCAGACTTTGTCCTCAAAGAGAGTGTTGGGGGGTGTCATAGAGGTCAGAACATAAAGGGGGCTGCGGCAAGTTTCCATGGAGTCCAAAGGAAGGATCAGCAAACAGCAGCCTGCAGGTCAAACATGACCCATGGCCTGTATTTTTTTTAAAAATAGACTTTATTTTTAAGAGAAATTTTAGGTTTACAGGGAAATTGAGAGGAAGGGGCAGAGATTTCACATAGGTTTCCTAGCCTCACATTGGCCTCCTCCGTTTTCAACTTCCCCCAGGGGAGCGGAACATTTGTTACATCTACCGAACTCCATCACCACATCATCACTCAAAGGTTCACATTAGGGTTCACCCTGGGTGTTGTCCGTTCAGTGGGTTTAGCTAAATGTAAAATCATGTGTATCCAACATGATAGTACCCTGCAGAGTAGTTCACTGTGTAAAAATTCTCCTTGCTCTGCCTATCCACCCCTCCCACCCCACTAACCCCTGGCAACCAAGGATCTTTTAACTCTCTCCACAGTTTTGCCTTTTCCAGAATGTTGTATTGTTGGAAGGCTACGGTAGACAGTCTTTTTAAGTTAGCTTCTTTTTCTTAGTAATATGCATTTAACTTTCCTCTTTGTCTTTTCGTGGCATGATAGTTCCTTTCAGTGCTGAATAATATTCCATTGTCTGGATGTACCACAGTTTATTTATCCGTCACTTCCTGAAGCCCATCTGGGTTGCTTCCAAGTTTTGATAATATGAAAAAAGCTGCTCTGAACATCTGTGTTCAGGTTTTCGTGTGGACATAAGCTTTCAGCTCCTTTGGGTAAATGCCAAGTAGCACGACTGCTGGATGACATGGTAAGTGTATGTTTAGATTTCTAAGAGACTGCCAAGCTGTCTTCCAAAGTGGCTGTACCACTTTGCATACCCAGCAGCAGCAACTGGGGACGTGGCACATCCTCACCAGCGATTGGCATGGTCAGTGCTCTGGATTTTGGTCTATTTTCGTGAGTAGTGGGGTGGGCACCCAGCCATGCTCATTTGTTTCTGGGTTGTCTGTCGCTGCTTGCCTGCTGTAGCAGCAGAGCCGAGAGGTCCTGACAGAGACAGATGGATCTTTACCTCCTGGCCTTTTACAGAAGAGCCTTGCTACTTGCAGTAGATGAGGTGAGGGTATGGAGTGGCTTCTTGGAATGGGGAGATGAAGGAAGGGTGACTCCAGGTACAAGAAGCAGCCTGAGCTGGACGTGATGGCATGCCCCGTGTAGGGGGCAGATAGGACACCGGGGTTCAGCCTTCCAGCCTTGTCCCAGCTCTGAGTCACGTGGCGCTGGGTCAGTATTTCCAGAGAGAGAGGATGACGGAGCTGGCGTTTGGAGGTGCTTTGAGCAAAACAGGAGAAGGACTCATCCGTGGAGACTCTGCTTTCCATTTTAGTGTCCAGAGGACACAACTTTTCTGTTTTTCTTTCTTTTTTTCTTATTTTAAAAAAATTCTAGCCAGGGCTGCCAAGTTCCTTCTTCTTCTTTGAAAACAAAAGAAAAGAGAGAACCAGTCATGCCACTGGAACTGTAAACGTATTTGCTTAAAGAAATTTGTTTCCTTCTTTTTAAAATAGGTCATACACTCTCACGGGGCAAAATCGAACAAGTTTCAAGGATGTACCAAAAGTAAAAATAAATAAATAAATAAACAAACCCCTACTACTCTCCTACTCTCTTGCATCCCTGTTCTTCACCCCAGAGGTGACCAGTGGCGCCATGTTCTCGCACTCTACAGCCTTCTACATGTGTTTTCTCTAGGTACAAGTACTTGGCCATATGTCCTTGTTAATATACCTACTACATTGTTCCCTTTAACACAAATGACTCCATATATATAATTTTGCACTTTGTCTCCCTGCTCCCCAGTGACATTTTTGGAACGTGTTTCACATCATGCACCCAGAACCTCGGTGTTCTTTTCTTGGCTGCATAGTCTTCGTCATGTGGATGTGCTACGAGGGTATGTTTGGGTGTCCTAGGGGCAAGTCAAAGCCATTGCTCTCTTGCCCCTTTCTTGCCAGCAATGAGTCCTGGGTAGCATTGCTGGGTTCAGGGCACAAGGTCGATAGCAATGAGTCTGTAGAAGTTCTTGGTGGTTGGTGGCTTTGAAAGGGCCCTTCATGGTCCTCGGTAGGTGGAGCCAGGGGGAGAAGAGCAGTTACCAGGAAGCACACTGGCAGGGAACTTCTGCCTGGTCTGGCCACTGAGGTGGGGTTTGGATGTCTGCTTGAGGGTGTCCCTGTCCTCGTGATCACCTTGCTTCAGGCTGCTGGTGGGAAAAGGACCTGTGGCTGGAAACTGAAGGCGTCAGGATTGCTCTATTTAGTGGAGGAAGGAAGGTTCTACGATGGTGGTGGTATCTGGCAGATTTATTAGTCATGGCTGTTTGATCGAATATTACAAATACCTGTCTTGAACTAGATCAGGCAAAAAAGGAGGATTTGTGGGTTCCTGTAGGTAAACAAGGAAACGCAGGAGTGGCGGGAGACCCCGCTTGCCTGCCCGTTGTTATCTGTACCACTGTCTTCTCACTGAGCCCTTTTCTGAACACATCAAATCGTATGGGGTGGGATTTCTGGGAATACATTCTCTTTCTGATGAAAAGGGACACGCTCTGCTGGCATCCACTTTTCCCTCTTCCTGCCTGGAATGATAAGGAGAGTGGAGAAAATGGTCTTTGATGTCATCATGGAGCCAGCAAACCAGATCTTTCCTGCTGCCCTTTGATCACTTTCTACCCAAGAAAAACAAACTCTTTGGATATGGCCTGGAGTTGAGCTCTGGATACACCCAGTCGAACACAGGCACAGGCCTAATGCAGGGCAACCGGATTCTAGGATTTGCATAGTGTAAAGTCTGTCCATCTTTTTCTTTCCAGTTTACTATTCCCGAATCTCTCCCAAGGCAAGAGACCTGGTCCCAGCAGCTCTGGAATCTACTCCAACAGCGTCCAACAGCATCCAGTCTAGGGGCAATTGGGAGCTACCCCTCTGATTGCAAATGGGGTGACATCCAGGGAAGAAATCTGATTGGTATGACTTGGAGGATACTCCTTGAGCTGATTCCTGTGGACAAAAGGAGGGGGTAACACCACCAGCCAGGTCTCATCCGTCCAGTCCTACCAGAAACAGGAGTATGTGTGTGTGTGCGTGTGTGTGTGTGTGTGTGTGTGTGTGTGTGTGTGTGTGTGGTGGGGGGCACTCTCCTAAAGGAGGAGAGGGAAAACTTTTACCAGGAGTGGGAAAGACAGGCGGGCAAGAGGAAGCAGCTGGCTGTCCAGCTGCATCGATGGCAGAGACACGTGGAGAGGAGGGGCCAGGGGATTATCCCCTCCCTACAAACGCATTTGCTGACAGCCTGACTCTTCTCTCCACCACGCAGACTGTGTCCCTTATCCTCACTGTAGGTCGCGTGGGGCATATTACTGTCTGTTTCCTCCTGACAGCTTCAAAGGTAGACACGGACACTCCATCTGCCTGATTCTGTATCCCTCCTGCCCGTCCCTAGCACAGAGTGCTAATTCACTAGATGAATGAAAAGAAGGAGGGAAGGGTAAAGTCGGAGAGGAAGGAAGTCAGGGGGAAGACTCTTTTGTTCAGCTGCAGTCTTGGGTGTGTGATGAAGACCCAGCAGATCCCAGGTGGGCTAGGGCTAAATTTGAGTGGGATCTTGAATGTTAGGCCCAGTTTGTGCAGATAAAGCAGGGACCCATTGAAAGCTTTTTTAGATTTTTATTTATTTTAATTTTTTATTTTTCTTTAACGATGCTGACATTTTAAAAATTTGATCTAATTAGTTATACATGATGGTGAAATGCGTTTTGACACACTGTACACAGATGGAGCATAACTTCTCATTCCTCTGGCTGTATGTGGTGCCGTGTCACACCAGTGGTGTATCATACAAGCTTTTGAGCAGAGAAAGACATATCAGAACTGCTGGGCTCCTGAGCCTGTCCCTTTGACCCCTGGCTGCTATCAGTCCCTATTTTCCACTCTCTGGCTTCTCTGTGATCCTTCTTGGTCTGGTATTGCATCGGTCTTGAATACCTTTGATCCAGGTTACCCATCCTACTTCTCCTCTCTCCACCTCCTTCACCAATCAGTTCCGAGCTGACTTTGGCCTTGGCTTGCTGGTGGAGAGGACGGTTTCCCCTGATTGGTGCAACCGCGTGTCCTTCCAAAGAAGAGGCCACCGGAGAAGCTCTTGGCTGCCCTCTCCTGGGAACAAGTGGATATAGCCACCTGCTCATCTGGAATTGATAGAACCCCCCTGTGATTTTATGTATCCACCTAAGATTTTTCTTTTGAGTGCCTATCATGTGTTTGGGTTTGTCTGGTGTATAGGATGCTTCTGAATTCCCATTGGTATCAATATTTTTCTTTGTGGGATCTAAGTGCTACGAAAATGTCAGAACACTTAATTTGGTTAATTTACCTACAGAGTCTGTTTTTATGTCTGAAGCGAGGTCACTTTGGTTTTGAAAGCCGTGGAAGAGGTAATGTGTTGGGGCTTTATAAATATGTAAGCCTTACATATTTACATCCCCCTGGAGAGCGTCTTCCTCTGTAAATCACACTCTGATGCCTTCATCAAAGTACAGAGGTTCTCAAACATTTTTTAAAAAATTTACAATAGAATCAATGCAATGTCCTAATTAATGATTTTGCTAAGAGGTAATTGCTGTTTCCAGAGATTTCAGGCTTGTAACACAGATGAAAAATCACTGTGAGACTTTTTTTTTTTGGTTTTGATCTCATAAAATGATAGATACACATCTCAGCAGAACACGTGACTGGCTCGTTGGCCTCACTGTGGGTGACAGAAGTAATTGTTTCTGAACAAATCGTTTTTGTCAGGCCAAAAGCTAATTGCCTCCACATTTTGGTGGGCAGACTCCCACTCACACATCTGGGTGGACCCTGCAGTCTCTTCACCGGGTCAACAGCACACTTCCTGGGTGCACGCTTCCTTTTCTCCACAAGTTCAAATCCAGCCTGTCTTTCAAGACCTGTTTTCATCTCTTTTCTCTGAGATCCCTTCTCTGCCTCATGATCTCTTTTTCTTCTCAATGACACTGCAGTAGTTTTGGGCATTTATTTAGCAAAAGTCATGTGTTATTTTGTGACATCTTTTTTTTTCTTTTTAATGAAACATTATTTATACATTTGTACTGTTATTTAACTTTCCAGAAGTTTATGTCCCATGTCTTCCTTTGAAAGATAAGACTTTTTAATGCCAGGGACTCTGTCTTACATTTGGTTGTTTACACCACAGAATGTGCAATGCCTATTACTATATATTCAATAGATGAGCAGCAAGTGCCGCTGATTGATGGATTGTCGTATCATTTGCCTATCCTAGCTCTAATTAGTATACTTGCTTGAGAAATTATTTACAAAAGACAGATTGGCCTAGGCCATCATTAACACTTCTCTGAAATATTTTCATGCATTTCGATGCTTTGCAAAATGTATTGCCCAAATGGCGCTATGTGTCTATGTGTGCACATAACAAAGGAAGCCAAATCAAAACCATCCTTTTAATTTATTGATGATGCATGATCACTTAAAAATTCATTTTTAATCTTCATCAAAGTTATACATGTGCATACTTTTCAGGGTCAACTAATTTCAAAGGGTATAATGAAAAACAGCATCCATAGTGCCTTCCCATTTCTTGCAGTTGGTTCTCCTTTTACCTTCATCCCAGGGACTCCCTTTGCTCTCTCTCTTTCTTATTCCACAGACTCTATCTCTTCTTATTTCTTGGTTTGCATCCTAATTTTAGATAAACAATCTTTCTAATAGCTTCCTGAGATGGGGTTCATGGCAGGCAAATATTTTGAGACCTGTATTAGTCCATTTTCAGTTGTTATAACAAAATACCAGAGGCTGGATACTTTATAAAAAACAAAGGATCACTTAACTCACCATTCTGGAGGTTTGAGAGCATGGCACCAGCAACTCCTTGGCCATTTTGGCTGCGTCACAGACAACTTGGCAGATGGCATGGTGGGAACGTGTGAAAAGAGGGAGATCATGGGAAGAGAGAAAGCCAGATTCTGGAGAGGGGCCAGTCTTGCTCTTTTTATAGCAGCCTATTCTCCTAACAACTTCAAGACCAGTATTAATCCCTCCCGAGGGCAGGGCCCCCAGCAACATCACCACCTCCCACCAGTTCTTCCCCCTCAGCATGGCCACACTGGAGACCAAGCTTCCAACACAAAAACCCTCAGGAGGCAGAACACATCTAAATCATAGGAAGTCTGCAGTGTCTGAACTGTTTGTATTCCACTCTAATATTTAATTGCTAATTTTGACCGGCATAGAATTTAGGCTGGAAATGATTTTCTATCAAACTCTGAAGTCATTGCTACATTATCTTTTAGTTTCTAGGGTAACTATTGAGAGATCCATGGTCATCCTGATCTTTTGAGTAATATATATATATTTTTTCTGAAAAATCCTAAGATCGTCTCTTTGTCTCTATTGTTCTGGAAATTCAAAATGATGAGCTTTTGTATGCCCCTATCTTGATCTATGGTACACGGTATTTAATGTACCTTTTCATTCTAGAAACTCAGGTCCTCCATTATTGGGAGAGTTCTAGGATTATTTCTTAGATCTTTTATTTTACAAGTTCTCTTTTTCTGAAACTTCAGTCAAATGTTCAACTCCTAATTTTCTGTTTTTCTTTTGTCTTTTGTTTCATATCTTCTGTCTCTTTGAATTTTCACTCTACTTTCTAAGAGAACTTTATCTTCTGCCTTGTCTATTGAAATTTTCTTTGTTTCATAGTTTGAATTTCTAAGCACTTTATTTTATTCTACAATTGTTTTCTTTCTCTGGCGTGTACTTTCAACTTTAATAACTACAAGAACTTCTATTGGCTGAGGATGTTAATGGCACTTTCCTTTTGAAATTTGTTTGTTTATCTTCCTGCCGAGTATTCTAGAAGTTGTCCGATCCCCAATGTTTTGGCCTCTATGTTTCTTCAAGGTAGAAAATTTCCTCAGAGGACTAGCGACCACTGGCTAAGGCTCACATTTTGACACGGGGCTCTTAAAAGCTAATTGGAAGCGTAGTGTGTTGGGGTGGAACTCGTTAACTGTGGACGTCACTATTTGTGAGGAGATTTGGTTGGTCTGATTCTTCAGGGGGATTCTGCTGTCAGCATTTCTAAGCCTTTTTTTGAGTACATAGATGTTCTAATACAGGTGTGCTCCTGTCTCTGGCAGGGGGTGGTAAGTCCAGCTCCCTGTGTTCTGGGGGCTAAGGAAGGGTTCTTCTTGTTCCCTATGGGGATTCTCAGTGCATCTTCCTGTTTCCAGAGCTTGGTCCCTGCCTCCAGCAATGCCTCATGTGTCCCACTGAGCCCGATCCTTTCCAGGTCGTAACCATCCAGTCCCTTGGATTGGGGAAGGGGCAGGATGGGAGTCTGGGGAGGGTTTACTATTTCTTAAACCAATCACGTATGAACAGACTCAGTTTCACACCAATGTCTGGTGGTACTCTGGACTCTAATAGTTGGGTTGCGTCTTGAAGTGTTTTGAGTCAGGCTTCTTAGGGCTAGATGAGCTTCCACCGTTCCTCTGTTCTAGGTCTCCAGATTTTATCCCATCATGTTCTTTCCTGTTATCTTTGTCATTGAAGTTTGCTGACTTAAAAAAAAAAATCCTTTACTGTGATTTTTATTGGGATGTCTGGAGGGAGCAGAATGAATGTGTATGTTCAATCTACCACCTTTACCTGCATGTCTGTAATATTCTCTTATAGCACTCAATGATTTTATGAAAAGAGTGAGATGATGTTTTGGCATTTGACTCTAAGGAACTGGAGCAATATTTGCAGAATTGATAACAGATGCTGGAAGTTGGAGCCGCTGCCTATTATTCTCTTGGATTAAAACAGAGAGCCCCAGAGAGAATTAGTAAGTGGGACATCTTATGAATGCTTAATCAAAGTTTGGATTCCATTTTATACTTAGAGAAGGAGAATGAGGATGGTCTGTATTTAGTTAGTAGTGCACTGCAATTTTGCAGAGATGTTATGCCAAGAGCCCAGGTAGGGTTTACAGGGGAGCTGGGAACCATCAGTCTTTGCTCTGTAGGTGGAGAATAATGCCATGGTGCCTGCAGACTTCATTCAGCCCGGTTTGGATTTTGAGATAATAACTAATACCCAAGGATCTTTTATCCCTTTTTTTGTGGGCCAGGGTGGAAATTTCAACCACAGGAATTGTGACTTTGGGCCTATGCTTCTGAGTGTCAGGAAAACACTTGTGAAAGTGGTTAGGAAGAGCTTTATATAAAAGTTTCCTAATCAGCATCCCAGTGCAGGAAAGGAAAAAGAAATTACATCTAGGGACATCTATTGTTCATTTTGTTGGAATTTACGATGGCTCTGACCTACTTCTGTCCTTACCACCACCACCAACTCCACTTACAATGGCCACCATTTCTTTAGCACCTATTAGATTTCAAGCACCCTTCTCAGTACCTAGCATGCTGCCCTCATTTGATTCAGTCAATCTTCCTGTTTCCAGAGCTTCATCCCTGCCACCAACAATGCCTCATGCCTGAAGCAGATGTTCACGTCAGCTGCACAGGCAGTCAATCAAATAACAATAGCATTATTATTGAAAGATTACTGGGACATGCCATCCTCCAAGTTCTTCATGTGCACAGCCAATTTCAGCCTCACGACAGCCCACGGGATTGGTTCTTCATGATCACTGCTTAACCTGTGAGGAATCTGAGCCTTGGAAGGTTGGGGGATGTTTCTCGGGTCAGATCTGGAAGACTGGGAGATGGCCCAGGTTGGCATTAGGCTTTCTACTCTACGAATGAGAAAAAGTATCTTCATTCGACTGATTCAATAGGAGAAAAGGACGTACAACTTTTGGGGGGAACATAGTAATAGAAAGGCGAGGTAAAGGCCATCAGAGACAAAGTTTAATTCTCTCAGAAATGGATCAAAGAATATTTGGCTTCTCCAATAAGATACCAATAATTTGATCTAATATTTTTATAACTCTTGCTTGTTCAGAAGGCCTATTTACATTCATATAACCCTATACAATGGGCAATTCAGGGAATATTATCTCCATTTTATAGAAGAAGAAACTGAATTCAGAAAAGTGAATACAGACAGTAAAGGAGAGAATCACATTCGTTCATTGATCTGTTTAGTCAATAGACATTTTTTAGGTCTATCAGATACCTGGTCGTGTTTCATGATCTCATTTATCCTTGCAAAACATCCCTCTAGCTAACATGTGGAGAAGTTCCTGAGTGGGTGGAGGGGGGTCCCTGACAGGGAGGTGGGGAGTAGCCAGGGTGAGCGGATGCTGCAGTAACATGCTTCATGATTGGTCGCTCTGTTCCACATCCTTCCACTCTAGGATCTGGGTTGATGGAGCAGCTCCATCTGGAACATGGCTGGGTTCATGGCAGAGATAAAGGAGATCGTGTGAATCATGCTGATTCTGAACTCTTCTGCCTGGAAGTGACAAACATCGCACTTCATTGGCTAAAGCAAGTCACCTGGCAAGCCTAGCGTCAATGAGGGTGGGAAGCATAAACCTCTCCAAGAGGAGCAGCGAATACAGGTGGTTCTTGACTTATCGTGGCTCGACTTACAGTGTTTGACTTTGTGTGGAAGTGATTTGCATTCAGTGGAAACTCTACTTGGAGTCACACCATTCATGTCGTCATACATGTACTTAGGTTAATGACGTCCATCTCATTCCACTATCTTTCCTATCCCCATTCTCCCTCCCTTCTCCTGCCTCCCCTTTGCTCTATCTAGAGATTGTTGAATCCTCCCATGCTCCTCCTCCAACCTCATTATGAATCAGCTTCCTTATATCAGAGAAAACATTGGGCATTTGGTTTTCTGGGATTGGCTAACTTCACTTAGCATTATCTTCTCCAGCTCCATCCATTTGCCTGCAAATGCCATGATTTTATTATCTTTTAATGCAGAATAGTATTCCTTTGTGTATACATACCACATTTTCTTTATCCATTCATCAACTAATGGGCATCTAGGTTGGTTCCGCAGTTTTGCTATTGTGAATTGTGCCGCTATAAACATTGATGTGGCTGTGTCCCTGTAGTATACTGTTTTTAATTCCTTTGGGTATAGACTGAGGAGTGAGATAAATGGGTCAAAAGGCGGTTCCATTCCCAGTTTTCCAAGGACTCTCCATACTGCTTTCCATGTTGGCTGCACTAATTTGCAATCCCATCAGCAATGTATGAGTGTGCCTTTTCCCCACATCCTTGCCAACACTTATTGTTGTTTGTATTCTCTTTTTTTAATTTTTGATTCTTTTTTTTATTATTAGTTGTTCAAAACATTACAAAACTCTTGACATATCATATTTTATACATTTGATTCAAGCAGATTATGAACTCCCATTTTTATCCTGTTTTACTTAATGCAGATTCACATCGGTTCCACATCCACTTTTTTACATACTGCCATACTAGTGTCTGTTGTATTCTGCTGCCCTTCCTATCCTCTACTATCCCCTCTCCTCTCCCCTTTCCTCCCCTCCCCCTCTTCCCATCTTCTCTCTCTACCCCATCTACTGTAATTCATTTCTCTCTCTTGTTTTTTCCCCTTTCCCCTCACTTCCTCTTATATGTATTTTTGTATAACAATGAGGGTCTCCTTCCTTTACCATGCAATTTCCCTTCTCTCTCTCTTTCCCTCCCCCCTCTCGATCCTGTTTAATGGTGATCTTCTTCTCATGCTCTTCCTCCCTACTCTGTTCTTAGTTGCTCACCTTATATCAAAGATGACATTTGGCATTTGTTTTTTAGGGATTGGCTAGCTTCACTTAGCATAATCTGCTCTAGTGCCATCCATTTCCCTGCAAATTCCATGATTTTGTCATTTTTTAGTGCAGAGTAATACTCCATTGTGTATAAATGCCACATTTTTTTTTTTTATCCATTCATCTATTGAAGGGCATCTAGGTTGGTTCCACAGTCTAGCTATTGTGAATTGTGCTGCTATGAACATTGATGTAGCAGTACCCCTATAGTTCGCTCTTTTAAGGTCTTTAGGGAATAGTCCGAGAAGGGCAATAGCTGGGTCAAATGGTGGTTCCATTCCCATGTTTGTATTCTCAATAGCTGCCATTCTGTGTATGTATGAAGACATGAATGATGTGACTCTACTTTGTGTACAATCAGAGATAGGAAAAATTGTGCTCTATATGTATAATATGAATTGTAATGCATTCTGCTGTCATATATAGCAAATTAGAATAAAAAAATAAAAAAGAAACTGTACTTTGAATTTGTATCTTTTCCTGGGGCTGAATTATGTCTTGAGGTGCTGGGGCAGTGGTGGCAGCCACAGTCTCTCCTTCTCAGTCATGAGATCATGAGAATGAGCATCCCATATTTTACAGAGTACTGTGTTGCTAAGAAGTAGTGGGTGGTGGGTTAGATGTATTAAACGCATTTTCAGCTCATGATATTTTCCATCTGATAAAGGGTCTCTGGAGACATAACCCCATCATCAGTCAAGGGCACCTGTACTTGGAAACCATAGTCAATTTACCACCCATTACCAGGAAGCTATTTTAAAATACGAAGCTGGCGTTGGCTGGGGTGGTAGCCGTTGAGGCAGAGAAAATAACTGATGATTCCATAAAGGTGTGGTGTGAAAGAACAAGGAGTTAGGAGGGCCTGCTGGGTTTTGGAGGGAACACGCTGGGGAACAGGAATACCATTTGCTAAAGTGAGGAAGACCGAGGGAGGAGCAGGGGAAGCAGGGAGAGAGGAATTCCATGTTGGACACGTAGGGGCTGAGATTCCTAATTACATTGACTCTTAGGATAAAATTTGGGAGCCATTAATATATAGTTTGCCTTTAAATGCACAAGGCTGGGTGAGATCATGCAGAGAATGAGAGGGGACAAGAAGGCTGAGGTCGAGTCCTGGGGCTCAGCAGCATGTGAAGGTCAGAAAGAAGAGGAGACTCGGAGAGAAGAGGAGAAGAGGAGATGAAACACGCCATCTATCACATGTGTTTGTGCTTGGCCTGTGGGGCTCGCCCGCTGACAGCCATTTCTGGTTGTGTGTGAGATGCCACACTCTTTTCAGTCTCCTCCCAGGCTCACGCTTTATTACGTGTGGAATGTTCCAGAAGTGCAGAGGGGAAGAAAATGTGCTCCATGAAATGGACAATGTTGGCTGCTGCTGAGAAGTTGAGTCCGATGAGAAATAAGGTCCAGGGTCACATTTGACCAGATGCACTTTCCAGGCCATCAGTGGGTGACCTTGTGGCATGATGGAGGTGAGAGTCTGCTTGGCGTGTAAATGCCCACGTGTCCTTTGGATTATACGTCCCACGTCTCCCTTGATTTTGCACAGGCAGTTCTCATGTATGGAATGGAGCCATTAAAATAGTTATGGAACCAAATCATGTGTATCTCATGCTTAGAGTCACTCGGTCCAGGAGAACAACTACTGAATCCCTGAAGACACCACCTGAGCCTAACTGGTCCACCGTCTTTTCTTCTGAGTGTGTGGAGTAAAATCTGTGCACACACTTGTTCCCCTCCATCTAGGCTCAAGGCAAAGGCTCCATAAGTGAGAGAGAATTCTACCCATTTGTTATCTCCCTCCACCCTGGAGAAACAAGATGCTAGAAAAAAAAATAGAGGCTTCTCATTTACTGTCCAACATCAAGAATAGGAAATAAACTTGCTTACAAGAACAATACATTGAACGAAATGGGGTAATTTTACTTCAGAATAATACTCTTGGGGGGCTTTCCAGAGTAATAAAATAGACAGCGGAAACTACCAAGTGAAGTGAGAAAGTGGGAAATGAAGAGGAGATGAACTGCGCATTTATTCCACATGCGTTTGTGCTTGGCCTGTGGGGCTCGCCCGCTGACAGCCCTTCCTGGTTGTGTGTGAGATGCCACGGGACCAGGGGCACACCAGGTGTCACTCCTGTGGCTCAGCCTCAGGTTCTGGTTGTATCCCGAGCGAGCCGGTTTGGGGAGTCAGGAAAGCAAGGCTGGGGGGAATGTTTCCTATAAGCTTGAAAGACTTGCAGCATTTTTCAAAGATAATCATGGTCATTGCCTCTTAGAATCAGGTACTCGGAGGCAAGGGCAGTGTTTTGAACGTTTAATATACAGTAGAAAAGGCCCTGAGTAACTGGATTGGACACCAGACTCATCAGAGCAGAGGCTCACTGTACCCAACACTTTAGCTGAATTTGAGGCTGATCTGCATGTCTAGTGAAGGTCAGTGGGGACTGCAGTAGAGCAAATTAAATTTCATGCATGTATGGTTATGTTAAGATGAATCCCACTATTATGTGTCACAATCATGTACAAACAAAAGCATTAAAAAGAAAAAAAAAATAGCGTGGGCCCTGCAGTTCCATCTTAGATGTCTCTTGGAATCCCTGATAGCTCTGATTTTTTGAACAAGTGAAAGCTCTCCTGAGCCTCATTTTCCTCACATCTAAATAGAAGATTATTTTCTTTTAGGACTATTTTGAAAAAGAAACAAGATGAGTTTTATTTGTTTTTCATAATGAAGCAAATCATCGGAAAACTTGGTGACTTGAAGCAGCAATGATTTCCTATTGCTGGATGGATGAAGAGCCCAGGCAGGGCCTGCTGGGTGGGTCTCCTGTCCCCTGTGGTACCTGGGTGGGGGTAGGGGTGTCTTGCTCAGCTGCATTCACCTGGCATCTGGGCCTGGGTAAGTGGTCCAGAAAGGTCTTGTGCACATGCTGGCACTTCACCGCTCCTCCATGTGGCCTCTCTGTCCCCACACATTCAGGAGTCTGAACATCTTTACAGCATGGTGGCTGGCTTCTCAGAAGCAGAGAGGCTGTCATCTGTCTTCTGGTTTAACCCCAGAATTGATACAGTGTCACTTCAGTCATACTCTAGAGGACAAGTCAAGTCATGAGGCCAGGGAAGATTCTAGGGGAGGAAGGGAAAGGGAGGCCACCTCTCAGAGAATTGAGCATGGGGCATGCACAGGGAGGAAAACGGGTATTTTCCACAAATAAATCATGGGAAAGGATCTAGTACAGTGTTCAAAATCCTTCATGGCTCCCCCCATAGCTTGCATTCAAATCCCTTGGCATTGAATTTAAGACCTTCGATGATCCCCACCCCTGACTCTCTTTGGAGCCTCATTCTGCAGAGCTCCCTTCCTCGCAGCCCCACTCCAATCCACTGCTTTGCATGTGCTGCTCTTGCCGAACCAGCCCCCTGCCTTCACAGGTCCCTGCTTCCTCCCGTGTAGACCTCTGAGCTCTCCTCAGTGCTGCCTCTTGGATTCTCGCCCACCCCTGCCCATTCTCCCCCACCCCTGCCCTCCCCTCCCCACTGCGTGTGGCCCTTCATTTGAGCAAAGGCTTTGTCTCTCTCTCTGTGTTGAACCCACCTGTTTCCTGAGCCCCTCCCTCCAGGCTCATTAAGGGTGAGACCCTTATGGAAACTCCGTGATGGTGTCTGTGCCTGGAAAGCAGAAGGACTTTCCAGAGCTGACTGAAAACGGAACAAGTGTGCAGCCAGGTCAGCTTTCTGAGGCTCTGCGTGGCCTGGAGGAGACCTGCTCATGTCCTTCACACGAGCAGGTGACTGGGCTGGGGTAAGAGAAAAGGTGACAGGGAAGGGCAAGATGGAGGGGTTGGATCTTAAACTCACCAGGAAAGATGAGAGGGAGAGGGGCGACAGTCAGCCAGCACTGGAGTCATCGGTGAATTACGAAGAGGGGCGTGGGGTCCCCAGAAGGCGAGAGTGGGAGATGATAAGGCCGGTTCAGTTAAACTTCAAAGGAGTCTGTTTTTGTAATGAAGCAAGAAAGAGAAGTTTCTTGGAAGAAAACAACAGGGAGCAGAGAGGATTCCTGCCCCACCTCCACATCCCGAGGGGGGAAAAGCTCTTCGGAGCTTGAGAAGCCTCCGGAGCCACCAGAGATGGGCTCCACTTTGGCTGGAGGAAGAAGGTGACTGGGATGATCAGAGATTGAGGGTGAAGGGGCATTTTCGGGTGAGAGCCTCAGTTCCAGAAGGCTCTGTGCCGAGGTTCCGGGGAAGACAAGGAGAGGGCGGTGGTCTCATTAGTGGATGCCCAGGCAGTATGGTGATGGGACCCCTGATGGTGCCTGAGATGATCCAGGATCGTGATGGAATGGATCATGGGTGTCTGAGAGGATAATCATCACCCAAGAGTATGGACAGATGTGCAGCTAGGGCCACCACGGAGCACCTCCGTGTTGTGGCTCAACAGGATCAGGCTAAGAAATGGGTAGAGGACACTGGTAGGTAGCCCACAAGCTGTGGTACTTGTGGGCAGGACTTGGGAATGGCCTGTCTGTCTCTTAAGTGGAGCATCAGAGGAGCTGGGAGTTGTGGCTGAGTGAGAACTGTGGGGGACTGGGTTCTCCTGGGTGGAGAGGCCTTGTCAATTTGATTGAGGAGATGGAAGGGATGTCTCTCTCATGGAGTGTGGCATGGAAGAATGGGAGCGATGGTTTGTCGAAGGCCACATAACTAGTAAATGTCAGATCTGGAGTTCAAACTCAGGTTTTCTGAATTTGAGTTCCTTTCACTTTTTCCCTACTCCTCCGAAGTAGGCAAGATGGGCCCGAGGGTAGGGAAGGAGGTGGCTATGTCAGTCAACTTTTTGTTACTGTGACCAAAATATCTGACAAAAGTGACTTAGAGGAGGAAAAGTTTACTTTGGTTTCATGGTTTCAGAGGTTGAGTCCACGGTTGGCTGATTTCATTGCTCTGGGCCAAGGTGAGGAAGAACATCATGGATCATGGTTGAAGGCTGAGGTAGAGGAAAGCTGCTAGTTCATGGCAGCCAGAAGTAGAGAGAGCAAGAAAAGAGCCAGGGACAAGACATAGTCCAAGGGCATGCTCCTGGTGACCTATTTCTCCAGCTATGCCCCACCTGCCTACAGTTACCACCTAGTAGTCCATTCACATTACTAATTCAACAAATGGATTAATCCACTGATGAGGCTGTAGCCTCCACAATCTGATCATTGCCTAAAAGTCTTGAACCTTGTATTGGAGACCATTCTTTCAAAACATGAACACTTTTGGGTGACTTTACAGATCCAAACCATAGCAGCAGCTAAGGAAGTTAGAGCAGTAGGGAGTTGGAAGGCTTGCTCCAGGTAAGAGTCTAGGCATTTTTTTTCTAAGCTGAATCAGCTCTTGTTCAGGCTTGCCAGCATGTACAGAGACGTCCAGCCTCAATGTGGCACCTGAGCAGCGGGGCAGAAACAGGAGAGGAGGCAGCTCTGCTGGGCACTGAGGCAGCCTGTGAAAGGGGGAGAAGGGGAAGGCATCCACTAGTTCCAGGTGGCTCTTGGAGAGTGTAATGGCTCTAGTGGGACCTCCCAAAGATACATCCAGGTCCTAATCCCCTGTTTCTGTGAATGTGACCTTACGTGGCCACAGGGTCCTGATGGGTATCAGTGAGTTAAAGATCTCCAAATGGAATCATCCTGGACTTTGGGTGGGCCTTGTATCCTGTGACTAGAATTCTTCAAAGAAACAGGAAGATGGAGCCAGGCATTGGAATGATGTTGCCACAGCCTGGGAAGCCTAGGTGTTTTCCCACGGTGGAAGAGGAAGGAAAGAATTCTTCCCTAGAGACTTTGAAGTGAGTGGGGCCATGACATCTGTTTTTTGTTTGTTTGTTTGTTTGTTTGTTTGTTTTTGGTACCAGGGATTGAACCCAGGGGTGCTTCATCCCTGAGCTGCATCCCCAGCCATTTTGAGACAGGGTCTAAGTTGCTCAGGGCCATTCCAAGTTGTTGAGGCTGGCTTCGAACCGGCAATCCTCCTGCCTCAGTCTCCTGAGCCACTGGGATTACAGGGTGCACCCTTGTGCCCGGCTCGTGACGACATCTTGAGTTTGAACTTTTGGCTTCCAGAACAGTGAAAGAAGACATTTCTGATGTGTTAAGCCGCTCAATTTGTGGGGGATTTGTTATGATAGCCCTGGGAACTTGATCCAGCCTAGGAGTCACGAAGCCTGAGTTAATTGCTCATTTAGCAGAGGCCTGCATCAGGGTTGATTATACAGAGACATTTGAATTGACAGCCAAGGGCCAGCCACGGAGTTCAGTCACTGGTGTCGGCTTATTTTCCCAAAGTGGGGGAGGTCTTTGTGCTGGTGGGGATACCTGTGCTGGGTTCCAGGACCCACCTGCCTGCAAAGAGCCGCTGGCCTCTGAGGAGGCCTGCATCTGAGGTTCTGTCCCCAGACACAGGGAGATAAAAGCTGTCCTCTGCCCTAGACAGGGGGGAAACCCCTGAGAGACAGCATTTACCTCCCAACAACTCATCTTGGAAGAGGCTGTCTGAAACTGGAAGAGACCAATGAGCCTCCCATAGGGGAGTCCATGCTTTCTCCTGTTTTCTGTGGGATGGGAATCATGAAGTTTAGGTCAGCTATAGAAAATAAAAAATAAAAGTATAACCTTTTTTTTTTTTTCATAATTTAAGTACAATTTCAAACCCCTTGACATGGTAATGAGACGCTAAAGGAATCTGAGTTTGGAACCATGATGCAGTTTCCTAGGATGGTAAAAAAGAAGAAGCACATGTGGGATTAGTTGCTAGGCTGTGGGAATACTTTCCAGGGGTTGCCAGGGAAAAGGGCGAAAGGGAAGAAGTGAGCTAACCGAGTCAGGTGGAGTTTCTGCCTGGGACTGAGGCAAATTATGTAATCATCCTTTGCATTCAAATCTGCTCCACTTCCACCTGATATTTTGCTGAGGGGACTAGTGAGATTCCAGAGCTCAATTTGCTAGAGTGTGCAAAATGCTAATCAGCTTCAGCAGTCAGCAAAGTGTCAGGGTGGGCGTGCCTCTGTAAAGGGGGCGAGGAGGCCGCCTGACTGGGAGCCAGGAGAAGTCTGGCTGACTCAGCGACTCCTGACAAGTGCATGTCCCTCCTCATTCATTTCCATGGTGACCTTTTCTCAGAGATCAAGGGGAGGGCCGAGAACAACTGAGAACAACCATGTTTCTTTGCACCAAGAACATTGATGTGCATCAGGGTCATTGACAAGAGAATCAAGGGGTTGTCCAAATTGGGAGATGCCAGTTTTGATAAATGCCTCCCTATCTCTAGAGCTGGGCCATTTAAAGTCCCCAGTTAGATTGGAAAAAGACTTTGGAAATCCATCTCTGCATAGTGGCTCTGAGTTTGGTACCTAGCTCAGTAAATATTTGCTAAATGAATGAATGAATGAATGAAGTTCAAGTTATATCCAGTTTGTGATCCATTCAGGTCTCTAAGATCCAGTCTCTAACCCACTCAGCTGGGAGTTTCCTTCTGTTTCATCTTGCAGCTAGGACAACTTTGGCACCCCAAAGGATGCTTCTCTACCTGTACAAGTTCTCTGGCTGAATGTTGCTATGATACAGTCTTGCCAAGAGCTGATCACTCAGCCACAAGGGTAAGTGCTATTCATGCTGGGTAAGTAAGGAATGCTGCCTGTGGGTGTCATTTGCTAGAGGCCTCTTTAATATTTGCAAGGAGGCTGTGTCAGTTGCATTTTGTGGGTATGTGCTGAAAAATTTTACTGTGAAGTGGCTGTGATATTTTGTTGCTATTTGATTTAAAAATCTTTCCCTCTGTTCTTACATACCTAGATGAAGGGGGAGCAAATCACAGAGGAATATCTACTTTTGTACCTACCTACCCATCCACCTATCCACCTATTTATCTCTATGTATCTATCACCATTGTATTCAAATTAAATTGGCTTAGTAGAACTTGGGGAAAATTTTATAAATATTTCTTCCAATTCCTGGAAAGTGATCCTTAGTGATCCTTAGGTAGATTGGGACTCATGATCTCTGACACTTGCTAAGAAGGTTTATATCTCTGATGGTTTTGTTAGTTAATCTAGAGTTTACATTTTTTCCACTTATTTGCAGTGTTGTTTTTAAACTCAAGTTGGTTGTTCCTAAAATTGTACATGGAGTCCAGGGGAACTTGGAGCCGTGTCCTTGTCTGCTAATTGTCTTCATATGGTTGTGTCTATATGAAACGAAAGCTTGAATTTCTGAAGTTGGGCAAAGAAAGTTATGTGGGACGGCTGGACCCAACTAACTCTTGAAGTCAAGATATTGGCCCCAACGTGGTCAGAGCAGGAGAGTGGCATGCCTCCCGCTATGGTGTCTCAGCCATATCCACGGATCTGCAAAGAGAGTGCCACGCTGTTACACAAAGAAACATAGTGAGTACAAGGGATCCCCAGTGGGTCCTAGCATAAAACTTAGCACATGGTCTGCATTTTAACATTTCAAAGTGGTTGAAGGACTAAATAAACGTCACTGCCTTTTAAATGCATGCTGCTGCATTACATTGCATACTCTCTGGGGTTGATGTGTGTAGGGAGACAGGGAAAACCGTAGGAGCTCTGTTCTTCAATTCTGCTCTTTCTTGAAGCCTTAGTTTGGTAATTGCATCCAGGAAATCAACTTCAAGTTTCCCCTAGAACTTGCTTTGCTTATTCTTTTGGTTTTATTCTGAAGAGTCACTAATATAAATTAGTAAAATGGGCAGGTAATTTTTTGAGCCACTGGGGAGAAAAAAGGCTGGCTTGAGCTCTTAGTGGTAATGGTGTCCACACTGCTTCACTATTGGGCCACCTTGTCACCCTGTGATCACCACCTACTCAATGTGAGAGAAAATAAGTAGGTGCATCTACTTCCCTGGTGGAAGGAAGAAACTGTCTCAAGAATACTCACTGAGCTCTAAGAATCCAAATCTTCTCTGCCTACCCTCCATGAGGACCCCTCATGAGTCCTTGAGTCATTGGGTCCAAAGGACTTGATTAATGAGGTTGTCCCAAGGTCATATCACCACTGCCGGCATTTGAGCACAGTACTTTGTAGTTTAATGATTCATAGTTCCTATCATTCATTGGTTGCAGGCACCATGCCAGCACCAAGAAGAATTATAGATAAGTTATTTATGATATTCTTGGCAAAAAGTTCTTTGTGGTAAGTAATATGCCTTTTTTTTTTTTTTAACTAGGCTAGGAATCTGAGGTTTTCACTTGGTTAAGGTCACGTCACTGGTCAATGGTGGGACAAGATTCCAAGCCAGATTTGTCAGATTCCAGAATCTGAGCTGTCTTTGTCTTCATCATACAATCCTCACTTGGCCAAAGGTTCTCACATGTTCCTTTGAGATTGATTCTTGAAGTACCAGCAGTGTGTCTTCCTATGACTCCCCTGGTCTTTCCCCAGCCTTACTCTCCTGGCAGGGGACAGTGGAGTCAAACAGGAAGGGGAACATCAGCTTTGTTGATGGTAAACCTGCCTTGGAGGTTCCAGCTTAGACCTAGACCCCGAGCACTCCCTTCTGAGAGGGTCTGACTCACCCTCTCAGTCATGCAGCAGAGAATCACTGTCCTGTCAAGATGCCAGTCACACAGAGCGGGAAGGGAGAGTGCTCACGTGTCCTGAGTGCACGATGTAGCTGAGCCCAGTGAGCCCAAGATGTCAGAAAGAGCAATAGCACCTGGAGCAGGTGTCCTAAAAGCTAGGAGTCATTCCTCTTTGCTATGCAAGACCGGGGTCATGAGACTGGGTCTGGCTAGTGTGAAGGCCATTTCTAAGCTCAGCTCTCAAAAAATGTTTAAGAACCTTGGGTCACTATCTTCTGACAATGTGTTGAATTTAGGGACCACGTGATTCACATGACATAGTCACAAGATAGAAGAGAGATGCTTGACACACTTGGCACCCATTATACTGTGCAATGAGTAAGAAATACACCTTTGGTTTAAGTCTTTTAAATTTGGTGTTGAAATGATCATTTTAGTAAAGCTTTCTCCTCTTCTTCCTCCTCCCCTTCTTCTTAATTTTTCCTAAATAAATTATTTTTTGGTGTTTAGAGTTGAACCCAGAGCTTCGCGCATGCTAGGCAAGCACTCCACCACTGAGCAACCCCCCAGCCTTTGCCTTGATAATTCAGTGCTTGTCCATCCTCTCCACTCAGGTAATATTCTCTACCTTGATGTGGTACATAAAAGCTGGACACTACCCATCATTTCAAAGAGAATAGAAGTTATTTTTTTCCCCCAGCAGGAAAAGTGGGGAGGAGCAGAAAATGGACCTTTTACCATATGTACTATTAACTGAGAAACAAGGCAGACAAGGTCATTATTATTTATTACTGTTGTTATCATATTTAAACAGACAAAGAAACTGAGCTTTAGTGACATTAAGTTGTTTTTACAAAGTCAAGTCTAAATCACTAGTCCAGGGCTTGTATTTCAAGATTCCATCATTTTTACATGAATTCCAAGCTTTTGGTCTAAAAGGATTTATCCTCCCCAATAATGTGAGACATTATCTCAAAATAACATTAGGTCTAACATCCACTGGAAGAACCACCAAATATGGATGCAGAACTGTCAGAGGAATTGGGATGACCATTTGCTGAATCTCTGCCCTCCCCTGGACATTGTACTCAGAACTCCAATGTGTGAAATCTTGTTTATTCTTTATGGTAATCCTGTGACGTGTGTACTACCACCTCTGCTAGCAGCTAGAAGAGATGATGTCTGTACTCCATCCACAAGCTCTCAGCATCCAGGAGGTTGCCAGGCGCTTTGGTGAACAGTTTCTTTCCATGCCCAGGGAATCCTAAAACACAGACATCATATTCTTGCTGCCCTAGGGTGATCTCGGGCTAAAGCAGCCTGCTCAGTCCCTGTGGGAGGCAGGTGAGAAGTAGTGAGGAATTAACTCCCAGGAGCAAGATTCGAATGAAGAAGGCAGGGGGTTGGTGGCTACATGCCCCAGTTTCCTTACTTCTGATGGGGCTTCATCTGAGATGGATCCTGTGGAGGTTCTCAAGGGTTATCTAGGATGCCTGAGTCCACTCACTGATGCATCCTCTTAGTAGAATTCTTCCCTTTCCCATGTCTTCACCCTGTGATTTAGGTTGGGTCCCCTGGAAATAGACGGAGGAGGAAATTTACATGCAGGAGTTTTATTGGAGAACATGGGCAGAGGGAAAGTTCCGCTTTGATGGAATTGCACGGAGGCTACAGCTAATTTCAGGTGCTCTGGCCTCAAGGCAGGGGGCGCCCAAGAACAGTCACTGAGTGCAGGCCTCCCTGTAGAGGGTATGACCTTGGCTAGGCAACTTCTTTAAGCGGAGAATAAATCCCAGAGAGGCATGTAGCTATGAGCCACCAGCAGCCAGCTCCTCTGGAAGCTGGGGAGGGAGTCCTGAATGGGGATCTGGACACTGTGCCATAGTATTCACAAAGGTTCACTCCTTGCTCTGCTAAGATCCATTTGCTTTTCATCAATCCACAGTTAAGTGTTTCACTGGGGAGTGACTCGAAATGGGGCCACCCTTAATACCAGCTTTTGGTTCCTGGGTTCATGAATACAGAGCACCATGATGTTGTCTTTGATTTAGGAAATATACCTCCTCCTGAAGGTGGCAATCCATGATAGCAGAGTATCAGCTCTGAATTGCACCTTCTTCTTGCTGATAGACTGGCTGTTTCTGGGTCGTGCGGTATGAATGAGAACCAGTGGATCTTAAATCATTGCTGCACCTCCTTGACTGCACCTGGAACCCGTGTGAGACCAAGCTTAGCCTTTTCCTACTCCATCACTGGTCATCAGGTAAACTCACTCCCCACCTGGACTGGAGTGACATACTGTGAGATCTCATTAACACTCTGTAGGCCCTTGGAGAGCAGTGCTGGCCAAGGCCCTTGTAGCTGTGATGGGAAATCTGTGCCTGGAATGTGTGTTGATTCCATTCAGGGTGAATTCCTGCCCCTTCACAGTGGAAGGGATCTAATGCAGTCCACTTGCCCCAAAGTGGTTACTCAGGATCCTTGGAGGATGGCACCACACGGAAGCTCAGCACTGTTTTTGGCTGACAGGTTGAGTAGCTAGACAGCCTTGGGAAATGGGCCCATACTGTCAGGACCATGCGCATTCTTCATCCCTGCCACCATGGCCACTGTTTTCACCTCCGTTGTGACAGTTTGAGGGCTGATTTTAGGGGCTGAGTTTACCTGGCTGAGCCATTTTCTTTATGTGGCTGTTTCATGCCACTTCCATGGTGGATGCTGTTTGGTGGCACTGAGATGTAACGTAAGGACATTTAAACTCCTTTCCATTCCCATAGGTCCATCCGGATGCCTCTTCCCCAGACCTCCTTTTCCTCCGTCCTCCAGTGTTATCTTTTCAGGCCTCTCCCCAGGCAGGCAAATTGTTGGCCAATGCCCATATTCTTGCTTGGGCTGTTTCTCTCTCTCTCTCTCTTTTTTTATTGGTTGTTCAAAACATTACAGAGCTCTTGACATATCATATTTCATACATTAGATTCAAGTGGGTTATGAACTCCCATTTTTACCCCAAATACAGATTGCAGAATCACATCAGTTACACATCCACATTTTTACATAATGCCCTATTAGTGACTGTTGTATTCTGCTACCTTTCCTATCCTCTACTGTCCCCCCTCCCCTCCCCTCCCATCTTCTCTCTCTGCCCCATCTACTGTAATTCATTTCTCTCCTTGTTTATTTTCCCATTCCCCTCACAACCTCTTATATGTAATTTTGTATAACAATGAGGGTCTCCCTCCATTTCCATGCAATTTCCCTTTTCTCTCCCTTTCCCTCCCACCTCATGTCTCTGTTTAAGGTTAATCTTTTCTTCCTGCTCTTCCTCCCTGCTCTGTTCTTAGTTGCTCTCATTATATCAAAGAAGATATTTGGTATTTGTTTTTTAGGGATTGGCTAGCTTCACTAAGCATAATCTGCTCTAGTGCCATCCATTTCCCTGCAAATTCCATGATTTTGTCATTTTTTAGTGCTGCGTAATACTCCATGGTGTATAAATGCCACATTTTTTTTTTTTTATCCATTCGTCTATTGAAGGGCATCTGGGTTGGTTCCACAGTCTAGCTATTGTGAATTGTGCTGCTATGAACATCGATGTGGCAGTATCCCTGTAGTACGCTCTTTTAAGGTCCTCAGGGAATAGTCCAAGAAGGCCAATAGCTGGGTCAAATGGTGGTTCCATTCCCAGCTTTCCCAAGAATCTCCATACTGCTTTCCAAATTGGCCACACCAATTTGCAGTCCCACCAGCAATGTACAAGTGTACCCTTTTCCCCACATCCTCGCCAGCACTTGTTGTTGTTTGACTTCATAATGGCTGCCAATCTTACTGGAGTGAGATGGTATCTTAGGGTGGTTTTGATTTGCATTTCTCTGACTGCTAGAGATGGTGAGCATTTTTTCATGTACTTGTTGATTGATTGTATGTCCTCCTCTGAGAAGTGTCTGTTCAGGTCCTTGGCCCATTTGCTGATTGGGTTATTTGTTATCTTATTGTCTAATTTTTTGAGTTCTTTGTATACTCTGGATATTAGGGCTCTGTCTGAAGTATGAGGAGTAAATATTTGTTTTGGGCTGTTTCTCTACCCACACAAAATGAGTGACCAGACACACTACCTGAAGCTCTGGCCACCAGAAAACTTCATCTCACTACTGTCTTTCCGGGCAACATCTGAATGGGACCGATTCTGCCAGAAGTCCATTTTTGGCTCAGATACACATGATAAGCCAAACTCATGTGAGACAAGCTTAGCCTTTTCCTACTCCATCAGTGGTCATCAGGTAAACTCACTCCCCACTTGTCCAGGCCTTGAGTTGGGGAAGGGTTTCAGTGCAACCATGGTGATGAGGGAGACTTGGGCTGGCTGCTTGTATGGTTTCCTTGTGCCCTCTGATATCACTAGTCACTCTGTGTCCTTCCTTACCTAATAATAGTTGCTGGGCTGTCTGACCTGATGGCTTTGTGGTTATGATGGAAACCAGCTCAGGATGAGACTCTGGCTGTACCATTGTGGATATCCATGGTTGCATGCTCCGTCTCTACTAGTGTAGGAGAATTTGTTTTTGGAATGGTGTGCTGTTCTTTGGTGTAAACAGCATAAACTTGCCACAAAATACTGGGGGTTCTGTGCAGTAATTTTTCTTATTTGTCCTTGTCATAAACCCTACACATTGTCTTTTTCTTCGGCAGGTACCTCTGGAACCATGGGGTCTGCTCTATGGTATGGCTCAACGGCAGAGCTCCTTACCCCACGGGTTGGACTTGCTGGTCTAAATCCTACTGTAAGCTGGCATCTGTCTTGGTCAACCACATCAATATGTCAGAGCACCCCCTTCAACATACAAGGAATACTCAAGTGGAATTCCCATGTAATTCACCCATCTAACCCCTACAAAAGCTATATTGATCCCAGACAATGGCAGTGCGTTACTTCAAACTTCAGCCAGTAGGGTAACAATGGGCCGCAGAAATATGAGACTTCCCTCAGGCCCTGAAGAGAGCATTTCTTTCCTAGTGAGAGGACTTGGCGGATGTAAGATGTCCCCATGTTACTGTACCAGTGTGGCCATACCAATGTGGCTTCCTGAATATTTTTGGATTTATTTCCCACCTTCAGAACTGCACGTTTTACTGAAGGCTCCCGTGCAATTGCCACAATTGCCACTGCTTGCTCATTTAGTTCAATTACCAGGATTCCAGTGTGACTTTCTGAGGAATGTTCAGAAGCTCCGTGTTCCTCCAGAATTATATTAATTTGTAAAGCGGGAGAGTTAATTTAGACCATAAATGTGTATCCTTGCCCATCTTGCATAAATACAAACTGTTTTTGATGTACCTTCTTCAAAAGGGTGAGAGAAGCACCCTTTAGCTAGATCTGTGGCTGCGGACCATGTGCCTGAGGCTGTGCTCTGTCAGGGGTTGCCACATTCAAAACA
The DNA here is from genome assembly GCF_048772815.1 of Callospermophilus lateralis. Taxonomy (NCBI): domain Eukaryota; kingdom Metazoa; phylum Chordata; class Mammalia; order Rodentia; family Sciuridae; genus Callospermophilus; species Callospermophilus lateralis. The sequence continues at coordinate 74,783,222 of NC_135320.1, read as the reverse complement.
GCAGTGACAACTGGGGTTACTGCTGGCATAAGATTAGGAAACCAGGGTCATTGTTTAGGACCGATATGGTGTTTTTGTAGGAGTCAGGTAGGTGGATTAAGTAGGAGTACTAGGGGGCCACCACTTCTGTTTTCTTTGCATATTGAGGGTGGCACTAATGCAATTTATTCCCCCAGGAGGTGATATGGTTTTTAATTTACCCTTTTGGATGGCACGAGTCAGGGAGAGGTAGGAGGCTTCCACCTGGCTTTTCACATTCAATAGCTTTTACTCACAGGCCAAGGAACTAAGCTGAAAATCGTACCAACCACCAAGTTTGTTCATTTTAATTGAACATTTGGAGACCAGGGGGATGACCACTGGGAGGGCCGACGGATACAAGAGATCCTCCATGATTGGAGCTGGGGGCAGGACTGTACTTTTACCTGCCTGTCCCTGCATGTCTTCATGCTAGAGATGGGCCACAATGACATTTCAGATCCCTGCCCTTCAATAACAGGTTGGGCTCTGTCTCCAAATGTGTGCAGAATTTCTAAGAAATCCTTTTCCCCCAGTGTATGGCTATCAAAGTAAATGGCCACAGGACACTCTGAGGGTAGGGCTAAAGTTGTCATTTTACACCTCAGTGAGGTTGTAGGGCCTTTCTTCATGGGATACTTACCTCTCATCGAGACAATAGGTTCTGAGTAGGAGAATTACTTCTGCTTGGGAAGCGGGCAAGCACTTGTGGTTTTACAGGGGGCATCTGCCCTCAGCCTCCTGATCTTCCATTCTTGATTTCTATACATCACTATTCTCATTGGTGCCCATCTGTCCTGCATCCAGGAACCATGGTTGATTTGATGAAGGCAGTCATACTCTGTGGGTCAGGCCCCTGGCTGACACACTAACCTCACTGCTTATGACGATACTTGTGATGACAGTTGACCCTCTGTCTCACGGTTTCTACAGCTGCTCATTCAACCATCTGCAGATGGAAAATGTTCAGGAAAAGAAATTGCAACTGTGCTGAACATGTGCTGACGTTCTCCTTGTCAATAAAGTTTATGTAGCGTTTATATTGTATTAAGTATCATAAGTAATCTAGAGATGATTTAAAGTATATGGGAGGATGTATAGAGCTTATATGCAAATACTGGTCATTTTTTTTGTTTTTTGTTTTTTTTTTATTGGTTGTTCAAAACATTACAAAGCTCATGACATATCATCTTTCATACATTTGATTCAAGTGGGTTATGAACTCCCATTTTTACCCCAAATACAAATTGCAGAATCACATCAGTTACACATTCACATTTTTACACAATGCCATATTAGTGACTGTTGTATTCTGCTGCCTTTCCTATCCCCTACTATCCCCCCTCCCCTCCCCTCCCATCTTCTCTCTCTACCTCATCTGTTGTTGTTCAGTTCTCTCCCTTGTTTTTTTTTTTTCCCCGCTTTCCCCTCACAACCTCTTATATGTGATTTCGTATAATGTTGAGGGGTTCCTTCCATTTCTATGCAATTTCCCTTCTCTCTCCCTTTCCCTCCCACACTCATCTCTGTTTAATGTTAATCTTTTCCTCATGCTCTTCCTCCCTGCTCAGTTCTTAGTTGCTCCCCTTATATCAAAGAAGACATTTGGCATTTGTTTTTTAGGGATTGGCTAGCTTCACTTAGCATAATCTGCTCTAATGCCATCCATTTCCCTGCAAATTCCATGATTTTGTCATTTTTTAGTGCTGCGTAATACTCCATGGTGTATAAATGCCACATTTTTTTTTTTTATCCATTCATCTATTGAAGGGCATCTAGGTTGGTTCCACTGTCTAGCTATTGTGAATTGTGCTGCTATGATCATTGATGAAGCAGTATCCCTATAGTACGCTCTTTTAAGGTCCTCAGGGAATAGTCCGAGAAGGGCGATAGCTGGGTCAAATGGTGGTTCCATTCCCAGCTTTCCCAGGAATCTCCATACTGCTTTCCATATTGGCTGCACCAATTTGCAGTCCCACCAGCAATGTACAAGTGTACCCTTTTCCCCACATCCTCGCCAGCACTTATTGTTGTTTGACTTCATAATGGCTGCCAATCTTACTGGAGTGAGATGGCATCTTAGGGTGGTTTTGATTTGCATTTCTCTGACTGCTAGAGATGGTGAGCATTTTTTCATGTACTTGTTGATTGATTAATACAGTCATTTTATATAGGGGACTTGAGTATTCACAAATTTTGGTATCCATGGGGCATGTTCCTGGAATCAATGCCCCTCGGATACTGAGGGATGACCGTGCTTTGCTTTTGTTAGTTCAATATTGCTACATGGTTTCTATTATTTCCAGTCTCAGTAAGCCCCTATATTGGGAGTGTCTGTAATGACATCTCCTGTGACCCACAGAGGAGATTGCCTCTCAGATCCCACCAAATCTGAAGCTCTGCCCCACATTCACCATTTTTACTGCTTCGGTAAATGAGGAATCCCTGGATCCTCATCTCCAACCCCTTTTGCTGATATTTTTTTCCCCTTAAATATTGTATTAGTTGTCTATTGTTGTATAAATAAATTACCATGAGATTAGCAACATGTAGACAATATACAGTTATTACTTCACAGTATTTGGAGGAGTCTGCACATGGCTTAATTGGATCCTCTGGGCTCTCACAAGACTGCAAACAGAGGGTTGACCAGGGTGTGTTCCTGTCTGAATTTGGGTTCTCTTCCATTCTCATGTGGAAGTTGGCAGAATTTAGTGCTTTGTGGTTATAGGACTGAGGTCCCTGATGGTCAGTGGGTCTACTGTCATTTCCTAGAGGAAGCCTGTAGCCCTTGTTGCATGGCCCTCTCATAATATGGTGGCTTACCACTCCAAGCCAGCAGAATCCTCCCTCTCTGCAGGATGTGAAGCTGGATATTTTACAATGTGACATAATCACAGGGCTGGTGGATAGACCTGTCCACACAGCATGCATAGGACTCGTGATGGAGAGTCTTAGAACATACCTGGACATTTCAGTGAATGCTGGCTGCTGTGAAAGCTGGTTATTGGTTACTCTACAGTCAAACAGCCTTTTGCAACGGGCCTATAGACCCAGGCGAGTAGAGTGACCTTCTCAATCCTCCCAAAGTTAGTAGATAACTAGTACCATTATAGAGGTAGAGAGAGAAGTTAATTCATGACAATACAGTGGAGGCCTTAGGGCTTGAAAGGTAATTTTCTTTCAGAAACCTGATTTAAAATGAATCTATGAGTAGAGATATTCCTCTCAAATTACTGAACATACATTTATTAATGTATTGCTCACTCAATCACTCTTCCACCTATTCATTACTTCATTTAATAAGTAGTTATGCTTGGCAGGCAGTAGACATTCCCATATCATAGGCATGATATTTTAGAATAGAGAGTGACTTGAATTATCATTGTCAGGTGATACTACAAATGATGAAATGGAGAAATCCAGACAGGTTGAGCAATGTACCTGAAGCTCTTGGCACTTACTTAAGACAGAGTCCCAGAGAAGGAAGGTCAAGTGTGGAAGGACAGGAATATGTGATTAATCCCACTTTGAATTTCATTCACATATGCCTGGTATTAATTTTCTCTGCCCTCAGTCCAAAGTAAGGAGATATAGCCTTTCCTTCTGCCTATTTTGCTCTAGAAAGCCGTATGCCACTGGGTGCTTTTGAATTCGAAGTTCTCATACTCCTGGCTTTGATTCATTTTGAGCCAAGGGAGCAATGTGGATCCTAGAAGTTCCTCTTCCAGCTGTAATTCAAAGTACAGGAGTGAAAACGCTCCTAGACTCTGGGAAGGGGAAACATGAGCAGGAGCAGTCTGTGAGCCTGCCTTCACTCCCCAAGCTGGAAACCACGGCTTTACCCACCTTAACTGTAAGCAGAGGAGCCATTGTTGAGAGGATGTCAATTGGGACTCTCCTCGGGCTTGGAAGCTTGGTCAGAAATCACATCGCCTTCTCTCTCTGCCCCAGTCTGGGTGCAAGCTTAATTTTCTTTTTCTAGGACTGAGTTATGCACTCTTTGTTGCCAGTACAGTGCTGGGAGAAAACTGATTGTGTTTTTACCAACATGCAGGTCAAGTTCAGTCTGTTTACTTCATGCCTGTGTGCTGCCAATTCCTCCCGATCCTGTGATCCAGTCAAGAGCATCACACTATCCTTTCCACAAAGGTGGATTTCCCTGGTATTTGGCTACTGGTCTCACGCCAGGGATTAACTTGGGTCCCAAGGAAATGGTTCTCATACCCAGTCCAGGAGGTTAGAAGAGAGTTCTTTCCATAGCAACCACACACACTCCAAATTTGCTACCTGTTGATGTAAGCTGAAAGTATTTATGCTGTGGATTTTTATTAATATGTTTAAATCTTAAAGTTCTTGCATTTATATTAGGTAAGAAGTCAAGATCATAGGTAAAGCCTAATAGCACTTGCTTACAGGCAGGGGGTTAGTGGGTGGCTCAGGTAAATGGCAGGGTCATGGATGGAACTGGCCTTACTGATAATTGGAATTGGGTATTGGATAGTGCTCTCTGTTTAGGCTGGCCTGGGCATATTTATTAGAAGTAAAGTTTTTCCCTAATGCTGATGATCCTTATGAATACTGTGGATTTTCCTTTGTAGGGAAGGAGGGGCAACTTATCTCTGACCATAAATTGTGGGAGAACAGATGAGGTGCTGTTCTCAGCTCAGCTTCTTCTTTTTCCTGGAATTCCAGAGAAAATGGCTCTTCTCTGATCTCCCTGTGTTATTAGAGGCAGGTCTGTGGTTTTTCAGTGTCTCCCAGGACTGGGTAGAAAAGTCCGCCTACCTCTGGGGTTCCTTGTGATTCCTGTGCTTTCCCACAAACATTGTCTAGTAGCACCTGTTGCTAGTAATAAAGATGGTATTTTGGCCTCCAAAGCTGTGGTCTTACCTCTCTCTCAAATAATTATGAACCTCGGCAGGAAAAGAAGTGCCATTTAGTGCCCTCTTCAGTCTGGTCATCAATCTTTCCTCCAGCAGGTGTTTATTGTGTGACCCTCAAGTGTTGGATGGAGAAGGAAAAGAGAGGGTTCCTGCCCTTGAAGGGCTCTCTGGTGATAGTTGCCTGCTGATATATTCCTAGGGCTTTGCATTCTTGATAAATATTTGTTGAAAGAAAGAGTGAAATTCTTCCTTATAGGTGGTAAGTGTGCAGCTATTGCTGAGGTGTGTCATACAGATCTCTAAGGACCCAGATGGTCTGTCTTCCAATTGCTGGGGGCATTGGCTGCTGGTGGCTCTCAGGTGAGTCTTTCTTCAGGAATTGCTATTGGTGGAATAAAGTCTCAACCAAGATCAATGTCCCTACCCCAAGGGCAGCTTGTGACGTCAATGCAAGGCACAAAGGCCTGGCTCCCATGTCTCAATGTGGGGCAACACTAAATGGCCATCTCTGCTTTAGATCCCCTCATAGGACCAGTTGGGGCTTTTGTATGACTGTATCACACTTTAGCTTCTCTCTGCCCAATTCTATTACCTCCAATCCCTCAGGTGTTGGTACTGGGAGCACCTGTTAATAAAGCTCCTGTGCATGAATTTCTGTCTCAAACTCTGATCAAGGAACCTGGTTAAGACATAAATGGAAACTATTGTGGGATAACAGGGGAGGGATTATCAAATTGTCCCTGGGTATTTGGAGAAGTAGAGATAGTACTGGGAGTGGAGGAGAGAACGAGAGGTTTGGCCAAGACATTGGCAGGGCATCTGCTAGAGAAGGAAAGATGCGGCTGGACTGTCTGTGAGAGTGTGGGGCTCCCGAGGCAGGGAACTCATGCCCCCTGCGGAATGGAGATGCTTCCCATTTGCTGTTGCCCTCAGCGTTCCCCGCCCTCTCAAAAGAGGGGTGAACAAAAGAGGTAACAGATGCCCTGTCCCCAGGTTGCGGTGGTGGCAGGACTTACCCACAGCTATAAGAGAGAAGCAAGTGTGGAGTCAGGGATTTGTGGGCACTGGAGAGGGCAGAATGGAATGTGAGCAGGGATTCCTGGGTGGGGACGACCAGAAGATGGCAGAATGTCAGGACTGACTCTTTGGAGGGCCAGCTGTGTCTGGATGACTTGGGCAGGGCTTGCCTCAGCTCCTGGGGCTCCCTGACGTAATGCCCGGGCATGCACAGGGTGAAGAGCGGGAGAGGAGCAGCATGCCTGCTGTGGCCAAGTGGGCTCGCCAAAGTGAGCATCTGCTCCCTCTCTGGCAGGTGCCAGGGCAGAGGGATGGAGCCAGCAAGGAGCAAGCTTTCCTGAGGCCAAGAGGGACAAGGAGGGGCAGGGGCTGGAGAAAAGGCCAGGCCCAGGCAGAGGCCTCTGACTTCATTTTTCTTGGTGATTGATATAAAACATCAGTTTTGTCTCTTAAGAGTTACATAAAAGAAAAACAAGGAGCCCGAGCTTCCTAGATGGCTGATGGGTCCGATCATGCTTACTGCTTCCACCTCATAAAAGATGTGTGAAATTAGAATCCAATCCAAGGCACACTGGGTATCTGGCATGTGCCAGGAGCCGTGCTAAGCAGCCTGGCTGTGTTTGCTGGTAGATAGAATAAAAAAGAGCGGTTTCTAAAATAGTTCTCTTTAATAAGGGAAGAATAAGTGGAAATACTACTGTTATTTAGTTGAGTGTACCTGTATTTTGTTCTAACCCACTTCAGAAGCTTCTGGAAACAAAGTCTAAATGGTCCACCAGTGGCCTCTGGGGGTCCCCAAAGAGGAGAATCTAGTCATCAGGTCCATTTGACTCTCATAGGAAACCTCCTCCGCCTGTCTTTCTAATAATAGAAGGAATATTTTGAACTTCCACCTAGAACTTCTGTTTTCTAACCTGGACTTCCAAGCATGGAAAAATGGAGCTATTTATTGCTCCCTTTGAGATACCATCCATGATAAAGGGAATTTGTGGGTGTTTGGAATAAACATTCAGGCTCTCCTCTGTCTCTCTCTAAATATACACACACACACACACACACACACACACACACAAACATATATATCTCCACACACACACATACATACATATGATAATTTTGAGGTTTGTGTACTCCCAGAAAAGTAGAAGCAAGTGAAATCAACCTTCCACCCTTCAGGCTGAGGTCCCATGTCCTAACATCTCTGAAGCTACCTTCCCTGGATTTGGCTAGAGGTGCTTCTCCTCTGGGGATAACAACACCGTGTCTCACTCAGTACTCACCTGAATTGAAATTCCACATTTATATGATTGCTTCTGTGTCATTTTGGGGCCACCAAGAAGAAGACACCAAGTGGGAATTAGAGGAGCAGGGGATTTAGTGGGACCACCTGTGGAGGATAAAGGTGAATGGGTATGAATAGCCCAGGGGGACCTCCAGACACCAGACACAGGCTGGGCTGACGTCTTTGAAAAGAGAAAGAAGAGAACTGGGGCATCCAGAGGCTGTTGTTTGGAAGTTTTGGTCAGGTCAGTGGAGAGTTGTTGAGCCCAAGTTGCTCATTAGGAAAACCTCACATTGATCAGGAATGGGTTAGCTGTAATGATCGACCTTGTCCAACCATTGGCTGGGAACAGCCTAAGTGAAGTGTGACCTTGGCATTCACAGAGGTCACAGCTGGGTTTGTGGTATGTTCCTGTATCAGGTTCTCTCCAAGATTCAAGAAATGTGTTTCCATGGCCACCATAATCCTTCATTCAGACAGGAGGCTCTTGATGGGTAGGGACTGATCTGCATCTCAGCATCCTCAGGGTCCACACAATGGCAGGCCTGACATGCAGAAGGTGCTTGATCAAGATTGGTTGAAAAGGTCTCAGGAATATATTTGGATAGATTTCAAGCTGGGTGAGTAGTTTAACTTAATTTGGTAGGAAAATAAGAGTTATTAACAGTTTTAGAACAAAAGATGCAAACAGCATTTAAAGAAAACTGGGAGAGGGATGGAAGTGGGACTTTTAAAACTTTTGCAATAGTATAGGAGTGTGATGGCATAGAAAAGAAGACACGGACAGCAAAAGATCTGGGGCAGGTGGCTAGGACTTGGAAATTTGGATTTGGACTTGGGGTGGGGAAGGTGAGGAGGTAAAGATGACAGTGAGGTTCCCAATCCCAGGAACTGGGTACATGGGAAGAGAGGAGGAAGAGGAGCTGGCATTTTGGGGAGAAATGCTAAGCGTGGTGTTAGACTTGCTGAGCTGGAGGTGCTCTTAATATGTCCAGGTGAAAGTGCCCAACTGATGGTGAGAAATGCCTGTCAGGAGCCTGCCACAGAAGTCTAGGTTAGAGGTACATATTGAGAAAAAGAGGCAATGAGATCAAGGCGAGCACAGACAACTGAGTTCAAAGATTAATTGAAGTGGACCTGCTGCATGTTTGCAGATACCTGTTAGGCCACTGGTGCCTTCTTTTGTAGGTTTGAATAAAACAGACGGAATGATACTGTTCACTTCTATTCTTTGATTTTGGGCAAGAGGGATTTCTCTTATCCGTCTTTTCTTTTAAGTTGTGAGTTTTCTAAGACTGTCTTTTCACCTTTGATAGTTAGAGAACAAGCCCAGTGATTTCCACAGAGGTTGTGATCTCCCGAAGGGCAGAGACTTTGCTTATTTATCTCTGTTTGTCTAGCATCTAAAGTAGCACCTGGACAACAGGAAACACTTAGTTAGTATACATTGAATTGAATTGATTTGATTTGCATCGTTTGAAGATACATGGCAACCTTCAATCCTCACAATAAACCTGGGAACTGTTATCACCAATGAGGAAATTTATTTGTTTACCAATGAGGAAACTGAATGTTAGAGGGGTTGAGTAACTTACTCCACATCTTACAATTAGGAAGAAGCTGTTTCAGTCAGGAAAGACTAGGTTCTGCTCAGTAACAAGCAAGCCTGAAAATCTTGGTAACAGATGAGCCTTAAAAACACCTTAATATCTATTTATTATCCATGTAAAGTCCATTGTGGGCTTAGAAAATCCTGGGGAGAAACAGTCCTCCATGTAATGCTTTAGAGTTCTGAACTTTTCTAATCCTATATTAGCAAGTGCTGAGCGCAGAGAATCATGCACTGGTTCTTAAAGGTAGAGAATTATAGTTTTCTATTGGGTAGAGAATCATGGTTTTCCCACTCATATTTGTTAAGGTTTAGATGTGAGGTGTTCCCCAAAAGCTCATGTATGAGACAATATAAGAAAGTTCAGATGGAGTGAAATGATTGGGCTATGGGAAGTTTAACTTAATCAGTATATTAATCTACTGATATGGACTATCTGGGTGGTAACTGTAGGCAGGTAGGGTGTGATTGGAGAAGGTGGGTCCCTGGGGGCAAGACTTTAGGGTTTATATTTTGTCTTTGGTGAGTGGAGCTCTCTCTTCTTCCTGATTGCCATATCCTAAGCTGCTTTCTCCTCCACACTCTCTGCCAGGATCTGCCTCATCTCAGGCCTGGAGCAATGGAGTTGGCTGCCTATGGACTGAGACCTCTGAAACTGTGAGCACCAAATAAACTTTTCCTCCTCTAAAATAGTTCTTGTCAGGTCTTTTAGTCACAGTGGCAAAAAATCTGACTAAAGCAACATTTTATTGGCCAAAGAAAACATAGGACCTCACCTAACTTCAAGGGAGTAGGGAAGGACCATTTCCTGAGTGCCTGGGAGAAATGGAACCAGTGGCTATTAGCTCTGTCATTTATCACAAAAGCAGAACTAGGACTCCAGCTTAGACTTCTGAGTTCAAATGTGTCACTTTTTACTCTTTGCCTTGTGCTTTTTTCCCCCACTAAACTTATTCAGAAAACTATCTATATTAATGCCAATTTCCAAAGTTTAACTAATATCATGAAAAACATTTATGCTCTCCACTCTTTAATTCTGCTTCCTCTTGTCCCTTAACATTGGGGGTTAGAATACAAAAGCCCAAAGGGATCTATGACATCCAGAGAGACCTAATCTTTCTTAGGGATAGAGATGTCATCTATACACACAGAATGGTGTTGGGGCACAGGACACAGAAGTGCTGATTCAATTACTCCTCTTCTTCTTGAGTTTTCAAAAATGAGAAATTTCCAAACGGTGTGACTTTACCATTGGTTGGGACAGTACCTCCTCTTTTCCAGGAGTCCTTTCCAGTAAAATCTCTGCTAGACACTTGCACAGGAGGCTTCCGGCCTTGTCCTGGGATTGTACTTCACTGTGTCCCCTTACAGGGGTGGGGGCCATGAGCAGCATGTTTAGGTATGTGACTAGGACTATTAGGCAGTACAGACAGAGAGGACACTGGGATTAAATGGGCTGGACAGAGAGACAGACATAGGCACTATTATTTGCACACAAGAGAACTCTATGAGACCCAGTAAAAGTCGGAGACCTTGACCCATCAGATCTGCACTCCTGTGGATGAGGATCTTCTCAGAGAGCTGAAAGTGTCTCCTCCAACCACCTGAATTTTATTCCTGAGATGTTTGGAGTTCATAACTAGTTAGAGGGTGAGCCGTTTCCACTCCGGCTCAGGATGGCTGCCCATTTGACTTACAATGTTGAAAAAAAATCCCAGTCTGTCTTTAGAGTGATAACAAAAGGGAAAAGTGTTCTCAGAGGAGCAATGTGACTATTCTTTTTTATGTGCCCAAATACTGTGGTTATCTTATTTAATTTCATATCATTATGGAATAGTTTCTTTGAACATCCTTTTCTCACTGATGAAGAATGTATGATTCACAAGGGCAGATTTTTTTAGGCCTAGCTTGTTGTACCCCTATTGTGTAAACTGGTGCTTGGTAAATATTAGGTGCTCAATATGTATTTGTTGAATGAAAAAGTGCAAGATCACTGAGCTAGCAAGCAGAAGAGCCCACAGAGGAACCTGGGAAGTCTCATCTCAAGACTCTCCCTCTGAAACATTGTGTTCCAATGTGACCTCCTGTCGGTGTTTGGCACTTAGTGACCACGATACATAATCAATGGGTGTTTGCAAATCTCGTTCCCAACCCTTCACCTTACCTTGGACACCTTGAGACACAGAGATGGTACACAGTTCCTTGTGAACTTCCTTCGCCCTCCAAAGCTGGGTAAACAGTAGGTGTGAGTTACATGTTTATTGGTTGCCTGGCTGCAGAGTCAGTCTCAAGTCCTGGGGAAGGTAGGGAAAAGGCATCCACCTGTTTTGGCAGCTGGTTTTAACCCCACTGGGAGCAGTTCCGTCTCATCACATGCCTTTATCAGGAGAACAAGCCAGTGCACTTTGGTCACTCCACTAGGGGGACCCAAACTCAAACAAAAACACCTCTCCTGCCCTCAAAGTGGGATCCCCGCTGGGGCCCTCCTAGAGGCTGGCCTTTGAGTGCAGGCCCACCTGCCTCTGGGCACTCTTTCTCCTTGCTGCATGGCCACTTTTACAGACAGGGCTTTTGGAGTGAGTTCCACCCTTGTGGGGCCAAGGGCTCTCAGTTCTTGGGATCCCTGCTGCTTCTGCTGGTGCTGACATAGAGATTTGTCTTAGAAGCAGAAAAGATGGATTTTGAAGGGTTGCCAGTCTGGTGATAAGGCTGCTCTGGTTTCCCAGGGGAAGCCCTGAAATCAAGATCTAGGAAATGAAGGGTGCTTAATCTCTCCTTGCTCCCTTCTCCTCTGAATAATCAGGGGCCATCACGCTGATATTTCAGTGGGAGGCCAATTAATGGCTTTCTATAGCAACAGTATTGGCGATAGGGTTCTCACAAGGGCAACCTGACTTACAGAACCAAGAATGATCTATTTTGACAACTAACCGGACAGGGATGGATGTATTTGTGCCATGTTGTGCAGTTTTATTACATTAGTATGTTTTAGTGCTGCGCTGTGGCTCTCTCCTCCCTCCCCTTTTGGATCAGTTTGTAAGTAGGCTATCAGCATTTGGGAAAATTCTGTCATAAATTTTCTGTAATAAAATTGGACACAGGATTTCTTCTTTTCTATAGTTTCTCCATTTGTTTGGTATGCTCTTTGTTGTAAGGTTTTCTTTCTTTTAAGATCTGATATTTTCCCGGAGGAAGGGCGATATAGATGTCCTTGAGGAAACACATTTACTATTCTGGAGTTTGAAGAATAGCTGAAGCTCGGATAGCCCCAAATGATACCGGAAGAGAGACTGCATGGTCCCTGTTTTAGTCCGCTTTCTTGCTACTGTGACTAGAAGACCTGACAAGAGCAATTTTAAGGAGGAAAAGTTTATTTGAGGGCTCTGAAGTCTCGGTCCATACACAGCTGGCTCTGTTTCTCAAGGCTGGAGGTGAGGCAGGACATGGCAGGAGAGTGGGGTAGAGGGAAGCAGCACTCCTGATGCTCAGGAAGGGCGGGGGGCCGGGGAGAGAGAGAGAGAGAGAGAGAGAGAGACTAAGCTCAGCTCAACAAGCAGCACTCTTTTACTTTAAATACCAAAAAGGCATGCGCCCAGGGAGCCACCTCCTCCAGCCACACCCTTCAGTTACTACTTAGTTAATCCCTTCAGGGGATCCATTCAATGATTGAGTTAAAACTCTCATAACCCAATCATTTCTCCTCTGAATGTTCTTGCATTGTCTCACACATGGGATTTTGGGGGGACACCTAATATCTAAACCATAATAGTCCCTTCGCATTAAAGGTGGGCACCGGCTTCTGACTCCACTTTAGAATCTGGTGGGGCGAACAATCCGCTTCCTGCTCTTCCCTGGACATGCTCCAACATTCCCTGCTTTGCATCTTCCTGTTCCCTTAACCTGGGTTGATGTCCTGTACCCCTGCACATCCTTTAGGATCTTGGGAGTCGCGGCTTCCCCAGAACTTTCCTACTCTCCTCTAGCTGAATGCGTTCTCCCTGACACCCACAGCATTTCCCCAGCTCTGTCAGGGCTGTTAGACTTGCTCCTCTGAGAACACTTTGCCCTGATATGCTGTAGGTGCCTCTGGGTAGGTTTATGTCTGATGAGTGATCTGAAGTCTACTCAGCCAATTCTATTAAAAATGACAACTTTTTTTTTTTTTTTAAATCTATGGATATTTATTTTGTTTTTCAGGTGTTGCAAACTCCTTGTCGTTTTATATCTCTTATCTCTACCTACCTGTAACCTTCCTGGGTATCTTTCCATTTTTATAAAATTGGCTCCAGTTTCTGTAATGAATTGATTCTATTTATGCAAAATGCTTATGCCCGTACCTGGCACAGAGTATGCACTAGGTAAATATTAGTTATTGCTATTATTATGATTTTATAGCCACAAGGATAGCAGCACTTCTTTACCTTAATTTCGTGTCCAGGAGCCTGCTGGGCGAAGCCTGTGTCTGATTTTCGCTGGGATGCACGAAGGGAACCTTTTGACTCTTGGCTTGGATGCTGAGTGTATGAGGTGAGAATTAGTCATGGCCTTGTTCACAATCTGAGAACATTCACACTTGCACCTGCTTGGAGAAGCTTGAATTCGACCAGCAGATTTCATATTTCCCAGCCCAAGCCTGGGGAAGAACTTGACTTTCACAGCCTTGCAAAGGCCTCCTCTCCACACCTCAGTGATTTCGTTCAGGAACTGGCCCCTCTGGGGAGCGAGTGAGCCAAGTTCTGCCGACAGGCAGGGGAGCTGTGTCAGCTGCAGCGTGTTCTGTGTGGCAGGGTTCTCATGGGGGGCCCGTCCTTGCTTGTCTCCTGGGTATGCCTTAAGTTCAAGCAGCACAAGAGCATCCTGGCTAAAGAGTCAGGATTCATTCAGGAAATTGCTCCTTTGAGGGCATGTGCTGGGGTACCAGGCCCTTGGATGAATCATTAGTGATTTTACAACCTGCAAATGAAACAAGGTTGTAGGCGGCAGGGGCTGTCTTACACATGAGGGATGGGGGTACTTTGTTCCTCCTTTGTCCTATCTCTTGTCCCCCGCAAAGCTGGACAACTTGCATTCCTATATTTACCACGTTCTCTTACTTTTGGGCTACCAAATCTAAAAATTCGCCTCCTCTACCTCTCCCATCCTCCATACCAGCTCTTTAATTTTCGTTTTACACATCATTCTCTCCAGAAGTCGCTCTTGATCACAAAGACTCCGGGTGCTCTCTTTTCTTTCACCTATAGTCCCAAAGCTTCTAAAACTGGGTTAGCATACCCTCCTTCCCCTTGTCTGACCTTCCTTCTGGAAAGTGGTCTGCAGGTCCTAGGATCTGTATTGTTTGTCTCATGCTGTGACCTGGAAACCTGTCTAAAAAGATGTACAAATGAGAATGAAAAAAAAAAAAAAAGAATCAATGTATGATTGAATAAAAGAACTAAGAATAAATCATTATTTCTGTATATCTTACTTTTTAATGACTTTACCTGAGCATAAGCAGATAAGCTGAACTTATCTGGAGGAATAATCAAATATTATTCCATAGCAGGATCTTTTAGATAGTGAAACTATCTCCCTTTTGGAAATAGAGAAAACAGTTCTTTTCGGGTGACAGGGGAGGTAAGGCTCTGTGTCACTCTTCTTTTCCTTCTTTGGGGGTACCTAGGGTCCTTGGGCAGAATTTTGAAAACTACTCTCCCTAAAAAGATAGTATTATTTTAAAACGAACTGGGCAGAGACCACGGTAGGGCGGGGCCTGATCCCCTTGTTAGCTGCAGCTGACAGCACAGGCATGCTGGGCCAATTTCTCTGCTTTGTTTATATCAACTTTTCATTTCCATAGAGATCTTTTGTGCTGTGCACAATGCACTGTGCTTATTTCTATGTCAGAGATGAGGATGCAGAAGTAGAGAGAGGCTACGTGGCTTGCAGAGTCAAGCCTTAGATTATCCACCTCTTGGAGCTGAACTCTGAGCAGCTATGTGCAGCTAACAGCATCACTGCCTGCAAGAGCATCTGTGTCCACCCAGCAAGGCAGTGGCTGCCCACCAAACCCTTCACAGGCAATATTAGCTCATTCAGTCCTCACTCACCCTAAGAAGTGGGACTCTTACTGTGTGGTTATCACATTAGCAGGCACAGCTCTATTTCCCCCTTCTTAGTGGGTTGTTCAAGCCACCTGCAGCTAGCAAGTGGGGTAGAAGGAAAGCAACTAGCTTGACTTTGCCTACCTTTTGTGATGAAGCCCTCTTTTCCTTTTGTTTCATAAGAGAAGCATGAATTATTTGTGGCCAATGATGCTAATTGGGCTTGGCTGCCTCAGAAGGATAAAATAAATCAACCAATCTACTTTTTAGAAGTAGAAGGTGAGAAAGTGGTGACTCCTGAGCTGACTGTTCACCTTCTTTCATAAAATCGTCTATAAAATTCCTCTGGGCAAACCCAGGAGGCAAAACTGGCACAAGCCCCAGAG
This sequence comes from Callospermophilus lateralis, assembly GCF_048772815.1. Classification (NCBI taxonomy): domain Eukaryota; kingdom Metazoa; phylum Chordata; class Mammalia; order Rodentia; family Sciuridae; genus Callospermophilus; species Callospermophilus lateralis. Next base: position 74,767,944 of record NC_135320.1, on the reverse strand, counting down.
CAGGATAAAGATGCTTGAAAAATCCTTTCACAAACCATAATTTAGATGCTCTTTCCATCTGCCCCACTTTTGCCTACTGGTTGCAAGAAATATGACCCTCTGTCTCACAGGTTACCAGTGTGCAGGACAGACGCAGAGGAGAAAGCGTGCTGCTTTTCCCAGTGGACAGTTCAGAACCTCAGGACCCCTCTCCCATGGTAAGAAGGCTTCATCAATGGCTGTCCTTTGTCCCATTTTCCTTCAAAGGATTTTCTTTGTATTGTGGAAACAGAGAGATTCAGCCAGCATAGTCAGGAAAAGAAGGGCTAAGATGGACCAGTCGTTGTCTTCTTCCTAAAAATGAAGGTCAGCCATGCATGGTGGAGCACGCCTGTAACCCCAGCTGCTCAGAAGGCTGAGGTGGGAAGGTTGCAAATTTGAGGCCAGTCTCAGCAACTTAGCGAGACCCTATGCAAGACCCATCTTGGGAAACAAACAAACAAACAAACAAACGGTGTTATTTGGCACTGAGGAATTCATTAATGTTATGCTTCTGTGCTGAGCCCATGGTAGGACACTTTCTTGACCCCATTAAAGTTAGGCCTGGACGTGGACTTAGGAAAGAGAGCTGAGAGGCAGAGCATTTGCCTAGCATCTGTGAAGCTCTAAATTTGGCACTGAAACAAAATAGTAAAAAACACACAACAAACCAACCCTCCCCAAAGAATAACCCCTCTCAGGTACCAGAGAAAACAACAACAAAAACAACATAAAGAAAAGAAAAAAGTAAATGGAGTTGGGCATGTCTGCGTGACTGGCTGCAATCAACAAAATGTGAGCTAAGGTGATGTGGCTCAGTCCTGGGAGAAAATGTCAAGAACCAGTGTGATTTGCCGCGTTTCTCTCTCTCTGATACAGTGACAGGCAAACCTGAGATGGCAGCTGATCCTTGAGCTTGGGTGTGATGGTTAATTTTAGGTATCAACTTGATCAGGCCATGGTGACCAGCTAGTTGATTAAACACTAATCTGATGTTGCCTGAAGCTATTGGTTTCAGAAGAGATCAATATTTATATCAGTAGATTTTGAGTAGAGCAGATTTCCCGGTTGTGAAGATGGGCCTGACCCAATCAGTTGAAAACCTTAAGAGCAAAATTGAGGTTTCCCCCATGAAAAGGAGTTCTTCCTGAGACAGCCACACAAGGTGGTTGACATCAGGAATGTGTGCTAGGGGGAGAGATCACATGGCCAGACAGGAGGCCAGAGCTTCCATCTAGGTCCCACCAACTCTTAACATTGCCACACTGAGCACCCGGCTTCCTACATACAAATCCCTGTGGGACATGCTCAAGCCTTATCCATCCCACCAGTATATGTCCTATGACTTCTGTTTTTCTGCTATATTTCACTGAGTAATATACCCAGTGAGGATGGACCTCATCAGAGCCTTTGGTCAACTCTAATGGAAATGTATTGTGAGCAAGGAATAAACATTTGTTGTTAAAAGCCACCAATATTTTGGGATTGTTTGTGACTTCAATGTAACCTGGACTGTCCTTACCGATAGGAACATTTTATATGATTCCATTCATTTTTTTTCCCTTAAATTTTCCAGAGCACAACTGAATTTCAGTTGGATATTGTAATTTAGCTTGGCTTACATGAGCTTAAAACCATTCCAGTGGTTACTTTCTTTAATATTGGTTTGAAATATCAAAATAAACTCCACACAGTATTAGCTAGAAGGAAGAAAGGTTGGAAGGAAATGAACATTAGCTGATGACTACTCCAGGTACTGTGCTTGGCATGTATCATCTCATTTGTTTCTAAAACTCTTTGATAAGATGTACATTATGTAATTTTTATAAAGAAAACTAATGCCAGAACACAGAGTTAGTGAATGTTGGAGGAAGAATTTAGATTCAGAGTTGTGTGTTTTAATGCCTATGATAATTCTATCAATTGGGATTTTTTTTTTCACAGAATAATAGGAATTTATTGCAGTGGCACCTGATAGCTCTCAGAACTGATGGGAAGAACTGGAAATTCAATTTATAAAAAGACAGATATGCTGATGGTGCCAAGGGTCAAGGAATCAGGAATGTTTGTGCCCTTGTTGGTCAAATTCGAAGTCCTCGTTCAGCCCTTCTAACTCAGACCAGGGGATTTCTACCTGAATTTGCCTTCACAGTCCCAGAGGCACTGGGTAGGAATTCCTTAGGAAGAAGTCAGAGGCTGTTGTTGCAAAAGTGTGTGTGTGTGTGTGTGTGTGTGTGTGTGTGTGTGTGTGTGTCTAGAAAGGATGAATCTTGGGTTGTCTAGAAATGCCCCAGTTTTGTGCCTGTTGTCCTGACATCACCATCACCATCATCATCATCATCATCATCATCATCATCAAATCATTTTCATTATTAAAAATGTCCTAGTTGGGGGGATAAATTCTGAATGGCACCCCACATGTTATTTATCTGGGGCCTCGGGTGGGGCTGAAATGGGGCATTTCATTAGACAGGGAAGGCATTGAAGAGTTGTTTAGCTTCAGATCTGTTTTTGATTCAATTTCTGGTACTAAATTCTTGAGTCATTTTTTTAAAAAATCTGGTTGGTTAGTGTCTAGTTCTACCAGTGAGAAATTATACATGCCCTTTGCTGATGGAGAATTATGCTGTTTCTCTGCAACAGTCTGGTTCTCTCTGTTAAGAGGGACTAGTGTGATGGACTCAGGAAAAACTTTCAAGCTCTGTGTGGAGGCGCTATCCCCAGCACACATATCAGGTGGATATAGCCATGAATAGGTCCTGTATATTCAAATTCCTAAATATCTTTTGAATCCATCTCCATTTTTCCAGCTTCACTGCTAGTGCCTTGGATCAAGCTTCACCTGGCTGTCCCTGGGGTTATTACAGAGCCTTCTGATTGGCACCTGGACTTCCATCTTGCTTCCAGCCAGTGCACTCACCACATAGCAGTTGGTAATCTTTCTAAGTTGCAAGCCTGACTATGTCAGCTCCCCTGCTCGGCTGGCCTCCTGTTGCTCTTGGTCTGGGTCCACTGGGCCTGCAAGCCCTGTGTGTTCTCTATTCCCTACTTTGTGCCCCTTTCCTTCCAGTTATCTGGAACTCAGGCCTTTTGAAGATGATGATCCTTCTATCTGAACATCTCTCTGTTTCCCCATTCACAGTAGCTCTTGCTTTTCCTTACCTCTTAGCTTAGCACCTGTACATCTTATTAACAGTCCCTCTGCAGGGACTGCTTACCTCCATGCCAGATGCCACACTGAAGGCCTCATGGAGCATCTCACCTGGCCCCTTCAGCAGTCCTGGTAGGGAGTCTCTGCTGTTATTAGTATCCCCATTTTCACAGATCAGGAGGTTGGGTACGGTATGATGATTGCCTTCAGGATGCACAGCTAGAAGGGATTGGACCCCGGAAACGCAGAGCCTTTCCTTTGAGCCCTGTGCTGCTTGGCTTTTTAGCAAGAAGACCTTTGTTTCCTTCCGTCTCCAGTCCCCTCTAGGTGCTGCTTCCACAGCGGGGAACTTCCGCTGCTCTGTGCTGTCATGGCCTATTGCTTTCCTTTCCTTCTGAAGAGTAAGCCTCATGAGTTTAGTGGCTCATGAGTTTAGTGGCTGGCTCACTCTTTCTCTCTCATGTCAGCCTAGCTCATACCATACAGTAGGTACCAAAGTGTGGACTGAATGCATGATCACAACAAAGATGTTGGTATTGAGGTCTTCACTGGTTAGCAGATGCTTCTTCCACCCACCTCCAGACCTGGATCCTTGGGTTGTCTTCCATCACCACTGACCCAGGAGCTGTTTCCCATTCATGAGCTTTCCATAGCTCCTCCTCTAGGGTTTGCCTGGAATATTTCCTCTTGTTTCTCTCCACTAATTCTCATTCTTGCTTCAAATCCCATTTGTACATTAGTCTTGCAGATTCTCTTGGTTTCGGCCCACGAGATAAGCTTGAGAGTAAACACAGGAAGGGTCCTTAAGAGGCAGAGGTGTATCTTTCTTCTTATTTTTCCTTCCCTCTACTGTCAAAGGTGTAGGCTGGTAGTGCTCAGCAAAGTCTCTTGTCCCCTGAGGGTCAGAGCTAACCTCCAGAGATGGTGACATGACACGCTAGTAGAATCCTGAGCCTTAGACAACTTTGTGTTGCTACTGCAGTGTTATGGTTTAGAGGTGAGGTTCCCCAAAAGCTCACATGTGAGACAACGCAAGAAGACTTGGAAGAGAAATGATTGTGTTATAGCCTTAATCTAATCAGTGAATGGGATTAACTGAGTGGTAACTGGAGGCAGGTGGGGTGTGGCTGGAGGAAGTGGTTTATTGCAGGGCGAGGCTATGGAGTATATATTTTGTATCTGGAGAGTGGGGTCTCTCTCTCTCTGCTTTCTGATCATCATGTGAGCTGCTTCCCTCTGCCACACTCTTCCACCCTAATGTTCAGCCTCACCTTGAGCCCTGAGGAATAGAGTCTGCTGTGTATGGATTAAGGCCTCTGAAACCCATAAACTTTTCCTTCTCTACAATTGTTTCGGTCAGATCTTTTAGTCACAACAGTGAAAAAGCTGACTAAACATTCACCATCCCTAGATGTCCGCTGTTTGCTGATTTTATGTTGGTGAGCAATATGCACACTTATTGTTAGCTTCTCTGTGCTACATAGCCAAACCCAATCCCATCTAGTAAACTGGTCCAAGGGAAACTCTATGCTATTGAACAGTCTTGAGAAATGGGGTGGTGACTCCAGGTAGCAGGTGGCAGCTGTTATTTAAAATATATTTAAAGGATAATCCTCTACAGCAAGATTGTCTCCTAAGAGTGCACCTTAAGTTCTTAGCACGACTCTGGCACGGATTTTCCATGTACCTGTGAAAAATATATCTTTCAGGACCTCATTTTTACACTGGGGATGACTGGTAGGTAGATGGACCATAACTTTAAAAGGTGTCTAGTGTCAAAAGTCAAGTCCCCAAGATAAGAAGTTCCAAAGACAAAGATCTGGACAAAAACCAAAACAGACCAACAAAAAGGAAAACCTGACCCTGATCTTGGGGCAAACAGTTCTCACATTTTTTTTCTGAGGTCGGCAGTGTGGCGTCCCCTGCCCTTGCCCAGATACGCTGTCCGAATCCTCTTTTCAGCCTTGCAAGTGCAGGAAACAGGAAGCAGGGTATTTGGGCTGGAGCAAACATCAGCGCTGTTGGCGAGTGGTAGCTCTGACCCTGAAGTTCAATCTTCAGGTTTCTCTTGGTCTGAGCTTGCTCCCCTGGCTTCCCTGGATTCCATCTCCATCAACCCCAATAAAAACTATCTTCCTCTAATGAGCTCCTTAGGCAAATAAGTTGCCTGCTCTTTCAGGTTTTCCTGACTTGCATTTGACCTGAGTTCGCGGGAGTATGTGTGTGTATGTGTGTGTGTGTGTGCATGTAAGTTTGTGAGTGTTTGGGGGTGTAGAGAGAAGACAAGGATGAGAGGAAGGGTGTTTAAATGTAATTTTCCTGGTTTCACATCCTTATTCTGGGTAGTCCTGCACCTTGCTCTCTATTTTGGATTTCTCTTCACTAGAAAGGGTCCCATCCTGCTGTACCTGGGTCATCCAGCCTGTAGGCTGATAACAATATTCCCCCCACCCCCATTCTCAACCATCAATGTCTCCATGGTGAACATTGATAATCCATCCCTGTCTTCCTTTCTTCTGAAATGAGTAAATCCCACAAATTAGTTTCAAGCTTGTCCTGTAAGCACCCTTTACTGGTGAATTAAAGTTGCCCCCAAACTGCACTGATGGACTCTTGTCTCCCCAGGACCTGTGCCTCGTGTTGCACTGAGCAGCCAGTGTGTGCTAGACATAATGGAAGGTGAACTAGTGCACTCCAGAGAAGTGCTTAAATGAGCTTCCTCATCTGCACAGGCTCCTGCGATCTTTAAGGTTCAACTCCTTTTAGGATGCTCTTTCCATGTGGAAAATAACTCTGGAATTGGGATTAGGTGAATTAATTTGAGGGTCATGTGAGCAAGAGTGATTTGAGAAATGCAACCTGCTGGTTGTACAGAGAGCCCAGGATCCAGATTTGGGTTCAAAGTGCAGATTCTGTCATTGTTCTTGGGCAAATGCATGGAATGGTTTTTCTAATTTTCCTTAATAATAAAACAAAGATGAGACTAATACTTAGCACACAAGCCATGAATGGGTGAACCCCCAGTAGAAGCAGCATGGCTTTGGGACAGGAAACCCATCTATTGAATCCCTGCTCTTCCTCTTGTAGACTAATGTATCTTAGGAAAATATTCGAAGGCTGAGTTTTCATGTCCTTATGTATTAAATTATATTAATAACATATTTCAGAGAGGTTGTAGTAAGTGAGAAACATGGATAAATGTGCTGTAGTAATTTTGTATAATTAGTATTATCACTGAGAATGATAATAATAGCTTTCTTTCACCTCCAACCTTACAATTGCTCCTAACTGCATGCTGATGATACATGTCCCTCTCAATGCTCAATTGTTAATGACCCCTTTGGTGCACATTGATCATTCTTCCCCACTGTCTTGAGAATAATATATATACAAGAAGAACAGCCAGTATATAGGACACACTGTTACAGTTTACTATCTGGACCAGACAATGTTGGTTTGAGATTTACCTTAGTGTTCAGGCCAACTTGTAATGAACCTGTCAAGTCCAAGGGCCAGGAAACTTAGCCTCGTTCTTATATGCACTGAATTTTGTCCCTTTCTAATCCATATATTGGAACCCTAACTTTGATGTGACTGAATTTGGACAAAGGACTTTAAGAAAGTAATTTAAGGTGAACTGAAGTCATAGGGTGGGTCCTAATCCAATAGGATAAGTGACCTTATACTAAGAAGAAAGAGATCTTTTTCTCTCTCTGCTGTGTGCAGACATATGAAAAGGGGCCCCTACACAGGCCAGGAAGAGAGCCCTCTCCAGAATCTGACCATGCTGGCACTCTGATCTTGGACTTGTAGCCTCCAGAACTGCACAAAAAATGAATTTGTATTGTTTAATCCTCCCAGTCTGTGGTATTTTGTTACGGCAATGGGGCCAGATGACAATTCTGTAATAGAAATCATTAAGTAACAATTTATTTTCTCTGGTCAAAGAAGACTGGAGTGGACACAGCAGGGCTGGAATGGTGGCCTTGTAGAATCATCCTATCTTTCTGTTCCAAGGCTTCCATCACAAGGTTACCTTGCGGTCCAAGATGGTGGTTGGAGTTCTAGTTGTTATAGCAGCATCTCAGGGAACAGGATGGAGGACAGAAGAGAAGACAAAAGCCAGTGACCTCCCTGACTGAGTCAGCTCCTTTTAGGAAATCCTCCTGGAAGCTCCACACATTCTGCTAACCATCTTTGGCCAAAATGAGTCTGTAGTCATTTCTAATTGTAAAGGAGATGAGGAAATTTGGAATTTCAACTGGACACATTTCTTCCCCCAATACAATTGGACTGTTATTTCTCATGTCTTCATCAGTGTATGTAATGGATGCATTACAGCTTCTACCACAAGGGCTTTTGCATATCTCTATCATTTTTTTATCTTTATTTTTGTTTATTTATTTTCATGTGGTGTTAAGAATTGAACCCAGTGTCTCACATGTGTGATGCAAGTGCTCTGCCACTGAGCCACAACCCAGTCCTTGCATATCTCACTATACAACTTCTTTTGTTGTGAGTTATCCTTCTTAAAAGAAATGGGCAGGCATAAGTGATTGTGCTGGGCACAGAGTTATGCTCAACAAAGACCCACTGGGTGATGGGATAAGAATGACTGTTAAGCCATTACGCCAATTGAAGGGCAGGGGAAATGTGAGCTCCTCTTTCTGAAGCTGTGGTGGTCAGGGCAGAACAAACACTCTCTGCTGTGTCAGCCTGGCTTCAGAGAGCCCAGCTGTTCCAATAACTCAGCATGGGTCAGAACCTGATCTTTCCTCTGTTGCTGCTTGGAATGATGGTTCTCCATTAGTACATTGTGCAAGGTGGCTACTGGTGCTATAGGAAAGAAAGCTGTGACTCATGAAATCACTTCTTAGCCAGAATCATATTAAGCTCAAGTAACAAGCCAGTGACTTTTTTTAACCCTATATTCCACAACTATACTTGCCAGCGATTGCTCAGGAAAACTTGGCCTTGACCTGGCATACTGGTGCATATGAATTGTGCAAACTTTTTAGGGTCATTCAATACATGGAAGAGCCAAACCAGATGGGTTAGATCATTAGAAGTTCAGCTGTGTTGATTTATGCTTTGAAATGTCAATCATTGCAATAGAAAAAATTAATGCACATATACTGTACCAAAAAATTTTTTGATGAACACCTACCAAGAATATTTGGTTTTGCTTACCATTTGGTGAAGGGGATACGATGTGTATGGTAGAACTAACCAAGGTGAGGGGGGCTCTTGAACAGAAGTGCTGGGGAGCAGATTAGCAGAAGGGGAGTTTGGGGAAAGCTTCGTGGAGAGCTTTGCCTGGGATGATGGGGAAGCTTTTGACCCAGGGAGATACGGGTCTAGAGGATTGGAGGAGCACTCACTAGGAAAGGAACAGCACCAGGAAAGGCCTGGGGAGAAGGCAGCCATTGTCCTCAGAAGCTGATGAGAAAGGCTGCGCTCTGCAGGTGTGAACAGGTACCCTGGGGAAAAAGGCACACAAGCCAAGAAGCCTTGGAAAATGCCAGAGTCTAACTAAATATTAGCCTATCACAGGCTCCGAGAAGGCCCTTCCTCTAAAGGCAAACTGACATTTATTTAATTTTATTAAACAAGCAAACAAATTTATATAAGTAGGAGAGACCTTTTTTTACCTGGCATGACTATTTCCTAAAAGCTTTCCTGTAAGATTAGCTTGGAAAATATTGATATGCGTGGCAGAAAGGTTTGAGGCTCTATAAATGCTACCTAACAATGATGATTCTGCTAAACCTAATAAAAGAAAAAAATTAATTTTGGCTGGAACACAAGGAACATAAGTGTAGTTTTGAAAACTAATGTTGGTAAGGCTGACTGGAATCATACTGAGAACAGCCTTGAATGCTTACATGTAGTAACTCTCCAGAGAAACAACAAACTCTGTGTGTGTGTGTGTGTGTGTGTGTGTGTGTGTGTGTGCGTGCATGCAAGCCCGTTCAATATATTGTTATATGCATGTATCTGGTTCACATGATTATGGAGTCTGAGAGGTCCCTTGATCTACTGTTTGCAGCTGGAGATCCAAGACTGCTGTTGATGTAGTTTGAAGGGCTGAGAGCTGGAGATCCCAGGGTGCAGATCCCAATTGCGTACAAAGGCCTGGAGAACTGAGGCAGGAGAAGGCAGATGTACTGCTCTACAGTCAGGCAGGGTGAGTCCAGCCCTCACTTGTTCTGTTTAAAGGATTGGGGATAAGGATAAGGGCCACCTGCTTCCTCAGTCTACAGATTCAGATGCTAATCTCTTCCAGAAACACCCTCACAAACACATCCAGAAATGGTGTCTAATTAGAAAATTTGGGCATCCTGTGACAATATGACACATAAAATCAACACCCACACCATGCTGAGGTGTTCAGATTTTATTTGGTAGACAGAATAATGCCTGTTCTGTCACACATGGGAAATATAACCTGCATAGTTTTTTTTTTTTTTTTCATGATCACTTATTGTTAAGAAAATAAATACTTGGATGAGACTTTCTGGAACTTAAAGATCAATACACTTCACTATGACTGTGTTTGGAGTCTGTAAGAAATGGCTTAGGTTTCAATCATGAATTCAGATGAATGTTTGCTTAAACCAATTGATCAATATACGAGTTAACTAAAGTAATTAGTGCTGAACCAAGAATTGAGGACAGGCAATTGGTGTAGGTAGGTGATCAGGTAGAACAGGGGAGGTAAAAGCTGATTTGGGTCTGGGAAGATGGAGACTGCCTCTGGGGGATTGAAATGCTAACATCTCCACCCTTTTCCAAGGTTACCTGCCTATGCTGTTCCTCCCAGAGGCTGTTAATGAAGCACTCTGGGCTCCCTTCCCACTTGCTCATTTGCCTCCCACCTTCTCCCCACCCCCCCACATCCCCTGGCCAAAGGCAGGATGGGGACAGATAAGGGCAAAGGACAGCATGAGAACAAAGAGGATCTAAAATTTATAAAAAGGGGCTGGGGATGTGGCTCAAGCGGTAGCGCGCTTACCTGGCATGCGTGCGGCCCGGGTTCCATCCTCAGCACCACATACAAACAAAGATGTTGTGTCCGCCGGTAACTAAAAAAATAATAAAATAAAAAAATAAATATGTGAGGTAAAATTTATAAAAGGGGCAGGACATTCCCACTTCTTTGGATACCAACTCTGGGTCCCCTTTTCTGTGGAGAAGTCTGTCTATTATTTTTTAAATAAAACTTGGTTTCTATGCCTGTGGATATGGAACTTGTGACAGTTGTCCTGCCTCAGCATTTCTCCAATATTCAAACTTCAACATCTGTGGATATGGAACTTGTGACAGTTGTATTACTGCCACAATTCTGATGCTCATGTGAAATTCAGACTGATCAAAAGAAGTGGTAGTTTAAAGGGAACCCCACCCATGCATGGAAGGAGAGCAAGCCTTTAAATCTGTCAAGAACACACTTTTGAATCAAACCATATCCAGGGGTATTAGTGTGTAAAAGTCAGGATAATCCACGATCTCAAACACATACATATGTACATGGATATTCATACACATGAATACACATATTTCTTATTTGCACAGTTTACTACAGTTCTTCTTGGTTAGGAGGCTTTCTGCGTTGTCCCTCCAGCAACTCAGAGATTCATCCACCTTGTGTTTATCAGATGGCTTCAAGTCTGGCTGGTGTCTTCAGCAGCAGATGAGAAAATGAAGCACAAGGAAAGCAAACTGCTCCAGTCACGTTGGCCTGGAAGAACCCATAACTTTTTCTTGCCTTCCATGGGCTACAACCCCAAATGCATGGCCTTCTCCAGATGCAGAGTGTTGGAACATCATTAACTGTGTTTCCAGGAAGAGAAGACTGGTTTGCTGAGCGTGAGGTGTCTCTGCTTATTACTGTACTACTAATAGACTGACATACTAGTCCAGAGGCCGGAAAGGGTTCCAGGTGCAGAATTCTTTCTTCTTTATCCAAATCCTATTGCTCATCCAGAAAGAAACTAAAAAGAAATGATCCTCAAAGTTTTTTCTCCTATATACACCAAAAATATTTTGAAAAATTATATACCCCTTTACATACTTCTTAAATGGACATAATTCTTTTCTTCATAAATTTAAATAGCTTCAAAGGATGAAACTTCTAACGTATCATAAATATTGAACATTTTAATATAAAATAGCGCATCACTCTTTTAAATGAATCTAGTGGCATATAGACATCATAGTCATTTGACAGAAAATAATATGAATAGGCTTTTATTTAGTAGTAGGAAATGCTACATCATATTTTTTCATGTTAACTATCATATTTCTATTCTACTCCTATTACAAAACCTTCTTATTGCAATGCCACATTTTTATTTTAAATGTGTTTTTAAGAGGTGTTTATTGATAACCTATGAAATAGTTCTGCAAAAGAAAATACGTTTAAAAATTGCAATGATTTTTTTAGCATGACTCTGATGCTCAAAGTTTCAAAACAAATATCTTTTGATTGAGTTATACATTACAGTTATCAGTTTGTAATTGATCAAAATAACATATATGCAGATACTGTACATTTTTCATATTATCATGGAAGTAAAAGACTATTAGAAATGCTTTTATTAATGATAAACATGGGGTGGAGGTTACTTTTCTTTATTCATGGAGGCGCTGCAGCTACCAGCATTTTCAGGTGTCTCTTTGGTGCCTTGCATTGGTTGCATCTTTGTATGGCTGAGAAGTGTCTTATTTTGCTGAATGGATAAAGAACTGGAGGGGCTGGGGAGGGGGGAGAATGGGCTTGCTGCTTAAGATGCTTTCTCGCACAGATCAATCTTAGGAAAGAATACCCATTGATAATTGTGGATCTGGAATTGTTTTCTCTAAAACTATTTTATTCATCCCCACGTATGCCAGGAAGGTCTTTGTATGCCCAGTTAGCCCGGTTTGAAGACTGCTGGTGTCTGGAAAAGATACCACCTTTGGATCCAGATACTTCCTTTTGCTCATAGTTTGGCTGGATTCTCCTCAATAAGTTACTTAACCTTAAGATACTTGGTCTACTATTTCAAAAAACTTTGGGGCCTGCCTAGCCACCCACAGTTTGATTCCCAGGTATCCTCCTGGGCTGGGTGTGATTGTCAAACTGGGCGGCATTTGTTACTGACTGTATCCACTGGTATCTTTCCCAAGCCATTAGATCCTGCAGCAGTCTCCTCTCCCTTTTTCAAACAGATTTATGAAATTAATCTTTGACCTTTGTGACAACTGGAAAGTAACATAGATGAAGTGAATGAAGCTTTCTGGCATTTATTTTTTCTCAATTTATTTTTTCTTTTTTGGCTTGATTAGATACTTGGTTTCCACAGCTTGCATGACTAACTCTGTGCTTCAATGACTCTCTCATAACCTTAGCATGTAAAGACGGAAAAATTCCCCCCACATTTTCAGGAGACATTTATTACAGACTGTTTTATACGTCTGGTCAGAATGGGCTAACTGATTTTTCACAAGAACAGAATTTGGCAGGAAGCCTGGCCTCCTTTAATCCCCCTCTTGCCAAAAATCACTCTAGAGCCAGCTTGCAGGCTGCGTGAAGTCCCACTTGAGGCTGGGTTGAGAAATGGCTGGGGTGAGAGTAACCCTTTCACCTACAACCGGAAACAAGATCCTCATGGAGTTGGAAGATCCTTCCCCACCAGAGCTGCAGGAAATGCAGGGGAAAGCTTAGTGGCTCTTTCTCTCTGGAAAGAGAATGATGATACGATACATGGAAGACTGGGAAGGGCACAGAGAAACCAGGCCATGTCCATCCTCTTGCTGGGAAGGATTGCACAGGATATGGCCACTGCCCTTCTCCATCACGCCTCCCAAGGTCCCCCATTTTACCTGGCCCCACTGGGCTCCCAGCATGGCGTCACTTCCTTCTCCCTTCAGTGTGGCCATTGTCACCTCAAGGTTCAGCCCCGCTCTGCTGCCCAGGGAAACTACTGACAAGAGGCAGGAGGTCCATAAGCCACAAAAGGGGTTTAAACACGGGTGTGTTAGGATCAAATTTCGTTTTCGATTTACTGCTCTGGCTGCAGCTGTGTGGGGGCTCTGGTTACGCTGGGGTGATAAAGTTGTTATTCTGCTGCGGAAGCACAATGAGTTTTACATGTGTGTGCCTGTGTTCCCTGGTGAACCCGACAGCCCCCGGGGTGCCGCGGAAGGCTGCTGTTGTCATCTTTTGTTGGAGATGGACAAACCAGGCTGAGTTTCTGAAAACCGCTATTTATGAGAGGGTGTTCCCTGAGCCAGCTTGGTAGGCACTGGGCTCTGGACTCAGACGGTCCAGGGACTGGTCACGCGCACTCAGTCTATTGTGTGATTGATCTTGGGCCAGTTTCCAAGCTTCTCCCAGCTTGTTCTTATCTGTGAACCTAGGAGGGCACTAGTGTCCACGACACAGAATTATTGACAAATAAGTGTCTGGTTCATGTAATTATTACATTGTCTGTTTCCTTTGCTGAATCAGGGCTGAGGATAGAATGCAGAAGGCTCAGGTCTGAGGAAGACAAGAACTGGGAGGTGGGCATGGAGAGGTGGGGGTCAAAGGTATAAAGTGCCATGTTGGATGGACAGAGATTATGCAGTTTCAATTGAGAATGAGTCTCTGGTTCCATGTTGGATGGACAGAGTGCCATGTTGGATGGACAGAGATTATGCAGTTTCAATTGAGAATGAGTCTCTGGTTCCATTTGCCTTGATTCTAGCTCAAACATCCCAACTGGTGGCCCAAGTTTGGTAATGCATGAAAAACTTTTTTTTTTAGGTTCTCAGGATTAGTTGAATTTCAGTAATAATGGCTAGTTTCCTCAGGTAGGTATACTAGCCAGTGTTTCCCAGAAAAATAGAACTGGGGTGGGGGGAGAGGGAGAGAGGCAGGCAGAGGGTATATACAGAGAAAGAGAGGGAGAGGGAGATTGAGATTCATTATTTTAAGGGACTGGCTCACATGCTTGTAGAAGAAAAATTCAAAATCTGCAGGGTTGGCAGACAGGCTGGAGACCCAGGAAAGAGTTACAATCTGAGTCTAATGAGAGTCTGCTGGCAGAACTCCCTTACATGATGGAGATCAGTATTTGTTTAACTGATTGGACAAGGCCCACCTGCATTATGATGGTAATCTGCTTCTCTCAATGTTCACTAATTTGAATGTTCAGCTCATTCAACAAACACCTTCACAGAAGCAGTAGAATAACGTTTGACCAAATATCTGGGCACCGCGACCTGGGAAAAGGGACACATACAATTAACCTTCCTAGTGTGCATTCAGGAGAGCAGACTGCAACCTGATTGTCTTCACCTGACCCACGCCATTGACTCAGGCATGTTTAGAGATTGTGGTCCTTACTCTAGCATCCCTCTTGTGATTCTTCTGAGATCTCATCATCAGACCCAGTGTATGATAAAGGTGATCTTGAGTCTCCAGTCATGGGCTGGCTGGAGGACATCTGTCATCTGCAAGGCATGCTGGGGTCTTTGAGTTGCATGGATGTGCTGCAACTCATATCAGCTTAAGGGAGAGGTATGTTGAGATGTGACAACACGGCCCTGGGATGGAGGGGAAGCCTGATGACAACACCTGGGTGCTGGGAAACCTGACGGGAGCACCTGCCCCATAGGACAAAGTCGGGACTAAACCCGCAGTGTCCCAAGAATGTGGCAAGCTCTTGGGTGTTTGGGCAGGTGTGTTCAGACAGGGGGGTCCACTCAGTGATTGAGTGGGGAAGCCAGGATGTCGGTCACAGCTCTGAGAAATCAGTTTCTTCACAGCAGGCTCTGGGCAGGGGCAGGGCAGCCCGAGCTGTGCTGGGTGTAGGTTTTCACGCACAAAACTCGGGTTTAGAGAAGAGCTGAACGTCAGTGGAAACTGACACGGGACGTGGGCCCAGGAAAGGGCCAGAGCATATGTCAGGAGCCAGACTGAAGTCTTCTGTGGCTTAGAGGCCACACGGGGAGCCCCAGGTCATCCCAGTGAGATTGGTTCCAGATTATAGGCAGCAAGATTTATCAGAGCTTCTCTGCTGCTGCCGAGGCTGCTGCCCTGGTCTGGGCTGAGGGGGGACAGAGGTAAGGGCTGACAGAGACAGATGCCATTGCTGACTGTGACGTGCAGGCAAGAAGGCCCTCTTGTCCCAGGTGGGGGCATGGCTGGGAAGGGCGTGAGATCCTTGGGCAATGGTACATTTCTCCATGAGATGGCGCTCTGAGTTCACTTTGCATGTGTTTGTGGTTTTGCTTTGATGAAAAAAATGCATACTGTAAATTATACTGTTTTAGAGTTCTTAGAAATGCGACTTGTCTGTCCTAATTTACAGAGCAGATTTCATGCACTTTCACAATTCTTAGGGGATCATATTTCTGATAGCTATTTTTTTCCTCCTGGGATGTTCTAACCGGGGGTAGGGAGAGGGTGATTATCTCTTGCTCCAGCATTGCTGGATCCCAGCCCTCCCCAGCAGCTCAGACTCTAGCTGGAATTGAAGATCCCTCTACTTCTCTGATACAAGGTACCTTCAGATGGGCTATGCTAAAGACATAAACAATATGGTATTATTGGTTGAGGGAGGAAAAGGCCAATTCTGTCCAGGAGATTCTTGAGGAAAGGTTGATGCATCAATAGACCATGCAGGAAGGTTAATTTTTAAGGTGGAAAATACTTTTTCTGAAGACTGAGTGGTAAGGGCATCCCAAACAACCCAGGTCTCCCTATGAGAACATTGCTCAGGGCAGACCTTTTCCCAAGAGCTGTGTGAGATGGAGACCTCATTTGTGGGCCCAATGAACAATATATGGGATGGAGGACACAAGCTCACAACATCCAGAAAGCACCCCAATCCCTGGAGGGGGAAGGGCCAGGGAAATACAAAAGTTGGGCTCTGGGAATTGGGAAGAACACACTCTTTTGAAGCTTTTTCAGGCAGACGTTAATAAGAGGTAGAAGAAATGCACATTCTGGGAATCAGTAATTAATAGCACATCTGCATCATACTTGATGGTTTAGGAAGCAGAATCACAGTGTAGGAATTTTTGATGTTTCTGTTTAACAGATGAGGAAGCAGACGCTGAGAAAAGGGATGTGAGTTAATTTAAGTTCACGTAAATAGTGGCCCAATTTCCAGTGAAAGAATGAGTCTGAAAGAAATGATCTCTTTTTAACCACTTGTGAAATTTGCATCTTTCTTTCTTCAGTGAACCTTGACTAAACATCTACCCTGGGCAGATACTAGGTATCTGATGGTTCCTGACACAGTTCCTGATATTCTGGGAGCTTGCAGCCTAACGAGTGATTCTCAATTGGGGCGATTTTGCCCATAGGAAATGTTGGCTGATGTTTGAAAAGGGTTTTAGTTGTAATGGCTGGGAGGTGAGTGTCACTGTCACCTAGTGGATATAGACAAGGATGCTCCTAAACATTCTACAACACACAGGACAATAAAGGGCAATCTGGCTGCTGTAGTGAGTTTGGGCTGGTTTATGACAGAGTGCCATAGACTAGGTGGCTTAAACCACAAACATTGACTTCCCATAGCTCCGGAGGCCAGGAAGTCAGGATGTCAACATTTGTGGGGTCTGGTGAAGGCCATTCCTGACTTATAGACCTTCATCCTCTCCCTGTATCAACACATGGCAGAGAGAGGAAGAGTTCTGATCCCTTCATCTCCCTGTAAGGGCACTAATCCTGTCATGGGGCTCCATCTTCATGACCTCAACTAGACCTAATGACTTCATAAAAGTCTTTCCTCCAAATATTCACCTGATTGGGGGTTAGGGATTTTGGAGGACACAGATGTGCAGTATATAACACTGGCTCAAACTGTCAAAAATATGGCAATTAAGATACTCTGATCTAGCTCATCATTTAGTCTATAAATTTTTTTGAGTGCCTGCAATGCACTAGCTACAGTCTGAGCACAGAGGATGTGTTTGTGAACCAGACAGAAATATCGACTCTTTTACTGTCACTTTGCCTCTTGGTGTGGGGTAGAGTTGGGGGGAGGCTGACTTGAACATTATTACCAAGCCAGTGAATTAGTAACGGGGACAATATCAGGCCTGCTCTGTAGAAGGTTCAGATGTGTTGGTACAGTTATGTGAAACTGGGTGGTGGTGGCTTTAAGTTGGTGGATCTTTCTGAAGAGCTGATAATTAGGATTAATTTGAGCAGCACAAAGCCTTCCAATGAAAAGTGTGTTGGGTGGAAGGAATCGAAAAGTGCAATGGGTTATAGGGCAGGAGAGAAGGGCTGGCATATTCAAGGGATGGAAAGAAGGCCGGGGTGATGGAGATGAAGTAGCAAGAGCAGTAGGGACTATAGCCATTAGGGCCTTGTTAGCCAAGATAAGGAGCCTGGACTTTGTTCAAGGTCTTGCATGTGGCTGTTCTCACAGTAAACATGATAGGAGTTATGAAGAAAATAAAGCAGAGTCTTGGAGACAGAGTATGTTATAGGGGGGCAGCATTGAATCTGACTACCAGAGAAGGCCCATCTGGGATTTGGGTGCTGAGGGAGAAACAATTGACAGAGGCCTGGGGGTGAGGACCTAGGAGCTTCCTAAGGCTATGGGCTCAGTTGTGGTTCCCAAAATTCCTATGTTGAAGCTCCGAGCCCTGTTCTCTCAGAATGTGACTGTATTTGGAGACAGGGCCTTTAAAAAGGTAATTAAGTTAAAGATGTCATTACAGTAGGCTCTAATCTAAGAGAACTATTATCCTTATAAGAAGAGGGAGTTTGGACATACAAAAAAAACCAAAAAAACAAAAAAAAATAAGGGATGCACAGGCAGCAGGAAGACCGAGTGAGGATACAAGGAGAAGCCAAGGACAATGGCTGCAGAAGAAACCACACTATTGAGAACTTGACCTTGGACTTGTAGCCTCCCTCCAGAAGGTGAAAAAAATAAATTTCCTGTTGTTCAAGCCTCTCAGTCAGTGGTATTATTTTCTTGGGATAGCACTAGCAAGCGAATCCACCTGGGGCTCAGTTTTTTCATCTGTTGAATGGGGGCAGCTGTGGATCTTTAAGTTAATAGCCTTTCCAGTTGGAGGAGCCTAAACACACAAGCTGCTAGCAGGGCTGCCTGCACCCCATAAGGCTCAGTCACACACCCCTTAATCAGAGTGTGAGGATGAGACCCTGAGTCGTGAGGAAGCAGGAGAGCCCGGGGGAGGAATTTGGAATTAGATATGGATTTCCCGTCAATTTCAAAGCGGGCTCAGACTGGGAGAATTGCCCGGTTGTTCTTCTCCCACATGAAGGGATTTGAAACTCCAGATGGGGTCTGCAGAATGACAGTGGCGTGCATGTCGCCACTGGGGACAGACAGAACTCTGTGCCAGAGTTTCCAGAGGGGAAAAGGAACTTCAGGAATTTTCCCTTTGGAAAGAGTTCACTAGAGCCTGGGGGGACCCTGGAGACTTTCAACTCCCTTGGTGTTGGCTGGAGACACTACTCCCGTGTAGGGGAACCCCTGCCTTCTGTGTCAAAGGGGCCTGGTTGCTCTTCTTGTCCTTTGGGGCTCTCATCTTGTCTCTGAGACAGAGGGTTTGACAATGTCACTTCAAGGGTCCTCCATGACCCAGGAGCAAGGCGGTAGAAGCTCCAGGGGCATTAAGGATGCGACATTTGCTTATAAAAGTATCGAGGATGTATCTCCAATTTTTCTCTAAATAAGAGCATGTAAAAAAAGGTGGTTCAAATTGAGTTCCACTGGAATGTCCTGAAGGGTCAGACTTGGTGCCCTGCTGCCAGCCTTTCCTCCCTGTGTGCCCAGATACAGGCATTTATCAGACATTTACTAAGCAACTTGCATTGGTCTAGTTTTTTGAGGGGCTGGGGCCTGGGGAGGAGACATAGACATGAAACCAGTACTTGATTTGTGTGTGTGTGTGTGAGTCTGTGTGTCTGTGATGTGAATAAGAACAGAATAGCTGGCAGGGAGTTGCTCATAAAATGAATAAAGAAACGAATGAATGAGGAAACAAACAGATGGACTCTCCCCTCGGAAGTGTTGGTGTCAAATGCTCCTAGAATGCAGCTCTGTCCCTTAGAATGCCGGCTATGCATGGCAGGGCTTTTGGTTTGTATTGTTCAAAGAGGCCTCCCCAGGGCCCAGAGTAATACCTGACACACAGCAGGCTCTCCATCAGCAACTCCTGAACAAGTGAGTAAATAACCTTCAGGAAATAAGTTGACCTCTCTGGGTCCCAGCCATTTCTTTGACAAATATGTACTAGGTCTTAAGCTGCGGACTGAGGTTGCAGAGATGGTTAAACTAAAAGTCCTGCCCTCCAGGGTCCCTTTCCTCCATAGGTAGGTGAGCAAATAATCAACATGAATTTGGATGATCTCCATGGTCCAAGAGGGCAAAGGGATGATGAGCACCCAGAGGCCATGAGCCTGCAGCCAGGGTTGTGGCCAGGTAGAAAGGGCTGGGGAGTCCTGTGATCGTGAAGGTGCACAGACTCGAGGAGCCTGGTTATGCTGGACTGGGTGCTGGCATGTGTGTTGGTGGGTAGCAGTCGGACCCTGGAGGGTCTTCAGTGTCTGTGGACTGTTGTAGACATAGTGACAATCCATTTAGTCAGAGAAGTGTCAAGATGAGGCTTAATTTGAGAAAGAGTCTCCTTTATTACCTTAAACTTCGGGTTAGATTCCTGCTCTCTTTGCACATATGCAGCTTAATCACTTGAGAAGTGTGATACAAGGTGATTGGCCCTACATTTACCTAACCTATCTGGTTTCCCTTCAAGACTGAAGACACCAGCATTAGAGTAACTAAGTCACTTTCAAGGCTGTTAGGGACATTTATTTGCCAGCTCTTACGATGTCCTGTTCCAGACCCCTGAAGTGGCAGCTAGACCACTCTACTCATTGCCCTACACCTTCCAGGAACAGTGGAGGAGTCTTGCAGACAGATCACCCCATGATGAGACTGGCCCCCTAAGCAGGAACAATCATCTCATGGGAACCAAATTGCCCCCTTCAAGGATCACAGGTCTGGTGGATACACATCATGAGCAGCAAGTGGAAATCGCTCTCTGTTTTGTTAGCTTTTTGTTGCTGTGACCAAAATACTCAACAAGAACAACTTAGGGTAGGAAAAGTTTATCTGGGGCTCACAGTTTTAGAGGTTCAGTCCATGGCCAGCTGGCTCCATTGCTGTGGGCCAGAGGTGAGGCAGAACATCATGGTGGCCGGGAGGGCATGGCCGAGGAAGACCGCTCACCTCATGGCAGCCAGGAAGGACAGGGGCGGGCAGGGCGGGGACAAACTATGAGCCCCAATGGCACCCTGCCCCCAGTGATGTACTTCCTGCAGCCACACATTACCTGCCTCCAGTTAACAGCCACTAAGTTGTCCTTTCAAATTATTAATCCATCAATAGTCTAATTATTTCAGATCTCACAATCTAATTATTTCACTTCTGAACATTCTTGCATTGTCTCATACAAGATTTTGGGGGGCATGTCATATCCAAACCAAAGCAAACTTTGTAAATACCAGAACTTTATTTCTCGTGGTTCTTTATAAACATCATAACTTTATTTCTCATGGTTCTGCAAGCTGGGAAGTGCAAAGTCAAGGCACCAAAAGATTTGGTGTCTGCTGAGGGCCTCTTTCTCATAGATAGAACCTTATTGCTGTGTCCTCACCTGGTGAAGAGGCAAGAAAGCTCCCCTGAACTACTTTTATAAGGACAAAATTTCCATTCACAAAGAAGAATCCCTGTGATTTAATCACATCCCAAAGGTCCTAGCTCTTAGTACTGTCACATTGTGTACTAGCTTTCACCCTTTGAATTTAGGGAGGAAAACGAACATTCAGACCACAGAAGTGATAGATTTTACTAGTATTTTTGATACTATAGGAAGGTTCTTTTTTCCTGACCCATGTTTTCCATATTTGATGCACACTATTGACCTTGCCCTTGGCCAGGTGACATGCTGTGCCTTTGGCTGTGAGTAGATGTCTTTAAGTGTATTAGTGCAGTGTGAGAACAGCAGTCTCCAGATTGTGGCTGCTTCTGAAGCCTAGACCCTGGATTGGGATGACATAAGAGCTGAGCTGAGCTGAGACTGGCTGAGCCTGTTCAAATTCAACTAAGTCCAGCAGAGCCCTGTCAGTCTCATCTGAAATGTCAAGAGCAAGAGCTAGACATATGCTTTGGAAGACCCTGAAGATGTGCAGTTGTTTTCTTATGCAGCATAACCTAGTAAGAGCTGACTACTACAAGAGGCTGTGCAGCCGAGTTCATTGGCCTATGAATACTCAGTGTGTACTTCTAGGTAATCGGATAAAATACCCTTATCATTTAAACCACTGTGAGTTAGGCTTTTCTGTTACTTGAAGACAAAGTCATCTAGCCTAGATATCTAGCTGTACATGACTAACTTTTCCCAGGTGTAGCTCCCTGAACATTCTAGGCCTTTGTTAGAATGGTTTCCATTCTCTAGAGACCCTCTGCTTCACCTGGAAAGCTTTATCTATCCTTGTCAACTCACATCAATGCTATCTTATATGTAAAATCTTTTTTGACTTCCTGGGGAAAGTTAGTTACAGCACATCTTCAGTCTCTCTCTTATTATAATCTTAGTCACATTCCATTGCACCTGCTTATAAATCTCTTGCCTGCTACACTGTTGGAATTGCTAGTATCTTATACATTTTAGCATCTGTTGTTTTCAGCATGTACCTGGTGTCTAGTAGGTGCTCAGGAAAATTTTGCTGAATTGGTCAGTGATTTTTAAAATGCATTCCTGTAAGGCATTACTGGGAGGACCCATATTTATTCTATATAGCCTCCCAGATTTGTAGTCCACACTAGGTGGAGTGATCTATTTGAATGGAAAATACAAGACTCTTTATTATAATAGTCTGACCAAAGCATTCCAAAGGTCAGTAGGTTCTGGGATTTGGCAGCAATTTTATACATTTGCAGACTCCCAGAAATTACCAACCCCCTGAGAACTGTTGGGGCAGACTCAAACTTTTAAGTCATTTTGTCTGATACATTTCCCACCACAAATAGTCTGAAGAAATGTCTGTCAACACTTGGCCAGATGACGTCTGATTTTGTCATCTCGACTTACAGTTTGCTCTAGTATTTATTGACCCCTACCAGGTCCCAGAGGCTACACTTTAGGCACTTCAAATAAAACTTTCTTATAACGCTGGATACCCATTTTACAGATAAGAACTGAGGCTGAGAGAGAAAATAACAAGTCAAAGGCCATAGAACTCATATGGCACACTTGGGACTCAACCTCAAATTCTCTGACTCCAAGGCCAAGTTTTTGTTTGTTTTCTTATCTACAAATGGAGATGACGTCTGCCTGACTACCTTCCAGACTTCAAGGACTACGTGAATTGTATACATAAAGTTCTTATTTAGATAGTATTAGAATTAGTGATGCTTAGCTAGAGTTTGTTTTTAATACCTTTAAAACATAGAGGGCTCTACAATCGTAGGATGCTAGAGGGGAAATACAGTTTGTGGGGAGGATGAGGCTGCCATCCATCTCTCTCATTCTAACATGAAGGAAGTTCTCTAACCTGCCAAAGAGTAGACCATAAGCTACTGAGTGTCCTCATTGCTAAAAATCTAACAGAAACAATAACTACCACTTAGTAAGTATCCCTTCCCTATATTAATTTTTATCCTGCTGTAAGATGCATTTTGTTATCTCTTTTTACCAGTGAAGACAGTGAGGTTCAGAGACATTAAGGAAATTGCCCAAGGTAACAAGGGATGAGGGACATAACCAAGTCCAAGTGTGTCTGCTTATAAAGAACAAGATTGCCCTATTTGGTGGCTCACTGTTGTCCTAATAGCTTATAGTATAGGGGTTGGGTGATTTCCCTCCCTTGATATATTATCATGAGGATCTTTCAATATTCAATGTGCTTCCTCCGTTGAAACCTCTGTGGTTTGCCAACTGTTTAATATGCATTTTAAAACATGATTTCAGCTGGTGTGCAGGAACTAAATTCCATTCTGGGTGTGTTGACTGCACCGAGAACTTGAATGTAGATTGAACAAGAGCATCGGATGATTTGGAGATCAAGTTGATAGCAAGTCATCCAAATAATAAAGCTCAGCAAGTCAGACTTTTAGGAGAGGGCAAGGCAGATGGACCTGGGTGGAGCAGCCCAAGACACAGGCCAGGTCAGCCAACTGTGGCCTCAAGGGCAAACCTGGCTTCTGCCTGTTCTTGCCTTGGCCCTCAGATGCTAAGAATGCTTTTCACCTATTTAAAGGATCAGGAAACAATCCTGGAAATATTTTCTTTTGTCATGCAAGTACCTGCCACACAGGCCTGTGCTCGCTCAGGTGAAGCAGGAAGGGCACAGCATCGCCTTCATTTCTTGAGCTTTTTCTTTCTCTTCTTTCTCTCTTCCATTGAATGCAGCAGACGGTCTCCAGCAGGGTCTGGCAGACACCGAGGTCGAGGACAAGGCTAGTCTCTCATTGGGCCTGCTGCTCTCTGTGGAATTGCCTGTTTCAGCAGAAAAGGGTTTGTTCTGGGAGCAAAGGAGAATATTTCAGGGGAAACAGTTCTCCCGCCAGCAGAGTGGAGTCGGCTGAGTCCCGGTTTCCCATCATCCCCTCTGTGAGCCGTTTTCTGATGTGCGTTGCTCCTTCATCACACAAAAACCAGGAAGAACGGTTCATTTTTTTTGTTGGGAAAAGAAAGACTCCCTCTTTTCTACGGGGTAGAGAAATTAATGGGGGAAAGTCTGAGAAAAGCTCTCCTTTCTACACGGGGAATGAAAGGGAGTCTGCTGTTTGAACAGGCTTCAAGCAAGAATCAGAGCTGGTGGGCACTTGACAGGCCCCGGCAGTCTGCCTCCTTCTGAAGGCCCAGCTGCTTCACTTTGGAGACTGGGTTGAGAGCTCAAAGGAAAGAGGCTCAGAGCAGGTCCTTTCAGATCTGTGTCTCCAGCTGGACCCAGCCAGTGCGGGGCTAATGGGAGCCCAGGTGCTGGGCCATGCCTGGCCGGCCTCAGCCATGGGCGGGAGAGCCCTGCGTGGGGTGGGGCTGACATCCACACCCCCAGGCAGGCTGCTCCCCTGTTCTTCTGAGAGATGAAAAGTTGGATTTCTTCAGAGCAGAGTTGGAAAACCAAGGGCATCCTGTACCTTGCTGGGCATTTGCTTCCAAGTTCTCTTTCTGTGCTTCCCACTTGTGTCCGGCCTCCTCTCTCTTCCCTTCCTGCTCCAGCCCCTGTTGGGTGTCTTTCCTTTGTCACCACAGTGGACGCCAGGCATCTGGCCTCACCCATTAAACATTTTAGGCAACAAAAGGGAGTGAGAGCCAAGTGTCTTTTGCTTTCCTTTTACTCCCCAGATATGGAATTTACAGGACAACGGATTTTCTGTCCGGAATATACTTTGAACGCAACTAAGAAAAATGGTTGTGATTAATCTGGGTGTCCCAGGCTGCTCCAACCAGAGGTTGCTAAATCAAAGTCACAATAGCAACAGCTGCACTATTGTTTTGGGGCTGTGGACCCCCCTCTCCCCATCCATAACAGGTCCCCTGAGGGTTCTTCCCACCCCTTACCACTGAGGCCACTATTGGGCCAGCGCCCAGTTGCTCAGCCTGCTCAGCCTCTGGGGCCATGACTGAGTGCCAGGAAGCTTGCCACGCTCCTCTGTAGGGTGGGAGGCCTCCTCTCCTCCACCCTTGGTCACTCCCCATCACTTCTGTCCTCTGTGCATTCGACCTTGTGCTGCACCTTGACAACCTTTGCTGAGGAAATGGCCCTCGTGTTTCTTGTAGCCCCTCTTTCTAGGGTGTTCCTGGAGGCCGGTGGGAAAACCCAACACAGAAAATGCTCCTGAGGAATCTCAGAACCCCCCTGGTCTGAGTGGGGCATCTGTGCAGATCGGAAGCATCTGTCTGGCTCCTGGTTTTCTTGCTGTAGATGGAGTCTCTTTCTGGGGGTGTCCTCTGATTCTCACCCCACACCATCCGTCTTCCAGGCATATCCAAAGCTGTAAGAGAGATCAGCTCAGGCTCAACCCAAGGCCCCGATTCCACACACAGCCCTGACCTTTTACTTTCAGTGAGAAACAGCCAGATCCTCCTCTGAAGGTTCTTTAGGATTTACAAAGGGCATTGACAAACATGATCTCAGCTCAATTTTACACAGAAGTTATTATGAAACTTGAGTGTCCCACTTTTGCTGGAGGTTTGGTTGCCAAGCTGTGACACTACTGGGAAGTGTCAGAGGTGGAGTCTAGTGGAGGGACGTTAGGTCATTAGGGAATAGAAGCCCATGAAGGGGATCTTGAGAACCTGGCCCTTTCTTGCTAATTTCTATTTGCTTCAAGGCTGCCATGAGGCAAATAGGCCTCCTCCACATGTTCTTCCATGATGTATTGTGCCACCACAAGCCCAAAGAAATAGGGTCAAGCATCTATGAACTGCAATCCCTGAAATAGTGAGCTAAAATATACCTTTCTTTCTTTTAAGTTGATTATCTCAGTTGTTTTGTCACAGTAACAGAAAGCTAACTAACACACAGAGATCCTCTTAGTATCATTTTAACATTCACTTTAAAGATGAGGAGACGGAGCCAAGGGAAATTAAACCATTTCCCCAATAGTATATGTCAGAGAGGAGATTTGAATGCCTCCTCTTTAAATTTTAAAACCCAGGCCTTTAGATCACACATATAGTTAATGAGTTAGGAGAGGAAATCCAACTTACGTATTTGTCATATCACTTATTAAGTTGCACTACAACTGTACCCAGAATTGTAATTTTTCTTTTATCTGTTTCTCATGCTCTAGATAATAAACAGAGCTGGATCTCATTCATTTTTGAATCCTCAGAGGTGACAGATTGCCGGTAGGTGCTCAGTGGACACTTGTTGAATAAAATGTTACTAAGGGGGTCTTTGTGAGCCAGGTGCGTTCTGAAGTTAATCATGAGTGAGAAGCCAGCCAGGAGGGAGGTTTGGGAGACTAGGTAGAAGCATTCAGAGGGAAGAAAGAAGGCAACAGGAATGAGGCAGGAGCAGGAGGCCCCATGGTGAGCTTTGATATTCAATAACCCAGGCCTTGATTTCCGTTATGAGGTTCAACTGCTGCCTTTGTGCACACACTGATCTGGAGGAGGGGAGGTGTTTTCAAGTTGGGTTTCTAATGAGCTCCGTGAGGTGGAGATAGAAGTTAAGTCTACAGTTCCGGCTCTCTTTCTTGGACAAGTTCCATAGGAGACTCAAACAGGGGTCAGGGGTCACCAAAGCAGAAACATGGCTGTGACTGCTGATGCCAGTCTGCGGAAGCTGGAAAGACAGGTGCTGGCAAGCGCTGGGGCCAGGGTCTGGGGTTCTGTCCTTTGATTTCCTTCCAGAGCTTGTCAAGGTAGTCGGTAGGCGTAAGCTTAGGGACTGTGGGGCTGCAGGGCTGATGCAGAGAGGAAGATCAGTTTCCTACTGGAGAATCATCTGTGGCTTTTCGAAATGTGCTAAAACTGTCAGGAGGACAAACCTGGCTACCTGGATGGGGAAAATCAGGCCATTGCTTCTGCTGTTAATGACAACACAAAATTGTGAGTTTTTACCAACATAGAAAATGAAGTAACGACGATGAATACTGTCTTACGGAGACACGGGCCTCGTAGTCAACGACTCGGTGCCTCTCCCGCCTTCTCCCCTTTCTTCCTCACAGTTACGGTTCAGATGTGAGGCGTCTCCCAAAAGCTCAAGTGTGAGACAATGCAAGAAGGTTCAGAGGGGAAGTGACTGGGTTAGGAGACCCTCAACCTGAGCAGGGAGTCAATCCCCTGATAGCCACTAACTAAGCGGTAACTGAAGGCAGGTTGGGTGTGGCTGGAGGAGGTGGGTCACTGGGGGCTTGCCTTTGGGGTTTATATTTTTTCCCTGGAAACTGGAGTCCCTCTCTTTCTGCTTCCTTATGACGTGTTCCCAGGTGCTTTCCTCTGCCACACACTCTGTCGTGGAATTCTGCCTCATCTCAGGCCCCGAGGAATGGCATTGGCCATCAATGGGCTGAGACCTCTGAAACCACGAGCTCCAAAATAAACTTCTCCTCCCGTAATTGTTCTTCTCGGATCTTTTGGCCCCAGCAATAAAAACCTGACTGAAACACCCGTCATATTTTAGACATGCTGTGCCAATAACTGCAAGTTTTTAAAGTGAGACCTTATTGCCTTATTGTTGAATAGGACTTTCTGTTCAGGGCATTCATAATCGCTCAGTTTCACTCTTTGGCTCCATCGTATTGAGGCTGATGTTCCCACAATGATGAACTTGCATAAGAACAAAAGTATCCCCATCATTTAAGCAATGGTGACTACGTAATAGACAGTTACGCCAAAATGAATGTATATTAAAAGATAGAAATTTACAGATATATCCAAAGATTCAAACTGCATTTTTTATCTTCTGAGCCCTTTAGAGTTTCTGCAGTGAACATGACTTTTTGGTCACATGTGCAACAGCAGGTTAAAACAACAATATGTTCTAAATATCAAGATTCTGCCTTTCATCATGACTTTTTTTTTTTTTCAGGAAAATGGGTGAAACTGGAGATCATTAGTTTAAGTGAAAAAATACAGACTAAGAAAGTCAAGGATCATATGTTTTCTCTACTATGTTGAAACTAGAGAGAAAAAAGGGGGACAGAAGGTGGGAGGAATTTCATGAAAATAGAAGGGAGACCAATAAAGTAGAGGACAGAGACCAGGGAGAGGGAGGAGAGAATGGCGAGGGAAAGCCCTCACAGGTAGGTTGTGTGAAATTGAGGAAACTGTGTTATGTGCATGAATGAATATGTAACAATGAATCCCACTCTTATGTATAATTATGACATACCAATAAAAATAGATCTAATAACAACAACAACAAAAAAGACCTTCAATCCTTCAAATTTGGCCACTATTGAATTGATTTAACATTGTACATAACAAAGGAAAATCTAATTGGGGGAGCTTGATTTACTCAGTATTGCTTACTATATTAATGAACTACATAGCACAATGGCAGGACCAGTTGAAGGCAGTTTTAGTCAAACATGTATTACTAATTATCCATATGACTTTGAACAACAAACATAGTCAGCTCTTTCTATCCATGGATTCTACTTCTGTAGATTCAACTGACCACAGGCTGGCATTATCTGAAAAAAACTGCATCTGTTTGGAATATGTACAGACTTTTTTCTTATCATCATTACCTAAATGATAGAGTATAACAACTATTTACATATATTGTATTGGATGTTTTAAGTAAATCTAGAAATGACTTAAAGTATATGTAGGTTATATGCAAATACTATGCCATTTTGTAAGGTGACTTGAGCATCTGCAGATTTTGGTGACCTCATGGGTCCTGGAACGGCTATAATCACATTGGACATTTATTTCTTCATGTTGAAAATGAAAGTGTTGGGAAATGTCTTAGTTTAGGCTGCTGTAACAAAATACCAAATTCAATGGCTGATACAACAAGCATTTATTTTTTCACAGTTCTGGAGGCTAGGAAGTCCAAGATTAAGGTGCCAGCTGGTTTAGTTTCTGGTGAGGGCCTTCTTTCTGGCTTGCAGGCAGTGTGTTCTCTCCTAGCAGAGAGGAAAAAAGAGCTCTCTCCTGTCCCTTTTTGCAAGGGCACTGATCCCATCGGGGATCCACCCTCATGGTCTCATAGAAACCTAGTGACTTCTTGAAGTCCTCACCTTTGAATCCTATCACACTTGGGTTAATCCTTCATATGAATTTTGGAGGGACACAGTTCAGTTCTCAGTAGGTAAGCACACAGGGTGGAAAATGAAAGGCTGATGGCTATTTGACTTTTTAAAGTTATGCTCATCTCTTGAACAGTGTTTATTAATTATAAATTAATAAACAGAGTTTATTAATTCATCTCTGAAAACTGAGATTAGGAGCTTACACATGAATTGGCTGTGTTAAGGATAACAAGGATCCAAATAGGTATTTGTTGTCCCAGCAAATGAACATGACAAGCCTCAGTTTTGACATTTTTATTACCATGGGCACATTATCTCACAAAGCAAGTGTCCAAGGGACCTGCCTGCTCTGTGATTGGACTGAGATGAAATGCACAGTCATACATGCGACCATTTCCAGGAATGGAAGTGGGTAGGGTTTAGAACATTTCAAGATTGAGCTACTGTGTCATTAGAGAAGGGTGTGGGGAAATTGGCATCCTCCTACCACCTGGGACCATGGAAATTGGTACAGTCCTTGTGGAAAGCAATCTGGCATCACATATAGAGAGCCACCCAAGCCCTCATACCCTCTGACTCACTTCCATATCTGGGAGTTGATCCCAAGAAAATAATTCAAAAGAAGGAGAAAGTTATTCATAAAGCTGTTACAGGAACATTGTTTGGTAAGGGGAAAAAGTCAGAACTCTATAAACCATAGGTTGGCAAACTTTTTCTGTTAAGGGCTGGGTGATAAATATTTTAGGCTTTGCAAGCTCTGCAGCATCTGTCTCCAACAGCAACTTTGCATCATGCAAGATGGCATGGATGGATGAATAGATATGGCCGGGCACAGTAGCACATGCCTGTAATCCCAGCAGCTCAGGAGGCTGAGGAAAGAGCATCCCAAGTTCAAAGCCAGCCTTAGCAGTTTAGTGAGGTCCAGAGCAACTTAGCGAGACCCTGTCTCAAAAATATAAAATAATAAAGGGCTGGGGATGTGGCTCAGTGGTAGAGTGTCCCTGGGTTCTATCCCTGGTATGAAAGGAAGGAAGAAAGGAAGAAAGAAAAGGCGGGGGCAGGGAGAGGAAGGATAGATATGGCTATTGCAGGTACAAGGGGAAATCTCCCCTCCACCCTGTGAAGATTTGCTGGAATGAACCAGAAAGAGATTAAATAGGAGAAAAGGAGTAGGACATTATCAATGTGGACAAAAGGAAGAATCAGAGCATGGGGGAAATTACAGGAGCATGATTATCCACTAGCCCCAAATGAAACTTATAACTTTTTCTATAGGAGAGAGGACAAATGGGGAATGTTGGAGGCAGAGTAAGTGATTTTTAGGGGCTTGGAGAACACACAGTGATCTGGGACAAAGTTGGTTGGCTCAAAACAGACAATGGATTGCAAATATATCTTAGTGGGACTCAAATAGAGGACACTGGTGTATTGGCAGACACCAGTCTTTCTTCCTGCAATACCTAATGCGAGTAGTGTATTGGGTGGAGTTGGGGAGGCAAGACTGAAGGCAGGAAGGCCAGTTAGGAGGTCATTACTACAGCTCAGGCAATTAAGGGCTCTGGCTGAGAGCCAGGCAGGCCTGGGTTTGAATTCTGTTTTAGTCTCATGCAGGTGGCCCCATGGGCCTCTCTGGGGCTAGGTTCCTTTTCTCTACAATTGCAATAATGTCAATCATCCTATCCAACTTGGCACACAGGGTTTCCACTGATGAGGGATGAGACAGAGAGTGTGAAGTATCATGGGAACAAACCTGAGTGGGAACTTCAGCCTGGTGAGGCAGCTCCAGGCTCTGCAAACAAGACAGCTTGACACAGTCCATTTCCAATGGTGCAGAATTAAAATTACATCTCAGATTCTTCCTTAAAAAAAAACAGATGCTGGGCATAATGGTGCATACCTGTAATCCCAGTAGCTCGGGAGGCTGAGGCAGGAGGATCACGAGTTCAAAGCCAGCCTCAGCAAAAGCAAGGTGCTAAGCAACTCAGTGAGACCCTGTCTCTAAATAAAATACAAAATAGGGCTGGGGATGTGGTTCAGTGGTCGAGAGCCCCTGAGTTCAATCTCTGGTACAAAAAATAAATAAATAAATAAATAAAAATAAAATAAAAAAGAAAAAAAAAAAAGAACAGAATATCAGGGCTTCCACCTCCGAATCTTCTTGTCTTCTCGCCCCACTGATTTCCAGATTGGGTTTTCTTGGAAGCTCGAGGTGGGATCTAGAGTTGTGGGAGAGGGGAGGGCTGGAGCAGAGCTGCTTGACCCAGCCTTGTATTGATGTAGCCGAGGACCATTCATCTAGTTCAAACCCAGCTGGCTAATGGGGTCTGGCTGCTTGGAAGGCAGATCTGTGTCTAGTCCCAGGCTATGGATGTTTCTGTGAGGTTTCCCATCATAATTGCTTGGATAGATCTTGAGCTGTGACATTTATTACCCAGCAGGACCAGAAACAATAGGTGGCAGGAGCCTGTGGGAGTAACCAGCCGGGCACTGCTGACCTCAGCAGTGGTGGCTGGAGGAGGGAGAGGATCTCTAGGCTGCTGCTGTGCCATCTGTTGTACTTCTTATGACCCAAGCCCCGGGAGTGTTGCAAGCAGGAGGGCTGATTAATTATTTCCCTGGGGTCTCCCCGGCAGAGGATAGAAAGTGATGCTTGGTGGGCACGAAAGAGAGGCCAAACCTTTCAACTAGCAGGGAATGTGTTTCCTGGTCTAACTGCAGCCACATGTGAGGGTATTGAAAACATATGTGCCTATGATAAAAGATCAGAGTGAAGTTCAGACTAGAGAGGAACAGCATGACAGCATCCTGTTCCCTATCAAACCCCACACTCGCCATTTCAGACACGTTATGTCACCAGGGGATGTTTAGAAGCATTCAAATAGTGATGGGCTTAGGTTCCACTAGCACCTTTCACAGATTTCTATGACCTACTGTCTCTACCTAGTGAAATCTTGTGGTTCCTGAGCCTGGCAGCCCCTCAAGCCTACTGGACCAGAATCCACAGCATTGGTCATTGGGAAGTGAACTTTTGAAGAAAAAGTTCCTGTGACTGATTCTTAAGCAGCTGGCCTTGAATGTCTTGTGAGCTGAGAGATGAAAAGCCACAGGTTTAGATGTTTAACTATGCATGAATAAGGGACTGTGCTGAGTTGCTGATAGAAGAGAAAGGGCATTGTGCATGAGTTATAGATCTGTGTGTCAGGAGAGGGATGGGGAAGTGAACAGAAGGTGGAAGGGATTCGAAAGAGGCAGGCATTCCTAAGAGCAGAGAATCATGATAGAAATAAACACACCAAGTCTTTGAACTAATAAACTACCAGTAGGTGTCCATCTCTGTTAATAGTAACACCATGCGCTGAGTCCCCTAAGCTAGAAGCTTAGACATGCATGAAATTCTTTTGCTTCTGTTTTCTCCTTCCGTTCCAAGTGATCACCAAATCTTGTCCAAATTCTGCTCCCTCTCAAACCCCACGCTCAGCTGCTTAAGAATCAGTCACAGGAACTTTTTCTTCAAAAGTTCACTTCCTGATGGCCATAGTCACAGCTGGATGCTTAGTTAACAGCCACATCTCCCTCTCCTGATTATCACACCCTGGATTGTCTTGGGAGTCAAGAAGCGACGTACTTAGCTGGACTCTTGGGGCAGCTTCTTCAGTGATCTTTCAACCAACAGACTCTCTTTTCACTCATCATCTGTGATGCATTGGGAGTGATTATTCTTAAAAAATTTGTAATAAACTTCTCTGCTTAGGAAAAATTTGTATTTTTTTCAAACAGAATAAAATACAAACTCGTTAGGGTGTTTCACAAGGCCCTTCTCAATTGGTACTGGATTTCTTCTCCAGAATATTCTCCATAGTATCTTAAAGATAGAGGCAATTCTTTGACACTCCTCCCTTAATGAGGGGGGGGGGGTCCCATGTGACTTCTCTTTGTCTCTGACTGGGTTTTATGACTTTTTTTTTTTTAACCATTAGAATGTGGCAGAGGTGACAGTTTCTGGACCAAGCCTTAGGCAACTTCCACATCTTGGTTCTTACAATCTTTTCTTTTGCCCTCCTCTGGGAGCTCTGAAAACTATTCAGAGAACAACTACAGGGGCTCTGTTTGTTGGCATTTTTATTTGTGCCTGTTTTTTTTTTGTCCATCCTGCCAAAATGCCAGGCATGTGAGGGAAGCCACTTGTACTCTATAGATGGGACCACCCACCAGCTGGCTATCAGAGAGTGATCCCAATTATGCTGTTTGGAGCATAAGAATCTCCCAAATGAGCCCTTGTCAAATCCCTGATCCACAAAATCATCAACTAGATTAAAATAATTGTTTTACACCTCTAAGTTTCAGGAGTAACTTTTAATGTAACAATAGATATTTGGAACAATCTCCTGTCAATCTTCCCAAGCCACTCACACCCCAGTTCCAGGGACTGACCTCACCTTCCTGAACACATGAAGCTCCTGTGCTGTCTCTGCCAGGTGTGCCCTTTCTCACCTGGCCAACTCCTGGTCCTCCTTTAGATAGGGCTCAGATGTTAGGTCCCCTGATAGCCATTGCTCAACAAACAAATGGATGAAAGAAAGCCTTGCTGGATCCTCTGTTGCCACAGATTTTGGGTAAGTATCTCTTTTAAAGTAACACAGCATTGAGATTATTTAAGTATTCCTCTTTGACAGGCCTTTAAGAAAGACTCTTGGAGGGGTCTAGCAGGCCCACTTAGCCCGTGTGGTATCATGAACACAGTGTCTGTCTCCTGATCCCTTTAGGTCTTGGTGGTGGTCATAGATCATCATCTGTTTTAGAGAATGCGCCTAGGAAGGGAGTTTTTGCGTGAATGTAGATCAGTCCATGGACCAAAGCTTTCTCTATTCGTGGGCAGATTTCCCTACAAGTCGATCTGAGGTGTTTCTATAAAGATGTGTCATCCTGTCCCAACACATTCCACATGAGCTTGCCAAGTGTTTGAAATGCTGACTTAAGTCATTCTCTTAAGGTATATTGAAAGCTCTCAGTTCAAATGCAAACCACATTAAATCCTTAGCATCTACTAAACCTTATTCAAACGGCTTTATCATCTCAATCACTTCATACGGATTTCTTCAGAGCTTTTATGTTTATCATCCCCCTCTAAATTTGTACAATAATTCACTTATAGATGTGGAAGTTAATGGCTGGTAGGGGACAAACCCAGGTGTCCAGGCTAGTTTTCTGAGTTTTTCCTACTCTACACTTTTCACCTTATTGGCAGGGCTATGGGACTGATGAGGACAGGTACATTTTGATGGAAAGGAGAGAAGAAATAGAAAATAATACACATTCCCAGAACTTGAGGAGTTGCTAGAAAAGCATCAAGAGGGGGTCAGCAAGAAGGTACGCTTTAGGACAGGGAGAAAGGGGGCTTTAAGAAAGATTCTTGGAGGGGTCTAGCAGGCCCACTTAGCCCATGTGGTATCATGAAGATAGCAGTGGACTTGGAATACTAACATCTGGACTTGGGACCTCCTGGCAGGAGTGGGAGTTTGCGAGGTGACAGAAGTGAAGAAGGGCGCACTTGGCAGAGAAAGCAGGACACTTTGGCTAAGGAAATCTCTTGACTCTGCTGAGTCAAGTTTCCTCAGGTCTAAAAGTGGGGCCATAAAACTCACCTTGTAGATCTATTGTGAATATGGGAAAAATGGCACATGCAGATCCCCCAACTGGCCCTTTCTGTCATGACTAGAATCAATATTAATATCAGTGCCACTTCAGTACATTTCTGGCAGTCAGAAGCTGCTAGGTTGACTCAAGTTTGGAGAGAAGTGGATTAGTTAATATGATGGCTTTTTCCCGCCAGGCAAGAGACCAGGATATTTCATTTGAAGGGTCATGATTTCACTCCAGTTTTGTTCTTTTCCTTGCAGATGTAGATTCTTGGTTCTCACTTCTTTATTTTATAGTGCACTGATAATGAAGGACTTATTTATTGAAAATTCATATCTCTGTATATGAAGTATGTTCACACCAATGTCTTCATACATGCACTTTGGATAATCATGTTAATAAATGATTGCTGGGGCTGGGGTGGTAGCCCAGTGGTAGAGTGCTTGCCTAGCACGTGTGATGCCCTGGGTTTGATTCTTAGCACCACATATAAATAAATAAAATAAAGGTCCATTGACAACTAAACAAATATTTAGAAACAATAAATGTTTGCTGCCAATGATGAGCTGGGAACAGCAGGTATCTCATTTCTCAGGCAGAAATGCAGACTGAAGATTTATCTGGATCAGCACCGATATCTGGATTGCTCCACCCTCTTGTCCCTTTCCTTTGTGTCTTTGAACTTGCCTGGAACACTCTTTCGCAAAGAGTCTTTTTGGGCTGTCTCTGCTCAATCTTCAAGTCTTGATGTACATGCCATCTCTTCTGGGATGCCTTCCCTGGTATACTGTGGCCTGGGAAAGACTCCCTTTATTCTCCTGTAAACTTCTGTCATCACGAAGCTCATCATACCATTCATCTCATGCAAATTCCCCTCTCTGTCTGCCTCTGTCAGCCCCGACTCAAGAGTGTGAGGCTAGGAGGGCAAATGCCATATCCCTGCCTTGTTCATATGTCCTTTGCATTAGCAAAGGTCTGGCAGATGTGCTGTTAAATGAATGAGGATGTTGACTTGTTTCAAGAAAAAGTTGGGTCGACTTAAGAAATGCAATTGATGTTGGCTGTACCAATTTGTAGTCCCACCAGCAGCGTATGAGTGTGCCTTTTCCCCCACATCCTCGCCAATACTTATTGTTGTTTGTCTTCGTAATAGCTGCCATTCTGACTGGAGCGAGATGAATCTTGGAGTATTTTTGATTTATATTTCTTTTTTTTCTTTGTATTTTTTTTTTTAAATTTTCAATTTCATTGATTTCAGCTCTGTTCTTAAATCATTTCCTTCTGCTAGTTTGGAATTAGTTTGTTCTTTTTTCAAGGAACTTGAGATGCATTACTAGATTGTTTATATGCAATCTTTTTGATTTTCTTTTTTTATTTATGTATGACAGTGAAAGTGCATTACAATTCTTTTTTAATGTTTTTTTATTTATTGCATTCACATGTATAATTTTTAAAATATTTAATAGATTTTATTTTTAAAATACATGACAGTGGAATGCATTACACATATAGAGCACAATTTTTCATATTTCTGTATATAAAGTATGTTCACACCAATTCATGTCTTCATACATGTACTTTGGAAAATAATGTCTATCACATTCCACCATCATTGGTAACACCCTTCCCCCTTCCTCCCCCTCCCACCCCTCTGCCCTATCTAGAGTTTTTATTCCTCCCATGCTCTCCCTCCCTACCCCATTATGGCTCAGTCACCTTATATCAGAGAAAACATTTATCATTTGTTTTTTGCGGGGGGATTGGCTAACTTCACTTAGCATTATTTTCTCCAACACTATCCATTTACCTGCAAATGCCATGATTTTATTCTCTTTATTGTGAGTATACACAATATTCCCTTGTGTATATATGCCACATTTTTTTAAAATTCAGTTATCTATTGAAGGGCATCTGGGTTGGTTTCACAGCTTAGCTATTGTGAATTGTGCTGCTGTAAACATTGATGTGGCTGTGTCCCTGTAGTATGCTGTCTTTAAGTCTCTTGGGTATATATGAGGAAAGGAATAGCTCGGTCAAATTATGGTTCCATTCCCAATTTTCCAAGAAATCTCCATACTGCTTTCCATATTGGCTGCACCAATTGGCAGTCCCACCAGCAATGTATGAGTGTGCCTTTTCCCCCACATCCTCGCCAACACTTATTGTTGTTTGTCTTCATAATAGCTGCCCTTCTGACTGGAGTGAGATGATATCTTAGAGTAGTTTTGATTTGCATTTCTCTAATTACTAGAGATGATGAACAGTTTTTCATATATTTGTTGATTGATTGTATAATCTCTTCTGACAAGTATCTGTTCAGGTCCTTGGCCTATTTATTGATTGGATTATTTGTTTTTTTTTGTGGTTAGCTTTTTGAGTTCTTTATATATCCTAGAGATTAGTGCTCTATCTGATGTGTGAGGGGTAAAAATTTGCTCCCAAGATGTAAGTTGTCTATCCACCTCACAGATTGTTTCTTTTGCTGAGAAGAAACTTTTTAGTTTGAATCCATCCCATTTATTGATTCTTGATTTTAATTCTTGTACTATAGAGTTTTATTAAGGAAGTTGGGGACCAATCCTACATGATGGAGATTAGGGTCTACTTTTTCTTCTATTAGATGCAGGGTCTCTGGTTTAATTCTTAGGTCCTTGATCCACTTTGAGTTAAGTTTTGTGCATGGTTACAGATAGGGGTTTAATTTCATTTTGTTGCATATGGATTTCCAGTTTTCCCAGCACCATTTGTTCAAGAGGGTATTTTTTCTCCAATGTATGTTTTTGGCACCTTGGAATGGAACCACCATTTGACCCAGCTATCCCACTCCTTGGTCTATACCAAAAGGACTTAAAAACAGCATACTACAGGGACACAGCCACATCAATGTTTATAGCAACATAATTCACAATAGCTAAACTGTGGAACCAAACTAGATGCCCTTCAGTAGATGAATGGATTAAAAAAATGTGGCATATATACACAATGGAATATTACTCAGCAACAAAAGAGAATAAAATAATGGCATTTGCAGGTAAATGGATGGCGTTGGAGAAAATAATGCTAAGTGAAGTTAGCCAATCCCCCCCCCAAAAAAAAAAAACAAATGATAAATGTTTTCTGTGATATAAGGTGACTGAGCCATAATGGGGTAGAGAGGGGGAGCATGGGAGGAATAGATGAACTCTAGATAGGGCAGAGGGGTGGGAAGGGAAGAGAGGGGGCAGAGGTTAGCAATGATGGTGGAATGTGATGAACATAATTATCCAAAGTGCATGTATGAACACACACACATAAAGAGAAATGAAATCAAATGAGAGATACATCAGAGTGTAGGAAGGCACATATTTAAAACTGGGAACGGGAAGATTTTTGTGGAGAAGCCATAGTTGTGGGCTGCAGAAAGAAGGAAGGAACAAGGTGAGTTATTGGCAAAGGAGAATGAAATTTTCATTTTCCTTAATAGGAAGAAAATAAATAATAGCCAAAGTGGGTAATTCCAAAAACACAGAATAAGCACGGTGTTTTGAAACATGGACACATATTCAAGAAGTAGCAACTCTAAGAGTTGAAAGTAGGTAAGGGTCTGTGAGGAACTGACATTGGTGGTGGGTTAGGAAGAGGACAAATCGGGCTATTTCTGCAATAAGTGTTTGTACTGTTTGTCTTTTGAATTTCCTTGTGCATATTTTATCTTCTTAAAACTTAGATATTTATTTAAAAAAATAAAAAAAAGAGTAAAGAGAAGATCAACTTGTTCCCTCCCTCCATTCAGAACAGGGGTGGGTTTCCAGGGAAGCCAGTGGAGCTGAAGTCTCTGGAGCATCACTTGCCACAACTTTGCAGGAACCTAGCATTGTTCTCATGCTCATTGGCTTTTTTAGACAATATGCAAAATTAAGGTATTTGAAATGGAGCGGATTAAAATGATTGCCTTTTCCTCCTCCTGTCCCTCCTCTGTCACACTGTCCCCTCTGTAGAACATTGCCAGGCATTGCTAAGGGCCTCAGGCTTTCCTGGGATCCAGCTAAGGGGCAATTGGGCTGCAGTGACATTTGTTCTGTGTTTAGTGGGATATATTTGAGTGATTTATGGTCACTTCTGTACATGGGTTTGTTTTTACTGGCTGTCTCCTGAGATGACTTCCAGAAATACTTCCACTATCCACCAGACTGACTAAACATGTGTCCTAACATAAAATTCTAAAATGGAGGTGGTCTGGTTACTGAACTTGTCCTAGGGTGCGTGGCTCAGGAAGCATGTGAGAGTAGTTAAATTTAGTCATCACATAAGGAAAAAACGCTCTGATATCTTAGAGCTCATGTATGAAACACACTTGATAGAGGTGTCCTTAAAGTTCACCACAATCCTGAAATTTCTATAACATTTTAGTTATACAAATATAGAACTCTATAAAAAGCTATATATAGTTGTGAAGCTGGGAGGAAATTTTGTTAATTATTAATGAAAATTCAAATTTCAATCAGCTATGCCAGAGTAAGACTGGGTAATCTATTTCCCCTGGAGATAAAATTATACAATATTTGAGGCAATCAAAGCATATGTAGCTAAAAAAATGTGGAAAATTTATTGTAGCTATATGCCGCATAATTAATTAATGAAAGACAGCATATTGCCGCCATATGCCAGTAATTACAGTGACTCTGGAGGCTGTGGCAGGAGGATTGCAAGTTTGAGGTTAGCCTTAGCAGTTTAGCAAGGCCCTAGGCAACTTAGTGAGACCCTAAGTTACTGAGTGAGACCCTGTCACAAAGTAAAATGTAACAAAAGGAGGAGGATGTGGCTCAGCACCTTGGGTTTAATCCCCAGTACTTCCCCCCAGAAAAAGCACTTTTTTGGATGTTTTTAGTATTTTATTAGCTTTTGAAAATTTGTACTTTATTGTAATTTGTTTCTTGCACACTAATTAAGTATTTGCCTTTGTATCTGACTTTGCATAATAATTTTGCATTCTTTTTCTGAAACCAACAGTTCTATTTCTCTCAGTTTTTGGTTCACAAAACCTAATCTGACCCTGATGGAGTGCTGTTTATTTTTTCCCATGTAAGATCTTGTAGGAATTAGGAAGTCATGGTGCAGAAGATGATTGGTGAGGGGTGGGAAAGGTCCAGGAGACCATGGTCAGATCAGTCAGAGTAGCTATTAAAGAAAGGCCAAAGACTTTTTGGCTTCTAATTGAGATGGGAGTCATGTAACATAAAATTAGTTATTTTAAAATGTACAATTCATGGCATTTGGAACATCCACAATGTTGTGCAAGCAGCACCTCTATCTAGTTCCAAAATATTTTCATCATCCCCAAAGGAGACCTGTGTCTACAGAGCAGTCCTTCCCTGTTCCTACCTGCCCTAACCCTTGGCAACCACCCATCTGTATTCTGTCTCTGTGGATTCACCTATTCTGAATGTTTCATATAAATTGAATCATTCAACATGTGACCTCTTAGGCCTGGCTTATTTCACTTAGCATAATGTGTTAGCAGAGTGTTTTTGAGGTTTATCCACGTTGTAGTATTATTAGCACTTCATTCCTTTTAAATGACATCCTGAGCAGGTGTGTATGTGTGTGTGTATTTCAGTATAGCTTTTTTAATGGAAACTAATTTCTACTTCAGCTTAGTTGAAGAAGCATTTATTGAGTGTCTATTACATGCCCGGTACCAAGCTAAGCACTGTCCTATTTTCTTCATCACTATTGGGGAAGAATGAATCTGAGTGTTCTCACATTCAGGAGCCTGTGCCAGATTTCATGAGCCCGAATACCACAAGTTCAGTCTCACAGCCCACACCAGCTCTGTGTGTGATTTTACCCCAGGAACTTTTGTCACCCCTGTACCACTATTCTAGGGTGGGTGGAGATGGGTGGTGGTGGTAGCATGTCAAATTCACATCGAGATAAAGATCCAGGTTTAAACTCTCACAGGAAAAAAAGACAAAGATCATTGTAATGTTTTGAGCAACTAATAAAAAAATTTTAAAAAAAGAAATAAGAATTTCTCAACAGACTTTGGAATTCTCTTTGACTCTCTGACAGGATATCTCCCTGTTGGAAAGATGGAAAAAAAAGTTCAGGTGGATGGTCACACTGCAAGTCATCAACCTATTATCCACTGCTTATGCCAATCTTTCAGCTATTTGAAAGTGAATTTGGGATTTGCTAAAGCAGTGAATGAACGTGTTAAGGAATGTATGTTAAGCAATGAGTAGTCTCCATTTAGATTATTCTCATTTGCTCTTGAACTTTCCTCCATCGATTATCAGCAAGTAGGATACAGGGCCAGTGGGAATCAGCATCCAATAAGAACCATGACTGTCCAGGTTCATCTTGCACCTGCCTCGTCAACAGGGTTTACCTACATCAGAGAAATCACCAATCAGCTGAAGAGTGAGCGGCTGGGGGAGGCGCTCTCACTGTGACCTGGGTCTTGTGCTTCACAGTAACACTGGCTTCTTCATTGAAGCCTCACAACTACTTTCTCCAGGAGGAAGGGATTATTATAAACTGCAGTAGAGATGAGGGAATTGAGACGCAGGAGAGTGGGGGGGTTAATAAGAACTGGAGTTCAAACCCAAGACAGTCTCCCTGCAAGTGTCTTGTTCTTGTAGATAACTAGGAAATAGATCCTGTTTCTGCTGCCTATAACTGCCAAGGGTTAAAAGAAATATTCTTTTAATTTTAGAACTTCTCAAACTCACCATTGTCATTGCATTCTATATGTGAGGGAATTTTTTTCCTTTAAAATTTGGGAATCTTTCTCCCCTTATATGAAACAATGATGTTTGGATTTAAAAATCTATTAATGCATTGAGACAGGGAACCCCAACATACAGCTGGAGAGTGGGGACACTTGCCAAGAGAGGCATTCATCTTGGAAGTAATTGCATATTTTACTTGGCTTTCTGGTATGAGATGTTTGGAAAAGGGCTTTTTAATTTTACATCACTTTCAAACCAGCGGCGTAGACTAGGTTTTTGCGTGAGCCGCGTTGGGGCATTTATCTCAATAGTGAAGGAAAAAACGGATGAGCCATAAATTCTCCCACTCAGCACCCTGGGTTGGGTTTTCCTTTCTCTGAGCTCCAGATGGGGGCTTCCCTTCCTCTGACTAGTCACTCAGAACCTTGTAGCCAGCGGGGTCCTGGAGAGGCTCTGGAAGCATCTGAGCCAGGCCCTGGAGGTAGCGTGAGCTCCTTCTACTGGGTAAATATTTTCTATTTTCTGCTCTTTCTCAGCTACTTTCTTTCCATCCTGCAGTGGGCAAATTCGCTCTCCTGGGGAAGCATCCCGTGGCTGATCTATGAAGCTACAAGGGAAATTCTGCCTCCTTTAAAATTGTGCACAACCTCTGGACTCTGTCTCCCCCCAGATTTGGGACCAGTTATATATATATATATATATACACAAATGTATGGTCCCCAACTCTGGCTTCTCGGTAGCTCCTTTTCGCACTTGATCTTAGCCAAAAGGCCGAGAAGCGATTCGGTAGCTCCTTTTCGGAGTTTTCAACTCTCCTGGAGAATTTCTTCTCTGCCTGCTTTCACATACTCATACCCCTTTGCCCTTCAATTACATTTCTCTTCCCCTTACCAAAACATACTCTGCCAGTAAAGTCTTCATTCAAATTGAAATCGATCAAGGTCAAGCCGAGTATGTCAAACATATTTGTAATTTGGTTCCTACTTCATCCTTTGGCTTTGGCTTCAACAGAACACCCATCTCATACCTCAGACAGTGTGCAGTGAACACTGAGTGAGCCATTCTCTCAGCTTTCTCAACTCAGGGCCTTTGCATATGTTGTTCTCTCACCCAAAACTGTTTTCTAGGCCTTCTTCACATTGGTCAGCTACTACTACTTAGCCTGGGATGTTCCTTCCTCAGGGAAAACTTGTTTTGACCCCTTTATAGCAGACTCTCTAAACTGGGAGCTCAGTGCATTGAGCTCTGCCCTTTCAACATATTCTGTTTCCTTGTAAGTCTCTCTCACTAAACTCTGAGCTTCTTCAGAACGGAAGAAACGATCCCTTGCACTGAACAGTCACCCATTAAATATTTTTGAATGAATAAAAAATGAAGAGTACGTAAGTGACCACTATTTCTGTTTCTTCCACAGATCTTCGACAGGATAAACTCTCAGGCGATTTTGAGCTCCATAAAGGAAATTCAGCTGGGAGTGGAGATGCTCACCTGTGATCACAGGGACCCAGGAGGCTGAGTTCTCTCTAGTTAAATCCTCTCTTCTGTATGCGTCTGGCTACTTTGGAGAGGTGTTGTCTTGAGAGGTGAGGTCCTAGAAAAGGACCACTTCAGGATCCATTAGTACCTGGACATGCAGAGCTTCCAAAGGTCTAGTCTGATATGACTGACCAGATCAAGAAAAAATTACTGCAAGACTTTATGGTTGGGAGTGAGAACTTTATGGTTGAGGAAAGAAGTTTCCATGGGTGCAGAGGACAGAAGCAGAGCTCTCTCTTGCATTTGCTACCAGGCAGCTTGGCACTGGACACCAGGACCCCTGAGACAGTGGCCACAGGAAAAGCAAATGTCTCTGCTATTCTGAGTGCCACAAATGAAGTGAGACACTGCTTCTTGGTGGCCTTCCCTGCTTTTCAGGTCTCAAGGGGAATGTGTTTGCTTGGGAGGAGTTAGGCCCCTGGGAAGCCTTGGTACAAAGGGGTTTGGAGAATGAAGCTTTTAGCTTTCTAGCCTAGTGCATGGGAAGGTGTCCCACATGGGGTCGGATGGGGGAGCCAATCTGTAATAGCGGGTGTAACATGAGATGAGAAGTCCAACTGGGGGTGATAAATTTAGTACGATTGATCTTTAAGATAGTTATAACATCATATTCACAAAACATAAATACTATCTAATGTGATCCTACTTTAATTAGAGAAAAAGAATGCATATGTGTACCCATGCCTGCATGCCCATCGACAGAAGGGAGGATCTTTGCACCTCAGAGCTACCTGTACAGCTGCACTGGGTGACGACACTGGCCTGGTTTGATAGTAGTAAAAGCAATGACCGGAGTAGGAGGGTTCCTTTGGCTCCACTGGACTCCATAATTTGTTGTTGCATCACAGCTTCATAATCACATGCTCTGATCTTTTTTTCTTGCTTTTGCTGGACTATTGAACTTGAGCGTTCAGCACAGCAGGCCTGGCCATGACCTTTCGCTACAAACATGCTGCCCTCAATTAGGTGGGGTGGGAGGAAGAAGGGTTACACTATCTCTGTCTAGTTGACTATACAGACAAGCTTTGCAAACTACCTCATGCCATGTTCATATGATTATAAAATCTCTGTGTTTAACTTTCCCATAGGATTTATTTTTAAGC
Organism: Callospermophilus lateralis; assembly: GCF_048772815.1. Taxonomy (NCBI): domain Eukaryota; kingdom Metazoa; phylum Chordata; class Mammalia; order Rodentia; family Sciuridae; genus Callospermophilus; species Callospermophilus lateralis. Next base: position 74,724,041 of record NC_135320.1, on the reverse strand, counting down.
AACCAGTGATAGAATATTTCAACACAATAAAAACCTAAGGGACTGGAGAATGTTCTAGGGCAAATGGGTGAAACTCAGCAGAATCATTAGGTTTGAGTGGGGCTGTGGGTGGAGGATTAAACATAAGCCCATTGGGTGTTTGAAACATGACATTCTGCACTCACCCAAATGAATGATGGGGAGAGCTTGTCTAGAGACTGCTTATTTTGACTCCTGGTATTTTAAGGGCACGTGGTGAGCTGGCCACGTGCAAAGATTCTGGGCTGGCAGGCAGGCTTCAGGTCCTGGCTCCATTACACATTAGCTTTAAGGGTTGGAAAATATACTTAGCCTTTCTGAGTCTCAGTTTCCTCATCTTTTAAGTGGGTAATAATAATAATAATAATAATAATAATAATATTGCTTCAAAGGGTCATGATGAGGATGAGATGAGGTGATCTGTGTAAAAGTGCTTAGCCTCACACCTGTTATGCAGCTAATGCTCCAAAAATGTTGAGTATAATTGCTGCTATATTAAGGCCCTTGGAAGAGCCTTTGGTTGGGGTCAGGAACATGAGGCAGAGTTCTAGTCTTTTGTAACAATGGCACTTCACAGAGATAGATGAGATATAGGGAAGGAGAAAGCAAGATACCAAAATGCTTTAAGACCAAATTGAAGCAACACACTGAACAATCCACAATTAATTGTGATGGCTGAAGAGCACACTCCAGGGACCATGATCTTTGGAGAAACTTAATCAATCACTCAAATAATCATCTTTTCCAAGTGGATCTGAGCGAGGCATCTTCAAATAAAGATCATTTGTTAAAGGCTAATAAAACTGAAACCTGACATTAAAATAGGAAAAGAGGAAGGACGTAAGTTGTAGATGTAAAGAGCTGGGATTGAATATCCAGGTTCTATCTAGCAATGTCTAAGGACAAATGGAATGTCTTACTTATTTTCAATTGGATTTTTATGGATTGCAGGTGTAGTGGAGGAGAAAACAAGGTTGTTATCAGGGAAGACTCTATTTTGTCCATGGCTGGAGGAAGCAGGAAAACTTAGTAAGTTAGTAGGAGAAGAGCTGCAGGTTCCATTAGTAAATTGGCTGATGCTAGTGTGAAAGTGGTGTAAGCTGTGAATTTGGCTAAGTATTTTGTATGACTAATACAATAATATGTCTAATACCAGTGATGGGACGCCTCACCTTGCCTTCTTTCTTTATTCTAATTTAATTTTTTATTTGTTCTTTTTAGTTATACATGACAGTAGAATGTAATTTGGCATATCCTACATACACGGAGTATAACTTCCCATTCTTGTGGTTGCACATGATGTGGAGTTACAGTGGTCACGTATTCTTTTTATGAACATAGGAAAGCAATGTCCAATTTATTCCACTGTTTTTCCTATTCACATCCCCTTTCTCTTCATTCCCCTTTGTCCAATACAAAGTAGTTCTATTCCTGCCTCCCGCATTGTGTGTTAGCATCTGCATATCAGAGAGAACATTCAACTTGGCCCCTTTCTTAACCACCCAAATCCCTGCATAGCAACGTCCATCTTCCTCATGGTAGGTTGGTATATCTGTTTGTCTGTCTATCTATCTACCTACCTACCTATCATCTATTTCTACCTATCCATCCATCATCCATCTATTTTTATACTATCTATCTATAATCTAAGCAGTAACTTTTGGGTCAAACAGAATGCACAGAAGGAATAGACAGCTCACATGTCCACTCTAGTGGGTGGCTCTTTGCTGAGCCATTGGGGGCCATAGTTTCTGAAGTAAGACATGAAGCTGATTTGAATGAATTGCTTTCAATTCAGACTAGCAACTAGTCCTGTCTTTCACCAAGTCCCTTGTGACAGGGTGGGGACTGATGAAATGGAGAGTTTGATTAAAGGGTGAACACTTACATGCCTAATTATTCAAGGCCTTCCCTGCAGACCCCATACAATCCCCCTGGCTTGTCTCTGCTTGTTGAAACACATCTGAAACTTATCTTCTGAAGCCCTTTCAAACAGTCTGCTGGTTGGATCTGATAGTTTCTAGGGTGTCGGATGTCTTTTCTTTCATGATCTGTTTTGATTTGAGGATTAGCCAGAAGTCATAAGGTGACAATTTAGGTGAAACTCTGGAATTACAGTATGACATGAACATTTTTACTTGCCAGAAATGATAAGATGATGAATGACATGGTTAAGTTTTATGCTGCTCAAAGCTGTTGTTAAAATGAATGAAGCTATTTGTGGACTAGGGTTAGTCAGTCAATAGCTGACGTATCCTTGAGGGATCTTCCTGAAAGGGGCCCCATCCACTGAGGTTCTGCCTTGTCCCTGTGATTATTACTCATGGGATCATCCACTGAAGTCTTTGGTAGCAACACTTTAGGAATCACCACCTGCTTCAACCAGTGCCAAGTCCTTTGGTCATATTACTTACTTCTCAAGCACAGATTTACTAGATATGAACATTTTCCTAGAATTAACCTGGGCCATTCTTGTTATTTTCCTCTTGTCTCTGTTGGAGGTCTACCCAGTGGCCCAGACATAATAGCCCAGATGCCGTTCAGGACTATGCTATTCCTTGACGATTTAGTTGAAATTGATTGAATCCCCATCTCTATAGCTGGTATTTTCTCTGGAGTCTTCTTTATAATTTCTGTGACTTTATGGATCTTACTTTTTGTCTGGATCTTACTTTCTATCTTTCTTCCCTTTGTCTCCAATGTGCTTTTCTCTGCCCTGATTTTTCTTCTTCTTTTATATCAGTCTAAGTTGGATCAAAAGCTGTATATCATCATTTTTCATAAGAAATACGTTCACACTAAGGGTTTTATGTTATTTTGAGGAGGGGGAGATAGATTTTATCCTAGATATCTGGAGAAAGCCTGTGTGTGGATTATTTGAGTGTCATGGGGAAATAATTTCTTCCTTCACCACAGCCCTTGACCATGTAAATCACTCAGCCTTTCTCTGCTCTTGTATGGGGTTCTGCTCTCTCATCCCCAATGACCCTTTCTACTCCATAATTTTCTGGGAACATGTATTAGGTAATATTAAACTAGCAGCAACAATCTGCAGATTCAGAATGGCTTAAATATGATAGAAAGTGATTCTTTACTAAGGTTCAAAACGGTGTGGCTGATCAGCAGATGCCTGCTCATCCTGCTTAATTGCTGATTCAGCCTCTCAATCTTCTTCCATCTCCTGGCTCAGCCATTTTCAACATATGGCTTCCAAGGTCAACTCTCTGCATCCTGCTGGTGGAGAGGAAATGACTTTGGAAATGTTGCATTACTCTGTTCATGTTCTGTTGGCTAGAACTCAGTCATGTGACTGCCTCAGGAGAACTTGGAATTGTAGTTTGGTTGGCTTCCTCAGAAACAGTGAGTTAGGCACCCTCCAAGATGGCCCCGGTGGTCCTTGTCTTTGGGTACTTATGCCCTGGTTAGTTTCCTCCATTGAGTGATGTCCCTGCTGATTCACTTCCCATGAGCAGAATACAGTAAAGGTTCATAGATGTCACTTTTGTGCTTAGTTCACAAAGGACCATGACTACTATTTTTCCAGGAGATTCTCACTCTTGCTTGTTTTGATGAAGTGGGCTGCCATATTGGAGAGGCCCAAGTAACAGAAGCTGAGTATGGCCTGTGGTCATACAAGGACCTGAAGCCCTCAGCCCAAAAGCCCAGAAGGAACTGAATCCTGCCAACAGTCACTTGCTGAATAAGCTTGGAGACGGATTTCCCAGCTGAATCTCTGGATGATTGTGCCCATCTGACATCCTCATTGCATCCTTGTGAAGCCAGAATTAGACAGGCAGTTGGTATAGACAGGTTGGACCAAGGAGGCCAATTTGAGTTGGAGACTGCCTCCTAAGGGATTGAAATGCCTTCAGAGCCCTTCCTCTACCCTATCAAGATAACCTACCCCTGCTCCAACCTGTTGCTAAGGTAACCTGTCCCAGGAATTTCCCCTCCCTATGGGGAGTTGCAAAAGTTGTTAATTAATGTGTCCTGGGCTCCTCCATTTGGCCCTTCCCCCTTCCATCTGCTTCTCACCTTTTGGCCATCCCACAGAGTATCTCCTAGGCCTAGTCATGTACAGGAAGGAGAGAGATAAGGGGAAGAGAGCAGGAGAACAAAGGAAGCCTAAGACATATAAAAAAAGCAGAAAGCCTTGCTTCTTGGGATAACAGGATGCCAACTATGGCCCCCTTCTTCCTCCTGGGAGAAGTCTATGTTACCCCTTTTTAAATAAGCCCTGCTTTATATGCTTGCCTCTGTGTGCTTCTCTAATGTTAAACTTCAACATGTGAGGAGGCAGAACTTGTTCACCAGTAACCTGTGCTATCACTTGTGAGGAACCTTAAAGCTGTTGACCTGCCTAAGCTGGGTCTGGTTTCCTGGCCTATGGAAACTCTCATGAGAGATGTGCATTGTTTGAAGCTGCTATGTTTTGGGGTAAAGTAGCAACAAAAAACTAATATAGAGAGAAAACTGGATTATGAGGAGCTTGCCAGTCCCTTGTCATGGGGGAGCAGAACTTTTAGGTGCTTTATACCTTTAGATTCCCATTGACTGTGGGTAAATGCATACACACTATGACTTTCACATTCAAATTGTATTAGTTTCCTACCATTGCTGTAACAACAAAGTGATTTTCTTACAGTTTTGGAGATCAGAAGTCCAAAATGAATCTTATGGGGCTAAAGTGCAGGTGTTGCAGGAGGGTGCTCCTTCTAGGGACTAAGGTAGAATCCATTTCCTTGCTTTTTACATCTTCTAGGGTCATTCACACCCCTTGGCTCAAGTCTTCTTCCTTCATCTTTTAAATCAACAATCTTTGGATCCCTGTCTCTCCTTCTTCCTTCAATAAATTACAAGGGCCCTATGATTGCAAAGGCTCATCTGGATAACTCAGGACAATTTCCCCATCTGAAGGTCCTTATGGCATCTGCAAATTCCTTTTACCATGTAAGGTACTGGGGATTAGGATGTGCCCCACTTTTTTCTCTGTCTTTATCTGTATGATTATTTTGTCTACTACCTCCAAATAGGATTTTGTGTTCCTTCCTGGTTTCTTCTTGCTTAATAAGCAGCAGCATTGACAACCCAAGAGCCATCACTTCTGGGAAGCACCATGTAAATTTGAGGAAATCTGACATTCCTGGGTCAATTAGATCTGTGCTCTTTGCCATCTTAAGTCTTTCTTCCAACCTATTCTATGATCGACATACCTCTCCTTTGGGGAGCTCCATATTTTAGAAGCATTTAGAGCATGGACAACATTTCCATCCCTAGATGCAAGAAAGAGGGTGCAGAGGATTTGACAAAGGGGGCAATTGAGTTTCAAAGGAGCAAACAACTTGCCCAAAGTAGGAGAAGTAGGAGAGCTGAGCTTGAATGATTCTTATTGACTCTAACATCTCTTTTTCTTTTGTCAACCTGGGAGTTCAATTTAAAGGTAGGAAATAGGAATTGACATATGAGCAGAGACTAAGGATCTAATCTGATTTCAGACTATTAAAAATGGGCAAGATAGAAACCGGAAGACATCCAAACCAGCTAGCTAAAAATTGCAGAACCTTTGGAGCAACAATTTTTCATTTATAAACCAAACAGATTTATCTGTGAAACTAAGAGGCAGGAAATCAACTAGTTACTATCAAGCATAGATAAAATTTCTGAAGAAAGACATAGGCAATATTGTTCTCATACTAGTGTTTTTTTTTTTTTTAGTTTTCAATTCCTTGCTGATAAACATAAACAAGCTACACTCCACAACAAGTCTGATATGGTCCTTCCAACTACTTAAGAATTGTGCACCTTCTGGACATTTCTAACAACCAAGAAGACATTGTCACATTTTATATCCTGTAATTTGTTTGTTTTATGGGAATAGAATTTGTCTCCCAACTGTAAAACCCCACTATACTGTTTGGATCTTGTTTTCAAGACATTTGGTAGAGAACTCCTGCCCATGCAGAGCTGGAGTGTGTCTGTACAAATTCCACTATGGTACAGTGAGGAGGTTCTGTGCTTGGCTCAAGTGTAAATGTCTGGAGGATTGCAATCGTTTTCTCTCAGTAAAATATAATTTACTGCTTCTGGAGCAAAAACAAAATTAATAAATGATATAGCACGCAAAACTGTCTTGGCCTTGTACTGCTCAGCAGAGTTTTAGTGAGTTACACTTGAATGAATGGGAAACACATGGATGAGATGTCCCTGGTGGCTACTCTGGACTCAGAGATGGAAGGGGGGATGTGCTTCACTAAATGCACCATATTTTTCTGAACACCAGGTTTGAAAATGTGTTTGGATTATTCCCTGGAGCCCGTGGAAGACTAGCCTTTCTCCTCTGTCCCTAATAGCACATGTTGGCAAGGCTGGTGGGAGCTCCCCTGTGTCTATGTCTGTGGCCAGGGGATGAGGGCCGGAGTGAGGAGAGCAGAAAGGGACAGTGCTAGGACTCTTGAGCCTTGACAGGAGTGATGCTGAGTTAAAATTAGGTTTATTTCCTCCTTTGATATAGAATTGCACCCCAGGGACTTTTTTCGGAAGAATTTCAAAATGAACCAGTGGGACAAAGGGATCTTTCCAGAACTTTGAGACAATGAGGGAGACTCTGAACATGGGTTCCCGTTGACAGTTGGTTCTGACATAGGCCAGGAATCTGGGTGTCGGGTCCTCAAAACCCAATCTTGTTTCTTTATTGATAGAGGAGGGTGCTGACACTCTCTCTTCTTCAACTGTGGAAGATAGTAAAGTCACCTTCTCTGGAATCCTCTTTCCTCCTGGACATCTCATGCCCCATTACTTAAGGCAGGTGCTGTTACAGGATTCCAAAAAAGACATTTCCTCAGAGGAGGAAAATGATCCATTCAAGGTTGTCCAACTATCAGTCGCAGAGCTGAGCCCCAGAGTGATTCATTCTGAGCCCCAACAGCCACACAGGTGACCTGCCTGAGCACTCAAGATGCTGGGAGCACACCGGCAGGAAGCGTCCCTGTTTTCACCTCTCCTCTCCCCTGAGCCCAGGAGCAGGCCTTTCTCCTTGGACAGCCACACTGGTCCCTCTCCTCTCCCCTCTGTTTCCTGCTGGTGAGTCACTGAATAACCGCAGGCTCCGCGAATAGGCTAGGGACTCTTCTCGGAAAGATTTCTAACGTACCAGTGGGACAAAGGGATCTTCTGAGAATTTTGAGATAATGAGGGAGACTCTAAAGAATCTCTAAAGAATGTAAAAATTCAAAAGTTGAGTGACTGGTGCAGGGTGTCAGTGGAGGAGCATGTAGACAAGTGTTTTGAGCTCTTTGTGTGTCTAAACCAGGGGGGATTTTGCCCCTCCAGCAGACATTCAGCAATGGTGAGAGATGCCTTTGGTTGTCTCCACTGGAGGGAAGGTGCCACTGGCCTCTGGGGACCAGAGCTGCTGCTAGATACCCTCAAGTGCACAGAATAGCCCCCCACACCTAAGACTCATCTGGCTCAAAACCTTAATAGTGCCGAGGCTGAGTTCCTACCATAGATGACAAACTATGCACTTTAGACTCAAAGATATATGCAAATACTGCTTTGATCTTTGTGATACTAACATCTAGATATCAATAATAAAACCAACATTAATATCAATAATAAAATCAACACTGATATCAATATCAATATCAATGTTCCAATGACAATTTTATTAAGTGCTTCTTATGTGCCAGACAAATATATTAATGAGTTGAATCATTACAATAAAGCTTTTAAATAGGTACTTTTACCATCCTTATTTTATATAGGATGGAAAGGCTTGAGAGGTTACATGGTTGTCTCAAGCCACATACAACTATCCCTTGATGCCTCTCATTCTGGTTTATGGCCTCTCGATTCTCGATGTGAGTGGAGGAGATTTGGGATAAGCTGGTCAGCAGGAGGCTGTCCAGGACTTCTGAGGAGGAGCCTGGCAGAAGTTCTAGCAGCCATGTGGTCTGGAGAACTGGGGTGACCAGTCCTCCCTTTCCTCCCTTACTTGGTGAATTCTGGCCTCTCACCTTGGATTCCCCCCTGTCCAGAGTTGTTAGGGACTCTCCAATGGGAGGGTGAGTTTGCTATATTTAGCCCAACACGAGGGCTTTTCTACTGAGAGCTCTATCAAGGTCAGTGATCAGTGGAAGTAGGAAGAGAACAACTTGAGATGGAACAAAGCCTATTACCAAAAGATTCTCTCCTTCTTTTCCTGCTGAGGAGGATCTTCCAGGGTCCCATAGGAATGGATGCAGGGGGTAGGCACAGCAGACTGTGGGCACCGTGGACACATTCATCACCGGGAAGTGGGGGTGGGGCACAGATAGTTCCTGAAGTCTTCGAATGCCTTCCTTCCCCGAAGGCGCTGACCCTCTGATGAGCCATTGGGGAGGGGGAAAACATTTTTACATGGGAGGACTTCCTGTGGCCAAGGGAGTCGCCTGTGCGTCAGTTGCCTCTGTTCATTGTGCAGGGGCCTCTGGCCATCTGGACCACCCAGGGCCAGTGTTTTCCTAAGGAGGGCAGGATGGAGGAGAGGGGATTGACACCTCAGCCCCAAGGCGATTTCCAGATGGCAAGATGCTTGTTTTCACTGGATGATTCAGAACAACCGAGTCACCCCAGGAAAGCCAATCTGATTTCGCCTTCAGCATGGAGCTTCCTCCCCTTGCAAGATGTGAGCTCTTTCCCTTCCACAGGCAGCAGCAAAGCCTGCCTCTAAGGGCTGAAAGCTAATTGTCTGGATCTGAGATGCTGACAGCATGGTTCAGCATCCTCTGCACTTTCTGGTGTGGCCAGGGAGTTCTGGGGTCCAAAGTAACCAAACTCACAGGGGCCAACCCCGGCAAGGCGTGAGGTAAGATGGCTCATGGAGGGAAGCCCAGTTTTGTAGACAAGTCACCGAAGTTTTCAGAACTTTACAAAGCGGGTACAATAATTCCTGCCTTATGGGGTTAAATGAGATATCATATGGGAAGACCCAGGCCCATGGTGGCTTTCGGTGGAGTTAATTCCTGTTCCATTGTGATGCTGCACTGGCCTTGGGAACAACTGTCCAACAATTTTCTGATGTGAAACTTCAAACATAAAGGGTATTAGAATGCAGACGGGCTAAAAATGGAAGAATCCATTGATAAATATACCAGAATAGGCGTGTATTCACATGCGTGCAAAGATTGCCTTCTCTGTTATTTCAGTGACTTCCAGCTCCTCCTCTGCTTTGCAGCCCATGGCTGATTGCTCACACCACTGCCTGCAGGCTAAACTGCACTTAAATGGGAACATGTACATGATAGTGCCTTGCCTCTTAGTAGTAAGCTCATTTTCATTTTTAATATTCTTCCCTCAAGTTTCGTTTTGTTTCAGAATCCTTCCCATTCTTGTTCCTATGTATGTATATAAAAGAAAAAGAAAATAGAACACAGGTGGACATAGGTCTAGGAACGTTTTATTGCAAAGAGTAGAGGAATTCTCTGTGGGCATTTTCCCCTGCCCCCACGGGATTCCCAGCAGTGAGGCATCAGGCCAGTAGAGGGCGCCAAAGCACAAGGACAGGCCGCCTGTTCTCTCCAGTTTTCGTTGTGTCCGTGGGAAACACGTGGGCTGGGAAGGAAGCCAGCTGATTCAGGCCTGATCCCTTGCCTCAGTCACTAATTTCCTTCTTTCTGATACTTAACTTGATGGGTGAATCATCTGGGGGAGGGAGAGTGGCAGACAATGAGGGAGATTTGAATCCTAATGCCCTTAGTTTCCTGATCTGTAAGCAGGTGACTGGGATGATAGTGCCCCTTATATACAGTCACACCGTTTTGAGCTCTTTGTGTGTCTGAACCCTGTGATGGGCACGGAGATCTCCGAAGCAGTCCCCCAGGTGAGCCTGATTTGATGGATGAGGGAACTGAGACAGGCATATGTGATATTGGGATCATATTAGGATTGTGGATGGGATGAAGGACAAAGAGTCTGTTTGGGGAAATAGATAATGATAAGTAGGTGCTGTCACTACATGTATCAGGTGTAGTTGTTGTAAGTAGGGACCTTTACTGCATGATCTGATTTTATAGTTTATTGCATTACATGGGGAAGACATGTCACAGAGACACAGGACATGTTTAAAGAGGACACCACACACCCCAGCACTGTATTAAGCAAAGGGTGAACTTTTTTTCTTCATTTTTAATCTCTCTTTTCTACTTTATCTGTTTCTATTTAAATGCAGAGTCTGGAACCTCACAGAATGGGAGGCCACAGGGGACGGGCAGGAGAGGGTGTCTGCAGCTCCTCTCTAGGTCCTTTGTTCATGCTAGATACCTTGGTAGCTAGGGATTCAAGTATTAAAATAATTTTGTCCAGTCTCAAGTAAATTAGTTTCAGGGGGGAAGAGAAACATATTGGATAAAATAGTGGGGCCTCATGACTGACAAACTCCTTTGTAGGATGCCATTGTGACTACAGGGGAGAGAAACAGCAGGAGCCATGGCGGAGGTCATGGTGCAATGGGGAGCATCCAGAGAGGGCTTCCTGAGGGAGGCGGTCAAGGCTCAAAGAAGGAGTGGGAGTGAATGAATTTCAGCCAAATATTCTTGAAAGCAGGAAGATAAATACAGTCTGAGGTTCTGCCTGGAGTCCGTCAAACCCTTCACTTGTACTTAAAACATGACAACGATATTAAAGAACTTAAATTCCCATTTCGTCTCTCTGTCTTAAAACTTTATTGTTATTATTTTTGTTATTATTTTCAAACTGTCATTGGTTGTCATGCTACTTTTTATAAATTTCTATACAGTTGAAAAGTTTACTATATTATGCATTTAAAAAATTTTGTATTTTGACATGTTAAATGTGGTTTAGTAAATAAGTCACAGCTCTGAATCAACCTGTCCTGGGGAAGGGGCTTCATTGTACACCCGATAAGCTCACTGAACTTGGGCACATTTCATAACCTCTCTATGTGTCAGTTCCTCATTTATAAAACAAAGCAGATAACAGTAATCACCTTAGAGAGTTGTAAAAAACAAATAACTTGAGCTGGGTGTGTTGGCGCATGCCTGTAATCCCAGCAGCTTGGGAGGCTGAGGCAGGAGGATCATGAGTTTAAAGCCAGATTCAGCAACATCGAGGCGCTAAGCAATTCAGTGAGGCCCTGTTGTTAAATAAAATACAAAATAGGGCTGGGGATGTGGCTCAGTGGTCAAGTGCCCCTGAGTTCAATCCCTAGTACCAAAACAACAACAAAACAAATAAAACCAAAACCCCAAACAAACAAAAACAAAAACAAAAAACTCGAAGTATGGCTCTTGACTGGTGATGATTTTGCTTTGTGGAGGATTTAGCAATGTTGAGAGATGTTTTTGGTTGTCACACCTGGGAGGATCTTTCTACTGGTACTGAGTGGCAATGCTGGCCAGGGATGCCACTCAATTTCCTATGATGCACAGGACAGGATCCCATGACAAATAATTAGCTGGTCCAAAAGAATAATAGTGTCCAGGTTGAGAAATCCCATTGCACACTGAGAGAACAGAATCCGACACGTAGGAGCACCTACTAGTGAAATTGTTATTTCCTAAACGTTTGAAGGCTATAACTTGACATTTAAGAACAGGTGTGACTGTAGTCAATTTCTCTATATTTTCTCCTGTTTCTTTCTTCCACAAATCACAACTGTAGCCAGACAAGTTCACTTAGCCTCTGTTGTGCCAACCCTGAACTGGGTCCCAGTTCCTCCACCATGACTGGCTCTCTCCTTAGCTGCAGCTACCTCCTTTCAGACCCATCTTCTCTGTGAAAGCCCCATAGTGATGACTTATCCTGGTGTGTTCAGCAGCTTTCTGTTGCTGTGACAAAATACCTGATGTAATCAATTTATAAGGAAGAAAGATTTATTTCAGCTCTTGGTTTCAGAGGTCTCCATCCATGGTCACCTGACCCTTTTGCTTTGGCCTTATAGTGAAGCAGCACATCATGGTGGAAATGTGTGGTGGAGGATACCTGTTCACCTCTCAGCAATTGGGGATCAAAGAGAGGAAGGGCTCAGGTCCCAACATCCCTTTCAAGGTCATGTTCCCAATGACCCAACTTCCTTCCAGTAAGCCTTACCTCCTAAACCTCCTGCCACCTCTCAGTAGCACACAGAATGGCAACCATGTCATCAAAATTAGGGCCTTTGGGGACCATTTAGGATCCAAATCATAACATCCGGGAACCCATGTTGTTAGGGACAGACAGATGCGAATGGTGGGAACATGCAGCTCCATAACTTTATGACACCCCAATGACAGGGCTGTTTCTTCTGCCTGCGGGTTTTGTTCCTCTTTGAACAGTCTGGGCAAGCCCAGAAGGAGTTGGTCTGGGCCAGGCCCTGGGTGAAGCCCTGAGCGCACATTGAACTAGGAACAGTCCTGTCTGCACACTGCGGCTGACGTGTGCTATGGGGCAGGGGCTTATTAAGTACCCAGCAGAGCCCGTGATGTATGATGGAGTGAATCTTGGCATCTGGCACACCGGGAAGGATTAAATCTACACTCTGATCTTATGAGCTGTGTGAGTTCAGGTGATGGATGATAAGATTCTCACCTCTAGGTTGGATGTGATAAGGAAAAGGGCAGGAGATTGAATACTTAGTCATTGCTTTAAAATGTGGGTTCTCTTCTGCCCCTGTATCAGTTTGTCCAACTACATTCTGGTCCCTGGTACATGGTCCACCACCTACACCTCAGCTCCTCTTGGGGGTCCTGCTTGGTTCTAGTAAACATTCACTTCCCCGCTGCTCAGAAATGCTGTTAGGGTGCATGTCCGTGGTGCGGAGCCAGGGCTCCAGTCTTAAGTGGAATTCCAGGAACAGGAAAGCCCCCGTGGGTCTGCACTTGGCCGAGTCTGTGTGTTCCCCGTCCCCTGTCTTCTATATATCCAGAGTACCTTCTCATTCTGCCAAGGAGATTCCTTCTGGGCTGTTTCCACACAGTTGGGGGTAGAAAGAGTATTTCCAGTTCCTGAAGCATGGCACAGATGACACGTGTTTTGACTTACAGCATGTATTGTCGGCCTTGCTGAGTCAAAAAACACGTGCATGTTTTGGGTTAAGCCGTTCACTAGTCGTTGCATTTGCAAGGCATGAAGCTCTGTAAGAGAGGATCAAAAGGTGCACTATGGCAACAAACCAGAGGTGACAGTGGTTTTCATTTCTGATTGTGGCACGGATGGGTATCAGGTGGCTCCTGCAAACCACATGCTCTTTCTGGGCTTCCAGAGGCTGGAATTAGATTAGCCTTTATCTTCTGTGTGGCTTTGGCTAAGTTACTTAACCTGTCTGAGCTTCAGCTCCCTCCTCTGTAAAACAGCCACAAAATAAAGAACAGCAGAATTGTGGGGGTAAAGAGAGACAAAGTTCGGAGCCCTCAGCACAGCACAGCCCTGGTGACCACTTGCTCCCCTCAGTCCACTGACAGCTTCCTTTGTGTTTTTTCCCGAGCATTGTCCCTGGTTTTCGAGAATGCTCACTCTGTGTCGGGGGGGGGGGGGGGCAGGCCGGGAGTGCCAAGGGCCTAAAGCCTATGAGCAGCCTTAGTCACTGTGGTGCAGGAGTCTGGGCAGCCTCTCACCCTCAGGGGGGCTGTCCTGGCATATGCCCCACATGGCCTCTCAGAGGCTCCCAGTGGGCTTGACCCCCACTGCCCACAGTGGTGACCTGCTCCTCCGTGCGCGCAGCCCGCTTGCCTCTCCTTCCTGTCTGATCCTCCCGTACCCTCTTAGTGCTCCCTGGGGTCACATCCCAGGTCAATTGTACCTCCAAATCCTTGTCTCAGGTTCTGCTCTGGGGGAACCTTGGGCCAGGGGTGCCTATGACTCACACCTGCTCTTGGTGTTGTCACATTGAAACACCTTGAAAATGACAACATGCTCTCCACACGTAAGCACTGAATCCGTTTCTATAGTCCTTCTCCTCTGCTGTTATTGTTCAGTCAGTGGCTGAACAGAGAAAAGGCTACGTGCACTGTCCCCCACTGGTTATGGCAGGAGATGTAACTGTAGCGTGGCTCTCCTTCTGGGGCCTCCACTGCACCCCCATGGGTAATGAGGTGGAGAGGTTCTATCTGAGCTCCGAGCATGGTTGGAATACATAATTATTTGACTTTATTGATAAAAATATTCCTATTATTGCATATTATACATTTTTGTTTTTATGTTAGGGCAAAGCCGATAACAAGCTGTTCTGAGAGTCCAGGAAAGATGAGGGTGGAGTGAGCATTGTTCACCGGGAAGATGGCTGATTACAGGTGGCCAGACCTCCTACTCCCATGGTGAGGTGGGGCCTCATTCCCCTTCCCTTGGATTTGTGCTGGTCTTGCTGCCTCAGGTCCAACAGAATGTGTGGAGGGGTGACCTGTGACTTCAGGGGCTTGGTGGAAGGTGCCATGCTGCTTTCAAAGGGGTCTGTTGGAATGCCTATGCTTGGGCACTGCCTTGGGCGACCCCGTCTCAGAACCTAGCTTCCATGTGAGAGAACCCCAGTCCCCATGGAGAGGCGTGTCTGACAGCGCGTCCTGGCCTGGTTCTCAGCCTGCAGCCAGCATCAGCTGCCGGCCGTGTGAGGAAGGCACTGAATGTCATCAGTCCTGTTGAGCCATCAGACCACTGCAGTCCCTGTCAAAACCTGAATGCACCATAGGAGAGATCCCCAGCCAGAACCCCCAGCTAAACTCTCCTGAATTGTGGACTTGCATAACTGTGACCATTGTAAAATAATTGCTGTGAGTCTCCAGGTTTTGAGATAATTTTTTTTTTTTGGTAGATAACCAGAAGAGGGAGGAAGTGATGTACAGAGGCAGAATCATGTCATAGGAATATATAAATTATGTGAAATACACATCCTTGGCTGTGTGTGTTGAGAGAGAGAGAGAGAGCGAGAGCGCCAGCCCTTGAGCAACTTTGCAACCCACAAACTATTCCATCTCATTCTGTTGATGAGCGCCTTCTGTCCAGAGTGACAGTGAATGTGATGTGAATCTTCTTTTTGGCAAGTTGGTCTCAGTTATTGCCGCCTCTCACACTGCCTCCCTGGACATGCATGTGGCATTCACAAGGGCATATTTTCACATGTAGTGTCCCCTGAAAACAAGCTGGCTCTTCCATCTGGTGCCCGAGCAGTGAAATATTTATCTGCTCTTCAATGAGAAGAGACGTGGCCGTGTGGTTTTCGTGGGGGACGGTCTGGTTATCTCTAGCTTGATGTCTTCCAGAGGGAATTCTGTCATGAAGTTTCAGCCTTGGGGCCTGAGTGCAGAACGTGGCCCTGAAATCAGGTGGGACTCGACTCTTGTATTTCTTTGTATCTACCACAGTTCTTAACTAGTGTTTCGCAGCACAGGTTTGTGATAAATGTTGGTTGGTGAATTTGGCTGGGTTCTAAGAAGAGTCCCCTCGCATAGCCAATAGTGACTGTGTTGGCTCATGGCCAACAACCCCACCGCTGTTACTTGCAATAGGGAATTTGAAGGTTTTTCGCTCTAATGACTTTCACTTGGACTGGGATTTTTCAATACGAGACAAAACTTTCACCATTGCCAGGAATATCTGCCAAAGGCGGGAGGATAACGTAAAGGAGAAGAATCGTGAAGAAACCAATGAAAAAATTTACTGGAATCTTTTAAGAGTGTAGGATGCAGATGTCACCTTGGCTCTCATGGAATTAGCAGTTGAATTAGAGAAGCAGACAGTGACTCAGTGTTTACAAATGTGGTGAGTCCTGAACAAAGTGACGCTACGGAGCACAGAGCAAGAGATTTCACTTTATTATGGAGGTGAAGTGAATTGGCTCTAAAGCAATGACTCTGAAGAAAGAGAAGGTGCTGATCAGGTGAGATATAATAGAGACATTTATTTTAGGCAGGGATCAGAACTTGCACAGCCTACAACAAGAGTTGACAAACTTTTTCTACAAGACCAGATAGTATTTTAGGCTTAATGGGCCATTTGGTCTATGCCATAACTACTCTGCTATTGTAGTATTGCAATGGCCATAGGTGATATGTATATGAATGGGCATTGCTGTGTTCCAATAAAACTTTATTTATGAAGACCAGTTGTGGGCCAAATTTGGCCCCAGGGCTATGGTTAATTAACCCCTGCTGTGACCCTATGGTGCAGGTGATACCACTTCCATTTTATAGATGAGACAATGGAGGTCTAATAGCACAACACGGCAAGTAGCAGACCTGAAATTCAAGTCACGTTCACCATAATTCCAAAACCTGTGTTCATCCATCATACTACGTACCTCCTCCTCCATTAGAAGAGTGGAGCCGTGTAACTGTTGATCCCCAAATTGCCTGGTCCCTTGTGCTTGTCTGCTGATAACGATGGTTTGATAGGAATGCCTGAATGGGGGCATGTGTCAAGTTCTCTTCAGGTTCAATGGATTTTCATGTGCAATTATCTTGCAAAGTGTATCATTTTTATTTATGGGTAAATGACTAGTTTTAGCTCTCTTGTGGTTTCGCTGCTCCATCAAGAAATCATACAATCCAGCCATTATCCCAAGACTTTAGAGAACCAATGTTCTTTGTAGCACAACTCTTCATCTGTTGTTAATACTAGTGGGAAAAGACTGGGGGAAGTCTTGTTGCCCGTAGGCATCTTGTTCCTTTGGTGGCTATACAAAAAGGATCAGAATGTGCGGTGCTGGCATCATTGGAGTCCTTTGCTCTACATCTAAGTTTGATGGCATTCTCCAAGGAGTTGTAGGCATATTATTTCATATGGCCAAGGTTGCTTGGTTTAGAGTATTTACAAATTCATTTTTATTCATGTTTAGACGGTTCTTCTGAGGAGTAACTGGCCCTTTGGAGAGTAAGTTATAAATGTTTCAACATGCATCTCTGGAGTGGGGAAAATGAAGAGTGTTCAGATGGGAGTTATTGGTGCTGTGCCAGGCTTCCTACTGCAGATCTGGAGTGGACCAAGTCACCCCCATCATCACTTCAGCCCCAGATTCTGGGGTCAGGATGATGGTGCAACCTCTGAGAAGCTACCAACTTTGTGCTGTTTTGGGGAGATCTAGGCCCCCTTCTTATTTGTCTCTCTGGGTTCGTAAGTTGAACAAATATTTATCAAGTCCACGTGTGTTGAGCACTAAGCAAGTTGTGAAGCAAGGAGAGACAGCTCCTTGTCCTTATGGATCTTGCTGTACAGTGGGGGAGACAATGCTGTATAATGACTTTGATCCATGAATATTTATAAACTGATATGAGTTCTCTAAAATAAAGGAATATGGTGCTGGAGAGGAGCCTGTCTCATACTTGGTGGTCAGGGAAAGTACTACAAAGAGATGCTGCGGCTTGGTTCTAATGGAAGAATAAAAGGTAAAAGCTAAGCGAAGGCGGGAAACTAGAATATTCCAGAAAGAGGAAGAGCAAAGATTGCATGCAACAAACTGAAAGAAAATCAGTGGGATCAAAGCATACCTTCTTTCTCAGTTATCCTTCTCCGAGCAATCCTTGGAAATTCCGCCCCCTTGCTCCTGCTGTTGGTGATGATTCTGGAAAACCAGGTGAGGATTTGCTGACCCAGTTCATTCCACTCATTTTGAATTCCTGCCTCCAAACTGGGTGCCTATATGGATGAGAAGGGTTTGTGAAACACTCTTCTACCTGGTAGAAGTCTAGGGCACGGAGCCTCAGGTGGTGAGGAGTTTTGTAGGAGATTGAGATGGACATGTGGATTGGCTACAGGTGATGTCCCCAGGTCATTTCCTCAGATGGTCTCTGACAGACTGTTCAAGTCAATAGTAAGTTTGAAGAGGTGGGGAAGATGTTGAGGAATAGTGATGGGAACACAGTTCTAAAGGCAAAGGAGGGGGTGACCAGGACTGGCAAAATTCCAAAAGCCAGAGATGGGGATGTGCATGTATCTTCCAGGGTGCATGTAGCCCCAGAAGGGTTAAGGAGGGTAGGAAGATGTTAAATTCTACTCTGAAGGCTGGACTTGACTTATAATCAGACTTTTCTTGGAAGAAAACAGCTTTAGCAATGAATCTCTTTAATTCTTCTTGACTCTGGTCTTCAAAGTCTTATCAATAGCTCTTTCTATAAAGCGTTCAAGTTCCATAATTTACCTTGTCAGGCCCCCCTCCCCATGGGCCATTATGTGGCCATATGATTCCATGATAGTTTTATCTATAGCAGCTGCTTTTCCCTGCATCTCCAAGGTGTCAATAACGTTTGAGTTCCTAGTTCCCATTTTCTCTTTCTTCCCCATATGAGTTGCAGATTTTGAAACATTGGCTGGGTCCTTCCATCCTCTTTCTCATATGAGCCTCCCCGCCCCAATCTAATGTTCTAGAGAGTACACATGAAAGCATCTTGCCTGATGCCTGGAACATGCTCAGGGCTGCTTCAGGTCTGCTTTTCTCCTCGGTGGGTTGACTCTCCTCTGTGTCATACTCCCTGTCCTCTCTCCTGCCTTCTTGCCATGCCCGCATTTCTCCCATCCTGTTCTTGCCACACAGTCCTTCCCATGGAGCGCCAGCTAGCCACAGGATTCTCTGCTAGGTTCATGGCCTGCTTTGAAGGTCGCAGTGACCTTAAAGTGTAGATATTCACAGATGGGAAAAATCTTAGACATTATGCCCTCCAACCCATCATGCCCCCCAAACCAGCTTTGATCTCCTTGATCTCCCAGTCTCTACTTAGAGATGGGCCCTAACATCCAGAGAAGACAAGGGACTTGGCGAAGTTTGCCCAGTTGGTGAGTGGCATAGACCCACTGAGCATTTCTATCTCCAGTAGGCTTCCATTCCATGGGTAACTTTGTCCTGTTAGTTTTGTTGATTATTTTCTACTTCCGTGGATCTACGTGGGTTTGTTCTCCTTATTGCTCTCCCCAGTACACCCAGGAGCTGACTTCATGGCCACACTCTTTCCTTCCTCCCTTTTCTTCCCCTCCCCTCCATCCTTCTTCTCCTTTTTTGTACAGATTTTTATTGAAAGTGAATCCATGAGATATTTTTTCTCATTACTGTGGAGATGGACAAAGGACAATCAATGTCTGCCTTCATTGGGCTTGAGGATCACCAGGGAAAAATAACAAAAATATCAACATTAACAAAAATAACTAGAAGGGCAATAGCTACTAATATTTGTGGAGTTGGAGGTCTCAGTTATTGTGCTAAGTGGCTGAGAGGCATGACTTCCTTTAAACTTGACCACAATCTGGTGAGGTAGGGAGTATTACTCTCCCATTTTACAGATGAGGAATTTGAGACACAGAGGAAGGGGGGTGAGAAGGTGTACATGTGGAGATGAGGGAAGGAAGGGTGCTACATCCCAAGGCCACCCTGGCATTGGCAGGTGGACTCTCAAATCACTGAACAGTGATAACATCAGATTAAAAATAAATAAATAAATAGAAAGGAAAGAGAATGAATTCCCAGAGAGACTCAGCAGGGTTTGAGCCGAGTCCTGCCCTCTACTAGCTTTGTGGAGAGACCTTACAGTATTTCTTTGCAGGACAGGATTTGGAAATGGCAGCCGTGCAGAGCTTCTGTTGATTGGTCTGGGTGAACCTGCGCAGGGTTAATTAGCCTAAGGAATCGTCCCTGTGGGGTGGTGGCAGGTCCATGTGAGGTGTGCAGAGGCCTTCTCAAGGCAAGGCTCCCCATTCCTGGGACTCAGGTTGCGGCTCAGGGTGTGGAGTTCTTCCTGCAGCTCCCCTCTCCTTGGGTGGGTCCCCTGGCAGTCCTGCTAACATGGCCCCTTCCCCTGGCTGCCATTCTCCAGGATTTCTTTCAGTTTCCTGTGGCCCTTTCTCGGGCCATGCCCTAGGTGGCTGGGCCATCGGATCCAGATCCCTGGACTCTCCTCTGTAGGTTCTCTCTGGCCCTCCCCAGCCAGGCCATTCTGAGACGCTCGCTTTAGAAATGGAAGACATACAACATCTTTTTCCAATAGACTAAGGCTGTCTAGGAGCGAGCCAAAAAATGTACATCTTGGGCTTTATAGGATTAAATATGTTTTGGCAAATACTATAAATACAAAGGGAGGTTGGAATAAAAGCTGAACAGGCTTTTGGGTTTCTATCATGTTCCCTTCCTGCAGAATGAGTGATCATTTCAAGATGTGTCATTTTGTTCAGCTCATCTTTAAGGAAATAAAGATCACTATTCTTCATAAACAACCAGAATGAGAAACAACCATGACTATCACTCCACTCCAAATGGGTGTTGGGAAGAGCCTTTCCCTCTTCCTTCCTTGTCTTTGCCCTGCATGCTCAGAGGCCATAACCACGGCTGTTCCTGGTCTCCGTTCATTACATACAAAGAGGGTTAACTCATTTTGGCATCTGTAGCCTGTTTACAACAAAATGTTTTTGTCCAGCTCTTTAATGCCATTGTGTGGTTTTTGCAGGGCTGCCTTCGAGTGGTGAAAACGGGAGATGTCATGGAGGGGTGGGAGGTCTGGGGAGCCAAGGGGCTGTTTGTTTCCTTGGGTGGTGCTGCTCCTTGGGCAAATTGTCAGAAAGCTGTTCTCTTCAAGTTCACATTGTAAGGTCCAAAGTGATAAATAGCCCTTCCTATGAAGCAGAATGGGAAAGACATGATCAATGAGCTCAGGGAAGTGAGTGAGCAGCCAGTGGCTGGGGTGGGGCCGTCTGGGCCAGACAGTCATGGAATGTGTGGCCTTAGCATGTGGTCACCCTGCCCAGGGAAGCCCCCCGGGGAGATCAGGCAAAGTGCTCAGACTGGTGGAGATGGAGTCCAGAAGAGAAGGTCCCAGAAGGGAGGAAATCTAAGACAGTCCTTTTTTTTTTTTTTTTTTAAACTTTCCCTATTTCCTCTTCTCTGTCTTATACTTTTCTTCTCTTTCTCATCAGCATTTAAACAGGCTCAGGTCTTTAAGAAAAAAAATCAAGATTCCTTTAATCTTCTATTCCTTTCTTCTTGTTCCACATCTCTCTTTTCCCCTTTCCAATCAAATTTGTTTAAATAGTTCTGTAACTTGCTTTTATATTTTACACTCTCATTCCTTCCACAGCCACTCCAATCTGCCTGTATTGCTAAATGTCCACCCTAGGTGGACTTACCAAGCTCTCTAGCCGGGAGTTTTCTTTCTGGTTCTAACCTTACAGGACCACTGAGCCTTATTGGCTGCGGCTGCCCACATCCTCTGTCTTAGTCAGCTTTTTCACTGCTGTGACCAAAAGACCCGACCAGCACAATTGTAGAGGAGGAAAATTTTATTTGGGGTCTCATGGTTTCAGATGTGTCAGTTCATAGATAGCAGGCTCCATTCCTTAGGGCTGGAAGTGAGTCGGGACATCATGGTGGAAGAGTATGGTCGAGGGAAGTAGCTCACATGATGATAAGAAAGCAGAGACAGACTCCACTCATCTGATACAAATAGGTACCCCAAAGCCACACCCCCAATAGCCCACTTCCTCCAGCCACACCCAGCTGCCTCCAGTTACCACTCAGTTAATCTCATCGGGGATTAGTTCACTGGTTGGGTGAAGGCTCTCATAACCCTATCATTTCTCCTCTGAACCTTCTTGCATTGTCTCACATGTGAGCTTTTGGGGGACACCTCACATCCAAACCATAACACCCTCGGAGCATTCTGTTATTCATGTATGGGCTTCCTCTGGATTCTTACCACCTTTTAGGCAAAGGCAGTCTCCTTGATTGACTCATCTTATTCGTCTTATACCTCAGAGACTAGTATGTTTTCAGGCTTTGTATCTGATCCTTCTCTGTTTAAACATAAAGGCATTTGTTGAGCCCATGGCCTCTGATGACTGCCGTTGCCAGCTGTATGTCAAACACTCATGTACCCCCAGCCCATGTTTCTCTGATGAGATTCAGCCCTAGATGTCTAATTTTCTTAAAAAATATACAATCATTTCATGGAAAATTCCAATTCAAACTATTCCAAATCATCCTTATCACCTATCCCAAGTGTTCTACCTTTCTCATGCTACCTTTAGCCATGAATGTTCCTCATGTTCCCAAAATGGAAAGCCAAATTAATTTTTTGACTTCCATTTTTCCACACACATTCTCTTATCAAGTGCTATTAATTTCACTTTTTCTCTAAAATCTGGATACTTCTCATCTTTACTGCTATTATTCTTGGTGAGGGTATTATTAGGTTTCTTTTGAATTAAAATACCTTCTCATAGGTTTCCCACCTCACATTGAAACAATGGAGATCTTTCTAGAATATAAACAGGATAATATTACACACGTGATAAAACTCAAACTCTTTAAGATGACTTACAATGTCCTTTATAATCTGGTCCTTTTTTAAAAAAAAAATCTTTCCAGTTT
Source organism: Callospermophilus lateralis (assembly GCF_048772815.1). Taxonomy (NCBI): domain Eukaryota; kingdom Metazoa; phylum Chordata; class Mammalia; order Rodentia; family Sciuridae; genus Callospermophilus; species Callospermophilus lateralis. Next base: position 74,701,714 of record NC_135320.1, on the reverse strand, counting down.
TATTCTTAACAACTTCTACCTTTTAATCTATTACTCTTTAGTATTAGCATCTTCACTTTCCTTTCATAGATTTCTTACCTCACTCCCTAACTTTAAAACCTGATTATGCCATGAATATTTTCCTTTTTTTTTCTCTACTCATAGATGATTAAAATAATTCCTATTCATTAGGAATATCTGTACTGTGGGATTAATTCCCATTCATTCTTCAGGTTATACTTGAAAGGCTGTCCTCCCTAGGTGGGCGATGCACCTCTTTTCTGGTCTCACACTTGCTGCAGTGATGCTTCCCAATTTTTCCACACTTCCCTGCATCCTTGCTATCTGATATTGACTCTGTATTTGGTCATGTGACTTGCTTGTCCAAGGCTCTTGCTTCTCATTAATCCCTCAGCAGGCAGAGAGACTTTGGGCATTTAGGGAGCTGGTGATAGAAATAGTGTCAAGAACCTGGGAAACACAGGTAAGGTAACTCTTCTCTTCTCTAGACCTGGGAGTGGGATAAAAGGGAGACCTACAGTCTCCAGGGATTCCACTGGTCATGGGAGGTGGGAGCCTGGAACCTAACAAGACAGCGTGGACTCTTCCAGTAGAATGACTTAACAATAGATATCACACTCATAGTGCACTTTGTCTAGAAGATTCTGTTCAGAAATAGACTCTATGCCCAAAAAATATGTTTGCTTTTTTTTCCACGATCATTTCAACTTTATGTTTATATGTTTTCTTACTATTTCACAAGAAATAGCCTTCACAGAGTCAGTCTTTCCTGTTGGTTTGAAAGCTCCACAAGAGTGGGGACCATGTCTGTGTTTCATAGCTGCACATCTAACCTCTCAGCACAGGGCAGACAAGGGCTAGGTGTTGAATTGAAGAATGACTAATGAGTCACCAGCTTCACCTCTGTGCATTATCATCTTTTCTTTATGGGACTACTGATGGCATAAAATAAATATGTAAAAGAAAAAAAAGCAAAAAGACAGGTACAAATCAAATAATCATACACATGTACTAAGTATTATAAAGTGTAGAAATTATGATGCAGGTGCTCAAAAGATTGAGGTTGGATGTATGTATGAAAAACAGTGCTGAATGAAGTTGTTGGCTTACCTGAGGAAGTAGTGGTTGATGTGGAATCTGAGGACAGGGCCAGTTGAAGGTGTGTGTGTGTGTGTGTGTGTGTGTGTGTGTGTGTGTGTGTGTGTGTTCATAGTTCTGTGTTACTCTATCAATACTGCTAAGTGCTATGGAAGTTACAGGGGTAAACAAAGCTTTGTATTTTCAAATAGGAAAGACAGTATATAAACAAACACATTAAAGCTAGGTGGGATGTGAGGGACAAGGCAGCATCAGATAGTGAGATAACTTCTAGTTCAGCTTCATACAGTTCTTATTATCCTGAACAGGTGCCACAATCTCTTTGACCCTCAGTTTCCTATATGTGATTGTTACTTACATTATTTTGGCTAGTGGATTATGGTCTCTCCTCATGGCTGAGATTCAGAGCCAGCTGGAGATGATGTGGTTGTAGCTCACAGATGGTGGAACAGTTTGCTGAGGGTTCTGCTGGCAACACTTTCTGGAAGCCTGTCTCTGGGGCATTGGGGAAGCTTTCCACCTGGGAGGTGCTGCATTTGGTGGGGTTGTGGAGGAAACAGCCCATGGGATGATGCCATGTTCTCTTGAATACTGGACATTACAGCAAAAAACTGCATACTGCAGGAGCCTAGATAGATGAATCCAATTTGGAAGGAAGCCTCTTCCTTCTGCAATGTCCCTCAAGTGACCCGTACTGACAGAGCATGCCATTCTGCTCTTGAAAAGGAAATGATTCAAGGGTACAACTTCGTTATTTCAGAGAAGATCATGAAGAGTAGATTTGGAGGTGAGAGGTAATAAATGGGCAATTGGCACAAATATATTAGGGTAACATGCTATCATTCTATGGAAAATATTTGCAATTTAGTAAGTGTTTTGTGAAGATGTAGAACTAGGATGTGTATTTAGGACCAGCACTAGTGTCTCCAATAAACTCTGCACAGAAGCCAGATTTATTGGGCAGACACAAATCTGCCCATGTTAACAACAATTCAGAGGTTCCCATATCTCCATTTGTGGACATTGGGGAAATTTAACCTGGCTGACGAAGCTCTGTACAATGTTTTGATCCTGCCTCTCAGTCCAGCCTGGATTTACGCCACTTTCCCCTGTTTCCCTTCAAGTCCTGTGGTTTTCTACTCTCCCTTTTACCATCAGACTTTTTCACATAATTCTTTCTAGAAACCTCTCTCTTATAGTCCCTACCCTAGATCTCTTCTTCATTTTATTATGTGCTTCTCATTCTTTAGAGGGTAGCCCAACTATTGCTTTTTCTGTATTTTTTCTTTTATATTTAGAGTCTCTCCTTCATGGTATTTACAATTTTATTTTTATGCTTATTTGATTTCTATCTCTCCTACTAGAATATTGAGCTCCATAGGTCGAAGATGATATTGGTTTTTGCCCATATTGTATCCTTATCATCTAGTTCATTACCTGATACACTGTAGACACTCACTGAAATATTTGTTAGTTGAATGGACCAGTGAATGGTAATGCATAAAGCTTTTTATGTTTGACTGGGAAAATTTCCAGGCTACCGAAATACATGAAAAAGCAAAAGTTTATGTAATAGTGTATTCCTCAGGAGAGAAATATGCATAAGAAATAACTTTTTTTTAATGAAAAACATTACCACAGTGAGAAGATTCATCACAAGTGAAACAATATATCTTATTTATTTATTTATTTATTTATTTATTTATTTATTTATTTATTTATTTTTGGTAGCAGCAAGCTGTCAGTGGATCCTCCCTGGTCCAAGTGTGGTCCACAGACCAGCCGCGTTGGCTTTGTTTGTGAGCTTCTTGGAAACGAAAATTCTCAGGCCCTATCCAGGACCTTCTGAATCAGGATCTATTTTTTTTTAACAAGGTCCCAAGGTGATTTGTGTATGTACTAAAGTCTGCTTTATAAAGTCTTTTTATAAAGGTACTATAGTCAAGCAAGGCGACCTCCTTAATAGGCAGAGCACACCTGCAGGAGGTGATTGAGAACACACCTGAGACAATTTGAGGAGAGCTGAGATTGGTCTGTAATCCAGCAGTCCTAGCTAATCCCTTCAGTTGATCTAGTGTAAACTAGTCTAATCTCAATGTCTCTGAACCAACCAGTCCTTAACTGAAACCATTCTGCTGCTGCTGGGGAATGTCTAGGCTTTCTTGCCTGTCTGCACACACAAGACAGGCAAATGAAAACTTCTTAGGGGCAGATGCTTATGCTGACCACATTTCCTAAAACACATCTGGGACATGTAACTGATAAAAGGACACTTAACTATTCTGTCTTTTATCACTGTGGAAAGTAAAACAATTAATTTCATTTAATTGCATACTTGATTTCCTATCTTGTAATGAATAAAAATTCTTGAAAACCTGCTCACTGTTACATACTGATGCTCCTCTGTTCTTCACCCAGAGTCCTGCACCCTCAGTGGATGGATGCACAGAAAAATGCTCAGAATTGCAGCAGGCTGGAGTGGAGAGAGAGAGGGCCTGAGCTTAAATCCTTTTTCCACGACATAGTTGTGGGACCTTGTATTAGCCCTTAATTTATTTTTATTAATTTAATGAAATAATGAAGGCAGGCTCACTTGACAAAGAAAAGAAGTTTACATGTATTTTTTTTTTACTACAGTTTTAGAGATTGAAAGTTCAAAGAGCATAGTTCCAGCTCTGGATAGGGGCCCATGGCAGATGGCAGGAGTGTGTGCAGAAGCACATCCCAAAGCAGGAAAGCCAGAGAGCAATTCAGGAGTCATGCTCATCCTGATGATAGTCTGCCCTTGGAGAGCTCAGAGGTCCCATGAGAGCTCCCTCAGTGCATTCTGAGAGCAGCTCTCCCAGGCACCCAAGGACCTCCCACTGGATCCAATCTTTTATAGATCCCTGGAGCTCATCACCACCACACTGAGGTTCAAGCCTCTTATGCATGAACTGGTGGGGAGAAACCACATTTGAACTTCATCCAAAATACAGCAGACCTCGAACATGTCTCTGGGCCTAACATACAATCTGCAAAATAGGGGATAGCATCGCCGTGCCAGATCATTGCATGTATGCTGAATTAATATATGAAGGGTAGCTAGCATGGTGCCAGGCACATAGTCAGTTCTTAATAATCATCAGATTCATTTGGCAACTCAAAATGAATGGTAAGGGTGAGGCTGTTTCTGATTTTGGGTCCTTTGAGTGATGTCAGACACTTGTGAGATGTGGGAAGTGGACATTGTAGCCTCCTACCCCACCTCTGGGCCCTTGTTGGTCCTCTAGTTATTCACCATATGGGCCATAGTGTCAAATCAGGTGCTCCATATGACCCATTCCTGAAGTGATTGGTATCATCCACTCTTATGGGTGGTAGAAATCATGGTGTACTTATCTCAAATTCCTTGGTGATTTGGTTTATCTTGAAAAATGACATTGTCAGAAGCTGGGGTTTTGTCTGAGAGATTGCCTGAGCTGGTATTTTGTAGATGGATGCACAGATTTAAGCTTAGGTATAAGTCAATCTCTACATCTACTCTCTTTTGTCTTTTTAAATGGAGGGCATGCGTTGGACCAGCAGCCAGGCCTGACATAGGCCATTGGGTCCACTGTGTGCCTGAAACCATCTATTAATGGAATTAAAGTAAACAAAACAAAACAATGCAATGCTTCCTTTCCTTCACGATGCACTCATTTGATTAAAATCTTGCCCTCATTTACTCACACGATGTTTTTATTTAATTACATATACAAGATAGGGTATGATGAATTTGTGGCACAACTTGCTTATTAAAGCTACACATGGAAACCCATCTTGTTTTACATTAGCTCATTTCATGCACGCATCAGCAATATCCTGTCTGTCATCTAACTTGTTGATTATATGGGATGGACTAGGGTTCTACAGGGCATATCAGGCGAGGATCTTCAGAACGTTACAGAAAAAGAGTCTGTAAGACATAAAAGTACAACTTTCTTTCCCTTAGAAGCACAGTACCACCAGAGGAGAGGAGCTGGAAGTCATTGTTCCAGTCTCCCTGAATATTCATATGTATATGTATCTATATGTAGTGTCTATAGGCACACATTTAGTAAAAAACAACATGTTCCCAAATGTAAACAGTAACAGTAACATATCTACACATGTGCTAGGCACTGTTCTAACACTTTACCTACATTCATTTTTTTTCTGAAACCCAGTGAGGTAGCCACTATTATTACCATAGACCTATTCTAGATGAGGAATCTGAGGCTGGAGGAATTAAGTGACTTACTCCAGATTACTCAGCTGATAAGTGCTCAATGGAGCCAGGATTCAAATTCATGCAGTTGTACAGATTTTCCTGCTATTAGCTCAGGGTCAAATCCAGCCTGCAGTGTAGTTTTGTATGGTTTTGGAATTGAGAGTGGCTTTAATATTTCTTTTAAAAACAATAAAAAGAATATGTGACAGGTACTGTATTTGGCCTGCAAATCTTAAAATACTTATTATGTGGCTCTTTGCAGAAAAAGCTTGTGGATCGGCCTTGCTGGTTAAGTGATGTGACCTGTTGGTGGATGTCACGCCCATTTCAGATTATAGTTCAGACCTGACAGCTATAGAGGTACTTCACTGTTGGTACTTATAAAACCTTCCTGCTTCTTCACAAAGTCCCAGCTGTATTCTTTGTTTGAAATGACAGGGGACCTGGTTGGCTCAGGCTGTGCTGGTTCATGCCCACGGTGGCCATGTAATTATTGAATAGCACCTCTTTCTCTCTCAAGCATGTCCCTGGACTGAGTGCATTGACATGGAGATTATGGTTAGCGTGGTGCTCATGTGCCCACAGCAGAGATGAAGACCCAGATCTCTATACAGTTGATGGCTAGAGAAATATTTTCCTGTTGTCTTCCGTTCAGCATGCTGTGACCAATTCCAGGGACTGATGGCTTCAACCACAGCTGTTTACTTTTTAACAATTCCAAGGACTAGGAAGTCCAAGATCAAGTTCCTGCAGATTTGGTATCTGGTGAGGGACTGCTTCCTGATTTGCAGATAGCTGCTTCTTGCTGTGTCCTGTGGAGTGGGTGGGAAAAAAACATATATAAGAGAGAGCAGGGGGAGGCAGGGAGAGAACTTCATCATGTCTCTTTTTATAAGGGCACTAACCCCATTAAGAGGGCCCCACCCACTTGACCTCAAATAAATCTAATCATCTCCCCAAATCTTCACTTCCTAATACCATCACATTGGGGTTAGGGCTTCATCATATGAATTGGGGGGTGGGCTCAAATATGCACCTCTAACCCCCTATCGCAATGCTCCTCTGCAGAATGGTAGCTGCTTCTTCTTAGGCAGTGATAATTGAATGCAAGGTGCTACACTCAGTTCTGTCCTCTTCCTCACTTGAGTCTTCTGTATTTTCGTGTTTTTTCCCCCATCATCTGGCTAGTTACTGTCTGTCAATGTGGAGCCCGGATGTATTATACCCCCATCAGTGGAAGAGTCCTCTCCTGTTGGAGCCTGAACTGAAGAGTGCTCCTCATTGCAAAGCCTGGGATACCACTACAGGCACCAATGATGCCACTGTGCATTCCCTATCCCCAGCCCTGTCCCCATTGCCGCAGCAGCTATAGTAATCCCATCAGGATCCCGAATTTGTGACCCTTACTGTTAAATCGCTTTGAGGCCATGATTGTTTACTTAAAGAGGTGGCACCACATGGGAGGTTATTAGAAATGCAGACTTTTGTGTCCTGCTCGCCTTTCCTGCCCTGAAACCACTGAATCACAATGTGGGGATTCATTTGAACCTTTCAGTTTAAGACTCAACGATCTGTCTAGTTTGACTCTTATAATAACCCTATAAGGTCTTCGTTTCATAGATGGAGCAACTGAGGCCAAGAGAGGTAATTGATTTGAATGAAGTCCAACAAACAGAACCTGGCAGAGGCTGACTCCTGGAGTCTGTTGAGGATCTGCCTGTGTTGTGTTTCAGGTCTCTACCTCTTAGCTGCAGGGCTTGGGGACTTAATTTCTTCATCTGTACAACATTGCTGAAACATGATCTGCAAGGTACTTCCAGGTTCCAACATCTGTAATTTTCATGTAAGCCTGTTTTACATATGTTCATTTTCCGAAGAAGAGCAGTCCTCTGAACTTGGGCAATGAAAGGATTTAAAGCTCTGGAATTAGTAGAAAGAGTCTGTTCTTCAAATGGGCAGCTACTTCTTTGCTTTGAATAACCAATGTGGAATTCATTGCTGATTCAGAGCCAGCATGGGCCTGATAGGTGGAATTATGATTTCCTTCCTCTATTCTCCCAAGCCACAGTGGGAAATAAAGTCACCCCATGGGGAGGAGAAGGAAACATCATTCTGGAATCATGAGAGAATTTCAGCTCCTAGTAAGAAGTTGTTGGCAAAACATAAAGGAAGATGAAATAAGATGTGTCCTTGTTTTGATAGGATCTCTTCAGATGGGGAATGTATGCACCACATAAAATAGAAGTCAGCCTAGAGTTGAGCTAAATTCTTTTTTTTTTTTTTCTCACGAGGGTTATCAGCAATTTCACACATGCATGTTGTTATTAATCACAACAGTCAGGAGGATGAGTAGGACAGGAAGCTCAGAATAGTAGATGATATGACTTTAGAATACAGTAGGATCTTATAGTCTCAATTCTTTCTAGGGCTGAGAAAAAAAAACTGAGGTCCAGAGGAAGTTGTCCAATTTTGCACAATGTGTGACAGCTTAAGCCAATACCCAGGGCTTTGACCTCAGTGTCTGACCCATAGAAGCAGGGTTCCCCAAAGTGTCAAAATATTTGCATGGCTACTATGCATACAGTCCAAATGGGATGTAGGTCCATTTACTTTAAAAATATGTATTTATTTTCCAGCTCTAATATAAATGATGTGGGTTTTTACAGATTGTAGTGCTACCTTGTTTCCTTTGAAATTGATATTATACAGTTGTGAGTAAATAAAAAATTAAATAGTTATATAGTTAGTACATAGATAGCAACAATTATTCCAGTTACAAAAGAATATCTGAAGGTTAGGAAATGGAGCATAATTTGCTAAGGAATCTGCGAGCTCTTGGTATTTCATTGCAGTGTGTTTTAAGATTGAAGAAGGAGTTAGGCATTTGATATTTTAATAAGGTTTTGCGTAGCAAGTGTTCAGTTCCTTTTTATTTATTTTTTAGTTTGCTAAGGCAGGAATCAGTCTGATTTATGTTTATAGATCAGGCAGTTTAGGCTATGTTTTGCTGTGGTAACAAATGACTTCCCAATCTCAGTGATTTATCAAGCTCATGCAAGGTGAGAATAGAATGGGGGTTACCAGACACTGAATTGGGTGAGGTTGGAGGTGGGGCTTGGGTGATATTGGTCAAAGCGTGCCAAATTTTAGTTAGGAGTATATGCTAATTAGCTTGAGTTAGCCATTCCGAAGCAAATACATATATCAAAATATCATGTTGTACTACATGAGTATATACAATTTTTATCTGTCAATTAAAAACAACTAATTAAACTAGAGACCCTGTGTCTAATAGAAGAAAATGCAGGCTATAATCTCCATCATGTGGGATTAGGCTTCAACTTCCTTAATAAGACCCTATAGAACAAGAATTAAAATCAAGAATCAATAAATGGGATGGATTCAAACTAAAATTTTCTTCTCAGCCTAAGAAACAATTTGTGAGGTGAATAGACAGCCTACATCTTGGGAAAAAATTTTTACTTCTCACAATCAGATAGAGCACTAATCTTCTAGGGTATAAAGAACTCAAAAAACTAAACACCAAAAACACAAATAACTCAATCAATAATTAGGTCAAGGACCTGAACACACACTTGTCAGAAGAGGTTATATAATCAATCAACAAATATATGAAAAATGTTCATCATTGCTAGCAATTAGAGAAAGGCAAATCAAAACCACTCTAAGATTTTATCTCACTCCAGTCAGAATGGCAGCTATTATGAATACAAACAACAATAAGTGTTGGTGAGGATGTGGGGAAAAAGGCACACTCATACACTGTTGGTGGGACCGAAAATTGGTGCAGCCAATATGGAAAACAGTATGAAAATTCCTTGGAAAATTGGGAATGGAACCACCATTTGACCCAGCTATCCCTCTCCTTGGTCCATACTCAAAGGACTTAAAAAAAGAGCATACTACAGGGACACAGCCACATTAATGTTTATAGCAGCACAATTCACAATAGATAAACTGTGGAACCAACCTAGATGCCTTTCAATAGATGAATGGATAAAAAAATGTGGCATGGATAAAAAATGTGGCATATATACAAAATGGAATATTGCTCAGCAATAAAAGAGAATAAAATCATGGCATTTGCAGGTAAATGGATGGAGTTAGAGAAGACAATGCTAAATGAAGTTAACCAATCCCTCAAAAAACAAATGCATTGTGTTTTCTCTGATATAAGGAGGCCGATCCATAGTGGGGTGGGAGGGGGAGCATGGGAGGAATAGATGAACTCTAGATAGGGCAGAGGGGTGGGAGGGGAAAGGAGAGGGCATGGGGTGGAATGTGATGGACTCATTATCCAAACTACATGTATGAAGACACAGAATCAGTGTGAATATACTTTGTATACAACCAGAGATATGAAAAATTTGTGCTCTTATGTGTAATATGAATTGTAATGCATTCTGATATCATATATAAATAAAAAATTAATAAAAAACCAGATTGCAAAAGCATTTTCAGGAGTTTTAGTTTGAAAAATCAAAGCAAATATGGTAGATTAAAAAAATTAAAGTAACATTATTTTCCAAATCAGCCAAGAATGTATGACTTGGGCACATAACCTGACTTGTTCTTTCCTTAAATAAAATGTTCTTTTCTTAAATAAAATAATAGTCTTTTAAAACTTGGCATTAAGCTTATAGCATAAGATGATTTTGACCTAAAATCTCTTAGATGCATTATTGTATTGATGTTATTTCCTGAGCCTTCTGACTGAGGTCACATATAACATACTGCTTATATAATCTCTAATCTTAGATGATATAAATCTGTTTAGTTTTTGGTTCCACTAAACCAATTGTCATAACATCACACATATAAATAATTAAATAATTATTGAAAAAAAAAAACCCAACTATTGAAATTGCAGTTTTATTCCTGGTTTCACTGTGTATATCCACTAGTTTCAGCTATTTGCTCAGAGATGTAGACAAATGAGTAACCTCTAGGAGAGGCATTGATCAGAGGGAGAGGAGGGATGTGGAAACAGAAAATTCTGCTCAGAAGTGGCAGGTGTCTCATGACTTACTCTCACATTCCATTGGCCAAAGCAAGTCACATGCCTGCAGAAGATTGGAGTGGGCCGTGTAATCCTCTGACTGAGAAGGGTCCAGTTGGGAGGGGCGGTGAAGATTCTGATTATCACATACTGGCACTAACTAATTAATATTAATAAATCTAAACTATTTAGTGAAGAGGACGGGCCAGTAACTGAGGGTCACTTCTAACTGCCTTGGATGCTGGGATCTGTTCTGGTTTGGATGTGAGGTGTCCTCCAAAAGCTCATGTGTGAGACAATGTAGGAACATTCAGAGGAGGAATGATTGGGTTATGAGAGTCTTAACCCAACCAGTGTATAAATCCCTGATGAGGTGGATAGGATGTGGTTGGAGGAGGTGTGGCATTGGAGCTGTGCTTTTGGGGTATATATTTTGTATCTGGCAAGTGGAGTAACTCTCTGCTGGCTGATCATCTTGTGAGCTGCTTCCCTCAGCCACACTCTTCTGCCATGAAGTTCAGCCTCACCTTGAGCCCTGAGGAATAAGAGCCAGCTGTCTGTGGACTGACACCTCTGAATCCATGAGCTCACAAATAAACTTTTCCTCCTCTACAGTCGTTCTGGTTGGGTCTTTTGGTTGCAGCAATGGAAAAAAGCTGACTAAAACAGGATCCTTCAGAGGAATGGTGGACAATCATTGCTCTTACTATTTTCTCCATGTCCGAGTCTCCCTAAGGACACATTATCCCACAGGGCATTTAGGTACCTGACTGGGACCTCTCAGACTGCTCAGTACTGCTAAGGCTTTTCCAGGTAGAGAGGAAGGCTCAGGGTGATGGTTGTCTTAAGGGGACTTTCCATTTTTACAAGGAGCCGGGAAGGGGAGGAGCCGGCTGGGGCAGAGCTCGCCCACGTCCTACACCACGGGGGTCATTATTTTGACTCTCATTCATTCTCTCAGGTTTTGCATCTGTGTTGCTGGACTTTTCAGCCTGATTTCCCCCCTTGGTTGCCAACCAGGGACACGAGGGTGACGAAGCAATGACGTATGATCCAAAGAAATCTGGCTTCCTGTAATAGTCAACTAAAAAAACAAATCATAGTCTAGTTTAACTTAGAAATACTGACACTAATAAAATATCAAGTTACATATTTAAAAGGCGTGCATGGTTAAGGCATTCTTTAAAGAAATTCAGATGCCTAGGATGGCTTGACCTCATATTCCCACGTTCCATCTCGGACTCAGCTAGTATGCATTTGACTTTAGGTCTCAGGTGGGTTCAGTCAACATAAATTCTTCTTAGAGTCTAAGTGCCTTGGGGACACAAATTCTGGCACACTTCAGTCTTAGTACTTTGGGCATCTTTTGGGCGTCTGGTGGTGGTGGCTTCTTCTTCTTCTTCTTTTTTTTTTTTTACTTTCTTTTTTTTTTATTGGTTGTTCAAAACATTACAAAGCTCTTGACATTTCGTATTTCATACATTAGATTCAAGTGGGTTATGAACTTCCATTTTTACCCCAAATACAGATTGCAGGATCACATCTGTTACACATCCACATTTTTACATAATGCCCTATTAGTAACTGTTTTATTCTGCTACCTTTCCTATCCTCTACTTCACTACATCTTGTTATTATGGTGTCTCAAATACTTTGTAATGGAAATGGCATATTAGCATTTCCAAGTCGCCACCTCTGAATCCTCACTTTCTTCCTCCTCAGGTCAAAGCAGAGGAAAAGAAAAGAAAGTTTTAGATTGAGCTGTGTGCCCTCAGGGTTCCACCGGAACATCTGTGATCCCACTTTCACTCAGTGGTACTCCTGGTAATGAGTTGTCCTAAGGGTACCACTTCCGTCCCAAAATTTCCCTTAAGTTTCTATAAGTACTTATCCTTAATTGCACGGGGTCACCTGTTGCTGTCCAATTTTTGTAAAGGAATTCAGCTCTTTCACCTGAAGATCTACTATAAACATATGCAAATAGGAATTTGAAGGACTTTTTCATAGGACTTTAGAAGTGATTACTGCACAGGATGTGGTTGAAACCCTGCTGGGGAGGGGTCCTTGGAAATCCTTGCAGAGAACTTGGTCAGTGAAACAAGCTTCTATTCTGAAGCAAACAGCTTTTTACTTCCTGCCTCTTGGCAGATCTCTGGAAAACGCAATCCTTCCTTCTTGTTCTTTCTCTACTAAATCAGATGCACGGGGACATGTTGGAGACTCTCTATAGTGAAAATGAGAGATTTCTTCCTTTCTCATGCAGAAAAAAAAAAAAAAAAAATCTTCGCACAAGAATCCCCAAGGTCCTTGCTGTGAGAGCCTGTCCAGAGGGCTGTCGGACTCTCCTCAGGGAATAGTAGCCGGCTTCCCCAAAGCGACTGATCTAAGAAAGTGTATACAGAAACCTTAATGTTCCTTATGACCTGGCATTGGAAGTCACACTGCAGTGATCTATTATATACACAAGCTAGCCCTAGAAGTGTGGGAGGGGGCTACAAAGGGCATTGGAAACCAGGAGGGAGCCATTGTTGGTGGCCATCTTGGAGGCTGGTTGCCAAAACCAGTTCAGTTCCTATTTCTTCCCTTGTACTTCTGTTAGGTTCCCATCTGAGAATATTGCCTTTGGACTTCCTTAGCACTTCCGCTTTGAAATGCTAACCTGGGCCTGTGAGATTCTGCCTGTGTTGTTTGACTCAGTGTTTTAGGCTCAAGTGCTTCCTATTATAAGGTGTCCAGAGAGCAAAGCATCTGCCTATGACGCCATAGGAGTGGCAGTGGGGTGAAGGGCGCGGAGATCATCAGTAGTCTGAAGTGTGTCCCTACTCCTCTGGCCAAGCCCTTGCACTGGTCTGCACCTGCCTAGAGGACCAGGTGCTTCTGAAGAATTCATACAAAAGTTCATTATGAGCTGGGAGAAGCTCCAGTATGTCTCTAATTCTACATGTTTTTATGTACATGAATGAAAAGTTTGTCATGGAAGCTGGTCTATGGACTTAGTGATGTTTTGATGTTTGTTTCTGTTTTTATATTTCAGAGCAGCTCATCTTCTAGGGGTAATTCCTAGTTTTGATGAAAAAATAGTGCCCTCTCAGTTCTGCCTGTGGGTGGATTGTGAAGCTGACTTTGGAACTGGCTGTTCCTTTGGTGTCACTCCTGACACCCTCTACAGAGGCTCTGTGGGTTGGAAGGAGGGAAGCTGAAGTAGGGAGGGCTTGTCCCTGATTTGGATGGGACAAGGAGAAGTCATTCCCTTCCCAAGTCCGGTCTATGGTGGGACCGATGACCACAGGACAGCCTCTGGAACAGATGGACATTGTAAAATGAGCCTCCCAAACTCAGCCTCCATCCCTCCCTTCTCCCTCTGAGGTCCCCGAGAGGTTGCTGGAGGGGTACCTGTGGGGCCCGGCTGGGAAGGTGGCCCTGGGTATGAGACTCTAGTCGCTCCCACATAGCTACAACCATTTTCTCTGCTTCCAGGACACTATTTCACTAATGAGCAAGACATGCACTGGCCACGTGTCAAACCAACGTCTGTATTTCTTTGGCTTCAAGCTGGGACTTTCTAGAACATCTGTGTCTCCGGGGGATTGAAATTCTTAAACATCTGTGACTTTGGTGGTTTCAATTGAGCTGATACTGCATTCTTAAAACCCAGAGCCTGTAGCTCCCTCGGGGGAGAGCATGTCTTGGCCGGGCAGAGGAACTTGGCAACCTGGGAGGCCAAGCGTGAGGACTGGGGGAAGCTGCTGTCTTCCAGGAGGGAAGGCTGTCACCTGGGTGCCTGAACATGCCTCCCTCCCTCCCCTTCTGCAGATCAGGTTTGCCTGTTGGCAATCTATTCCTGTGGACTCAGGGGGAGAAGGAGTTCCCACCAACATGGGTGTGGGGGGATTTCTGGAGTCTGAGAGGCAGGGGTTTATACCTTGGTCTGCTGCATATTAACCCGGTGCCTTTGGGAGTGTCCTTGTCTTCCGCAAGCGCTACTTCCGTCACCGGTGGGAAGGAGCTTACAGCTTTGCCCCAACATGTTCAGCCAGCTCATGACGGGTATCTGTGTGCATTATGGTTTCTGATGAACTCTTCCCAGATTTTAGTAGCAGGTCACACCATGAGTTGGAGGTGTATTTCTCTTTTTTTTTTTTGCATTGTCTAAAAGAGTTGTGCAAGACTGGTGTTTTCCTTTCCTTTTCTACGTATTTGACAGAATTTGGTAATAAAAACTGAAGTTTTCCTTGTGGGAATATTTTTGATAGTTTAATGTTGTCACCGTTAAGAACCAAGTGGGGCATTATGTGGATGTCCCTCTGGGAGAGCAAGGTCCAGGCAGACAGCCAGTGCTGCTGTGTCTTCCTGGATAAGACTGCACAGTCACCCAGCAGTGTCACCTCACATGATGCCCATGGGCCTGCTCAAGTGCACTACACGCGTGCGAAGATGACTCTGAAGGCAGAGACTCAGGGAGTCAAAGCACTGAGCAGATTGCACGGTGAACAGGTCTCAGAATAAAACCCAGACTCCAACTCAGTCATTTTGACTCAGATCCTGAGCGTTTCACCACTTCCCAGCTAGAAGGTTGCAATTCTGTCAATTTCACTGTGTCCTCTGATGGTGGCTTCTCTTCCTTTCTTGACCTGGGCTCAGGGAGTTAGCTCTGTGTAGGTCCATCCAGAGGTCATCCCCAGGTTATCAGGTATCTCCAAGTCTCCATATGAGACCCCTCACAAAACAGACTGGGAGAAGCTCCAGTATGTCTCTAGTTCTACATGTTTTTATGTACATGAATGAAAAGTTTGTCATGGAAGCTGGTCTGTGGACTTAGTGATGTTTGGCTGTTTGCTTCTGTTTTTATATTTCAGAGCAGCTCATCTTCCAGGTGTAATTCCTAGTTTTGATGAAAAATGGTGCCCTCTCAGCTCTGCCTGTAGGTGGATTGTGAGGCTGACTTTGGAATTGGCTGTTCCTTTGGGTGCTAGTGCATATAGAAAGGTTCAGGGTGGGGGAAAGAGTTCCCTTAGGTGGATCAAAAGGCACATGCCTCTCCAGCTGCACCCGGAGCCACAGCCCCACGACTTCCAGCAAGTGCTTCTGCAAGTCATCCATCTCCCTCATTGCAGATGACATTTGGTTAAGCAACCTCCTTCCAGAGAGCTTCCCTGGGCTCCAGATGGGCTCTCTGACATTTATGAGGTAACATTTGGAAGGCATGGAGATGAGATGAGTGTAATTACTGAGAAGATGCCAGGGCAATACCCAGTCCTGGAAGCGACTCAGAAATCAGCAAGAGGTGGCAAAGGGCAGCAGAAGCTTCTCCTACTCTGGGGTCTGAATTAGCAAAGTCTGGCAAAGGGAAAAGAGGTGTGGGGAAGAGGAAAGATCTGTGGAATTTCACAGGTGGGAAGGGAACACAGACATCAGGGATGCTGAGAGCACCAGCGTAGGTACAGCAACTAGAAGCTGGTCTTATCCGCTGGTGGGTTTGGGCACTGTCTTTTTTTTAATTAAATTTTAAAGCTGTTTGATAAACATAGGTATCTTTTTGTTGGTTCTTTTTAGATATACATGATGGAAGAGTATATTTTGACATACTATACACACATGGAGTATACCATTCTAATTAGGATCCGTTCTCGTGGTTGCACATGAGGTAGAGTTTCACTGGTCGGGTATTCATACACGAACATAGGAAAGTTACATCTGATTCATTCTACTATTTATTCTCTTCCCATTTTCCCTCCCTTCTCTTCATTCCTCTTTGTCTAATCCACTGAACTTCTGCTCATCCCTCCTCACTCCTTTTATTGTGTGTTAGCATCTGCATTTCAGAGATAATATTCTGCCTTTGGGTTTTGGGGATTGCCTTATTTAACTTAGCATGATAGTCTCCAGTTCCATCCATTTACTGGCATATGCCATACTTTCATTCTTCTTTATGTCTGAGTAATATTCCCTTCTGTATATATGCCACATTTTCTTTATCCATTCATATGTTAAAGGGCACCTAACTTGGTTCCATAGCTTAGCTATTGTTAATTGAGCTGCTATCAGCTTTGATGTAGCAGCTTCACCATAGTAGGCTCATTTTAAGTCCTTTGGGTATTAACCGAGGAGTAGAATAACTGGGTCAAATGGAGGTTCCATTCCAAGTTTTCTGAGGAATCTCCATACTGCTTTTCATAGTGGTTGCACCAATTTGCAGTCCCACCAGCAATGTAAACATTTTCCCCCACATTTTCACCAACATTTATTGTTACTTGTATTCTTGATTATTGCCATTCTTCCTGGCATGAAATGGAATCTCAGTATAGTTTTAATTTGCATTTGTCTAATTTCTAGAGATGTTGAATTTTTTTCCATGTATTTGTTGGCTACTTGTATTTCTTCTGTGAAGATGGGCACTGTCCTTGGCTGGACATATGCATCTGCTGAGAGTCAGAATGTATCCTTCCCAAATTCATCCCTTGAAGCCTTCCCCAAACCGTGCTGTGACAGTGCTGGAGACAAGATTTATGGGACATAATTAGACTTAGATGAGGACATGATGGTGGGACCCTCCCAATGGGACTAGTGCTCTTATGAGAACTGTCATTGTGTTCATTCCCTCTTTCTGTGGAAATGTTCCAGGACCACATGAACACACAGTGAAATGCAGCCTCTTGAAAGCCAGGAAAAGGATCCTCACCAGAAAGAGAATCTATTAACACACTGAAATGTGACTTCCAGCCTCGAGAACTGTGAGGAAATGAATTTCTTTTACTTAAAACACCGAATCTATGGAGTTTTGTGACATTAGTTTGAGAATCTAAGATCACACCCACATAGTTATAGATACATAGCCCCCCCCCGCCCCCCAGATTGCCCTAATCAGTTGCAATTGCAGCCATTTCAATAATGTGTAATCAGGATTATCAGGCAAAAGTTTCTAATTAACCAAAATCATACATAAATACCCTAGAAGGGACAGCAAGTGGCCAGGTCATTTAGTCCCCAAAGAACCAATGATCCACCTGCAGGATTTATATCTCAAGTTCTTGGCATATGGTAAATTAGGATACTAACAATATTAATAATAGCAGCTGCGGGACGTCAAGGGTCTTCATGGTCCTGGACACTGTGCCAAGCACTTCAGCTGCATTAGCAAGTTTAGCTGTTTGATGATGCACTTGGTCCAAGTCAGTATTTCCCTGGTCCTGGACTATTCCAAGACTCTCTGCCCTTGCCCCTTACAATCTCTTATTTCTCAATTTTTAATTGGTTATTTTAAAGATAAAGTGAAATCATTCTGTGTCTTCAAATCCTCCTGTGACTTTCAGTCTCTCTCACAGCAAAATTCAAAATTTTTCCAATGGCCAAAGGTCCCCAACTCCCCTCAGTGATCTTCAATCACTGCCCCTAATTTTTAGCCACTCTGTCCTCCTCCATAGTCATCAAGGATGTTCCTGCCTTTGGGCTTTGGTGTTTGCTGTTCTCACTGGCTGAAATGCTATTCTCTGGAAATTAGTTCACACTCAGACTTACTTCAATTCTCTGCTAGCATGTGAACTGTTTATTAAAGGGACAAATGCCCTTTGAATTTCAGTATCTTTCGAGTCTTTATCATCACTTTTGTATATTACACCTGGATTTACTTATCAGTTTATATCTGCCTTTGTCACCTAGAATGTAAGCTCCCTAGAG
Organism: Callospermophilus lateralis; assembly: GCF_048772815.1. Lineage (NCBI taxonomy): Eukaryota > Metazoa > Chordata > Mammalia > Rodentia > Sciuridae > Callospermophilus > Callospermophilus lateralis. The sequence goes on along the minus strand of NC_135320.1, from coordinate 74,683,691 downwards.
GCAGAGTTTATTTATCTTCTTTCCTGCTATATTCCTAGCACCTAGTACCACTCTCAGAATTATTTGTTGAGAAAAAAAAAAGAACAAAAGAATAGTGCTTTTTTCCTACCTTATTTACTTCAATTTGATTATGAATTTTTTCCAAAGAGTATGTTACCTTATTTTTTTTTTTTTTAGAATACAAAAAGGTAACGAGCGCTGGGTGCAGTGGAGCAAGCCTGCAACCCCAGTGGTTTGGGAGGCTGAGGCAGGAAGATTGCAAGTTCAAAACCAGCCTCAGCAACTTAGTGGAGCCCTAAGCAAGTAAGTGAGACTCTGTGTCAAAAAATAAAATGGGTTGGGGATGTGGCTGGGGATGTGGCTTTGGGTACAATCCCTTTTACCAAAAAAAAAAAAAAAAAAAAAAAAAAAAAGTAACAAAATAAAAAGTGGAAACAAAATTGAACTTGAAATGGGAATAATAATCTGGAAGTCCCATCAATGCACATAGAAGTATTGGCCTATGAAAATCAGCATGGTACCCAGGTGGGTAAGGAATATGGTAAGGTTACAAGATAGAGGCAAGTGGAGCCTACCCAGGCATCACCTTCACTACTCCTAGAACTTCACACACCTTAAGTAGCTACCATCAGACAAGAGCTGCAGTTGAATCATATACATATATAAGCACATATAAATAAATACACGCAAATAGAGTGCCAAATATATTTACTTATTATAGCTACTCTTGGTGACTTGAATTTAGTTAACTTTGTAGAATGACTTTGATCCTTACTGCTTTTGTAAAGAGAGGGTAGAACTATTTTAGAAATTGTTCATTCATCTCTACTTTCATTTGTATATTTAACATGTGTTTTCCGTGTTTCCGGGACTATGTAAGAAACTGGGGATATGCCAGGAAGCAAGGGAGAGAAGGTCCCTGTTCTCAGGAAGTTGCCTAACAGCACGTCAGGACCAAGTGGCTTGTTCTCTCTTTAAAATACTGTTGCAAAAGGCGAAGAGAGGTAGAAAGTTTATTTTATAGTGTTCTCTGTGTTGGATCTGCCTGTCTGGGCATCCACCCTCCCTCCCAGGATAGCTAAGACGGAGCATGACAGGCATATGTTTTGTGGAAAGGGAGCCAAACACCAAATCCAGACTTTTGCCTGTTTTCAAGCTTTTGAGAATTAACTGGGTTTTGCTTTTATCCACCATGGCACTTGTTAGACATCCCAAAGGAGCCCCAACTATGAAGGATAAATGCTAAAACCTTGGAATTGGTTGTCTAAAAGGAAGCTGGCCAATCCAGAATCAATCAGAACCAATACTTCAAAAAATGAGTATAAATGATATAGTATTGTTGACAGTTTAATAGTTGGATCATAGGAGTCCAATCCAGATTTTTACAGATTCTCTTGATATGCAATAAAGCATCAAAATCTTCCATCCATGAGGAAAAAAATGTGTCTCAGATACTCCCAAAGCCCTCTCCTTGTTCTCTCCATACATAAAATGCTGTCTTGTTTCTTTCAAAGTATTGAAAATGGCTTGATACATAAGTATACACAAAAATTTGTGAGTTGAAGAATTCTTTAAAATCAATAATCTCATTTTTTAAGAGATTTAGAACAGGTTCAGCTTTTTGTGCCCGGGATTTCCTCTACCCTCTCCTGACAGCCTTTCACTTTTCCCGTGGGGAGCTTGCGTGGAATCTGATGATGTTCAGCCCGAGTCTTCTCCCCAACCTCCAGCTCAGGATGGGCCATACTATTCAAGTCAGGCAGGAATGATGGGCACCAAGTCCTGTGACCCAAGTGAGTTCATCAGATCTACTTTTCTGGGATCAAGGAAGCATTTATACCAGTCATCAGAGATGAAATATGTATTTATGTCATAAATCTTACCCACAAAAATCCAGTGGGAGACATGGAAGAAGTGACAATGATTACAAGAAGAGCCACAGTAAAGCCATAGAGTAGAGCTTGAGTGATCAGCCGTGGAGAGATGCCTTATTAAGTTCCTGAGAGGTAGAGATGCTAAGGGGGTGTCTTTCAGGATGAGTAAGCTCTTGCTATGTGCTAAAAGATGAGAGACACCTTGGCAGAAAGAAAAGCAAAGGCACAACAATCCTGAAAACTGTATAAAACTCTGTGGACATGTTATAATGATCTTATTTGAGTCTTCATTTCTTTATAAATGAAGAGGATTGGATAGAATCTGGATTTCTCAAAATATAGTTTAAGGATTGCTGGGATACTTGGTAAAAATTCAAATTTCTGGGACCTATTCAGTATCTCTCTCATTAAAACCTCTGCAATTTACACCCAAGAATCTGCATTTTCATATAGTTCCACAGATGCCTTTTTCCTTTTTTATGGTGGTACTGGAGATTGAACCCATTAGTGCTTTGCAACTGAGCTACATCACCAGCACATTTTTACTTTTTGATTTTGAGGCAAGGTCTTTAAAAGCTATGGTCCTCCTGCCTCAGCTTCCCAAATTGCTGGGATTACCAGCAGGTATCACTGTGCCCAACTCACAGATGATTTTTTTATGCATGTCTAATTTTGGAATAGATAATTCATAGTCCACTTTTACTTTTAAAGTTATATTTTTACATAAAGGTGTGAGCCGATGCCATGGGGATTGAATGCCTAAGTGAACAGGTGGATGGATGGGCATTTGCAGACTGAGGGGCTATGGCAGCCGGGTGCTCTGCCCGCTTCTCCTTGGAATTTACCTTGTGATGAAGGACTGACTTCAACTGGCTCAGGGATTTTTCTGGAGGCTGGAGCCTTAATTGCTTCATGTCACTAATAGCTGGTGTATGCAGACAACTGTCACCTTTGTCCCTGGTTGGGGTAATTCTAGTGGTGGTCTATCTTGATTTCCAGAGACCCAGCAGGATTAAGCTGTAGCTATCCTCAGTGAGAACTGCCCTGAGAATGTCCCCATTTCTTCCTGCCTTCCTTTCCATATTTCACATTTCTGTTCCCCTGCTGGTGCTTCTATTCACTACTCTGTCCTTATCTGGAGAAATTCAAAGCAAGATTGAAATTCAAAGCAAGATTGTCTCTAAGTAACACTGTAAGTTAGAATGTAGCTCCAGCATTAGAATGTGACCCTCTGGTGGCAGGTCATCTCTTCCCCCTTTGTCTTCTCTGGTGAAGCCCACTGCTACATGCTCAGTAAGTATTTTAATTGAATTCCTTCTTAGTGTACAATCTGCTGTTGTCACAGTGTCAATGATGGGACCCAGGGCTTTGCACATGTTAGGGAAGTGCCCTACCATGGAGGTGCATCTGTAGCCCTGGGTCTGGTTTTTTTCAAAGAGAACTTTCCAGAGAAGAGCATCTTCCAACAGTGCAGGAGGGGAACCTCCAACACTGTTGCCGTGTGGTTTGATCTCTGGCTAGGTGGGTAGCTGTGTTATCTTCTGAACAGGGGGATGAGACTCCTGCCCGCTTAAGTAGGCTATTCCTTAGTGTCCCAGAGGGTCGTCTTTTCACATGTAAGGCCAAGGACACCTTAAAGTTTAACAGAGAACTTTCTGGAACAATACTTCTTGGAATTGTAAACACTGAAGAATGAGTTTACTTATTTATTTTTTCAAAATTTCATTTTGTCACAATCAATACTAGTCTCCAGCTCAAAGCACATGAAACTCACCCCACAAATGTGACTACATTTGAACTTGTCTACACCTTGATGCTCCCACTGATCATGCGCCTGGGTATCATGCTGGCGGCAGGTTTGTCTCGCCCTTGCATTGGAGGCCTTGGTCCTTTGGTCTGTGGACTACACTTCAGCTCTATTCTGCAATTCAAGTACTGTATACCGAGAGCGCTCATGTGAAGGACTTTCCAGTGCGTGCAGACAGAAGCTCATGTTCCTCACCATGGCAAAGGAAGCCCCCTATATACCCTGGCTTCAGTTTTGGCACATTAGTTTTGTTATCTTTGCCATCTTATTGATTTTATTCCTCCTTTTGCTTTTCCCTAAATGATTCCTGCCTCATCTCGTGCCATTATAAGCAGGATTTATTGCTTTCTCACCTGCATTCCCTAGCATTTAAAAAACACTATTTATCACATGTATTATGATTGTACATTATGTATCTTTATCCCCCTCCAAATTATAATCTCTGCATGTGCAGAGATAGTAACTTGTTTTTCTACGTGAAATGCTATTCACAGAGGCTGGAACATAACAGGTGCTCAATAAATAAATGTTGAATTGAAGTGAAGTGAATGAGAGGTTTTGGGCAGGAAGGGTAGGCGAGCACCAGTGTCCAGTTGCTAACGAGCCCTGTGTGTTCCTTCCATGTATCCTGTCACTGGGGAGAGATAAAGGGCTCAGCTGCAGGTGTAGGCTAGGAGAAAAGCAGAGCTGAAGATTTAGCTTTGGTCAGTGAGTACAATTTTCACTCTTTTGGCAGAGATTTGGCTTTGGCTGGAGGAAGGTTGATTTAGGTTTATCCTGGACTGCACTCAAGGGAAAAGGGTGTGTGTGGGGGGCTTTGGAAGCTTAGGTACACCTGCTCTTTAGCAGGAGACACCATTTCTTTTCATATGGTTTTACTCTCCAGGCAGGACCCTGACTTCCTGAATGAATAATTGATGTCACCTCCAGGTGGGAATGTGTATCCTTTACTCATGTGGCTGCAGCTTATTGAAAATAATCCCTACTCAAATGTTAAGGAGGACTTGGGGGTCATCACCTTGGCTGCAGTCGGGGCTGCACTTGAGTTACGTGCATACTGGGATCTGGGAGGACTTGGGAGGACTTGGGAGGAAGGTACTCTGTGCCTGCTCCGAGGGGCCAGGTTGGAGGTGGACAAGGAGAGCAGGGATTCTGAGTTGCTGAAGCAAGTTGATTAGGCCAAGAACTGACATTATAAAGAAGTTAAATTTTTAGACATTCTGGAAGGTTGAAGCCTAGGAACTGGAAAAATATTCAAATCAAAGAAAGGCAATAGAAGAGGAGGAAGATTCCAGTAACACGGTGACTCTATGAAGATGTCTCTCCTGGGTACTGGGCCTGCATACCAGCTGCCTCTCCTACCTGCTGGTTCAGGGGTACTAACCCTTGACCTTCTCCTCTGTCTACCTTTGTGGATGGTACCAGCACAATCTTGCTTAAACTGCTTTGGGCATGACAATTGGTTTCTCCACATCTGCATCGGAGTCACCAAATCCAATTGATCCTGACATCTGAATATTTTTAAAGTTTATTTATTCATCTTCTAATTCTGCCTACCTCTTCCTGTCTTGGCTGAAGTGGTCGAGGTCAGGCCACTGTGGTGGTTTTACGCCTGGGTTTGGCTTGCTCCCTTCAGTCTCTTCTCCTCTTCACAGCTGTCCTGCACTTCTCCGGAATTACACCTAATTCTGCTGTCTCAGCTGCACACCCTTCCATGATTCCACAGTGCTCTTTGGAAAGAATCCAAGTCCTTCAGAAAGCCCTGATGGCCACACTTGGTTCTGGGCCACACAGGTGAATGTTTTCTCCTATTCTGTTCGTCTCCCTCATTGTCACTTTTCTGCATCATGAATTCATATTCCCCAAATCTCCCACTGAACATCACTGCTCTCGGCTCGTAGAGATTAAATGACTTGCTCTTCATAATGAGTTACATTGCTTTTCTTCTCTTATTAACATTTTTCTAGTTTGTTGTATTTTTTTTCTTCACTGCACAGCACACTACTTAAAACCAGGGCCTGAATTTTACCCACACTTTGTTTTTATGGAGGCTGATATTAGGAAGTCTTCAGTAAATATTATTGGAATAAATGACCAAATCATTTTGGAGAAACTCAGGAAGGAGTTCAGTGTCAAGATCAAGGAAAATAAATAACTATGGGTGGAGCCTCAAGAGCATTGACTTGGTGTCTGTAAATCTTATAACTATCTAAAAATGAGACAAAAGTGGTTGGATTTGTGTCTGAAGGAAAAGTGATCCATTTATTGAGAGACAAAAGGAACTGAATGTGGATGAGGCTTGGTGTATTAATTAGTAGATGCTATGGTTTGTGGCCTTCAAAATTCCTGATTTGGAAATTTAATCCCCAATTCAACAGTGTTGGGAGGTGGAGCCTAGTGGGAGACATTTAGGTCACAAGGGTGGAGCCCTGATGAATGGATGAATGATGCTACACAAAGAGTTTGCAGGATGGGCTTTGCTGTTTTCTACTCTTGTTCTGCAATATGAAGACAGCATTTGTCTTTTTGCCTCTGTGCCTTCTGCCACATGAAGATGCAGCAAGAAGGTCCTCATAAGACACAAGAGGCTGGCACCTTGGTCTTGGACTTCCCAGCCACCAGAACTCTGGAAAATAAATTCATAGTTGTCATAACTTATCCATTCTCCTGTGTTCTGTTATAGCAGCACAAAACACTCAGGACTTCAGACACACCTGGACTCCTACGTGTTCCCCTAGAGACCCTATCCACTGGCCTTCTTTCTTTCTCTCTAGAAGAAAACAGAATTCCATTCAGAGAGTGTACCTGAAGGGATTTTAATAAAGGAACTACCTACAGCTGCTCAAGGGAATTAGTAAAGGATGTTGATGCACAGAGTCCAGCAAGAGGTAGGAGTTGTTAGTACCTAGGGCCAAAGGAGTAAAGAGGTGAAGTAATGTTAAGTTCACGAGAACATGGGAGAAGGATGCTCAGTCAGAGCCTCAGTGTTGAGGCAAGGCCCAGACAGGCAACAGCTCTGCTCTCTCTCCTCCTGCAGCTCTGTTTCAGTAAAGAGCAATGGAAAGTCAAAGGATGGAGGAGACTGGGTGCTGGTCTCTGATGGCTCAGTGGGACACAGAATGATGGGGAATGGATATGGAGGCACAAATAAAGATTATCCAGCACACCTGGCTGTGAAAAGAGGGTAAGAGAAGACAATGCCTCAGTGTTAGAGTTAGAAGAGAATTTTTTAGTTACTGCAGGACTTGTGGACATTAGTGTGACTCGGGAGAGATTTTGGAATCTTTCAAACTGCGCCAGGTGAGCTGGATAATATCCAACAGGGCTTGTGTGATCTGGCTCATTGTGCAGTGTATGTCTGGAGACGGTGTTTGTGAGGTCAGGAGCTCTTAAGCAATGTGGCTGTTGACCTGGGGCAGGGGTGGTGTTGCTGGAGAAGCAGTGTGGGGTGGAGGGTGGCAGGAGACAAAGGTTTAGGGACTTGGGTTTGGAGGAAAACTTCCACTTTGTGGATTGCTGTGTATGACATTATAAACCTGCCGGGAGAAGCACTGAGCACCCAGTCTGATGGCCTGATAGTCACATTGTTGTCTGCATGTGTGTGTGCATGTCTGTGTGTGAGAGAGAGACAAAGTAAGTGAGTATCTGGGAGTGAATATTGGGTGGCTGCCCTGCTCTTTTGTCATATGTAACCTGGTGGGAGTCTGGAAATGCAGATCTTCAGAGGCTATTCTGCAAGCAATCCACTGGTTTATGTGCGTTTGACAGGACAGAACAAGAACAAATGGTCCTAAATGACAGCAAGAAGAATGTAGCTCAGACTTAAGGGATAGCATCTAATAACATGTGTATCAGATTCCCCTCGACCCCCGGGAGATGTCATTTTTCTCTTCCATTCTGAATTACACCACACATTCAAACAGCAAGAATCTACTTTCTAAGTTCCACCTAAATGACATTTTAAAAAATGATGTATCCATTTTCTTCAAAATTGCAATGCTGTGACTATCCAAGATGTCTGTGTTCTGATTGCCCATGCTTGTTGGCCTCAGCTCCTTCTCTCTCTCCCTCCTGCGGGGTGCAGGGGGCAGAAGTGAAATTCACACACCCTGGGAGAGAGCTCTGGAAGACTCGAACTCCATCCAGCCAGAGAATCTCCCACAGCCACTTTCCAGGCTTCTTCCTCGTCTTCTCCCCTCACTCAGGCCTTCAGACACACCTGGCTCCTACGTGTTCCCCTAGAGACCTATCCACCGGCCTGTTTCTGCATGGAAGGGTCCTCTTCCAGGTGCATATGCACGAGGCTCCACCTGTCACCTTCTCAGTGAGACCATGTGATCTAAAAGGCAGCCCTGTCCCTCCCTATGTTGTCACACAGCTAACTCATCACTCAGGTCCTCGTGTTTGTCTTCCAATTGTTACTTGTCAGTCATCTGTTCCCCTAGTGGGCATGCGAGATGGACAAGGACAAGCACTTGGTCCCTCCTGTTGGCTAGTGTACTGTAACACCTAAAACAGGCCAAGAAAACAGTAGGTGATTCATAATGATCTCTGGAATCAAGGAATGCATAAACCATGCCAGGAAGACAGAAGATGCTCTGTGAAGATCTGTGAATCTGCCGCAGTCTGGCTGGGCACAAATTACGAGCCACTCAAGCAGGAACAAACGTTATTCCAAACTCCATGAGCACACTGCCCGGGAACTCTCCCGAATGCCACCCATGCGGCTCCTCCAGAAACACACTACACCCCAACCGGAACTCTCCCACCACCAGAACTTCACCAACCAATGTGAACTCTTCAGGAATCCCCGCCCCCCCACCCCAAGAGCTCAACCGGAACTCAACGGGAACTCCGCGAGAACTCAAAAGTCATCATCTTAATGGCTCGCGGGTGTCACCTCTCAACCACGACTTCTGGCAAAAATGCCATGTGTCATCCGGACTCGGCTGTGGCCCTCAACAGAATCAATGATCACATACAAAGAAATATTTAAACTGTTTCAGCCCTTCCTACTTTTCATCATTTTAGACCATTTTCCACCTATTTGTTGTTTTTGTTACACAATTTCTGACCTGCTAAGTTGATACAAAGGAGGCCGGTGCAGGACGCTGGTCCTTTCTCCTCTTCCCATGAGCAGACCTGCCCTCTGCACAGCAGGCTGCTCTGCTCCTCCTGGACAGTCCTGCCTCTGCTGGGCCATGAGCTGCCTTGCCACTGGCTACTTCTAAGTAAGTCTTGCTAATTCCAAATTTTGGTGTTTTGAACTCTCTTGTTCATGGATAAAAGCCACTCTCTGCAATACCATCTTGCTTTGCTTAATGAGAGGGAAACATTAGTCACTGTGTGTATCACAGAGTGTTCTTACCCAACCTAGGTAGCATAGGCCAGTCATTCTAGGTGGCTTCTTGATTCAAGAGAGACCTGGTAAACATGGGGTGGATGAGGCTGCTGCTGACATAACACAACAGACTGTTTTCCAATAAGATTTTTTAAATGGAAGGAGCACATGCTAAAGTAATGATAAAAGTTTAGTCATTGATTATCATTGAGTATTAGGTACTGTGCATAATTGTATGCCTATACTTGTGTACAGGTGCTAGCACAGAAGGTTTGTTTACACCAGTATCACCACAAACACAGAGGAACATTCTGTGCTGGGATTTTTTCATTGACTATGATGTTACTAGGTGATATGAGTTTTTCAGCTCCATTATAATCTTAACCATAATGTATGTGGTCTGTCATTACCACGTGTCCTCTGCAGTTCATGACTGTGTTTAGTACATTGATTCTCTACCTGTAGCCTCTTTGGTCCTTTCTTGTTTGGATGAGAATACAACTACAGATAAGAGAAGATTCTATGTTAAGAAGATTTCTGGTAAAGGGTTAATGTCAGGTCTGTCTTGGACAATGACCTTGGAATCCATCTTCTCAGTACCACTGGGATCTACTGACTTACAGCAAATGTGGAATGTTGTATGTTATGGTTTGGATATAGCTTGTTATATATCCAAAGCTCTTGTTAAGGTAGGAGTGTTCAGAGGGGAAATGACTAGATTACGAGAGCCATAACCTAATTAGTGGATTAATCCATTCGATGGGTTAGTAATTTGAAAGGACTACTGCACTGGGTGGAAACTTTTGGCAGGTGGGATATGGCTGGAGGAGGTGTGTCTTTGGGGATGTGCCCTTGGGGAGTAATTTTGTCCCCTAGCTCACCCCTTCCCCTGCTTCCTGGCTACCATAGCTGAGCAGCTTTCCTGAAGGAAAATACTCTTCTGCCGTGTTCTCCTGCCTCACTGTAGGCTCAGAATGATGGAGTTGGCTGACTGTGGATTGAACCTCTGAAACTGTGAGCTCAAAATAAACTTTTCCTCCTCCAACTTGTTCTGGGCAGGTATTTTGGTCACAGTGATGAGAAACTGACTTACACACTGTGTTTCAGTTACAGTTCACGAGACAGCACCTGGGCTGGGGAATGCTATTGGTGTGCAGGCCTTGAGCCTATGTAACTACAAGACTGAAAAAAGACATGATGGGAAATAGGGACTGTGGCTTTTCTGGGTCAAGGTCATGCATGCACACCTTAGTTTCATCCCTGTAGGTGAGGGACCAAAAGAAGCTGTGTAGTTACAATGCTTGGCCTTCCTAAGGACTGAGGATTCTGGGCTGATGTAGATCATGTCTTGTACTGTTCTATAAAGTTCAGTAAAAAACAGAACTAGAGTCTATTCTATTGTGTCTGATGAGCTCAATTGCCAAGTTTAACCATTACCATTCCTGTTTTAGCGCAAGAGGACGCCTCATCAGAGAGCCCAGTGGTGACCAGTTTGAGGAAAGACACAGGGAGAGGAAGTATCAGGAAATGTACTGTTCTGGAGGAAATCAGCCAGATTCAAGACTCAGTAGCTGTGACTCCCTGTCTATCTTGAGTCTCATCCAAATCTTCATCTTGAAAATTGGGAGAGCTGTCATAGTACAATCACAGGTTCAGGTGACATAATGTTGAAATTTTTTCCATTCATGGCATGATTTTATATTTATGATAATATTATGAATTAGCACATATTTACTGAATAGAAGACACTCTTCTTTGAAATAGAAGTCAGAGGCTTTTCACCTGAGACAAGGCCAGATTAGTCCCTGAATTTGAGCTCTTCTATCTGCTTCCTTGCATGACCAGGACTTTTTATAGAAGTCTCATAAGCTAGAGGTTGGCAAAGGACAGATAATGCTGGATCTTAAAGACGTAAGGCCCTCTCTTGGGATTCCCCTTTGCATTCCAGTTCTCAACATTTTGAGTCTTGGCATTCCTACATCCTCACATGACTTTCAGAGTCCAGGAAACCTCATGCACACTCCTAGAGAAGTCCTCCACAAGCCTAAGGTAGACACAGTGTTTAAACCATCACCCTCATCAGTTTCACTCAGCAAACCCCACTCCCCTACGACCACAGGATTTCCCAGTGAATCTGATTGTGCGTGGGAAAGCCACCAAGGAATATAAGATAAATCCTTTGTACACGGGTCATGCGGAAGCTAGAATTAGTAGTTCTAGTCTCTTCTTGGGTTTCTATGGGGGAAGGTACATGTTAAAGGAAATCTCACTGGAACCTGACAATGTGCAACTTTGAGGAGAAGGACATCAATTTATGACCCCTGTACTTCTCATGCCTGGCAAAAATCAAGCATGGTGGCCCCTCCATATAGTAAGGTGAAAAGAACCTAAGGTCAGATGAACTTGCACTTATATTCTGACTCAGCTCTTCTCTGCTATCTGATTTTGGATATATGCCAACTTTTCGGAGGCTCAGTTTTCACATTTATAGAATAGCAATAAATAAAATAATAATAATTAGATGAGTGTTATTGTGGGGGCTAGGTAAGATAATGTACACAAGGCAGTGATCACAGTGCCTAGAATGTTGCAAATATACCATAAACTCTGTGTTATGCTGATACCTTGTGATTATTCTGATCATCATTCATGCATGAATTGGTTTAGCCTCACCCCTGGGCATTTGAATGTCATCTTTCTTCTCCCTCAAATGGCCTTCTCTCCCTGATGAACTCCTATTCATTTTTCAAAGCCTTCTTCAAACACAAAACTGAGAAAAATTGAGACTCAGCCTCCTTAGTGTCTGCAAAACTTCCCATAAGAGGGGTTGGTAGAACTTGTTTTTGTTTACTGGATGATAACCTACTGAAGGGAGGTTGTAAGGATTCCTTGAGAGATGAACATGTGTAGGGGCAAAGGGAAATGTTCTCTTCACCTTCTAATGGTTCATTGGAAAGGTCTAAGTATAAACAGATTAAATAGGAGACAAGGCATGCAGATTTATTAATAGGCAGAAGGAGAAAGTCACAGCATGGGTGAAAATCAGAGGAACATGAGTTCCTAGGAACCCAGGATCATTCAAAAACTTACAAACCTCTTTTTCTGTGGGGATGGGGAACGTCTGGGGAAGAGTAAGTGTTTTCTTAGGGAAATTTAATGGGCTTTGAGAATAAACAATAGCCTGGATCACAAAGTTGGAACAGACTTTGGACTTAAGTGATTTTTCTGTGGGACTGCAGCAGACCAGGGTGCTGTGTGGCGGTTTGGCCGGGCATGTCGACAGACTTCAGTCTTCCTCCCTACAATTTGAATTTGGTCTTTTCTGGTTAATAAAATTTCAATAAGAACACCGAAGACCATGTGTTTCTCTCTTGGCAGATCTGAACAGGTAGATATGGGGACTTTGCAGAGGACTGTCCTCTTTTGTAAAGGATGATCTTGTAATTACCGCTTTCAGAGAATATGGAATTGCATAGTCAGCTTGCAGCGACTTTCTGAGCTGGGAGTGCTTCCTCTGCAAATCAATCTTTCTCTCTCTCTCTCTCTCTCTCTCTCTCTCTCTCTCTCTCTCTCTCTTCCTTTTCTTTCTTTCCCTCCCTTCCTTTCTTCCTTTTCCTCCCTTCCTTCTTTCATTTCTTCCTCCCTCCTTCTCTTCTCTTGTTTTTTGAGAAGGGGTATCTTGTTATGTTGCCCAGGCTGGCCTCACCCAGCTCAGCCCCTGAGTAGCCTGGATGACAGGAGTCCACCACCGCACACTAGAGATATTTCTGAGGAGAAAACAAGGTCTTTGCAATAGGAGAAAGGGGGAAGAAATAAGTTGAAAGTCTTTAAAGCTGATTGTACCCAAAGGCTTTCTACCTTCCACTCTTTGGCTCTGTCTGCTGACTGATATAATATTAAGGAATATTAAATTTTTAACTTTTTGAGTTTTTCTCACCTTTTGGAGGTGTCTTCATGCTGGCTCTATTTATTTTCCCAAATAACTGGGACCATGCCGGTCTCTGTGCTGAAGCCCTGAGGTAGAAGAAAGGGAATGCAATGTTTGGACTGGAGTTAGAGGGGTTGGATTGCCACTTGACCTGTTACGGTATGAGTGTAGGCAAGTCTTTGATTTTCTGTGAGCCTCCGCCCTTCATCTATAAGATGGGATGGATGAATGGAGTGGATGCCACTGGAGTGTTGTCAGGACCAAAATAAATTGGTGAGATAAAGTCCCATTGAAGTGCTCACTGCCACCTCCAGAATTTCTTCTCTCTAAGGCAGAGGTATTGAAATAATATGGAAAAAGAACAAATCAAAACCATTGGTTCAGATCCCCTGCCTAGATACTGAAAGCCAAACTTTGTTTATGGACAGAAGAGGGAGGAGGAGACAGAGGGGAGTGGGAATCACATTCACGCATTTCCCGCTCTTGGCTGGCTGCATTGACTCTCTGCCCAGATCTCGCTGATCTCTCCCAACCCCACCCAGCAGCCTGGTTCCCAGGCATCTTCAAGCCTCCAAGATCGCTGGGTACCAGGACTTGAGCTGAGGAAAACACACGCTGGATGGAATGATGTTTGTTTACTTCACACCAATTCCAAGACGCTGTGATCCTGGGGTGGTGGGTGAAGCTTATTTGAGTTTGGGTTTTATGACACATCATTCTTTTCTGACCTGCGTGCTTTGGGCTATAAGCAGCAGTAATGCTTGAAATTCTGGATCTTTGAGCAGACCACAGTGACTGCTTCAGCCTCTTCTCAGATGAACCTTCTCTGTTAAGCCTCCTGATTGTCTAGGCCTCTTCCATCCAACAGGTTCTTAACTGTGTTGCACCCAGATCTCTAGGAGACAACAGGGCCTTCCACACTGATTGTGGGAGAGAAGGAGAGAAGTGTGGGTAGGGAAATGACAATTTTTAGGAAAGTATAAGCATTTTTCATCTTGGATGCATTCATAGCCAGCACGTGGTACAAACCTAACAAATGTTAGGTGCTATTATTTATATCCACATATTCCAAATTAGTTAGGCAACCTTGGGTGAGTCACTTCAATCTTAGCTCCAGGCTCGTTACTTGTGAAATCCCTGTCTTATAGGGCTATTGCTTTATCTCTCAGAAATCCTTATATACATTTCCTTCTTAGGGATTCAAGGTGGGTATTCTCCAGCACTGGCATTGGAGATTTGCCAACTCAAAAGTCAGTTATTGTGTCCGCATCTGTAATGGTTTAATGCATTTCAGCCATAACCCTTTCCATCCTTTGTAGTTGTTATTGTTGTTTTTCTCTTTGTCTTTGCTTTTGGACTCTCTGTCTTCGTGTGGCAGCAGGCCAAATGTTTTGGTCATTAATTTAAATTTTTCTGGACTTTCTCCATCTCCATTGTCCATGAAGCAATGGACAGAGCTATCTTGCAATACATACAGATGTCGGAAGTAGAATAAAGACAGGAGAAAATTAAAGTTGTGTTGGTGGTGTTCGTTTTTATTTATGTTGACTATGTCCCATCCAATCTGGGAATAGACAAAAGATAAATATAATTAAATAATCCCCTCTCCAAAAAAAACAGTGTACAGACATAAAGAAGACTTTCATAGATCTGGGACAATGACCCTGCACTGGACAGGCATTCTAACTGACAGGCCACCACCCAGTTGATGGAGAGTGGCTGTTTGCAAGGTTGATATACATAACTGTTGTTGTAAGACATGGAAGGAAGTACTTCTCTTCTTAAATATGTCAAATATCTTTTTCTGTGAGCTCTATTCCTCACTAACTAAATTATCTGACAGAAGATAAGAAATAATATAAAAAAAAAAACAAAACTATCCACTCTTCCTCCGAATTGGCCCATGTTGCCAGAGAGTCATTGATCCCTGGAAATGTTGACAAATCACAACTAGAAAACAATTATTCCTGACAATGAGAATTGGAATTAGATTGTTCATTTCCTGGCACATGGGAGGATCTATCTTGATTGTTTTCCAGGGAAAAAACAAGGCTAGTAAAATAACTTTAATAGCATTTGGTGAAATTTGTGACCTAACCAAAGTTTTTTGGGTTTTCTTTGTTGAAACACTGCTTTTAAGAACCTACCTTTAGATATATCCCCTCCCTCCCAAATGACAGCATAGCATTCCTATCAATTCTGTCACAAATGACTTAAATTTACTGAATTTAAAAGTTTAACTGCTTGATTGTGGACAGGAGGCCTCAGCTGGAATACTTTAAGTAGTTGTAAGAGAGCCAGTGTTGGCTCCTTTGGTGTCCTCTTTCTGCAATGGTCTGTGGACTGTAGATTCTCTGACCTGGGTGGGAATGTGGAAATCCTGAAGCCCAGCCTTGCCTGCTCTAGGATAGAAGCCATTATTTTGTGTGTGTGTGTGTGTGTGTGTGTGTGTGTGTGTGTGTATATATATATATATATATATATATATATATATATTCAACATATGTTTTATTTTTATTTATTTATTTCTTACATACATGACAATTACATTCATAATTATCAATTCACAGCACAATTTTTCGTAACTCTATATATAAAGTATGTTCATGTCAAATTAAGCTATTATTTGTAGACCCACCATACGGGCTGCATTTGATGTGTGGCTGGCTATGTGCCGTCTATCTGTGATTCAAAGAGATCTAACAGAGATCTGAGGTCTGCCAGCCCACTAAAATCAACTGAAAATTTAAGAAAAAAAAAAAAACCCCAACTGATTCCTGTTTCTCAACCAGTTAAACCAGAATCTATGAGTTGTGGCCTGAGCTGAAAGGACCTAAAACACTCTAGGTAATTCTGGCAGAATGAAGAACTTTATTTAAAACCTATCATGGTATCTCAGGTTTGTCTGTTTAATGTTTCCCTGTGGGTCACCTGGTCTTTGTAAATTCCATTTCCTTTGGGTGTAACTTAGTGGAACCGTTACTAGACACATTTTCTCATATTAATTTTAAAAGTGCATCGAAAACTTTTTGCAGTCAAATAAGACTTTTTGGTCTCTTTATCCAGGTAGACTGAGCATCCTTCAGTCCTGAACACTTCTCATACGTAACTGCTACCATTTGAAGTACATGAGGGAATTTTTGTCTGGTTAGTTCTCCCATTTAGCTCCAGTTCCCAGAACAGTGCTCAGTATGAAGTCTAAGTCAATAGATACTATGAATGAATTGGTGACCTGTTGCAAGATCTCTGATGCATTAGTAAGGTGATCTTGGTGGTTTAAACTGTAATCATTTATTCTCAAGCTCCTATATCTTCAGGAGGACTCTGGTTTAGGTGAATTTGGGGTGCCCTGCCTGGACCCTGGCATCTGGTCACGTCCAGAGCTGCTTCATGTCTTTTTATCCTAAGGCTCGGGAGCCACAGCCACCTGACAGAGCACTTCTTGGGATGGATCACAAAAACACCAGAGGGTGTGTGACTCCTCGCAAGGTCTCGGCTTGGACAGGCACATCGTCACCTCTGCCCACATCCCAATGACTGAAGTATGTCATCTGATCACCCCCACATCAAGGGGGTGGAAAAACATTCTACTCTCATGGGAAGTCTTGAGGCAAAAGGCCCTGATGTTTATGAAGAACTGATGGCATTGATGCAAGGTGTCCCACTTGTAACCATTTTGCAATATCTGTAACCTCAATATCTGTAACTGTGTAGAGTGAGGAAGTTCAGCATCCCGTTTTCCAATTCACCACCACCCACTCCCGGGCTTCAGACTCTGGACTTGGTGCAGTTTAGGCTTTCACAGTTCACCAGATTTTTACATTGAGTGTGTACTTCCGTTTTTGTTTTTGGGTTGAATTCCTATCTACAGAGGAATTCCTAGCTATAATCCTAACGATATTTGTGAGTTCAGTTAATGATTTTCTCTGGAAGAATTAGTCATTATACAACTAGCATTCCATAATAATAGCTAACATTTATTAGCCAGTTATGGTTTAGAACTGATTCAGTTCTCAAAAGAAACCAATTTCATAAATGCAAGAACTGAGGCATATAAAGGCTAAGTAATTTGCCCTCACACTACCCGGCTGCTTGAGTAGCCAAATTGGATCCAAACTAACCGATTTTGCTGGGCTCCTTTGTCTGGATGGTAGATGTTGATCCTCTGTTAGAGGAGAAATTCCCTTTGGGCTTTTATTAGTCTCAGTTATTGGGGAAGTGTCTTAGTTGACTTAGACTTCAAAATCTAAATACCACAGATTGGGGGGCTTAAACAACAAAAATTTATTTTCTCACAGTACTGGAGGCTGGAGTGCTAGATCAAGGTGCCAGGGTGCTTGGTTTCTGGTAAGGGCTCTCCTCCTGGCTTGTTGATGGCATCATCTCTCTGTGTGCTCACATGAACCCTTTGGGTGCACATGGAGAGGGACAGTGAGAGAGACCTCTGTTTTTACTTTTCATAAGGACATTAGTTCAATTGGAACAGGATTGCCCTCTAATGATCTCATTTAACCTTTATTATATTGATGGTCCCCCTTTTCAAATATAGCTGAACTGAAGATTAGGGCTGAAGAAAGAACTTTGAGGGGAGACAAACATTTAGTCCATCCCAGGTAGAGATGACTGTTTTAAAGACCTTCTTGAGAAAAGTTGCCTACAAAGGAAATTAGCAAGTCCATTAGAGGAACTAGGAATCCTCAGGGATGCAGCAGGGTGCATACTACAGAAAATGAGGGGCAGAGTAATTTTAGGTGCTATAGCCATCAGGAAACTGGAAGTATGGCTTCAGTTCTGTTGTTCACCAGGTAAGTAGTTGCAATGTCATTATTACAAATCTTAAGGAGTCAGGTGTGGTGGCACATGCCTATAAGTTCAGCTACCTGGGAGGCTGAGATGGGACGATTAGGAATTTGAGGCTAGCTCAGGCTACTTAGTGAGATCCTGTCTCAAAGAATAAAACAAAACAAAACAACAACAAAAACAAAAAGCAAAGTAATCCCTGCCATTTTGTTTAGTTGGCCCCACCTAAAACTTTTCAGAGGTGAGAGCTCATGGATGAGTAAGAAGTGGTTAGGTGTAGAATGTGTAAAGGAAAAGGAGAAGGGAATACCAGACATAGAAAACAGCATGCAGGAAGAGCAGGAAGCAAGGCAGAGCATATTCATTTTACATACAGCATGTATGTATCAGAGGGCATTCAGATAGTTATTTTCTTTTTCTTTTCTTAATTTCATTGATTCTAATTAGTTATATATGATAGCAGAATGCAGTTCAGTACATATTACACAAATAGAGCACAATTTTTCATGTCTCTGGTTGAACACAAAGTAGAGTCACACCATTTATGTTTTCATACATGTACTTGGGGTAATGATGTCTGTCTCATTCCACTGTCATTCCTACACCCATATGTCCCCTTTCCACTCCCTCCCCTTTTCCCTATCTGAAGTTCGTCTATTCCTCCCATGCTACCCCACTCAATATCCATTATAAATCAACATCCTTATATCAGAGAAGACATTCAGCATTTGTTTTTTTGGGATTGGCTAACTTCACTTAGCATTATATTCTCAACTCCATCCATTTACCTGCAAATGCCATGATTTTATTCCCTTTTAATGTTGGGTAATATTCCATTGTGCATATATACCACATTTTCTTTATCCATTCATATACTGAAGGGGATCTAGGTTGGATCCACAATTTACCTATTGTGAATTGTGCTGCTATACACATTGATATGGCTGTGTCCCTGAAGTATGCTGTTCTCAAGTCCTTTGGGTATAAACCGAGGATTGGAATACCTGGGACAAATGGTGATTCCATTCCCAGTTTTCCAAGGAAACTCCATACTGCTTTCCAGATTGGCTGCACTAATTTGCAGTCCTACCAGCAATGTAAGAGAGTGCCCTTTTACCCACATCCTCATCAACACTTATTATTGTTCGTATTCTTAATAGCTGCCATGGAGTGAGATAAAATCTCAGCATAGTTTTGATTTGCATTTCTCTAATTGCTAGAGATGTTGAACACTTTTTCATGTATTTGTTAACTGATTGTATATCATATTCTGAGAAGTTTTTGTTCAGTTCCTTGGACTATTTATTGATTGGATTCTTTGTTTTTTTGATGTTAAAATTTTTGAGTATCCTAGAGATTAATGCTCTATCTGATGTGCATGTGGCAAAAATTTGCTCAGATTCTTTAGGCTCTCTATTCACTTCACTGATTATTTCTTTTGATGATAAGAAACTTTTTAGTTTGATTCCATCCAATTTATTGACTCTTTAATTGCATTCTTGTGCTATAGAAGTCTTATTAAGGAAGTTGGGGCCTAATCCAACATGATGGAGATTTGGGCCTACTTTTCCTTCTATTAGATACAGGGTCTCTGCTTTAATTTCTAGATCCTTGATCCATTTTGAGTTGAGTTTTGTGTGTGGTGAGACATAAGGGTTTAATTTCATTTTGTTGCATATGGATTTACAATTTTCTTAGCACTCTTGTTGAAGAGGCTATCTTTTTTTTTCCAATATATGTTTTTGGTGTGTCTGTCTAAAATGAGATAACTATAATTATGTGGGTTTGTCTCTGTGTTCTCTATTCTGTACAATTGGTCTACAAGTCTATTTCGGTGCAAACACCATGTTGTTTTTGTTACTATTGCTCTGTAGTATAGTTTAAGTTCTGGTATAGTGATACCTCCTGCTTCACTCTTCTTGATAAGGATTGCTTTAGCTATTCTGGGTCTCTTATTTTTCTAGATGCAGTTCATGACTGCCTTTTCTATTTCTATGAGGAATGTCATTGGGATTTTGATTGGAATTGCATTAAATCTGTATAGCACATTTGGAATATGGTAATTTAGACAATCTTAATTCTGCGTATCCAAGAACAAGGTAAATCTTTCCATCTTCTAAGGTCTTCTTTAATTTCTTTCTTTAACATTCTGTCATTTTCATTGTAGAGGTCTTTGACCTCTTTCACTAAGTTGATTCCCAAGTATTTCATTTTTTTTAGGCGATTGTAAATGGGGTAGTTTCCCTCATTTTTCTTTCAGAGGATTTGTCACTGATATACAGAAATAAATGCCTTTGATTTATGGGTGTTGTTTTTATATCCTGCTATCTTGCTGAATTCATTCACTAGTTCTAGAAGTTTTCTGGTGGAAGCTTTTGGGTTTTCTATGCATAGAATCATATCGTTGGCAAATAGTGCTAATTTGAGTTCTTCTTTGCCTATCCATATCCATTTAATTTCTTTCATATGTCTAATTGCTCTGGCTAGTGTTTCAAGAACTATGTTAAATAGAAGTGGAGAAAGAAGGTATCCCTGTCTTGTTCCAGTTTTTAGAGGGAATGACTTCAATTTTTCTCCATTTAGAATAATGTTGGCCTGTTATCCCTAATTTTTCTAGTCTTTTGAACATAAAGGGGTGCTGTATTTTGTCAAATGCTTTTTCTGTGTCTATTGAGATGATCATGCGATTCTTTAAGTCTATTGATGTAATATATTACATTTATTGATTTTTATATCTTGCACTATCCTTGCATCCCTGGGATGAATCCCACTTGATCATGGTGCATGATCTTTTTGATATGTTTTGCCAGTATTTTATTCATAATTTTTGCATCTATGTTCATTAGAGATATTGGTATGAAGTTTTCTTTTTTTGATGTGTCTTTGCCTGGTTTTGGAATCAGGGTGATGTTGGCCTCATAGAATGAGTTTGGAAGTGCTCCCTCTTTTTCTATTTCCTGAAATAAATTGGAGAGCATCGGTATTAGTTCTTCTTTAAAGATCTTGTAGAACTCGGCTGGGTATCCATCCAGTCTTGGGCTTTTCTTGATTGGTAGACTTTTGATCTTAATTTTTCACTTGAAATTGATTTGTTTAAATTGTGTATATCATCCTGATTCAATGGGCAAATTATATGACTCTAGAAATTTGTTGATGCCTTTGATATTTTCTATTTTATTGTAGTATCAGTCTTCAAAATAATTTTTAATCATCTTTTGTATTTCTGTAGGGTCTGTTGTGATATTTCCTTTTTCATCACATATGTTAGTAATTTGAGTTTTCTTTCTCCTTCTCTTCATTAGCATGGCTAAGGGTTTATCAGTTTTATTAATTTTTTCAAAGAACCAACTTTTTGTTCTGTCAATATTTTTGTTTCTTTTGTTTCAATTCCATTGATTTCAGCTCCAATTTTTATTATTTCCTGTCTTCTACTGCTTTTGGTATTGATTTGTTCTTCTTTTTCTAGGGCTTTGAGATGTAACATAAGGCATTTATTTATTGACTTTTTCTTCTTTTAAGGAATGAACTCCATTCAATGAACTTTCCTCATAGTACTGTCTTCATAGAGATTTTGATATATTGTATCAGAGTTCTCATTTACCTCTAAAAAGTTTTTGATCTCTTCTTTGATGTCTTTTGCAACCCATTGTTCATTCAATAGCATATTATTTAGTTTCTAGGTGTTGGAGTAGCTTTTATTTTTTATTTTATCACTGATTTTTAATTTCATTCTATTATGATCTGATAGAATGCAGGGTAGTATTTCTACTTTTTTTGTATTTACTAAGAGTTGCTTTGTGGCATAATATATGGTCCATTTTAGAGAAGAATTCATATGCTGCTGAGAAGAGAGTGTATTCACTCTTTGAAGGATGAGATATTCTATATATGCCACTTAAGTCTAAGTTATTGATTTTTTTATTGAGTTCTATAGTTTCTCTGTTCAGCTTTTTTTGAAAGATTTATCCAGTGGTGTTAAAGTCACCCAGAATATTTGTGTGTGGTCTATTTGACTCTTGAACTTGACAAGAGTTTGTTTGATGAATGTGGGATGCTCCATTGTTTGGGGCATATTTATTTATAATTGTTATGTCTTGTTGATGTATGGTTCCCTTGAGCAGTATGAAATGTCCTTCTTTGTCCCTTTTGATTAACTTTAGTTTGAAGTCTACTTTATTTGATATGAGGCTGAAAACCCCTGCATGTTTCAGAATCCATGTAAGTGGTATGTTTTTTCCTAACCTTTCACCTTCAGTCTATTGACTGAATAGTCATCTCTATTCCTATGAGATGATCTCTTGGAGGCAGTATATTGTTGGGTCATTTTTTTAATCCAATCTCCCAGTCTATGTCTTTTGATTGCTGAGCTTAGGCATTTAACATTCAGGGTTTTTATTGAGAAATGATTTGTATTTCCAGCCATTCTTGTTTATTTTTGGTATTAAACTGACTTGGTTTCTCCTTTGATTAGTTTTTCCTTTAGTGTAATACCACCCTCTGTTGATTTTTGTTGTTGTTTTTCATTTTGTCCTCATGGAATATTTTGCTGAGAATGTTCTGCAGTTCTGGCTTTCTAGCTCTAAATTCTTTTAACTTTTGTTTATCATGAAAAGCTTTTATTTCATCATCAAATCTAAAGCTTAATTTTGCTGGGTATAAGATTCTTGATTGACATTCATTTTCTTTAAGAGCTTGGTATATGTTGTTCTGGGATCTTCTAGCTTTCAGGGTCTGGGCTAAAATATCTACAGATATTCTAATTGGTTTCCCTCTGTATGTAATATGATTCCTTTAATTCGTGGCTTTTAAATTCTCTCCCTATTCTGTATGCTAGGCATTTCCATTATAATGTGCCTTGGTGTGGATCTGTTGTGATTTTGTACATTTGGCATCCTGTAAGCCTCTTGTATTTAGTTTCTCCAATTCATTCTTTATGTTTGGAAAAGTTTCTGATATTATTTCATTGAATAGATTGGTCATTCTTTCATTTGGAATTCTATGCCTTCCTCTATCCCAATAACTCTTAAATTTTGTCTTTTTATGTTATCTCATATTTCTTGAATATTCTGCTCATGGGTTCTTACCATCTTCACTGTGTGATTTATGTTCTTTTCAAGATGATATATTTTGTCTTCATCGGTTGAGGTCCTGTCTTCCAAGTGATTTAATCTGTTGGTGAATCTTCCTATTGAGCTTTTAATTTGGTTTATCATTTCTTACATTTCAAGGATTTCTATTTTTTTCCCCAGAACCTCCATCTCCTTATTGAAGTAATCTTTTGGTTTCTATATTTGCTTATGTAGTTCTTTATTGAAATGATTTTTTTTTGCTGCCTGTATTTGTTCTCTTATATCATCCTTTAATTCACAGCATGTTTTAATTATATACATCCTGAACTCCTTCTCTATAATTTCTTCTATTGTGCTGGCCATGGATTCTAATAATGTAGTATCTTGATTTGTTTGGGGCACATTTTCTCTTGGTTTTTTTTCATGCTGTTTGTGAGTCTTTTCTTCTAGCACTGAGGATCTGCAGTGTAACTGTTTTCTATGCTTTAGTGCCCCTGCAGGGTCCCAATACCTCTTGTGCCTACTTGATGTTCCAAGCTGGGAGTTGGCACAACTAAAGATGGTGACAACAGTGTTCCAAGATGGAGGCAGCTACTTTCTGTGATGGAGTGCCAGGTTAGTGCAGGGGCAGGTGGTGATATTGGGCAATGAGTTCAAAGATGCAGCTTGGACCCAGACGGGCTTCGTAGGCATTGGTGGGGCTGACCTGGGCCTGCCTGTGCTCTGTGCTGGCTCAGCAGGGATGACCTGGGCCTGCCCATCCAGATAGTTATTTTCACCAAGCACATAGTGTGTGCTTGCTTGACAATGTGCAGGATACTATAGTCATTTTCTATTGCTGTATAGCAAACAGCTACCAACTTAATGTCTTTAAACAATGCCCAGTTATAGTTTTATCAGGATATCGTTTGACTTGGTGGGGTTCTCTGTGATCTCACAAGTCTGGAATCAAGGTGTTGGCTGGGCTGTAGTCTCATCTGGAGGCTGGTCTAGGGATGAACCTGCTTCTAGGCTCATTCTGGTTGATGGCAGAATTCAGTATTTTTTTTTTTTTTTTTTTTTTACAACGGTGGGACTGAGGTCCTTGCTGTCTGTTAGTTGGGGCTCATAGGCTGCTAGAAGCCACCTCAGGTACAGGCCATGTGATGCTCTCTCTTTCTCCTTTTAGAAAGAGCCAGCTCCTTTTTTTTTTTTTTTTTTTTTTTTTTTTTGTGGATTTATCTGATAGGCCAGACTCACCTATAATAATCTCCAGTTTTAATTAACTTGTGCTGATTTGTTGATAACTTAATCAAAGTCTGAAATCCCACCCTATTAATTCAGTGGAAAAATTTTTACAGGACCTGTACAATAGGAGTTAAGAAGCTTAGGAACCATCTTAGGATTCTGACATGAATGCTTTGTGTAAATCATACGTTTGATCTTCAAGCAAATCCTCTGAGGTAGGTACCATTATTCCCATTTTTCAAGAAAGGCTGTTAAGACTGAAGGCCACACACCTAGTAGGCTGAAGAGCCATCTGACACCCAGCTGTGTTCTATGCCAGCCTTTTCCTCTCCTTGAAATACTGCACTGTCTCAATAGGGTTTTTGAATGTCAAGGTAACGCCCATTTCATTCAGGATTTTAAATAGCATTGAACATAAAGGGGTTTGACAGCAATAACAGCAACTTGGCTGTACTGAGGACTTCATATTTCCTAAAGTACTGTCACATGCATCATCTCATTTAATCTTCACAAGAACTAAAATGTGTGGCTAATTGCAGATGACAAACACATTCCTTCTGTCTGGGCCAGTTCAGCATCTCCCTCAGAGCACCAGGTCGAGACAAGCTGTAAAGACCCTGCTGTGTCTTCAAGGTGATGGAGGGAACATAGGGGAAGCTGAGTGAAAATGTGCATGTGAGCATGCGCGAGCGAGCCCGTGTCTGTCTTACATCTGAAAGGTGTTGTCACAAGTGGAGGCAGCACGGTTTCAAGAGAGATTCTGTGGTTGGTAGTTAGTTGAAAAGCAAGAGGGAGACAAATCCAGCATAACTACAAATAAATAAAAAGCAAAATCTCAGGATGGCAGACTCCCATGAAACCTCCCGGGGGCACATTGGGGCCCTGGAGGATGGAGTAGGGGTGGGTGGGGGGCTTCTGTTCTTCAGACATGCCAGGTCATAATATATGTAAAGTTTAGGAAGTTCACGCATGCCTTGGGAAAAAGACAAGGGGTTGAACACTTGTTTGACTACCCACTAGGATTCCCTTATCTGAACTCCAATCCCCTTTACTGTTGTGGAAATAGAGAGAGGAACTTCTTTTTTCTTTTCTTTTTGGGGTGGGAGGTGAGTGTACCAGGGGTTGAACTGGGGGCACTCCATCACTGACCACATTCTCAGCCCTATTTTATATTTTATTTAGAGACAGTGTCTCACTGAGTTGCTTAGCACCTTGCTTTTGCTGAGGCTGGCTTTGAACTCATTATCCTCCTGCCTCAGCCTCCTGAGCCTCTGGGATTACAGGCGTGAGCCACTGCACCTGGCTGATAGGAACTTATTAATAAGGATGTCATGTGCTCTGGTTTGGATGTGAGGTGTCCCCCCCAAAGGCTCCGGTTAATGCAGGAATGTTCAAATGTGAAATGACAGGATCATGAGAGCTGTGACCTAATAAATCCATCCTGGTTTAAATGGACTGAGTGGGTGGTAACTATAGGAGGCTGGGGTGTGGCCAGAGGAGGTGGGTCACTGGGGGTGTGCCTTGGAAGGGTGCATTTCCCTGAGATCCTTTTCCCTCTCATTCTGTGGTTCCTTGCTTCCACTAGGAAGGAGAGCAGCTGCCCCCCATGTACCTCCCTACGATGTGTAATGGAATTGATCGTCTATGGACCTAGACCTCTGAAACTGTGAGCTCCAGATAAACATTTTTTCTTCTAAGTTGTTCTTGTGGGCATTTTGGTCACAGCAACATCATGAGAATTAAATGAGATATCGAACAATAAATGCAGGTATAGCTCAGAGAAAGCATTCAACCAGCTCTTCCTTCCATTCTTATTACTAAAACATGTTAAAGAAGGGAAATAATCAGGGCTTTTGCTTTTTTGGAAGAATATGGGAAAATCATTTTTGTATTACAAATATTTCATAATTTTATGAAGAAGCTCAGTGAGATATAACATATGGCTAATTTTCTTTCTTTCTTAAATTTTTTTTTTTTTTTTTTTTAGTTTTCATAGGTCTCTTTATTTTATTTATTTATACGTGGTGCTGAGAAATGAACCCAGTGCCTCACATGCCAGGCAAGTGCGCTACCACTGAGCCTCAGCCTAGCCCCTAATTTTCTTATAGTAACAAATGACTATATCTAAAAGATTCTAAAACAAGTAAGACTATGATCTTTTTTTTCTATAAGTTTATCATTCCCTCTTCAAATTGATATTTTCTCCTCTTCCAATAGTTTTAGAATTTTGAGAAGCAAATGATATTGATTTAGGAATTTGTAAATTTCCATCCCTGTGACTCAGTGGTCTTAACCCTCAAGAAAAGTCCATATACATAAGACTAGAGCTGCATATGAGAATGTTTGTATCTGGACTGTTTATAATAGCAAAGTCCTGGAAACACCTGAAATGCCCCAAGAGAAGAGATAATCCAAATATTGTGGATGTATGCATGATGGATTACTCTGTGTCTGTAGAAGCTGATGAATTCTAAGTACATCACATTAATTCTTTATCTCCAAATAATCCCCAATCACATGCAAGGCAACATAAATGCTGTGGATGGGGCAGAGAGAGCACACAGGGATACGTAAGTAGTGGTAATGCTCCAGGTCTTACCCTGGGCAGGATATGCAGAGGGTTTATTACTTCATAAAATAGAAAGGAAGAGAATTATATAGGGGTCAATGACAACGGTGTGTCTTAAATCAAGGGTTATAATTCAGCCAGTTCTGGGCTTTCGAGGAGCAGAAACTAAACAAAAACAGGGAGAAGGAAACCAACAACCAACAAACACGGAGGAAGGAAGGTTGAGGCAGAAGTGGAAGAAATAGCTCTAGAAATTGGGAAGAAGCAGCTGGACAGAGAGATCATCAGGGCATTGAAGGAAGAAGCATATTTGAGCAGTAAGAGACGCCCTCGTTTCCAAGATGAGTGCCCTTTCTCCTGAGGTTACTGAGGAAAAGTCACATCTTAAAAATATACTTATAGTAGTCCCCCCTATTCGAGGGGGGGTGTGCTCTCCAAGATGTTCCTCAGGTGCCTGGAACCGTGGGTGCCTCAACCTGTGGATGTTGCCAACCTTATAGGTACTGTTTCTGTGACATGCCTGTGACAAAGTTTAACTTATAAACTAGGTACAGTAAGAGATTAATGACTCAGCTAGTGAAAAAATAAAACAACTTTAATACTATACTGTAATAAAGGAATTTAAAACTTATAAATTCTTGATTGCTGGAAGTTTCCATCTCATGTTTTTAGACCACAGTTGATGGCCTCTAACTGAAACCGCAGAAGACAAACCATGAGGAACTGGGGACGACTGTATCTGAGGATGGAGTAAAGGAGCAGCTGAGAGAAAAGTGATGCTCGTTGACCATCTTTATCTTTTTAAATCAACTTTTGTGAGGCCTATTTGCTTGGTGAGAAAGGTCCCACTTTAAGCGTAGCATCTGATGAATTTTGACTATTAGGTACACTTGCATAATCATCCCCATAATCAAGGTAGAGAACATTCCATTATCCTTCTAATGTCCCCTAGCAAGTTGTTCTCCTGGCCTGGCCCCATGGACCACGGTCACTACAGATTGTTTTTGGCTTTTCTGGGTCTTCATATGAGTGTGATCATGTACTCTGTACCCTTTTCTGTTTGGCTTCTTTTGCTTAGCAGTTTTTATTTTTTTATTAGTTGCTCAAGACAATACAATGATCTTGACATATATTTGATTCAAATGGGGTATGAATTCTTATTTTTCCACGTGTACAGATTGCAGGATCACATTGGTTATACAGCCACATTTATACATACAGCCATACTAGTGTCTGTTGATGTTTTTGAGATGTTTTCCATGTATGGATGCTCATCAGTAGAATGCCCATGTTTATTGCTGAGTAATTACAGGTGCACCTCAAGTTATGATGTGGTTATGTCCTGATAAACCCATTGTAAGTTGGAAATATCCTAAGTCCAAAATGTATCTACTACACCTAGCCCACTGGGCGTCATAGCCACACAATTCCCTTTAGGGTACTGCTTGGTCCAGAGGCTGACTGGGAGCTGTGGCTCACTGCCATCACCTAGCGCAGCAGGGAGAAAACCTTCTTGCATATGGCTAGTCTGGGAAAAAATAAACATTAAAAATGGAAAGTATGGTTTGTCCTGAATGCATGTCACTTTTTCATTGTAAAGCTGAAAATCATAAGTCAAATCATGGTGAATCGGGAACTCCATTAAATTTTTAGGTGAAAGTATAATTTGTTATTTGCTTTTCATAACCATACAAGTTGATTATAATTTGAGAGGCTATTAGGGATAAAACTGCCTTGTTGAGTATTTTCACAGCCTCTAACTAAACAGTGATTCAAACAAATTGTGATTTTATTTTTCATGTGACCAGAAATCTGGTGATTCCATTTGTATGCCATCATGGACTCGGGCCATGTCTGTCTTACACTCAAACATATTTAGAAGGTGACTTTTGTTTTCAGGCTTTTGATCTCATGGTTGCAATATGGCTGCTGTATCTCTATTGTCAGACTCTAATAAGGCAAATGGGAGGGAAAAGTAAGAGGATACATCCAGTCCAATCTCTCCTTCTCTAAAAAGCTTTTCCAAAATTTGCACCAAGCAATTTTTACATATGTCTCACTGGCCACATTTGGTTCATTTACTTCTCCTAGCTGCAGAGAGGTGGAAAATGTAGGATTTTAAGTGTTAATATTGTTACTTTGGGAAAAAAAAAGCAAAACAAACCCCACAACTGGTGGGAGAATGAATATCCAGCAGGAAATTCTCAGTGATGCTGTAGATGTAACACTTTTTAGATGTAAAATAATTAGAAAACACTATGATGAGTTCAATAATATTCACATGGATAGCTCTTTTGGGGATAAAAGAGGCTCTTTAGTTTAGGATGAGCCCTAAACTGTGATGGAAAATTGGCTGAGAGTTGGAACATTGCCCGTTATAGCAGATAGTGAGACATTGACCACATCACTCTGGACTCTTTTTTTTTTTTTATTCTCCATAAAATAAAAGATCTTTGGTCTCAAAGCCTGTGGAATGTGGGGTGCACTGGAGCCTGTTGGTCTGGAAAGCACAAGTCCTTTGAAGAAGAGGGCACCGCTCACACCCAGTACTTGGCCTGCAGCACTGTGGGTGGTTGGTGTTGGTTCTTTTAACTTTTTAAGAACAGTCAGTAGTAGAATTTTTTATGTTATCTTTTACTTTGGTCAACAAATTTGATTATAAAAACTGGCTTTGTACAAGTAACATACACACATACATACACATACCCCTGTAGAACAACTAGGTTCTAACATCTAAACTAGATGATCTGGAAGACCTCTTCTGGGTTGAAATAAGAGGTCTAGCTTGGTTTCTCTGTCTCTGTTGTTAATAAAAAGACTTGGAGAATGTTGTCCTCTGCCTTTGGCACAGATGCA
This sequence comes from Callospermophilus lateralis, assembly GCF_048772815.1. Taxonomy (NCBI): domain Eukaryota; kingdom Metazoa; phylum Chordata; class Mammalia; order Rodentia; family Sciuridae; genus Callospermophilus; species Callospermophilus lateralis. The sequence goes on along the minus strand of NC_135320.1, from coordinate 74,654,220 downwards.
CAGATTTAGGTTTCTATTGACTTTTCCAGCGAGGGCTGATGAGTAAGAGTCAGGGTACAATTTGAACTTACTTCTAACTCTAAGCAGTCCTGATATTGGCCTTCATGTGACTTGCTGATTTTCAGTGGGTGACTTTTGAATTCCAGATAGCAAAGCAAGTTGCTGAAGATGCAGAATCATAGGCCCTACCCTCAGAGCATTATTCAGTAGAGCTGGGGCAGGACCTGGGAGCGTGCATTTTAACAAGCACCTCTATTTTCTCCATTTCTCGCAAATGATTATGATGCAGGAAGTCCTTGACTTATTTGAGAAATATTGTTATATAAAACATTCATAGACTCAAAATGCATTAATACATTTGGAAAAGCTGACAATAGGCAGCTGTAGAAAAATCATCTTTAAGACATTTTGTTAGTGATGATATTTTGATGGTGATGGAGGAAAGAATGGTGAGCATCCTCAGTGCCAGATTGAGTGAGTCTAGTCCAAAGATGCACCACCAAGTAGATTCCATATAATACTTACTTCCTTTCCTCCCTCTTCTTTTGTCTTTCCAAAGTTTGATAGTTATATATGATGATTTTTTTTAAATTATCAGTTATCTTTTCTATTTTTAATTCTATGTTTACTGATGAGCAGAAGAGTCCAGAGAGACAAATAGGGCCATGTGTTTGTTAAGGGTAGGAGAAGAGATGGAAGACCAGGGTATCTGAGCCTAAAACCACTGTTCGTTCCAGTCTTTCAAGCTGTTAGCTCAGCAGCCCTTGACTGGTTATCAATGGCGTTGGCATGAACTTATTCACTCATTCATTTATTTCCTCAGATGTTGATTCAATGACCATTTTGTGCCAGGGACTGTGCTTCTCCCTGACTCCTTGGTGTGAGAGGGGGATGATTTTTCACCAAGCAGGAGGCCTGGTATGAGGCTACTTTTTGTGATCTTGGGAGTTACTTCTCTTAAAACCCCTATTTTCTTCCATAAAATGGGTTCAGCTTAAATTTTGAAACTACCCAAGTTGTTCTGAAATACTTCATGAATATTAGTCATTAGTAACTCTCCTAGTGTTGGGGAATGAGGGTAAGTGTTCATGGAACTTTCTGGATTAAATGAAATGTCCTACTCAAAAGTGTTCTCAAGTAATTATAAGTTTGGAAAACCAACTTTGGGTCACTTTGTATGTGGGAGGGAAGGTTTCCTTGAACAGACCGTTTCTGCTGCATTGCATGCTCTTTGTGAAAACTGCTCTTTGTGGAACACACTCACTCTCACCTCAGAATAACTGCTTACTTTCTCCCAAGAGATCTTTCCTGAAAGCCCCCACCTCAGCGACCCCCTTCCCATGTGAACCAGGTATCACTCTAAGTCATTCTCATTGTACCTCCTGACCTTCAAGCATTTATTACGGCTCATGTTTAGATACTTACTTTTGTGCTGACCTGTTTAGTCCCTGCTTCTTGTTTTCCCACAGACTGGGTTGGACTGGGACCTCTGCTGTTCTGTCCTTGCAGCTGCTTAAGCACCTGAGCTCCTGCTGGCTGAACCTGCGGGGCACTGGGGAATGTCAGTCAGATGGACACCTGGGTGGTGGGAACCCTCCCTCTGGAATGAGCTGGTGCCCAGTACCTCTCTGCCCTCCCGCTTGAGTTAATCCCCTATGCTCTCTAAGGTCATGTTTCTTTATCTTTAAAAGTAAACTAAAATGCTTTCTTAAGATAATAAAAAGATCAGTGGTTGCCAGAGTTGAGGGCATCTGTGGGGCAGTGAATCACTTCTGTAAGATACTGCAGTGGGGGATGCATGTCATTCTATAACTGCCAAAACCCATAGAATGCACACCTTCAGTGAACGCTGATGTCATCTATAGATGCCAGTTCACAGTAATGTATCAACATTCATTCCCGTTGTGACAACATCCCACCCTAATGCAAGATAACAATAATAGGGGAAGTCGGGGTGGAGAGCATGGAAGAACTCTTGGTACCTTAAATCACTGTTTTAATCAGCTTTTTCGCTGCTGTGACTAAAGGATCTGACCAGCACAATCATAGGAGGTTTATTTGAGGGCTCAAAGCTTCAGAGGTCTTAGTCCATAGAAGGCTGGCTCCATTCCTTGGGGATCAAGGTGAGGCTGAACATCATGGCAGGAGAGGGTGGCAGAGGGAAGCAGCTCCTATGATGATCAGGAAGCAGAGAGAGAGAGGGATTTTACTCTCCAGATATAAAACATATACCCCACTGCCACACCCCCAATGAACCATGTCCTCCAGCCACACCCCACCTACCTCCAGCCACCACCCAGTTAATCCCATCAGGGATCAGTTCACTGATTAGGTTAAGGCTATGGCCCAATCATTTCTCCTCCAAACCTCGGATTGTCTCACATGTGAGCTTTTGGGGGACACCACATTTAAACCATAACAATCACTCTTTTTGTAAGCTTAAAATTATATTAATTAAAAAAAATGCTTCCTTGGTGGATAACTCTGAGAATCAAGTGATTAGCTGGGTACCTGGGACATGTCAACTATACTGTAGTAAGAGCCCCCTTCCTGTAGGGATGATCTTTGCATCTAGGTAAAATCCAGTTACTCAGTTGTTGTGGGTAAGCCCTCTATTGTCAAAATTCTCTGAACCCACAAGTCTAACCAATATGGCATCCTGGAAGGTACTTTCCTGGTTTATGGAAAAGGGGAGTGGAAAGCAAAAGTGATTCCTAGATTTTTTTCAAAATTAGCTGCAAAAAATCTGAAAGGCATCAAGGCTGCCATCAGAATGGCCTTCTCTTTCATTTGTTGTGAGGTAGCTTTCAGGGTCTCACATGCTGAGAGATCATGAGCGTGAGTGACAGCTGGCTCTGCGTCTATGTGTAATAGAGACCTCATGAGGTCTCAGCTGACACTGAGAAGGGAAGCTGGCTAGCAACAGGAGACAGGCCGGAGCAGCCCTGGGACTGATTTATGGGTGGTGCTGAGCCCTGGTTGTCCCCTCTGAGGGTGTCTGCATTGCCCTGCACATCTTACTTGGAGGTGATCCGGGAGTGTGTGTTTGCTGTGATGTCCTCGGTCTATGCCATCCTAGTACAATTCCATCTTGTTCTATTTTCCCCACCATTCCATAGTCCTCCCTCTGGGATTGGCTCTTTAATTTTTTAAAAAATAATTTTAACTTTTAAAGCTACAGGGAAAATCAGTTGACCACAAGAAGAAACAGAAAACAAAACAAAACAAAAAACAATCAAGGGACTAAATTCTACCTAGAGAGTCTAGTTCCCTTCTGCTCATGAACTTTGATTTCTAATCTCCCTTTATCTGGGTTTGAGTTAAAATCACAGACTCTCAGCTCTGCCCAATCCCCTCTACTTCCAGAGCAGGGTCTCAAAGCCCACAGAGTTGGCACAAATTAGGGCAACTCCAAGCTGGAATAGAAGCAGGGCTCTTGCCTTTTGTCTTTTGAACTACCTGTTTCAGCTAATCTTACTCCAAAGAGAGTCTTTTCCTCTCTTAATGCACTACTTCTTTTCAGAGCCCTCAGGGAGGAGCAAGGAAGGACGACTTGCCAACAGCCTATTAATCCCAGATGTATTTCTTTAAACTTATCCTTTTAATCTTCCCCTCTATTTCCTTCTGATTTATGGTAACAGTTGCCTTTTTGTTTATAGCAAAGGAGCCTCTCTTTGGTATATTTTAAGTGAAGTTTCTGCTGGGGATTTTGGAGAATTGTGTGGATAAATTTAAGGAGGAGAGTGAAGAGTGGGCGGGGGATATTAATGACCTTTTACTTAGTGGTAAGAAAGAGTCCTAGGGACTTTGAACTGCAGGAACTGTCAAGGGAATTCACAGTGATTACTACGTGTACACCAAGGAGTTAGGAGACACTCAGTTTAGAAGGCACCGTCAGGGGCTGGCAGGCTTGTGTGATGTGGGGGATGAGTTACTGCAGCTGGGCGTGGACCATTAAGACAGTGTCCACTGGACAGGTTGATGGATAGGCTGGGATGACTCGCTGCCTCCTGGTCTTGTCTCCTGCTGTCTTTGGCATGGGTCTTGCTCTCTCTGAACCACAGATCTCACTTTCACTTTTCCCAGTGACCTCCTCACACAGCATTAGCTTTAGCACCACCCGCAGGTGTTCCACCGGATGCAGAAACTGTTCCCTTTGGATATCTAAAGATATCTAATCCTGGCCCTGCATACCCTTGGTGTCCATTCCCTTTGATCTTCGGTGGGGATGGGGGTGCAGAGTACAGGGTGAGGAGGGGCCGTTGGTGAGAGAGGAGCAGGGGTGCTACCTTTTACAATGTTCTGGGGTTACTCAGACCTTTAAAATGCCTGCATCGTAGGTACCCTGGGTGACTTCAGAGGAGGCAGGATGTCTGGGTGGGGCAGGGAGGCAAGAACTGGTCTGGGATTTAGGACACTCCAGTGTCCCCCAGGCAGTTCCCTCCCTCCATTTGGACAGTGATTTTCTCTCCTGTAATGAGAGGGCTGATGAAATACTGCCAGTTCCTTTGTGGGTCAGTAACTCAGGGTTCTATAACCAGATCCGTTTATAAGGTCTGTCTTTTGTGCTATGGCCCCATCTGGTTCCTTCCTAAGGGTGGGCGGAGCTCAGCAGACTCAGTCCCTTGGTTGACGTCCTTTCTCTGCAGAGGAGCCAGGCAGACGGATACTTGCTGTTTTTTTTTTTTTTTTTCCTTACAGAAGAGGTGACACTTCAGAACCCTGACCTGCACAGGAGTCCCAGTGGAAAGTTTAGAGCTGCTCTCATCATGCCCCTCTTTAAATATTTTTTAAAATTTAATTGACACACGGTGATTGCACATATTTATGAGGTGCAGTGTGAAAGTTCAACACGTGCATCTGTGTATCGGTATGTACGTTATCCTCCCTGATTCTTCACTCTCGGGCTTAGGCACACCCTTTGCATGTGACTTTGCAGGAGAACTAGCATTTCCATCTCCTAAACATTCATCATTTCATGGTGCTGGGAACCTTTGAACTCCTCTCCTCTAGCTCTTTATAAAATATATAACACAGTGTTGTAAAGTATCATTGCCCTGCTGTGCTGAAGAACAGTAGGACTTATTCCTCCAGGGTAACTCTATTTTGTACCCTCAAACCAATCTCCCTTTGCCCTCCTTTCCTATATCTGTCCTTACCTCTGAAACCACCATTCTTCTCTCTACCTCTGGGAAGTTGACTCTGAGCTTCCACTTAGGAGTGAGAACATGTGGTATTTGTCTTTCTGTGCCTGGCTTATTTCATTTAACATAATGATTGTCCTCTAGTTCCATTCATGTTTCTGCAAATGACAGGATTTTATTCTTTTTAATGCACTGTGACTCCACTGTTTATTAGACCCACATCTAGTCTCCACCACATGATGTACAGGGCCATTCTTGATAAAAAGCCTCACTGTGTCTCCCTTCTTCTTGGCCTTGACATTAGTGCCTTAGCCTTGACCCTCCTCGCTTTCTCACGTGTGCCCAGGGTTTCTCACCGCCTACCTTTGCTTCAGTGTGTCTGCCTGTCATGCTCTCCCCTTCTCCATGCCCCCTTTCTCTCTACAGGAGAATAAACATTCATCCTTCCAGACACAAGCCAGACATTCCCTGAAGATATATGGATAAGAGCAAGAATGGAACCCAGCCGCTGATGTGCCTGGAGTGGCCGTGACACTTCCTTCCTGGGTTAGAATCCCTGAGCTCTGAGTGAGATGGAGACAGGAAGGGTCCCCTCCTGCAGTAATCTCAACTTTAAGAGCCTCTGACCTCTTATTTCTTATCTGCCGACCTCTTATTTGCTGAGGCCATGAGTCAGATTTACTTTATTAACAGGGATAATAAGAACTATATCAAAGGGTAGTTGTGAGAGTCAAATGCCATCCTGGGTGTGAAAATGTTCCAATAGTAATCAATATCACTTTTGTTGTGGAGTCAGCACACTGAGGGTGCACGGTGACTATGTGACTATCTTTTTAATGTTCTGTAGAGAGTTCATGAATTAATAAATGAATAAAGGATGACAAAATACAGAAAAAAAGTGGACAAAAATGCCCCCCCCCTCATCCTACCACATCCTACCTTGGTAACTGACTTTGACCTACATTGATTGAGTGCTCTTGTGAGTCAGGCAGTGTACTAGGCACATAAATATATTATCTTAATATTTAGAAGAACCACTGTAGGTCAAATTTATTCCTACTTTACAGTTAAAAGAACTAAGAGATGATTATCCTCCCCGATTCTTTACTTCAGGGTAATCCATGTACTTTGTACATGACTTTGCAGTTCCTCCCACTAATGGGCTAGGGAATATGTTAAAGCCCCTTGACTTTGGGCTTGGCTTTGAGACTGACTTTGGCCAATACAATATGGAAGATGAGATGAAATGCCTATGCTAAGCTGCAGCTACAGCGCCCTTGTATGTTTCTGTTCACCCTCTCAGGGCTTTTTCCATGACTGTGAAAACATGCAGGGCCAGGGAAATAGAGACTTCTTGTCCATATAAATAAAAAAATAATAATTAAAAAATTAATTAAAACAGGAAACAGGGGAAGCAAAGGCAGCTCAGGCAAGTTTTCCTGGCCAATCATCAGGTGAGTGGGCTAGAACAGGGATTAGACAAGTTGCCCTCTGGTTGAGCCCCCAGATGACTCTTGACTTACCCAAGGACCCTCAGCCTAAAACAGTGCCCACTGTTCCCTACTGCTGAGATGTTTGTGATACTTCTTATGCAGCAAAAGCGAACAGATACATGTCCTATATCACAGAATCAGGAGTTCTCTACAACAGGATTTGGACCCAGAATTTTCTGAATCCAGAGTTTCACCATGATGTCAGGCTTGCAGGCCTATGAGGAAGATAAGGGAGGGTAATTAGCCACTGCTTTTTTATGGAACATTGGTGGTGGGTGTTATCTTACTGAATCTTCACAGCAAGCCTATCCAGTAGTTATTCATATCCCCAGTTTATAGATGAGATGGAGAGATTAATTATTTATATTGCTCATATAAAGATGAAGTGACAGAGACAATCTTCATATCCAAGCGTTCTATCTCTGAAGACCAGGCACTTTCAGTTCCTTCTATAGGTGAATAGGCCCCTGGTTCACCACAGTTCGTCCTTTAAGTAGGTGACATTGTTTGAGTTCATTTGTTTGGGGTATGTAAGTTGTGTGTGTGTGTGTGTGTGTGTGTGTGTGTGTGTGTGTATGTGTGTGTTTAGAGGAGCTACCATGGGTCCCTCCATTCTGCTTTGTAACTTCCCTGAGTCTGAGAGGTTTGGCCACAAGGTGAGGAGGATCTAGTTCCCAAGACACAGTGTACTCCACGGCCAAGAACATTGCTGAGTTCTGAGACTCCTACCAAGGGAGAAAGGAGAGTTACTTTATTTTCCCTTTGTTTTTACTACAGTCATGCTTTTATCAATGGATATCATTGTTTGAGTTTTTAAAAGTCATCTCCTCTTCTCTGTGTGACATTTTCTCTCTTTTCTTAGCAAATTGGAAAGTGGAAAATCACGCAGCATCTATTAAAGGGATTTTTCCAGCAGTATCACCACATCACCCTCCCAGCAGCCTGCTCATGTTGAAACCGTTGTCAAAATATGGCATCCTGCCACGGGTCAGGACAGGACTTGTCACTGACTCCAAAGGCTATTGGGGAAATTTGTCTTGTAGCTGTATCCCAGACCAGTCGGAATTAGTTTCCTCTCTTTACTACACAGTCCCGGCTCTTACTTCTTTTAATTACCTAGACTGGAAAACACAGGTTTTAGAGGTCAACGTGATGGCGTGACAAGGGAAAGTGCAAGAGGGTGGGAGAATGCCATGGGAACGTGTGATGTGTGTCTCCAGTGGGCATTTGTGGCCCAGGTGGGCCAGGAGAGTAAGAGACCCCAGAACACTTGGGGACAGAGACACTGCACAGACTTTGGAGCTAAAATGGGAATAGAACTGCAGTCTGCCGCTTTGTGTACCTGTGAACCTTTCAAGTTAATCGATGCGTTGGCCCCTCTGCTTGTTCATTTAAAATAAAAAAAAATGTTAATTGGGGAGCTCACAATGTAGTTTCTGTTATGACTGGCTGCGGGTTTGGATGGTTTCAGGCATGGCTGGCTTCAGGGACTGGGGGTACTTTGTTGTGGTTGGATCTTTCTCCTTGTTCAGTTTGTCTATCTACCTCTCCTTGTCTCATTGTCAGAAAGGTTCCTCTCCCCGGAGGTGGTAAGATGGTCCCAAGATATTCAAACACCTTGGAGCTCCTGGACTCTGAGAAACAGAAAGTGCCTTCCTAGAACCTATCATCTACACATGGGCATTAGTGGGATAGATATTGTTTGTGTTTCTTTCCAGAAACATGTTCTAGAGGGGAGAACCCTTCTCCACTCTGCTTTCCACCTCTACAGGGACCACATCAATGTCTCCCTTGCTCTCTGTAATCAGAGAATAGAAAGGCAATTCTAAAATGGGACTAGAACTGCAGTTCTAGTCCCATTTTAGCTCACCAGCGTAGAACTGTGGCAGGATATTGAAGGGAGGAAAGAGAGTAAAAGTGGGGTGAGATCTTCCCAGGGGTTGGCTGCCTCCCTCACTGGAAGGTTATGGCTCCTGCCTAAGAAGCCTCTCTAGTTGGCCCTCTATTGCACGTTCTGGTTGCTGCTCTTACCCTGTGCCCTTCAAGACTAGGCATGGTGCCAACCCTCTGTTAGGAGCCCTGGGTATTGCTCTTCTCATGTAGTTTCTCTACATACTACATTTTGAAGATAGTTCACTAAATTTATTTGCTTCCTGTTGGGACCCCAGCTGACACAGTAGCATTAAGACTGTGCAGAGAGCACAAAGGGGACCTAGGCTGCAGGGCTGGGATGCTTCTTCCCACACACTTTCCCCAGTCTTACAGCTCCTCCCCTCTCACTTTCTTTTCCCCAGGGGACAGCTTGCCTGTTTTGCCAGGAGCCCCAGCTCCCGCCTGCAGGTAATGGCTAAGTGAACTTCATTTTTTTTTTTTTTTTTTTTTTTTTTTTACATTTGACAAAAGGTTTTGAAATTTTATGGTTTAGATGTGGGGTGTTCCCCAAAAGTTCCCGTGTTAGAATGCAAGAAGGCTTAGAGGTGAAATGATTGGGTTATGCGAGCCTTCATCCAATCAGTGAATTAAACCCCTCATAGGGATTCACTGAGTGGTAACTGAAGGCAGGTAGGGTGTGGCTGGAGGAGGTGGGCATTGGGGACATTCCTTTGGGGTATATATTTTGTATCTGGCGAGTGGAGTTTCTCTGCTTTCTGATGATCATGTGAGCTGCTTCCCGCTACCACATTCTTGGGCCATGATGTCCTGCCTCACCTGAAGCCCTGAGGAATGGAGCTGGCTGTCTATGGACTGAGACCTCTGAATCCATGAGCTCCCAGATAAACTTTTCCTCCTTAAAGTGGTGCGTATCAGGTCTTTTAGTTATAGCAGCAAAAGAGCTGACTAAAACAGCCACTTTTACATAATTTCATAAGAACTTGTTGGCATAAGTGTTATGATCCATATGTAGTATTAAATTTGGAAAGTGCAGGTCAGATAGGTTAGTGGATCACCCAGGTCAGAGCTAAAAGCAGTGGAACTGGGCTTCAATCCTGGGTCCATCTAACATGCAGTGAATAAAGGGATTTAATTAGCACCTGGATTTGTGTGTGTTGATGGGGTAGGGATACTTGAGGTGGCTGAAAGAAAAAGGAAACACTATGACCTGGATCTCTTCTTTAGAGTCACACTTGAGGATAGGGCATTACATGATGGGCATGGAGAATCCTGGGTACAGCTAAGTCTTGCTAAGAAAAGTGAGCATTTTAGAGACTATGAGATGGGAAGGGGACTGGGGGTGATCTGTAGGGTAGACGGGGCTAGAATGAGGCACGGGAGAGAGGTAGAACTATATGGAGAATAAGATAAAGCAGAGTCAAGCAGAGGTGGAGGGAGACAGGGGTACCAAATCGAGATAGACAGGATTTGAGACACAGAGAGCAACAGGGACAGATAGAATGAGACCCAGAGAGACCCAGAGACTGAGAAGGAGGAGAATAGGCAAGCCAATATGGAGGCAGGGGGTCCTAGAGCAGATCTTGTGGAAAGAGCCACGCCTCACAGGGATTTTCTTGAAGTGGAATACTGTGTGTTAAACTCCGCTCCATCTCCCCAAGGAAATCTTTGATTAAATATCCATCTGTCACAAACGCCCGATGGAATGAACAGCTTTTCTTTCAGGGACTAGGCAGAGTGCTGATCCTCCTCAAGGGTTGAAATGGAGGAGAAAAGAAGTTGCTGTCAGGGATCAGTTCCCTCGGGCTACCCTTGCAGATGCAAACAGAAATTATGGCCATTGCTTGTGAGTATCAGGTTTGCTTTCAACAGCAGAGCACCCTGTGCGATGGGAACAGGAAATGAGTAACTGGCCATTTGTGAATAAACAGTGTGGATCAGAGCAGCCGCTGCCAGGTGAGACTGAAGGTTTCAGCGGAGGCTCTACCAGGCTGTGCTCACGAGGACCACTCACCACCAGGTCAGGCTGTACCCAAGAGGAGCCTGGTGAGGGGAGGTTTGCCCCTAGGCTCTTTTGCAAAGCTGTTTTCTAAAGAACATTTGTAGCATCCAAGGCTTCCTTCTCTAAATTATGGGGAATGATTAATTGAGGTATGAAAGCTGTTTTGAGAACCTAGTTTTTTTTTTTTTAAAGTCTTGCTACCTTTCCTCAAATTGGGATGGATATTAGGTTAAGTGGTAAGCAAGAGAGTAAAGAAAAACCAGAGTGAAGCTCTGAACTGGAAATAAGGGGATTCAGAACTTACTGACTTTGGAACCAGGGTGGGATGCAAGTCCTTCAAAAATGTCTCTGTGGAGAATTCTAGGGATCCCCAAAGCACAGCTTTTAAAGATCTACCACCTCATTCTTAGTTCATGTCCTTCCAGGAGATTCATAGTGTCAATTATCAAATGAGCAGCTCTGAGAGTTTCTGCCCAAAGCAAGTATTTTAAAAATTGTTGAACCAGTGTTTCTTCACATTTATTTATTTGAGCACAGAACACATTGTTCATTTGTCTTTGCTCTGACTGTGTTTTGTTAACATACCAAGACCAGTATTCTGAGATCCACAGTTTGGGAAATACCGGCCTAGATGATAGAATGCTGTGCTGTTCAGTAGCCATGAGATACCTGGAATCCAGATCTTCTTGGCTGAGATGTACTGGAAAGATAAGATAAACACTGAACTTGAAGATTTAGTAAAAAAAGTAAAATTTCTCATTAATCATTTTATATTTGTTACATGTTGAAATGATATTTTTGATGTATTAGAATATTTAAATATATTGTTAAAAATGTTGGTACCAGTTTTTTTTTTTTTTTTTTTTTTTTTTTTAACTTTTTAAACTATGGTTACCAGAAAATCCCATGGTGTTTCCATTGGTCAGCAGCTATGGGAAAGCCACATTTCAGGCTCCTGCTCAGAACTTTCACCTTGCAGCACTTTCCTCTTGGCTAACTCTGGCAGCTGCAGCAGAGCCCTGTGAAGGAGACCTCAGAGAGTCTTCTAGCTTCTTTCTGCCCCATGAGGTTATGAGAAATTGACCTCCTGCAACCTGACAGACAGTTCTCACCAGAACCTGACCATGCTGGTGTCCTGACCCCCAACTTCCAGCCTCCCAAACGGTGAGAAGTAAATGTCTGTTGTTTAATCATCCGGGCCATGTTTATTTGTCATAGAGACTAGAGCACCAGGGACCCTGCACTTCTGTTCCCTTTGGAGTGTTCCTCCCTGCTTTACCTATGCATCTGACTTCCTCTTCTCATTAATGCATCTGCTCATGTTACCTTCTTGAAAAGGCCTCTGATTCTGTTCCTGCTTCTCTAACAAAATGCCATAGACTGGGTGATTTATAAGCCACAGACATCCATTTCTTGCAGATTTGGAGGCTGGCAAGTCCAAGAGTCAGGTGATGGTGGATTGGTGTCTAATGAGGACCTGTTCCTCATAGACTATGACTTCTTCCAGGTCCTCACCTGGGCTCCCTCAAGCCTCTTTTATAAAGGCACTAATTCCACTGGGAAAGGCTCTCTTTTGGGTTGCAGACAGCCAACTTCTTGTATCCCCTGGGGTCTTCAGAGGTGTACTAATGAGGACGTTGCTCTCGTGACCTAACTGTCTCCCCAAAGTCCCCCCTTCCAGTGCCATCACATTGGGGATTAGATTTCAACATATGGATTTTGGAGATTCACATTCAGATCATCGCAGCTACCATCAACATTCACTTATTCATTTTCTTTTCCTTTTAGCATTAAATTCTACCTAACACATGATACGTTTATTGATCGATTAGTTGATTGTCTCACATACTAGGGAGTACCTTCCCTGAGAAAGAATGTGGTGCTGGACTGTGTTTTTGCTGCTTTGACCCCGGGGCCAGATTGCTTGGCACACTGGAGGTACTCAGTGCGTTTTTTTTTTTTTTTTCAAACAAGATGAATAAATGGATGGATTCCTCAGCCGTGGACTTTTCCCTGCTACACCCAGTCGCTATTTCAGAATTCTTTTCCTTTGGCACCCCAGGCAACCATGGCTAATCTCTGGAGTTGGCATCCTGGATGAGGTATGTTCATGATGCTACAGACAAACCTGTCCCCCCACAGTCTCTGCAGGGTACATCTGCTGAAGGAATCCGGGACACATTTGCTCTGATAGATTTTCACGGAAGGTAAGTGCCAACAAGTACTCCCCTCCCACTGGGCACATATGGTTTGGATCTGAAATGTCCCCCAAAGACTCATGTGTTGAAATCTTGGTCCTTAGTGCAGCAGAGTTCAGAATTGGGACTTTAGGGAAGTAATGGATCGTGAGGGTGTTAACCTCGTCAATGGATTCATTCATTTATGGTTCATCATTAAGTGGACTTTTGGGAGGTGGTAGAAACTATAGGAGGTGGGCTCTAGTTGGAGGAAGTAGGTCTGGGAGTATGGTTGGGAAGGGTATATTTTGACCCCAGTGTTCTTTCTCTCTCTTTCTCCCTCCTCCCTCCTGGCTATTATAAAGTGTGCAGTTTTCCTCTGCTATACCCTTTGCCTGTGATGGTTCTTCCTTGGAGCCAATGACCATGGAAACCTCTGAAACCATGAGCCAAAATAAAATCTTTTCCCCTTTAAGTTTTTTTTTTTTTTTTTTTTTTTTTTTTTTTAACCCTTGAAGTATTTTTGTCACAGCAGTGAAAACCTACTCATACAGTGCACATGTTGCTCTCCCCACTTAGAAATGGGGTCTATTTTCCTTCTCAAATCTGGACTGGCCTGTGATAGACTTTATTAAATAGAATGTGGCTGAAATTACACACAGGCCAGCTCTAGGAAGAGATTGACAGTTTCTGTTTTCATTCTCTCAGAATCAGCCACCATAACGTACGGAAGTGCAGGCTGTCCTCTTGGAAACAGGACACATGAAGAGACTCTGAAGAATGAAAGACCGTGCAGTCATAGGAATCACATGGAAAAAACCCCTGAAGTCCCATGGACAACAGCTGGCACCAAAGCTCAATTCCTTGAGAGAGGCCTCTGGAAACTTCCAAACCGTCCTGGCCTTTTGCTGGGTGCACTGCAAGAATGACCCCATTAGACATCATGTGTAGCAGAGGAATCATGAGCCAAAGCACAGACCACGCGAGAGAATAAACTGTGGTTGTTTTCTTCACTAAGTTTCAAACTGGATAGTTGTAAAGCAAAAGTTAACTGACAGACCCATTTTACTGCAACTTCCCATCCTTGGTTGATTTTCACCGTGTCCACCTGGCCCAGGTGGCTGGCCTGCATTGCTGTGATGTTATCATGATCATGTAACTTTATTTCTGTCCAGGACAGCAACTGCTGTGTGGTCTGCTCTGTGGCTCACTTCAACCCCTGGAGGCCAGAGTTGAGACTTTTGTATGCATAAGATCTCAGCTCTCTCTGGCTCTTTGCACAGTTCTGGGAAAGGTAGTAACAAGGTGAGGTCTATTTGATGGGGCTTTGGAGTCAGGCCCATCTGAGATCTGGTCATGTCTCTGCAGCCTCCCGCATGCTGTGGGGCCACAGAATTGTTTTCATCTAGGATCCTCACTTTCCTCTTCTGTAAACAAGGGAGGTCATACTGATCTCACTGGACTCTTGTAAAGATTAATGGTGATATGTGTCTGTGTGTAGTCTTTGGCACAGAGTTTAAAAACAATAAGCCAAAACACTATCCACCTTCTGCATTTCCCTGGCTCAGGTCTTGCTCTTCCGGAAGATTGTGGCATTGCTGGTCATCTACAGGGAGGAGAATTGAGACCCATGCTCAGGCGTGGGAGGACTTTGAGCACTGCCCCCCACCCTGGAAGTTCTTTCAGAGGCTTTGCTGTAGCAACAAGCAAACAGTCAGCAACCCACTCACAGGAAGTGCTGCTCTCTGGGTCTGCAGTAGGGCTTCGGCACAATAGGGGTCTGTCTACTGATTGCTGTGACAATGACACATGGCTTTGAGAAGCATATGTCATTGCGTCACAGACTCCTTTCTTATGATCCCCCAGGGCAGACTGCAAAATCACTAGGTACTTTATTTGGAAGGTGGCAGGGGAAATGGAAGTTTTCCACTAAACTTTGCCTCCATGTTAATTGAACCAGAACTGCACAAGTTACTGTGGATAACAATGAGCTAAAATAGTGCTGGCTAGGTTTAGGATTAACAAACAGGGATTATCTAATTGGCTTTCCTGTGGGGGAAGTTGGATCTAATTTAGGAGACAAGGATTGGCTGGTGTAGACAGGTCTGACTTCACAAAATGAGATGGGCATTAGAAGTTCCCAGAGGATGTGAGTGCAGGGAAGTGCAGGGATGAGGCCCAGATGCTCTCCTTTCTGTTTTCCCAGGGCGGGGGGGGGGGGGGGGGGGACGGCATCTGACTGGCATGCACTAGAATGGGTCGCCAGACAGTGTCTCTCCTTGCTCCTCAGGATTCCATTTGATTGGTCAGCTGATCCATGTTGTGTGGGCCACCTGTGCCGAAGGGGGCCTCTGAATGGAGAGCAAGGCTGGATCAAGTTCCTTCTGCTTGATTTTGGAGCTGAAAACTGGATGTAGTGTCCAGGTGCTTCTTGAAACCTATGCTGGAGGGAAGTAGCAAAAGTTGGTAGAGGGATGAAAGCTTTGGGAACAAGCAGAAGAGCATTTTCCTTGGGTAAATTTGTGACTTCCAAGTTCAAGTAAGGAATAGATTCCTTTTTCTCCCAGTATCTAATGTACTCTTTTTTCTCAATATTAGAAGTTTTCAATTTTATTTTGGCTCATGATCACTTCAGAACACTCCCTTGCTGCTAATGGCTTCCAGCAGCTGGGTGTCACTAAGAAATGCAAGACACACTTAAACTCAATAATTGATTGGAGTTCCAAAGCATGACTACCTACAAAGATGTCTGCAGGGTTTCTAGACCAGACAGAATATGCAGAGCACTGTTATTCTCCCTAGTCCTCAGGATCCAAAGAAAAACGGAAGTGTTTGGTGTGTTACGATTATAACCTACATTTACCCCACGGCAGGTACTACATTCAATGCTTCATTTCATTTAATAACTATTAAAGTTACACTACCAAGACTCCTAGATTTTCAAGGTCACAGAGTTGGTAGTTGGTGGGACCAGAATTTAAAATATGCTCATATGGTTCCTAATCCAGCATTATTTACATTTTATGCACCATAGCTTTAAACAAGAGAGGCATGGGTTTGACACCCAAATCATGTGTCTTTAAGCTGTGAGATCTCCAGGAAGTTATTATTCCTAAATCTCAGATTTGTTCTTTCATTTCAAAAATGGGGCTGGAAGGATGGGGGAAATAACACAGAGGCAGCAGATTCTGTTCAACTTGATCTTTTTTAGAACTCTTCCAAGAGAGTCTGGCAGGTGGGGATGATGCTGAACTCTCTCCTTGGTGGATGTGGTCAGATCACCTCATGACTAAGGGGAGAGAAGGCAGGATATTGATATCAGGGAAGGAGAAATAGACTTGAAAAAACAGGGCAGAGATTTTGCTCTCTCACTTGTTATTACAAATAAGTTTGTGCAATACTCTTAACCTCTTTGATGCACTCTGAGACTGTCTCTTTATCCATACGCCATATACTTTCTCCATGTGAACAGACGCCATCATTGAGAATCTCACCTGATTAAAGGACAGAATGGTATATTGTAAATTATCGGATGCTAGGTCATGTAATTTGTTATATAACCATCATTTGTTATTTATTTATTTACTTTGTGAAAAAATAATCATTGGATCATACTCAGCAGAATTAATTTATGAACAGGAAGATGTGTTTCTCTTTCACCCAGTGGTCACATCACTACTGAGTTATATAGGGATGTTTTACTTTGGTAAATTGCCATTTGACCACTTTATTTGCTTTAATAAAAGTGTTTAAGATTCTGCTGCCTTTCCTATCCTCTACTATCCCCCCCCCTTCCCCCTCCCCTCCCCTCTTCTCTCTCTACCCCCTCTACTGTAATTCATTTCTCCCCCTTATATTTGCCCTCCTTTCCCCTCACTTCCTCTTGTATGTAACAGACTCCAGAATGGCAATATGTAAATCAATGGTTGTGCAACTGAAGTGATTCTGCAATCTGTATATGGGGTAAAAATGGGAGTTCATATCCCACTTGAATCAAAGTGTGAAATATGATATATCAAGAACTATGTAATGTTTTGAACAACCTACAATAAAAATTAATTAAAAAAAATGTTTAAGATTTATATCTATTAAAGGGCATTTTTTCCACATTTTTTATTGGTGCATTGTAGTTGTACATCACGTGGAGTTGTTGTCATGTATTGTACATACACACAATATAACAATGTAATTTGGCCAATATCATTCTGTAGCACTTCCTCCGACCTTCCCTGCCTTCCATTTCTTGGTCTCTTCCTCTACTCATCTCCCTTTGATTTCCATGAGGTTCGTCCCCACCTCTTTTTCACCTTTTTCCTCTCTAGCTTCCACATCTGAGAGAAAACATAAGACCCTTGACTGATCTTCTGAGTTTGACTTATTTTGCATAACACAGTGGTCTCTAGTTTCATCCATTTTCCTGCAAATAACATGATTTCATTTTTTTTTATGGCAGAATAAACTCCATTGTATATACATGTCATGTTTTCTTTATCCATTCATCCATTGATGGACACCTAGACTGGTTCCATAGTTTGGCTTTTGTGAATTGTGCTGCTATAAATATGGGTATGCATGTATCACTGTAGTTTGATGACTCTAATTTTTTAGGATAAATACCAAGGAGTAGCATAACTGGGTTATAAGGTGGTTCCATGCCTAGACTTTTTAGAAACCTCCATACAGAGTTCTCTAGTGGTTGTATTAATTTACAATACCACCAACAGTGTAAAAATGTTCCATTTTCTCTATATCCTCTCCAGTATTTATTATTATTTGTATTCTTGATGACTGCCATTCTGACTAATATGAGATGAAATCTCACTGTAGTTTTGATTTGTACTTCCCTAATTGCTAATGATGTTAACCCTTTTTTTCATGTATTTGTTGCTCATTTGTATTTCTTCTTTGAGAAGTCTCTGTTTAATTCATTTGCCCATTTACTAATTAGGTTATTTGAGTTTTTTGGTGCAAAGCTTTTTGAGTTCTTTATATATTCTTGATATTAATCCTCTGTCAGAGCAGCAAGCAAAAATTTTCTCCCATTCTGTGTGTTAGTCTTCATATTCCTAATTGTTTCCTTTGCTGTGCAGAAGCTTTTAAATTTGATTTAATCACATTTATTAACTCTTGGCATTATTTCCTGAGCTTTAGGGGTCCTATCTTGAGAAAGTCATTACCTGTGCCTGTACATTGGAGAGTTGACCCTATGTTTTCTTCTAGGAGTTTGCATAGTTTCTGGTTTGATTCCTAGGTTTTGGATCCAATTTGTGTTGATTTTAATGCAGGGTGAGAGTTAAGTGTCTAGTTTCATTCCTCCACATATGAATAACCAGTTTTTCCCAGTGTGTTGATTTTGGCACTTTTGTCAAAGATCACATGACTGTAGACGTATGGGTTTGTCTCTGTAATTTCTATTCTGTACCACTGGTCCATGTGTCTGTTTTTATGCCAGTACTTAAGACAATTTTTATTACTATAACTTTGTAGTATAATTTAAAGCCAGGTATTGTGATGCCTCCAGCATTGCTTTTTTGGCTTAGAATTGCTTTGTATATTCTGGGTCTTTTATTCTTCCAAATGAATTTTAGGGCTGTTTTTTTTTTTTCTAGTTTTGTGAAGAATGTCATTGGTATTCTGATGGGGATTGCATTGAATATGTATATTACTTTTGGAAGTATGGCCAATGTAACAACATTAATTTTGCCCATCTATGAACGTGGGAGGCCTTTCCATCTTCTGAAGTCTTACTCAATTTCTTGCTTTAATGTTTTATTATTTTCATCATAGAGGTCTTGCACTTCCTAGTTTAGCTTTACTCCTAGGTATTTTTTTAAAGGCTATTGTGAATAGAATTTATTTCCTGATTTCTTTCTCAGTAGATTAATTGTTGGTATGTAGGAAAGCTAATGTTTTTTGTATGTTTATTTCACATAACCTGCTATTTTGCCAAACTTTTTTATTAGCCTAGTAGTTTTCTGGGGGAGTTGTTTTTGATCTTCCAAATATAGGATCATCTATCCTGCAAATGGTGATAATTTCATTTCTTCCTTTCCTATTTTTAATACCTTTTATTTCTTTCTCTTGTCTAATTGCTCTAACTAGAATTTATAGCACTATATTAAATAGGAGTGATGAGAATAGACATCCTTTTTCTTGTTCCAGATTTTAAAGGAAAGGCTTCGAGTTTTCCCTCATCTACTGAGGTGGGCTTGGAGTTTGTCATATAATATAGCCTATATAATGTTGAGGTTGTTTCCTTTTATCCTTAGTTCTCCAGTGTTTTCAAAGAGTAATTTAAGTAATACAGTTTATAAGAAAATAATTTTCATATATTTATCTGAGGCAAACTCATCCAAGGTCTGAGAAAAACATGGTCAATTGCTCTAATCTATTACATATATTATATAAAGGCAGATGTACCTGGGATTGACTGATTAAATTCTCTCTCCCTGATCTCAGATGCCAGCATGGTAATTTCCTTCTTACCAATATAGCACTGTGTTTGACTCACTGGTGTGTTTTGAGTGTGTAAAGGGGAGGAAGGGCCATTGGGATAATGATAGCAGACTGCAGCAAGTTGTGTAAATACCACAATAAAGGTTCTTGGGGGAGTCCACTTCCTTATTTCACAAGCATCATTAAAATTCCATTCAGAGCTAAGGTGACTTGAGTTCTCTAATTTTCATAATTTGAGCTCTGTAATATTGCCTAGAACCAGAAGCACCAAGAACCTGACTGTGCATTGCCCACTGGATATTAGTCTCCCACACATTTTAGAGAAAGACAGATGCATATGTGCCATGTAAACAGAGCCTTAAAATGACAAGTTATTAAGAAAGAAATTATGAGTTTTTGAGATAACTTTTCAACTATAAATTTTATTGCTTGCCTCAAATGTACCTTTGAGTAACCTTATCAGAATATAGGCCTGAAATTGTTTAATGACTTCTCCTATTCTTTTATTTTAGAACCATAAGAAATGTACTTTGAAAAACTACCATTAGAAAACAAAAAGACACTTTCTTCAACTTGGGTTCTGTGCAATATTAGCATTATCTTGTGTGTGTGTGTGCATGTGTGTACATACACACTTGTGTGCCTAGAATTATTTTGCCTGTTTATAAGGATGGAACAGACCAGAATAAAAACTGTTGGGCCAATTCAGCAGATTTGGAAGGTATTTGCAAAATATCCTTGAAGATATTATTGTGTCTATAATAGATCTATATCTTGAGGGAAGAGTAGGCATCCTATCTGATTAAGTTTTATTCTTATCCATGGTTTTGATGATTAAACTAAGAAGAAACAGGGAAAACCTAATTATAGGCCTTTGGAGTTTGCTGACCCAGACTGGAAAATACCCAAACCTCCTCCAATTCTTTAATTTAAATGGTCTGTTCTCCTTATGTTACAAAGTTTAATATAAAGCCTTCTAAGATGGGAGGATCCCAAATGAAGTTCAAAGGAAGTTCACTTTCAACCCCCTACTGCCATACTTGTCATGTCCCCATCAAAGAGAGAGATCTGAGATTCGTCCCCATCAATCAGGGAGCTACAGGATAAATTTTGTCCATAGTCCTATTATCTACAAAAGAGGAAGTAGCGGTGGTTAAGATGGCTTTGTGTGTTTGTTTGTCTGCTTTAGAACAGATTGAATGCAGGTTGGTCCAAGCCAAGTCTAAGCTATGCTTTCTTTTCTTGAATCTTTAACATTTCCAATGCATATGGAAAGTTTTGAAATGGTGAGATTCTATAAGAAGATGGAAGTTTTAGGGAAAGTTATATAACCCTAGTGTCACTAATATTCTCTGCTAAATGAAAATGACAATAACATCTCACTTGTTTACTTTGAATTTTACAGAACTATTATCATTATTATTACTGCGGAGGTTTTTGGGGGCTAAACTGATCAGCCCAAGAGCTTAGATTGCGCATCCTGAGGGTAGTGATGTCTACATGTCATCCATCCACCCTTGTCTCATGCAAGGAAAATAGCCTACCAGAGAGGTTTTTGAAATAATGTGGCAGGTGTTTACTATAATGGCAGAATGGTTTAAATCTGGCTAAAGGAATTGAATAGTGAGTGAGTATATAAAAGTGTGATGCTGATCTAAGAATCTCTGTGTAGTCTTCTGAGTAGGCTGGGGGTAGACTGATGTAAGTTTCATGCAAATAAGATTTCTTGTTTGTATTGACCTTTAAAATAAATTTTGGATCTTATCTAGCAGTTTTTAATAGGCATTTATATTGCCGCCATCTTTTTGTCTTTATAAATAATGCTGCATTGAACATCCTTGTATGTACATCTTTATGCTCAAGTGCAAATATTTTGGTAGGAGAGATTTTGCAGATTCACGAAAGTGGAATTACTCATCTAAACAGATGTAACTAGTGACTTCTGATGGACAATGTCAAATACCATTCCAGAGTATTGAACCACTTTATTTTTTTCACCATCAAAGAAAATAAATGAACATTTCTTTAAAACATTTATTCTATACTAATGGTTTTTAATTTTTTTGTCATTTTATCAGATATAGTTGATTTCTAATTGGTTTAATTTATGTTTCCATGATTACCAAGAAGGCTGATCATATTTTAATACATTAGCTGGCTTTTGGTGCTTCTGTGAATCCCTCTGTATACATTTTGCCCATATTTGTATAAGAAATACTTCATTATGGATATTAATCTCTTTTATGTGTATGCATACATGGAAGATACCTTATTTGTAATAAATTATTTTGTAAGCTTCAGTGTTACCTAAATGCCTTAGGTTGAGTTTTAGAGAGAATTTTCCTGGTTTTGTTTGGATAACTTCCTGAACCAAGTTTGCCTGAAGAATTCATGAAGCACTTGGGGAAGAATTTGGAGAATCATCCTAAGGAACCAGGTGAACTTCCTTAGAATGAATTTGGAATTCATGGTATGTTGTATTTTTCATATAGATCAATCTTTCAAATCAGGCCTCAACAAATATATTAGTAAGTCCTATTAAAGTAGAGAGAGAGAGAGAGAGAGAGAGAGAGAGAGAGAGAGAGAGAGAGAGAGAGTTAGTTAGCAGTTTAAGAGTACAGGAAGAATTCTTTTATTAAGATGTTGCAAGTCACTAAATAAGCTTACTTGAAATTCCCAGGAAATAGAAGCCACGTTCTGCCACCTGGCACTATGAAGTTTGGTCTCCTGTGGGTCACTGTGCATTCATCTCAGGGACTGGGCAAGCCTGGTGAATCCTACGAGAAATTGAAGCAGAGCCCAAAGGTCTACATGGTGGCATATAATATTATGGGGCAGAGAGGGAAAAGTAGACACCACAGGAGAGCTTGACCAATGTCTGTTTGTCATCTGTCTATCTGTCATATATTTATCTGTCCAGTTCCTGAGTACATGTGTAATTTCTACCGGGAAAATCCAAGAAGTACTTGGAATATAGAAGAGAACGGAGGACTGGTAGTTTAGCTCAGTGGAGGGGTAGAGCTTTTGGCTGGTGTGTAAAGGGCCCTGGGTTCTAGCCCCAACAACAGGAGAGAAAAAAAATACAAACCAAACAAAAACCTCAGGGAGCAGGCAGCTGAGTTCCCGTGTGAACTGCTGGAATCAGGCTCAAGAAAGAGAAGCCTTAGATTTTGATTCCCATTTCAGTGTCAGCAGCTGACATTAAAACTACGGAGGGACTACTAAGATAATCGATTCGGAGGCCCTAAGGCTGTCGTGGCTCCAGGCCCTTGAGTACCTTTGAGGCAAACTGGAACCCAACTCACTGTAAGTGGTGACATGAAACGAAAATTAAGTTTAGCCAATCAGAAACCACCCATGAACCTCTGGCTAGGGACTTTCCATTTTTACCAATATTTTACACATGTTTTCTTTGTGTTCAGCAAACATGTTACAAATGTCTTCCTCCTGCTCTCTTGGAGTTCAGACAGCTTGTGGCATGGTGGGACCCAATTTGTGAATCATTGTTTGCTCAAACAAACCCTATAAAATTCAATGTGCTTAAGTTTATCTTTTCATAGGGGCTAATGCCAGAAAGTGGTAAGAATAATAAAGATGACTAAATTGGAGAGTGAGGGAGAAAAAGAGAGACTGATTAAGAATTTTGAATTTTGTGCTTGACAGAGACAGACCTGGTTGAGTCTTCTGTGTCTGTACAGCGTCTTAACTTTTCTGTATTTTAGTTTTGCCATCCTTATAGAGAACACTGCACTTTACAGAGTTGTCATGATAACTCAGATGTTCCTGAATGTCTAGTTCAGTACCAACAAAATCCAGAAAAAGAAATAGCCATGCAAGGATGATAATAATCTCTCAGTTGTCATCAAAACACTTGTCCTGTATATTCGCAATTAATGTCAAATACCATTTACATTCCTCACAATGACAAAATCACATAATCTCTCTCAAACACTAATGCAGCCAGTCCTTTTATTATCTCCCTTTTACCTACATGGGGACTGAGGCTTGGAGAGGTCCATGATTTCCCAAGTCCCTTAGCAAAAGTGTCTGTCTGTGTTGGATCTGAGACTCAAGTCCACGGTGACTTGAAACCACTTCGTGAGCTGTATGCTGTATGCTGTCCTCATAGCATGACTCATGCCAGTTGATCAGAAAGGAGAAGTTTCCAGAGCTTTTGGTTTTGGACTATGGTATTGTTTCTTGACTATAGTGCTGGCCACTGCTTTAGGACGGGTGTGGAAAGAGGGAAACTGAGCCGACCTCTCCACCATGCGTGAGTTTACCTGGCGATGCTGTTCACTTCTTCAGAGTTGCAGCCATTTGCTGAGGCAGGGCCTTTCCTTCATGCTGCTGTTCTTTTCTCTAACATTTATGCCTCAGCAACCATGTTCCAAGGGGCCCATGTGGCCTCCATCAGCATTTCTCCTTGGCACCTTTGGTTTAATGGGCTTCTGGCATTTTGAATGTATCTGAAACACTGCGGTTTTTAAAAACACTGAAGCACATGTATATAAAACATAAAGTGAAATAAAGACGGAGGGTTTAAGGCTGTTTAGGGGGACACGGTGACTAATTAGAGTGACACAGGCCTGTGGGGCTTAAGGTAGCTAATCTTTAGCAGCTGTGCTTGCTGCCAGATGACATCTCAGAAAGAAGGGTGTCCAAAGTGTTGCAGAAGTCAGGGAATGAGACCCAAGTGATGGGTCTCTCACAAGGGAGAAATCCTAAACTTTCCTGTCTAAGAGGGAAGCCACTAGCCTCAAGTGGCTATTTAAATTGAAATGGTGGAAATGAAATAAGATAAAAATTTCAGCTCGAAACAATTCTAACCACATTTCAAGCACTTGATGGCCTCATGTGCTCTGCTAGACAGCACAGAAAGAAAACATTTCTGTGAGCATGGAAAGTTCTATGGAACAGGGTGGACTGGGTCGAGCTAGGTGAGAAACATAGGGGTGATAAGATAGAACTGTTAGGATTCTAGGTCTGCCATGCTTTAGCTAGATGATGCTGACTGATGATGATTTGATCTCTCTCTTGCTCAGAGAATTTTTCTACCCATCCTACTGAAGACACAAGGCTTCAATGGACCATGTACCTGCTGTACCAGCTGAGCGTTTCCTCTTCTGCAAGGCTTCCTCCAACCCCCTATCAAATTTGGTTGCCACCTCTGTTGTTCTTATGGGTACCATCTTATTTTCTTCAAAGCTCCATCATGGATCTATCTTCTCTGACCATCCATTGGTTTATCTCCTATGTATTGTCTCTTGCCACTCTCAAAACCTCAACATGCACACATGCTATGTGGTTTCTTTTTAAAACACCAATTGATTCTCCAGCTGGGTGTCTAACAATTCAATTCAATTCTGACACCAACTACCCTGAGCTAGTACAGAGGTTGAGGGCTCAGTCCCATTAGAATGTCCCCCTCTTCAGATGCTGGCTAAAATGAGGTGCTCATAGTACCCACACTTCTTCCTGAGTTGGCTTTAAATTCAGGAGTTCCCATACTCCCTAATCAGGTTCTATAATTCACAAGAGTCTCTCACAGAATGCAGGAAAGCACTTCCCTTAGGATTACTGGTTTCCTGTGAAAGATGCAACTCAGGAACAGGCAAATGGAAGAGATGCATAGGGCAAGACTTGCTGGCAGTGGGTGTATGTGGGGTGCAAAATCTGGGTGTACCACCTTCTCAGGTTATTTTCTCTGAGACATTAATATGTTCACCAACTCAGAAACATCCTTGGTATCTTCAGGTTTCTTATCAAAGTTTCACTACTTTTGAATGATTGATCTAATTGTTATAGTTAAAGCTTCATCCCAGGGTCTCATAAACTGACTTCCAGACCACTCACGTATAATCGAATTAAGCCTTTATTGAAGCACACCGGTGGCTGCTGACCAGAACATAAAGCTGTTCCCCTAATCAGCCCCGAACAATTGCAAGGGCACTCTATAAGCCTGAAAACCGCAAAAGGGATGTTTAGGGGGTCTAGCCAACGCAAGCAAGCCAGGTTACAGAAGCGGGACAGTGCAGTCAAGCAGAGGGAAGCCTAACCAATCACAGTTAGCCCAGTCACCCCAGTTATAGAAACAGAGCCTTGTTACCCTAGTTACAGAAACAATACCCCATTAGGTAGTTTCGTGTTCTTAAAGGCTTCTATAGCAAAAGGAAAAGAACATCTTGCTCCAGTCATGACTCTTCTACTTGGCATGGTTGTTTTACAGGATGAAGTCATAAAACAAAATGGAGTCACATTTGCTCATACTATCCCATAATCATTGGCTTTTGGTGATTGAACTCAACCACTATCCTCTCACTTCCTGGAGATTGGGTGTTTGAGACTGAAAATTCCAACCTTTCTACTCATGTATTTGGTTTTAATGGTGACAGGTCCCATGCTAAAGCCATCTAGTTCCTGATCTCCTCCTCTACCATGAGTCACATCCTTTGCAAAAACTATATATGGTCAAAGGAGCTTAGTATGGACAACAAAAGCCACTCCTGTTTCTCACAAAATCCCAAAGATTTTAGGAGATCCGTATTAGGAACCCAGTCAGACCAACACACACACAAACACACATACACACTTACATCACATCAACTGAGCAGATTATAAACATCATTAGAGGAGATACCTTGTATGCCTGCATTATGTATAGTCCTTTAGGACAGTGAGTAACACATAGTAGGTTATTAATAAATATTTGCTAAAGAACAGCAAGTTCCCAATTATTTGGTTGACAGTTGATGCAATACAGCAATTAACGATTATGATGCTAATGAAATAATATTATATTACTAGACACTATTTTTGAGGATTTTCTTTGTACTAGGCACTTGCTAAATAATTAAAGTACTAATCTTCATGGATAATATGGGAGTATTTTTTCTCTGGAGAGGCAGGAAATTATTTTTTTTTAGGTGTAGGTAGAACCTGTTGTAGATTCAGAAGACCTTATTCATCATGCAGTTTGGCTTTTGGAGTTGAAAACTAGGTTTATATTAGTGACTAGTACATCTTATCGAATGGTACATTTTTCCTGGTTATCTGACAACCAACTCCATTCTCTCTGGAGCTGCAAATCACGACATAATCAACATATAATTATTTATGCAAACGTGCAAACTCATTCTTGCTCTGGGTTCTGAAAATCATCTCAATTTCTGAGCTTGTGGAAAGCTGAAGCTGAAGAGTTACATCAAGTGTGCATTATGCCAGAGATGCTGAGCCATCAGACCCCAGCATGGGGGGACCATGAGGCCCGATGGTGCTGATGAGCTGAGACCCCTGCAAACTCCTTTCTGGAGTCACCCTTGACAAAGAACTCTGGAAAACTTGAAGACCATATGTTGTGGCATCAGAGCTGATTCTAAAGGCTCTTCTAACAGCTTAGAATAAGAAGTTGTAGACTTAAAAATTTGGCAAAGGCCACTGCTAATTAGCCATGAGTTTCAGCTTTAGAGAACAGCTGGGCAGAGCAGGTCTGATAATTTGGGGACACAGGTCTCGGCAGAGGCACCTTGTTCTTTCTCAACCTCTGAGTTGTGCAGTCACTGTTTGTAGAAGAACTGGGGTCTGGTGGAAAAAATGCCACCTGAACATTTCTTTGTGTATTAGTCAGGGTTCTCCCAAGGAACCGAATCGACAAGAAGTATAATTATAAAAGGGTACTCATTAGCTTGGTTTGCATGACCAAAAGCTGGATAGTCCATAATAGCTGTCTGTAGACTGGAGAGCAGAAGAACTAGTTAGCTGAGCAGAACAAGAGGGATCAACAGCACTACCCTAGTAGGAGACCAAAGGCTTCTGGAGAATCACTAACAGAGTCTGCTTTGGAAAATGAGGGAGCCAGAATCTGATATCCTCAAACAATTGCAATAGCAATCAAGAACCCATCCAAGAAGAATGGAGCTTGTATCTGGGGCTGCTTCCTTGTTCTTAAACTTTTATTCCATCCAAGCCATCATTCTATTGGATGGTGCTGCCCACACTTAGGGATGGTCTCCATTTCAGTTGGCTATCCCACATGCCAATCATTCCTAGACACACCCTCATTACACACCTATAAACCTTTCAAATCCTTGGCATCTGTTAATCCAATCAAATTGACGATTCAAATTGACCATTTCACTTTGGATGGGTGGGGTCAAGGGGCTATACTATAGGAAAAAAAAAAGCATCTGTAGTACAGGGGAAAGCTTCATTATGAAGTCCAATACATGTTGCCTTCTGTTCCAAAACAAAGATAAAATTAACTTATTTCCAAAGGAATTTTTTATAGTTTATATTTTTGCCTTAGAAATATAAATAAAAATCTTCAGGGATTTCTATATGCCAGGTAATATTCAAAATGATTTAAATACACTAACTCAGCTAAATCCTGGCCCTGAGAACTAATTACTGCTTTGCTCACTTACAGATGAAGGACTGTGCAGAGAGGTAAAGTAGCAACATTACTTTTAATGATTAGCCACCTTCCAATGAAACATTTTATTTCCTAATTTGTTCAGTAAGTAACTGGGGCAGACAATATTCTCTCATTCTATCTCTTCTCCCACATCACCTGATTGGTTTCTTCATGAAGTTGCCGAGGTATTTTATGTCAGACCATTTTTATTTATTTATTTTTATTTTTTAGTTGTAGATGGACACAATAACTTTATTTTTGTTTATTTACTTTTATGTGGTGCTGAGGAGTGAACCCAGTGCCTCACACTTGCCTGGTGAGTGCCTTTTCACTCAGTTAGAACCTCAGCCCCAGACCATTTTTCATTGCAAGGGACACTCTGCCCTTTGTAGAGCATTTTAAAACCCTGGTCATCACTCCTACGTATCGACAGTACTTTCTTCCCAGTTATTGTAACAACCAGATCCTACATATCCAAATACCCGAGTGGGGTGATTCTTCCTCTGGTTGAGAACTATGGAGACATCTTACGCATATTTACTTTCTATACATGTTCTTTGTTGTCTTTAAACTACGCAGGTTTCTAATCACAGGTTGAGAATTTTTGCATCAAAAGATGATATTCTGAATTTCCCTTTTTCTGGCAGGTGAAGGTGACACTCTACCTAGTGATCTATCTTCAAAGCTCTTTCCCCTTAAATCTGAACCCTACAGTGTGTTGTGAGTCCCAGGGACTGGCTGCATAAAGAAGTGAAAGTGTGTTTGTAATGAGGGTCAATTGACTACCTTTATGATTGAGGTGTCTAGGGCCCAGGAATATTTGAATTTCTTTTAAACCCAGGAGAAAAATGAATATAATACAACTTGAGTAATATTTATCTTTGAATCAATGCAGTTACAGAATGTAATGAAATAATTGTATGAATTATACATATGTGAATGTATATATATATATGTGCAATCATGGAATTATATATATATATATATATATATATATATATATATATATATATATATACACACATATATATTTATGGACAAAGAAGTCATGAATGGAGAAATGTGGCCCTTTGTACAACCATGAGTTTCTGGTTTCGTGTAATCTCTAGATAGGCATAGTGGCAAAAATATAACTGAGTTGGACTGGTTTCTGCCAACTGGTTCAGAATTTGATGCAACCTGAATTTTCCTATAGCCTTAAAAATCTTATAACTATTTTAAAAAGTTATGCATTTTAGGAGAAAAGTATCTTTATGATGCCATTTTCAGGTTATTAAGCCAAGTGCTTTCTTACAAGTCGTTTACACAAGCTACAAAAGCTAAATGTCTGAGATCATCTCTCAAGGAAGGATCCTATCATCCTTTTTATCCACTCTCTGTGCCCACTGTTTATGTTCAGAACTCCTAAATCCCCTCCTGAGTTCTAAATTTCGATGCCATATCTAACTTCTGTTTCTACTTCTGTGCTTCATGGATTTTTTATTCTTTCTGATAGTGTGTAATGATTAGACTTTGGAGCCCACATTTCATTTCTGGCTTAGCTCATCTCTATTCTTGTAACTACCATGTCACAAGTGAGTATTTTTTGCTTTAAGACTCTGGTTCTGCAATTGCCCTGGACCTTGGGGCCTTTTCTCTTTGGATTGCAGAGTGCTAAAAGATCTCCCTGGACGGTCCAAGACTTCATTTTAATAGAGTCAGCGTAGGCTCTCCTGTGCAGCCTGATGAATTGCCTTTGTTAAATAAAGAGATCCTGGTGGCTCATATCAGCGTCCCACTAGGAAAATTTTGACAAACACGTTGACTAAAGTTTTATAAATTGTGGAAAAAACCATATTATAATGGCACATTTGCACATTGGTTTCCTGAAAATAGATTGTTTTGATTTTTATCATCCTTTGAGAAAATGTGTGTTTACATTGACATTTATGGTTAACAGCCTTGAGATTCAGCCAAACCACAAGTCTAGACTTGGAATAATGAGCATTGGACTACAAAAATGGGTCATCTTAGTGGGAGAGTAAATCAAATACTGGTACTGTGACTGCCTCGCTTGCACCAAATGATTAAGAAAGGTGGTTTGTTCCTAAGGAGGATGGAAACCCGCTTTTCTCTCGTCTTTAATTTGATTCTTTTGGCTACTAGCCCAGCTTAAAATGTTGACTCTCTGAGCCAAAGATTCTTAGCTCTGTATTCTACTATTCATCTTCAGGCTATACTTCTATTTAAATTGGAGAAATTATAGAATCATAAAAATGACCAGCAGAATAACTGGGAATTTTTTTGTAGAGGGAACACATGAGTTCTTACCTAGGTTGAATAGATTCTTTTGGTTTATCTTTGTAGTCTACAAATTTATGGATGTGTGTACTTTTATCCTTGAAAGAAAGCCCACAACTTTAATCAATTTCTCAAAATGGCAAATGATTCCCCACATTTGGAGAAATTGAAAGATACAGTGGAAGGTAATAGCAGCTCAGTGTTTTGAAGGTATAGACTGGAGTTATGTGGCCCTTCCACCAGTCATCAGAGTCTGTCAATTTCTGGAAGGCAAGGCTTTTGTACTTGATTTGGTCAATCTTTGTTTCTAGCACAGTGGCTATTCCTAGGTTATTGTTACTGTAGGTTGCCTGACCAAATTAACTTACATCACTTCAGAAAAAAAAAATCCATTGTGGATATTTATTGTAATGGTCACTACAATTTCAGAAAGGTTGAAATGTGAAAAAGGATTGTTTCAGAATTGGGTGAATATGATAGCATAGGTTTAATTATTTCTTGAATGGATGAATAAGTGATTGGTAAACAGATTAATTATCATAAACACAGTTACCATTGATTACATATTTATTATATATTTATTATGTGCCAGGTACTTTGCTCTCAACATGCATCATCAAATTACCTGAATTTCAGCACTGTGCAGCAAATATTATTATCTCAGTTTGACAAATGAGGAAATTGAGGCTTACAAGAAAAAATTAACTTTTAAAACACCTCAGTATTTGTAAGAGGCAGAACAGAATTTGAACTCAGGTTCATTTAAATACAAATCTCATTCTTGAAATGAGCTAAAGTTACCTACAAACAGTGTAAATCCTATCTTCCTCTCGCCGCCAGTCAAAAATAGAATTCTTGCTACTGGTCTTGATTACACTTTGATTTCTTTTATACACACCTCAATATCTCCACTTTGTCCACCAGGGGATGGATTAGGACTTCAAGTCATACTGATGGCTGCAGAGTTTGATAAATACTAAACATGAGAAGTGCAAAGTTACCTCATAAGGAGGACAGAGGGGAGTGGTTGCCTTGTAAAAAGATCAGAGAAAACTTCTATAAAGAATATGAATTAACATCTGTGACAAATCCATATATGTGTGTGAGAGTATATGCATATACAATAAATTATTCTTTTGAATATCCTGAATCTATAATGGATGCTCAGTACATCAATGCTATCTTTTTTTTTTTTGAATGACTAACAGCAGAATAATGGGGTTGTAAATTGAGGAAAAATCTGAGACAGGAGCTTTTAACATCATAGGCAAAAAATATTCCAGAAATGGCAGAAGCATGGTTTGAGAGAGTAGAAGAAATTAAATTATAGATACTATGAAAATATGTGGCCATTCACCATTCCCTGGCATTTTCTGTAAGAAAACAGAGGAGTTGGATAGACCCAGATGTTCATAACCACTGGAGTTCCTGGATTTAGTGAGTCTCAACCCCCTTCTTGATCAATAGAAATGCTTTTTAGTATCAAGACTCTGAAATCTCCTTTAACTTTGCCCTTAACAGAAGTCTTTTCATCACCATCAGGAAGACAAGTAGAATGGAAATTCTTAGTGAATCTCTAGATTTTCTTGGTATAATTAAGATTATATTTTCTTGGGTTATTACATTCACCCTGTTCAGACTGACATATAACTTGAATCTAACGTTCAGTTTATTTTAGTTTCTTCTTCCTGGGAAGTTGGCAAGAGATCTGTGAACATTAATTTTTAAATCTTGAAAAAAGATAGTTTAACTGAAGCCCCCTTTGAGCTTTCTCTTGTGAGAACCATATTTTCTGGGGAACAATAATGGTAGCCTGACAAAATATTTAAAAAATGGCATTTTTCTTGGTTCACTTCTGAGGTTACCCAAAGTACTGCTGATGCTACTAATATATAATAGTTTAGAAAGCATATTTTTTTGCCATACAAGGTAAAATAAAGAGATCATGTTCAATATCCTAGTTTTAATGTGTATGTTGTATTTATTTATTTTAAATGTTGCAGACATGAAGAGAGAATTTGGCATTGGCTATTGTTTTGAGTTGGTGATTTATTGTGATAATTTCTCTTTTGAGTATACTGTTCAAAATCTTTGCATTTAACTTTTAATATTTTTTTGTGATGTCTGTTTTAATTTGCCTCTTTTATATTGAGGGGGTAGTATTGAAGCAAAAACACTGGATTTGGAAGCAGAAAACTTGGGACCTTAGACAAACCACTTAATATCTGAATCTCTGTTTCCTCATCTGTAAAATTCAAATAAGGAATGCTACAATTTAAAAGACTACTGATCATAGTAAAATAAAAAATTTTCAGGGAAATGGATGGCATTAGAGCAGATTATGCTAAGTGAAGCTAGCCAATCCCTAAAAAACAAATGCCAAATGTCTTCTTTGATATAAGGTGAACAACTAAGAACAGAGCAGGGAGGAAGAGCATGAGAAGAAGATTAACATTAAACAGGGGTGAGAGGTGGGAGGGAAAGGGAGAGAGAAGGGAAATTGCATGGAAATGGAAGGAGACCCTTATTGTTATACAAAATTACATATAAGAGGAAGTGAGGGGAAAGGGGAAAAAACAAGGGGGAGAAATGAATTACAGTAGATGGGGTAGAGAGAGAAGATGGGAGGGGAGGGGAGGGGAGGGGGATAGTAGAGGATAGGAAAGGCAGCAGAATACAACAGACACTAGTATGGCAATATATAAAACAGTGGATGTGTAACCGATGTGATTCTGCAATCTGTATACGGGGTAAAAATGGGAGTTCATAACCCACTTGAATCAAATGTATGAAAAATGATATGTCAAGAATTATGTAATGTTTTGAACAACCAATAAAAATTTTATTATTTTTATTATTGGTTGTTCAAAACATTACATAATTTTTTGTAAAATTGCTTCATAAACAAACAAAAATTATTTACATGTACATATGTTTTCCATCAGTGAAATGGGAATCCTAAAACCTATTCATAGAGTTTTGAGGATTAAATAATTGATAGATGTAAAGTGCTTATATTTGTACCTGGTACATAATAAGCCTTCAATGAATGCTAGCCAAAATTTTATTATTATTCTAAGAACTAATCACATTAAACTTAAAGTCCAGAGAGCACAAGTATTCCATATTTTGCAATACACAATAGTTCATCTGAAGGAGAGTGGGCAATCAAGAAGCAGAACCAAACCTGTTGCAGAAACAAAAACAAAAACACAGTGTCAGATTAAAAAAAAGAATCAATAAATATAAATTTATAGAACTTCTTGGGAATCATTTTGAGGAAAAAAGGTGTCCAAGCATAAAGTGTCTAACAGTTTCTTTTCTTTTTCTTTTTTCTTTCTTTTCTTTTCTTTCTTTCTTTCTTTCTTTCTTTCTTTTTCTTTTTTTTTTTTAACAATAGTTCAGTAGTTTCCTAGTGTCAACAGGTAAGTCCACTTGGATGTTTAAGACATCCCAAACCATTGAGTTCAGTTTTCCAAAACTTAGGAAGATGATTCTTGTGCAAAGATAATGTGAGCATGCATATATGTTTTATATATGTTTTATATGTGTTTTATATAGCTCATTCATCAGTGAGGTAAACAGCAGATGGTAAAGCTGGTCCAAAAGAAAACTGGAAGAGTGAAGATTTAGATTGTCAGGAATAAAAGACACTGAAGAAAATTTGTGAATACATGCACACTTGTTAATATCCTATAGAACAATACAACTATGTGCTTTGGGGTTAACTATTCTGTTACACAGAAATCTGTAAGTTAATATGAACCTTCATAGAAACTGGGCTGTAGCCATAAAGCAAACAGTAAAGACAAATAGAAAAGATAAATTCTCCTTGGTCATTAGACAAACAGGTAATTCTGTTAAATAATGCCTCATGATGTTGAGAGAATACACAGTCATCCTCTTGTCTTATTTCTAAGCTTTGATTTTTTTTTTTTTTTTTTTTTTTAGTGGTAGGCAACATGATATTTGAAGAGAGGAGGGTTGTGATATTCATATTTTAGGAGAATCTGGGCCTCTGTGATAATCATCTTTAGAAGAAGAATCAGGAAGCAGGAAGACCTTCTAGGAGGTGGTTACTTCAGTCAGTGGAGGGATCAGGTTGGCGGTGGCTGAGAGGAAGTGGGTTAGGTGACACCCTCGAGAAGCTATGAAGAGACAGCATGAAAAGAGGTCATGCTTCAGGGTGAAGCCCAGTTGTGTTCAGCTCTTTATCTTACATTCTTCAAGTCTTTGGGTAAATCTCTTAAAACTCTTCAAGTCTTATCTTCCTGGTAGGCAAAATGGGAATAATTCAATGCTACTGCAAAGATTATATAAAACAATTGCATGCAGAACGCCAGGGCCATTGCTTGGTTCTCTCCAGTCCATGTTCAGTAAGAATCTTGTGATGATGATCGTTACGGTTTGGATGTAAGGCGTCCCCCAACAGCTCACGTGTGAGACAATGGAAGAAGCTTTAGAAGAGAAACGTTTGGGTTATAGCCTCAACCTAATCAGTAAATTAATCCCTGATGGTATTCACTGAGTGTCAATGAAGTGGTAGAGTATGGCTGGAAGAGGTGGGAATTAGGGAGTGGCTTTGGGGAATATATTTGTATCTGGTGAGTGGAGTTTTTCTCTGTTTCCAGATCACAATGTAAGCTGCTTCCCTCTGCCACAGTCTTCCACCATGATGTTCAGCCTCACCTTGAGCTGGAAGAATGAAGCCGGCCTTCTATGGACTAAGACCTCTGAAACCGTGAGCCCTCAAATAAACTATTCCTCCTTTAAAATTGTTCTGGTCAGATCTTTTAGTGACAGCAGAGAAAAAGCTGTCTGAAATAATGATTCTTGACATTCTTGAAAGGAGCAGGCTGGGCTGACTTTGTAAATATCTTCTGTGCAGTCAAGAGGGGATTTGCAGAAATAATGGAAAGAATGATGTGGTCTGGACAAGAAGAGCTTGGAGAGTGGAGTTTATTTATCTTCATCACAACCTTCTTTCTCTGATTTTTTAACATCAAGTCATAGATGCCTGTATGCTCACACACTTGAGCATTTAGGACAAATCTTCTGGGGGCTTGGTTCCTTTTTGTTCTGTCTGGGATTTTTTTCAGCTCCAGGTCACAGAACTTGGTGGGGCTATTTCTTAGACTTAGTGCCTACAATCTCAGGCAGACATTTCTCTCCATGAGGCAAGGATATAGCACATACACACAACTGCAGGGGTAGATTTATTTGGTTTCTGGTTGCACCTGTCAGAAGGTTCTGAAATGTGCTGCCCATCTATAAGAGCTGAGGTGGGGAAGAAGCAGGTGCACTGAGTTTTATTATGGTCAGCCAGGTAGCAGCATGTGCCTGTAATCTCAGCTACTTGAGAGGCTGAGGCAGGAGGATCACAAGTTCAAGGCCAAGGCTGGAATATTAGTTCAATGATAGAACTTTTGCCTTGCCTAGCATGTATGAGGTTCTGGATTCTATCCCCAGTAACAAAACAGTGGTGTGGACCAAAATCTGTTCATTTCTTAATGTATCGAGCCAAGAGGAGGGTGATCAAAGAGCTGAGAATTTTATTGAGACATCATTCATGCCCAGATTGTGAGGAGTTTCTCTCTGTCTCTCTATCTCTGTCTCTGTCTCTCTCTCTGTGTGTGTGTATGTGTGTGTGTGTTTGTGTGTGTATGTGTTGCGGGGAGGTTTGAGCACATACATCTATCAAGCCATCCAGGTCTAACTGCTCTTGGGTATTTATTATGTTTTCCTTCCTTTGCTTTCTGAATCAAATGATACTCTCTTTGATCATTCTGATTTTACCTGTCAGTGAAAAAGCTGCTTTCTTTTTTGAGTTATAGCTTTGTATGGAAGGGGTACTGTAGACTTCCCTTAGTCAAGGCCTGTATTTACAGGAATACACATTCACCTGCAGTAGATGAATTCAACAACTTCATTCTGTTTTTAGCCATTTTTGTATAGATTTGCACTTATTGATCAGAACCTAAGTGTGAGAGACGTGGCCTATAGAGGGAGACAGAGGCTGTGTCAATGATTCAGGCCAGTAGAAAGATTCCAAAAGCTATTTCAGCCACTCTTTTGGGGGTTAAACAGTTACATTTGTGGTCTATACCTCTGACAGCAAGAACAACAGAGGTCAGCCATTGCTGATCACAGAACTGCACAAGCACTCACCACTCATGGTTTGATAAAAAATTAAAGTCAAGGTGCTTTTCAGAATTCTTTGACTTTCCTTTTGTCTAGATACAATGAAAGGAAGTAACTAGCAGAACAGTCCACAGGCCCTGGCGATTTTTCTGTGAGAAGGAGAAATTGCAGTTCATTCTGGGCATGGACTTGGGGTTGCCCTTACTCTCTCTTACCCTGTTCCAGAGAAGCCTATCTCCCTGCTTAATGACCTTCTGCATGTCTGCTAATGGTATCTCTATGAATCTGACAACTCTCAGATCTGGTGACAACAGGAGAAAGGGGATGCTGTCTAACTTTTCTGATAATCCATATCAGGTTTCTAAGTTTCCATCTTTCTTTGACCACTTAAAAAAGTCAGAGCAATGCTAGGGTTGGGTGACAGAAATAAAGGGACTTTAGATGGCATGTGAGCTGCATGTTCATTCACCAGAATAAACCAATAAGCTAAGTGGCCTGGCTCTTCCCTGTGTCCATGGAGAGGGCCCTGGAAACTCCAGATGCTCCTCCTGTTCTAGGAAAAAATAGGATGGATTCTTCAGGAAGGGAACCTCCCTTCACCTAGTGGAATGGAAATATGAGAAATAGGGTGATATTTTGGTTTTACATTAGGCTTTTTATATTGCCTAGCAGTGAGGAGCGCTCTCGAGGATGAGTGCTCTTCTGTGGGGGAAGCTGTGAAAGGTCTGTATATGTTTAGGAAGCACCAAGCCTAGGAATAGGGTGGTAGGAATGCATTGCTGAAGGATTTGTGACTATATCTTTCTAATATCTCAGAATCCCAGGAGCTATGCTTATCCCAGATAACTAAAAATATGCCTAAGCCAGGAAAATATACCTGGACAAGAAGAAGACAGCTCCTCAGGCTCGCAGAGCCTCCTCACTGCTTAGAACTCCTTACCTGGGGTGTGCTGGTAAACGCTTCCTAATTGGCTCTCCAGTAGGAAAAAACACTGTTTTTTTAGTGTTGCCAATTGTCATGGTGTAAATGCTCCTGATACTCCCTCCATAGGTTTATCAAATTATCTGTGACCATCACGGATGCAGAGTTGGAGAAAAATGTGCACACTCTGCTCTTGCAAGAGGTGGGAGAGGCTGCCGCATACCACTGCCCCAACCTCCTGCGTGAGCCACCATGCTCATGTGCTCTGGGTCAGCCAGCAAAGGCAGTGAGCCCAGGTATCCTCCTGTTCCTGGAAAAAGAACCTTGTCTCCTTCACCATTTCTGTGAACTAATTCAAAGATTTGGACACTTCTTTCAATTTCTTTCTCTGAGATACACAGTAGCATGTTAGAGGAGGACAACAATATTTCTCTATAACGAGGACCTGTTTTCCTCCTGGACCCAATCTAGAAGGTACTATTTGTACCAAAATACTAAAGGCTATACATTTCTTTCCTATTATAACAGAGACTTAGAGACATGGGTATTACTAAATATTGAAGCAAAAAAAGAAGGTTGAATTTTGGGAGTAAATGAATACAGCAGTCCATCCTAGAATTGTAAATGACAGGCAGTGGTGTTTTTTTAGAGCATATTGGTAGAAATCGAAGCCTCATAAGGAATGCATTTGAGAATCACTACATTTAATAAAGCGTGGACTTTTAGCAATTACACACTGAAAGATTGATGCTTTTCTAAAAGTGACATTGAGTGCTCTGATATAAATGTGTAACCACCACTGTTTAGACTAGAAAGATGAGAACAAGAGGGAATACTGATTGAATGAGATTGAAGTGAGCTCTTCTAGAGCCCAGAGCAATGGCGCTTCAGCTTTAGAGGGCATTAAATTAAATATTGTGGAGGAAGTTTGTTCAGAAAGTGGGTTTATAGGTGTGGCAGGTGCTGTTGGGCACTGCAGGCTTCCTTAGGCACCCCCCTCCCTGGGTATCCAAGAGACTTCATGGCTTTCTGGCTGGGGGCTTTCTCTCTGGTGTAGAATGAACAGATTCAACCTGGGTCTGGAGGCATCCTGGAAATTTCTGGAAGTTAGTTCACTCTCAAACAATCATAATGGGAGCTGGGGCAGATATGCCTGCTCTCTGCCTCTTCAAATGGTATGACTGTATGGTATGTTCTACACTAGAGGTTCTCAAACTGTTTTCTGGGGACCTGAGGAGGGACCCTAACATTCTACTAGGGGTCTCTGATATCAAAACTATTTTTGAAGTAATGTCAAGATGTCCTTTGCCTCTTTCACTTACATTCTACCACAGGGGTGTGATGGAGTTTCCCAGAGGTGACATGACATGTAATAATTGTCAAACCCTATGAATTCTTGTGTTTTAAAACTCTTAGTGTTTTAGAGTTTCAGAGAAGAGGGGGATCAGAAAAACTTATAGTGATGGCAAAAACACTCAGGCTGTGTGAGTCAATGAATTTGTCATTGAAAACTAATTTTATGTCCTCTCTGGACATGGTACATCAGCTCACACTTTACATAGGTGACTGAGTGTGCAATGTGTAAAACTGTCAGAGTTTGAACTATTTTTCAAAGCAAATGTTGAGAGAGAGAGAGAGAGAGAGAGAGAGAGAGAGAGAGAGAGACTGACTATGCATCTGGTCACACAGGGCACCGTGGATGCATTAGTCAGCTTTGTACTGCTATAACCAATACCTGAGGTAAATCAACTTAGAAAAGAGTGAAGGTTTACTTGGCGAGGTGTAGCACATTGTGTGAGAGTACACAGCTCAGGAAGCTCACAAGTCATGATTGTCAGAGAATGAAGGACACAGAAGAAGGGGCCAGAATCCTAATATCTCCTTCAAGGACACACCTCCAGTGACTTAACTTCCTCCCACTGTGCCTCACCTCTTAAATGTTCTACCACCTCCCAATATTGCTATAGCTGGGGACCAAGCCTAACCCTAACCCTAACCCTAACCCTAACCCTAAGCTCATAGTGCTTTAGAGAACATTTCAGATTGAAACTATAGCACTGGATGGTCTATATGGGCTCTTTTTTTTTTTAAACCTCCTATAATACATGATGTTTTAGTTTAGAAAATGTCTACTTTCAAAGCATTTAATCACTTTTAAAAAGTTGTTGGAAAAATTGAGATGCATCAATCTAAGATGTCATGCCTTTGGAATGAACACCCTGGACTGACTATTATTACTTTTCTAATATTTTTAATACTACCTAGAGACAGAGTCTTGCTTCAATTTTGATGCTGTTACTTTCTTCTTTCATTATTTTTTCTTCAGTTAAATCTCATGCTGCTAGCCAGAAGTTGAGCAGTTTCTGTCCAAAGTCTTGTCTGACAGTCTGATGTCTGACAAGATAACAGCAGTCAGGACTGACATGTAACTCAGTCACACCAGTGATTTGTTGCTTGGCAGTTTCTTTAAGCTATTTTGTGGCCTTTAGCAACTCTTCCTGCCTTCTGTGGCATTGCTTGGTGTGTGATAGGGAATTCTCTGGCATATATTTCAATGATCAAATGTAACACAGCTTCATCTATCTGTGAGGATGGTTTGCCAGAAAATATGGATTTGTGGTTATACTAATTAGGATGGACCAGGCTATATCAATACCTCAGTGGCCTAAACCACGGTATTTCTTGCTCATGCCACATGTTTTTTCTGGGTTGTCTGGAAGTTTTTCTCCACATTACCTTATTTCTAGGACCCAGCTGATGGAGAATGGTCCCTGTTTGAACATTTCTGGCTACTGTAGCAGAGGGAAACAAGAAGAAATAAATTGCTCAGTGTTCTTGAAGTCACCCATACCACTGGTGCTCTCATTTCTCTGGCTATACCATATAACCATACTGATCTTCTGTGATTTAGGGAAGTGCAATCAGACCGCATGCCTGAGAGAGGCAGTGGAGATATTTGGTGCACAGCATCTGGTCAGAATGGACTCTTTTACTCTCTTTCCTACATGCAAAATTTCCTTATTGCCTCCCCAAGGGAATCAGTTCAAAAATTTGATTTGTTCCTGGCACCTGACTTGAAGGGCAGAACCTCTGGTGATGTTAGGTGGTTCTTCATTGGGTATGGTATGTAGTAGCTTCTGTATCAGGTTGAATGTGGCACCTCTTGACTCAGAGACCTTTGAGCTAAAAATACAATTTATTCTGCTCCTCTGTTTTGATCCCCTCTTCACACAGTTGGTAGGAAAGGTAGAATAGGAACTTTATAACTAGCAGCACTTCCATTCATAGAAGGGGAGAGTGGGATATACAGTGGTCACTCTTCTTAAGCAAGTTTGAAATCCCTCTGAGTGGACACTGCAAAGACCTCTTGACTTGGAGGCAGGGAATCTTCCTAGATCAACCTTGGGGGATGGGGGAAGAACTCTTTCCCAACTCAGTTGCTCTCTGCAAACTTTACGGCCACACTCTGGGAGTTCCTTCTTATCCATCATTCTCTTGGCTTCTTCTGAAGTGGACATTGGCAACTATGTCCTACTTAGGGGCTGTCCGTTAACTGTAGGCCACTATCTGTATTTAAACAGTTGGGGTTCCTGTGTTGGTTTTAAGTCTCAAATACTAGTTACTTTTAATCTTTTGGCAGTGTAATTCTATGAAGAAATATAGCTTCTTCTCTAACAAATCACAGTCAGCCTCATGTGCCAATAAAGGTTGTATTTGGACAAACTTCTTAGATTGCTTTATTTCCTCTCTCTCTGCTTAATTGTGGAAATGTCCACTAATCCCTTAGTTTATTTTGTTTGGAACATTTTAGTTATTTGAAAATGTTTATCTGGTACCACTCTGTTAGTCTGAAAGTTTAATCCAGCAAATGTTCAACAATTGGCTCTCCGAAAAAAAAAAGAAAAGCCCACGTTTGTAGCATTGTAAAAAAAAAATTTCATATGTATAAAAACACCTACATTTTCAGTTACACAGATGGCTGATGTGATCACCAGTTATATAGACTGGCTTAGGGCAAAATAAAGAATTTAAAAGCTCATAGAATCAAAGTAGTGTTCAACAGCCAGGATGGCAGGGACAGGCCGTCCGTGCTCCTGGGCCTCTCTGTCTCTTGTCTCTATTGACTTCTGCATGCCAGTCTTTCTCCCTTACCAACTTTCCCCACCTCAAAGGTTCGAGTTTTCATCTTGGAGCCTCCACCATAAGGAAGGAATGACTCTTCCTTCAAGTTGAAGTTCTTGACTGTGATTGGTCTACTTTGGAATTGGTTGGTGCCCACCCATAAACCCATAAACTGTGACTAAGGGAGGGTTGGCAGGGAGGCGGGTTCGGATGATGGACCCCAGGAGGGTTTGACACGCAGCCTTGGACCATGGAATCTCACACTGAACCTACCAGGTATGAGGCGAGGAAGCAGCGCATTACAGCGTACCTTGTGCAAGTCTCCACATTACTGAGGTGAGAAGGAAATGCGTCTAGGTCCCCAATGGTTTACCTTTATAGATAATCAATTAATTTTATCATCCATCTGTTAATATTTCTTAATCAATTGACTTTTGGAAATCTTTTAGATAAACAAAGAGAGAAAGAATTTAAGTGGAAAGATTAAAAAGCCTTCAAGATACCTGAACGTTTAAGGTGTACGAGATATGCCTTGTGCTGGACTGAACTTCTTACACTGAACCTTGAAAAAATTAAAATGATCTCTTCACTGAGACATGTTGGATGTGTAAGGCTGTCTATCAACTTTAAGTTTATAGTTTGCATTTATATTTTCGAAAGAAATTCAACTAGTGCATATTTTTCAACTCTTGAGTAAAATTTAAGCCAAGTCATTATCGGTGTGGTCACTAAACCATATGAATATGTGGACTAGAAGTCAGGGGAATATGGCGGTGATGATAAGTATTGATATGGAATTCCTAAGGCAGAAGTGGGGGCAAATGAGTTGGTGAAATTGTTCTCCTGACTGGTGGCTAGGTGTCACTGACACTATGATGCCAGCATCTCTGCAGGGCACTGAGATGTTCAGTCCAGCACAGGGCAGGTCTTGCACAGATTCAGTAGTTATGATCAGGTTCTGTCCTTTGCTGCAGGGGCAGGGCCCGGGTGAGGAAACACCCGCCTGCTGGTAAGGCTGAAGGTGGAGCTGGCATGAGGGCAGAGTGTCTCTCCTACCGTGAAGGTAGAGACTGAAAGCTGGTTCCAGAAAAGTGCCCAGGTCAAAGTCAGTCTAATAAATTCAAAATCAGGCTTTTGTCCAACAGTGGAGGAAAAGCATTGATGAAGCAGTGCCAAAGCAGAGGAGGTTAACTAGCAGGTGAGCAGACAGACAGATATAGCTTGCAGGGATTCCCCAGGCAAGAGTATTGGTATGTATCATTAGTGGAGAGGTGAAATGGTCTGGGGTGCTGAAGTTTGGGGGACCCAGTATTCTTCTGACTGTATAGAATGGGCAGAATCCATTGTAATCGATTGTGCTTATTTGTCAACAAACAAAAGCTGATTATACTTGAAATTGATTTGTGTGGTGTTAAGACTGAGTGGTACGAAATGGGAAGCAATGGGTAAGGGGATGAGCAAGGCGGTTGGCCCAAGTTGTTGGGATGAATGAAAAGAATGGAGAAAAAATTGTGTGTAAGCTGTTCAAGGGCAAAGCTGACCATATTGAATCTGCTGGTCTCATGCTCAGGGCTGTCTCCAGTCATCTCTTTCTCTTCTCACCTCTCCCACATCAGGCTTCCCATGATTTGGTTCTGGGGATGGGGGAGGAGAGAGAGTTGCAATTATAGAAGATCCTATAGGGATAGAATTTAATTTTGGAGTAGAAACTATTCTGTATTATTTATCAATTTCCCAGGTGTATTCTGAGGATTTTTTTTTACTGATGGGATAGTTAGGAGTATTAGACACAAAATCCAAATGCACATCACTTAAAATATTGCTGCTTAGTTTTTCATTGCCTTTGGTAAGACACAGATGCTTAATCATGATGTTTTTAAAACCAAAACTATAGATAAGATTCTATTTTTAATGACGAGTGATTCTAATCACGATTATTTCCGTATGCTATATATATTTATGTTGTATATCTTTTAAGGTTAATATTACTGAACCTCTAAAGAAACATTCCCAGTTTATGAGCTGTGCATTAATTATTTTTTAGAATAAATATTTGTTGAAAGCAAGTGAATTCACTTGCTCTGAATTTCTTCCAAACACATTAAATGACCTTGTAGCATGATTAATCACAGTAGGTTTGTTTTTTTTTAAACTAATTCATATCATATTTTGATTAAACTTGTTATTTTTTTTTCTTTCTTGGTTCTCTGTGCCCAGTTCTTTTCATGAGAAACCAGATTCCTAGAGAAAACAGTGACTGGCACAGACAGCAGTTCTCTGAAATGGGTGGGCTGCAGAGCTGCTGTCCCGGTGGGATGGGGTAGCTGAAGTCAGGTTGTTTTCTGAAGCTGACATTGAGGCTCTGGCTATGATAGTAAGGTCCCACTCAGACTTTTATTATTCTTGCTCTGTAACCTGACTTTGGTCCAGGAAGAGGAAATCCTTGGACTTAATTGAAGACAATCAGCCCGGGGTCAGGAGGGTTAATGCTAAACAGACTGGGGGTAAAGGTAGCATGGAAAGAAGGAAGAAGGTAAGACTGTACTGGATTCAAAGATTAGATTCAAAGATGAAAACCAAATGCACCTGGAAGGCAAAGTGCATTCAAACCCTAAAATATACAGAGCCCTGGGGAGATATAAAAATAAATCAAGCTTATTTAGTTTATTGGCTTTCCACTTCCCTGGTGGCTCGTCCAGCTGTTGGCCGGTGTGGCCAGGCAGTGTGTATGCCTGGTCTTTAGGTGTTTATCATGAGGTGCCTGTGAGAGCAGCTGCTGGTAAAAGGACCTTTCATGCCTTCATTGTGTATCAGCTCCCAAACTTCATAGCTCCTGATGCTAAACTGCTTTGATTGGGGATTATTATGCTTCATTTAAATTTTAAATGGCATGTTGCATTGTGCTTTCTAGGTAATTTGTAATGTGCCTGGGGGTATAGCACCATTTTTATATTGGTGCTAAAATTATACAGGAGTGGGAATGCTTCATATTAAAAGGAATAACCAATCCAATCTTCTTTTGGTCAGCTGTATTGCACCCTGCAGTCCCATCATGGTTAATCAAATGTTTTATCAAAGTTACTGGTGATCCAAAATGGAGTCTCCTTTGCAAAGGCCACGGAGAGTTGGCTGTAAGTTTTCCCTGCAAGGTAGTTGTTGGTAATACCATTTTATAGATAATAACCATTAATTCTTATGGACTAGCAGAGTGGTCAGAGAGTCAGGCTACAGGGTAGGATGTTTGGATTAGGAAACTGGGTCCATTACTGACAACCTATGGTGCTCACAGCAAGATAGAGTTCTGTTCCATATTTCCATTCTCACATCTGAAAATATATGGTGATGAGAAAGGAGGAATTAGCATTTTTAAAGTCCTTACAACAATGACTAATACATGACTGAGGAGTTCTCTGGATCCAGTCTCTTACCTTAAACCTGAGGGACAGGTACCTTTGTAACTCAGAATTGTTCAGATTTTAGAAGAGTACCATGAAGC
This sequence comes from Callospermophilus lateralis, assembly GCF_048772815.1. Taxonomy (NCBI): domain Eukaryota; kingdom Metazoa; phylum Chordata; class Mammalia; order Rodentia; family Sciuridae; genus Callospermophilus; species Callospermophilus lateralis. The sequence goes on along the minus strand of NC_135320.1, from coordinate 74,609,684 downwards.
ACAAATTTATTTATGTAACAGCTACAGTAGAGTCTGGGTGCTCTGAAATCCAACACTTGAATGGTTTTGCAGACCCAAAGGAGAATGGAGGTGGTAAATGGAAGAAATGAAAACATTAGCTTACTTACATCAGTTCAGGTTAGATTTAGGCACTAAGTCATTAGGAAAACCTTTTAATTTTCAGACGCTTTCTTATTTTAAAATTGTAGATAAGGGTTATGGCTCTGAAATAATATTGAATGGCAGATAAAGTTTGGTACTTAGAAATTTGCAAACTCAAAACAGAGAACTTAAGTGGTATGCTCACTGTCACACAGCGGTTAATGTCCAATAAAGGATGAGAGTCTTGACTTCCTCACGCTAAGTGCAAAGTACTTCACTAAACACAAATGTTTTCAAAAACATACTCCTCAAACAAATTCCATGGAATATACTGCTTGACGAAATAAAAAGAAAGAAAGAAGTCTGAGATTCTTCTTTCAAAACCATGTTTATTTCACTAAATTTATTTTTGATACATAAAATTGTACATATTAATGTACTATATAATGTTTCAGTCAATGTATATATTGTATAATGTCTAAATAAGGTCAAACACATCTATTTTCTCATTTATCATTTTTATGATAAAAATTTTCAAAATCCTTTTAGTTTTTTGAAAAATAAAGCTGTCTCTGTCATACCCCAGAACTTCCTTCTCCTCTCTGACTGTAAGGAGTGCCCATGGTCCACCTGCCCTAGTCCCCCTCCTCATCGCCCTCCCAGCCTCTAGTAATTATTGTTCTACTCTCAACTTCTATGAGATCAACTTTTTTAGATTTCACATGAGTGAGATCATTTGGCACTTGTCTATCTGTGTCTGTTTTAGTTCACTTAACCTATGATCTCCAGTTCCATCCATGTCATCGTAGATGACAGACAGGACTTCATTCTTTTTTTGTGACTGAATAGTCTTCTGTGGTATGGATGTGTCACAATTTCCTTATTCAGTCATCAGTTAATGAACACTTAAGTTGTTGGAATTGTGTGTGTGTGTGTGTGTGTGTGTGTGTGTTTTAATTTCCTGAAAACATTTACTATTCTAGTGAGCATTGTGAATATACAAAAGGGAAATAAGTGGCATACCTTTCCTAATTTAACTACATATTCCTTATTTATAGAGTATCTCACAGAGCCTGGGGACATTTTTTTTTCATATTATTTTATGCAACAAGTACTGCAATGATCATTGCATTGGGTGGAATCAGACAAGGTAGTGATTTCTCCCATTATAAGCAAACGAAATGATTTTTTTTTACATTCCATTTCTTATTGGGGGTATCATTGGAGAAGAGTCGCAAGCTCACTGAACTCTATCAACTCTGTGCTTCTGGCTGAGGTTAACTGATGATAAGGAGCTACAAGAATCATAGTCAAAGTGTCCAGGAATCTCAAGGCAGGAATTTTTAAGAATCTAAAATCCTGACTCTGGAAGACATTGTTGCAAACCATGTTTTTGTTATTTTTTGCAAAGAATGTGGTTCATCAGTAAACAAAACAAACAAAATAAAACAAAACAAACAAACAAAAAAACCCCAGAAAGCCAAAAAACGGGAACCCATAAAAACTGACTTCATCTGGCCTCCCGTCCCACAACTACATGAGAAACAGGATTTCCTTCACCTTTGGTTACTGAAGTATTTCAGTTTCGCCATGTTCTCCACAAGCAGCGAGGGGATACTTACAACATCTGTTGAGTAAATCAATGGAATTGGACGGAAATGAACCTCTTGGTATGTATGCCCACTTGTCTTCCAAAGAAAACATGGTTTCTTTTATTGTTAAGATATTCCTTGTTGCTCAGTCCCTTAGAGATGAATTGTTCTTACTGAAATAATACCACTTCTTTTGGACACTCAGTGAGGGGGAACATAATGTGCTTGAAACATTCTGTTCTATTGCTGGGAAAACTTTGAGTTAGAAATAGGCTATTATACTAAGAATTTAATAATGCCACTTACCCCTTCAAAACTACTTAGGACAACGTTTATTTCCCAATTAACTGGATTTTTTCCAAGTGTGTTAAATTCTTTAATAAAAAAGTGGACCTACCTTGGAAGCAAAACTTGATTAGGTGATGTTTCCTATGCTATCAGCAGCATAGAAAGTTGTTCTAAAATAGATTTCTAGAAGAATTGGGACTTATTTGGATATGCATTAGAATCATTTAGGAATCTCTTAAAGTCTCTGATGCCCAGGTTACATGTGAGCAATGACATCATAATTTCTAGGGATGGTACCCCAGCATCAGTATTTTTCAAGTGTCTAGATGATTATGTGTGGTCATGGTTGAGAAACTCTACTTTAGTCTGAATGGTTAGTTAGCACCACCTGATTCAAGTATCTTTACATAAACTGCATTTCAGGGATTCTAATCTTATCGTCCATGGACCGAATCTAGCTTGAAGACCTGTTTTGTTTGGCAAGTATAAAACAATGTTAAAAAAAATGCTTGAATTAGAATTCACCTAGGCAAGGTGTGGGGAGCCACCCCTGAGCTATTTGGGTGTCTTCACTCAGACTTGGAGCCAAGGAGATTCTGGTCTGGCATTGCCAGCTGTTTTTTGGCTCCTCCCACTTAATAGATTGTGCAATGCACATGACCTCTGTGGTGTCTGCGCTAGGAAAACTGATCTGGCTCCGAAGTTGGGCATGACCCATTGGGAACTGGATAGCCCACTTCCTACCTTAATTGGGCTCTAGTACTTTCTTTCCAGCATGGAAGCTCCACTCCTAATTTTCTAAGAGCCGTCCTGCCCCAGCTCTTTAAAATTATCTTCTGCGCAGTGTGATTTTTTGCTGTATTCTCAGTGAGCTGGCTCCACACATGGGAACCCAGCTTTCGTTGCCTGAGCAGACTGTGGGTGGCAAGAGCAAGGTCCATGCTGCTCAGCGGCTCCATCCCAGCAATCTCTGGTGTCACATCCTGCCACTTCTCACAGTTAGGATGTTTCCCTGGATCCAGAAGGCATTTGAGTTTGAGAACCCCTGGAATAAATGAATGTATTTTCAAGTTCAAAACTAGGTAAAAACAATAGCAAGATTTACTGAGTATGACCAAGCATACATGGAAATATTTATTGTTTATGAAAACAAAGGTTCCCAATTGTCCCCCCATGGAAGAGCCCCTTTTGGGTCCAAGAGATTCTCCCTGGGGTAGTAGGCAAGCTGATGCCTCATATAATATCTGCCATGTGTGATCAGAGGCAGTCGAACCTGGGTGAAATGAGACCTTCCCTGAGAAAATAGGGCTTCACATTGCATCTGAGGAAATTAGAGACGAAGAGGAAAATAAATAGAATGAACAGTTAAGATTAGCAGCTGAGAGGGTACAAGGCAAGACAGAGTGCAGGTTGAGGACGGGTGCAGGAGAGAGGTGTAGAAACAGGGCAGTGAGGGAGGAGTCTTCTGCTTTCCTCTACCTGAAGGGGTTTGTGAGGATGGCCAGGTGTCACGGCCTGATCTGGCCTGCAGTTAGTTCTGCCCTTCAGTAGTAGTGGAGGCTAGGACAGAATCAGGGTGGTTGTAGGAGTGGGGAGCCTTAAGCCTTGTACAGATTGGTGCTATGATGCTATAAAGTACAGAATTTGGACACTTTTTCTTTTCTTTCTTTCCATCTTTTTCTTCTCTTTCTTTCTTTCTTTCTTTTTTTTTTTTTAAGAGAAAAAAGGTTTTGAGCAGTGAAGAGTCTAGCTACCTAAAAGGAGTGGTACTGTATGGTATACACAACCTTGATTGCAAAAGGAGTTGAGAAGAGAGCCAAGCATGTGGATCAATTTATTCTGCTCCTCTTCTTTCATAAAAATAGACATTGGAAAATCGTCATGAGTTAATTTACCAAAGACAGGGTTTGGTTGGTTTCTTGAAAACTAAGGGGAAACATTCAGGTCTTATACATAAAACACTCACTGGTGAAAGGAGAGATGGGCAAATCTGAAGCCCTTCCTGAATGGGCATTGCCATTTGGCAGCATGATTGCCCTGGGCAATTGCAATCAGTTGGGTGAGTCTGTTTTGGATCATTCTGAAGTGCATATACTTTAAAACTTCACATCTGCTTTCAAAAGGCTGTACATGTGTCTTATTGTAATCCTTGAGAGAAAGTTTTGGTGTGGCTCAGTGAAACCTTTGTTTAGCCTTCCGTGAAGTCCTTGGCTGGGTATTTTGGGCTTAGACTAGTCTGGGTCTCCTTCCCTTTCACCACCTTGGTTATGTGTCTATGATCGTTTCTTAGGTTGTCCTGTCCTTGCCCATGGTGACTTTTATGCAGGACTGAGCACTTGTTTTGAAGTTGACATTACACTAACTGCAGAGAGCTTCTTTTCTTTTTATCTACAGTTATTTCATGTTCAGTCTTTCCCAGTTTGCTGCCTTGACTAAGCTCCGCAATATATTTTTACTCCTCTGGTGATTTGTATCCTAATGGCTATTTTACACACTTATTCGAGCAAATGCCCTGGAGATGGAACCCTCAGGGCTGCAGAGGATTCAGTGAAATGCTTTCTGCCTGTGAAAGACTTCTACAGTTTCTGTTACGTCCATGAAAGAGTACAGAATTTGGACACTTTTTCTTTTCTTAAAGAAAGATTTCCTAAAACCATTTTTTTAAATAATGTAGATATAGCTTTTTAGTACTTATTTGCCTCAAATATTCTTATTCCTGGTTCAGAGTGCTTTCATCTTTAATTTTTGAATCTTTCCCCATTGAGTGTTCCTTCCACACGACAGTAAATTCCCCTCTTTGCGGCATTTCAGCTTTCTCATTCGATACTTTCACCACAGGAACTGTGCCTCACTTGTCTGTGAAGTTTGGTGAACTCCTTGCTGCTATGGTTCTAGGTCTGACTGTAACTGTTCCATCACATATTTTTTATTTCCTTATTATACTTCCTCTTTCCAAAAGTCTGTGGCCACTTCTAAAGAATTCTGTTTTTATCTTTTTGTTTTTGGTTCTAGGGATTGCAACCAGGGCCTTGCTTGTACTAAGAGAATTCTGCTTAATTAATTCTGCATTTTGATGAGTATATTTTTGAATATGTAATATATCATGCATCTAACAGATTGTCTCATATGTAATGCACATTCTAGAAACTTCTTTCAATTCTCTTGAATTTCTCCTATATGGCTCCCCTTCTTCTCCTTTGCTTTAGGTCAGAGCTTCACATTTATCAGGACTGATTTCTCAAACCCCCAGTTGATTTTTGCTTCTCGGTCTGAGCTCTCCCTCAGACAGATGGTCTTATTTATGTTTCTCCACTGTCTCAGACAGTGCCAAGCACATAATAGGTTCCTGGTGAGTCTTTTTGAAAGAAGAAATGGTGCTTGCTCTGTAGAGTTACACTAAATCAGTATTTTCCAAAGTCGAGTTCTGTGAGGGAGTCTCTCTCCAATATTCTCAGCTAGAAAGAAACAAACTCCCAAAGCCAGCCTCAGCATTGGCAAGGTGCTAAGCAACTCAGTGACACCCTGTTTCTAAATAAAATACAAAGTAGGGATGGGGATGTGGCTCAGTGGGTGAGTGCCCTGAGTTCACTCCCTAGTACCAAAAAGAAAAAAAAAAAAGAAAGAAAGAAAGAAAAGAAAAGAAACAAGTTCCATAGTAAAATAATTATGGGAACTCTTTAAACTGCATCACTATCTGATATATTAATGGTGTACTTTAGATGTCAAAAGCAGCAACAATTAAAACAAATATCAACAAAAACCCATTGTTTACCTTTGTTAACTCTTATTTCCCAAACATATTTAACCATGAATTTTATTTTATTACAGTTATTATTTTTGCAGTACTGGAGATTGAGCCTAGGGGCATTTTACCACTGATCTGTATTCCCAAACTTTTACTTTTCATTTTTTTATTTTCAGACAGATTTTGTTAAGTTGCTGAGATTAGTTGCAAACTTGCCTCAGTCTCCCTTGTTGCTAGAGTTATTAGCTTGCCCCACAGTGACCATCTTGAATTTTATTTTATTTTTTTATTTTTATTTTTTTTTTAATTTATTTTTTAGTTTTCGGCGGACACAACATCTTTGTTTGTATGTGGTGCTGAGGATCAAACCCGGGCCGCACGCATGCCAGGCGAGCGCGCTACTGCTTGAGCCACATCCCCAGCCCCTTGAATTTTATTTTAAAATACAAAACACATTACTCTCTTGTAGAATCACTATTACTTAGGTCACAGGTGGAATAATATTGTATTAGTCACTTTCCAATGCTATGACAAAGTACCTGAGAAAATCAGTGTAAAGGAAGAAATATTTACTTTGGCTCACAGTTTTAGAGGTTTCAGTACATGGTCACTTGGCCCCATTGTTTTGGGCTTTTGGTGAGGCAAAACAACATGGTGGGAAGTCTGTGGTGGATCAGAGTTGCTCACCTCCTGGTGGCTGGGAAGCAAAAACAAGACAAAAAACAAATAATGAAGGGGTAGGTGTCAAGATACACTCTTTCAAATCATGCCCTCAGTGGCCTACTTCCTCTAGCCATGCCATCTCCCACTGTTTTCACTACCTCTCAATAGTTCACTCAGTGATGAAGCAATCATTGGATTAACCCATTGATCAGAATTCTCATGATCCAATCACTCCCCCCAAAGCCCCACTTCTGAACAATGCTGCATTGGGGACCAAGCCTTCAACACTTGAGCCTTTGGGGGACAGTCCAGGTCCTAACTGTAACAAACATTATACTGAATTTTTTATTTCCAAAATAGCTGGAGAATGAATATTGCCATGGGTGAAATCAATTGCTTTATTAATGAAATTAAGTCATTTAGAGTTTTCTTTAGCTCTTTCCTTCCAGGTTCTGGGTAATTAAGTGCACACACAAAGACTTAAAGCATTAGTGGCCAAAATATTGTTTTTATTTGGCCAAGCAGTATGCAAAGATCTCCAAATTTATGGTTGTGGTAAGCTGTGTTGAAGGACGTAGCTTAAAGTGGATGATATTATGAGACCTCCAATTCTTTTCCTCTACTGAATTGAGGAAAGCCCGGTTCATAAGTGTACAGAGGTAAATGGCAGTGCTGCATTCAGACAGTGTTATCAGGCCCTGGATTGCTGCTGATCTAGGGCTCATTTAGAGCCAAAGACAACAGTTGACTCTTGCTCCACTCCTGGGGTAGAGAAGCTCTGTTCACCAGTGGCAAGGTGATCAGACTCTCAGGAATCACATTGATTACTTGACTTTCTCTTAGGAGAGGGACAGATGAATGGATAGAAAACCAAAAAAGTTTGGCTTCTTTTAACACTCTCCAGTAATTTTGACCTTTAACAACTGGCTTGAGTTGCTAAACTTATGGTCTGCTTTCCTCCAGGAGTTGTGCAGTTAGAGTCTTGTCTTCCATGGGGGCCATTTCCTCATATATATGCCCCTGGTCCACCATTGCCATTAGTAAATCAAGCTTTTTTTCTGCTGAAGGTTCTAAGATGCATCATAAAGAATATTCACTAAGAAACTTCAATAACCCATTGCATCTCATAGAAAACAGATTCCTTATTCACTTTCCCACTTTAAATCATGTTGTCTTTTGTCCTCTGAAGCTCATCACAGTATCATATCATATACCAACTATTTCAGTTTTAATAATATAAAAATGACCCATTGAATAAGTTGTTCTAATTACTATACTCCCAAGTAAAAATATAAATGACATTTCCATAAAACATCAGAAAAATTAAAGTCCATTTTTTTCCCCTTCCCAGTCACATTTTACTGTCTACACTCAGAGAAATGAGGATTCTCTAAACTGGTTGGATTTTTAGGATATTTAGTGAGATGCATTTTATAGCGATTAGGCTCATTCGTGCTCAATGGTCCCCAACATCTTGTATTTATTCTTTTTCTCTCTTTGAAGAGGATAGGCATTGCTTCAGATGACTGTGCCCTGCAGCCACCCAGGAGACAAAGTCTGTTGACAACAGTCTACGTTAAGGAACAACTTGGAGGCTTCATCTTGGCTAGACCAGGAGGTCTTGCTCTGTGTCCTTCACAACTGCTTCTGTTAGAATTGGAGACTAGAGCCCTCCATGGTGGGCGGAATGCAGGCACCATGATTATTCATAATAATTAGGGATTCTGATACAAACATTTATATCTTCCACTCTTCTTTCCTTCATTCAATTAAATACATTAAGTTTCTGTCAAAAATCAACTATGTGATAGAGTAGGAATTTGATATCTGCCCTTTTAGTGCTTACACTTGGAGTGGATTTTTCATAGTAGACAAGTGATTATTTGCAACTCTGAGTGATATACTTTCAGGTAGAGAAGTTGGAATGTGTCTAAAGAAGGGAAAGAAAAATGACCATGACTCTGCACAACTTATCAAATAGGTAACAGTGGATACAAAGGAGCAGCAGGTATCTTCCCTTCAGTGTTAGAAGGGTTACTATGTAAAAAAGGTGTAAGCTTATTATGTATATTCTCCATGTGACAAAACTAGAGAGAAGTAACGAAAAGGCAGTTGAATATAGAGAGAAGCTCTGTGGAGACAGAGTGGACTGTCTTACCAAATTTGAAACTTGCAGTCTTTAGAAGTGCTCAGATTGTTGCCATCAATGCTGTAGAAAAGATGATGAATAAATGAGGTGGTCGAGCTAGATGATATCAAGGTTCTTCACACTCTTAAGATTTTTTCCAGTGTATGTGAAAGTCCTGAAGGGTTCACGACAGGTCTCAAAACCTCTTATAATCTGTGTCAGTTCAGATCCTCTAGGTAGCTGACACTGTGATATGCTCAGTTTAATGTCACAAGCAGAAGGCTTAGGACCCCTGATGACCTAGGGAAAAATATGTAGAGAAGAATCCATATGTCTGTCTGTCTATCTCTATCTATCTATCTATCTATCTATCTATCTATCTATCTATCTATCATTTAATCTATCATCTATTCATTATCTCTCTCCCAATCTTTCTCTTCCAGCATTGGGAAGAACTTCAAGGAAAAATACAACCTTGGGGACCTAACGGGATGTAGAAATATACAGAATAAAGAAAGAGGAGAGGTATTTGGTATCTTCTGTACCAAAGAAGAGAGTGGATAACAAATAATGAAAGGACTTCCAGAATTCTATCACTAGATGTTTAGTAAAACATAAAATGGCAGAAAAAGTGTTTTGGTTGCAAAAAATATTTTGGTGCTGGAGAGAAGCCATCATTTTTATTGTGCTAGGAAAATCATCTAGTAGGATTAGTTTATATTTTTTGCTTCCAAGGACTCCCCCAACCATTCCAACCTCTGGACTGACAAGAAAGAAGTTGAGAATGGTGAAAACCTCCTGCAGGAACCAATTAGTGGGGGTTAAGAATAGTTATTGCTGCTGAATGGGATCCACTGTTGCAAAGCCATGGAAAAATCAGTATTGATCATCTAGTGCCAAGAAGCTGAGAAGAGGGGGGATGGTGAGCTCTAACAGTTCATCTTTGAAAATGGCAAGTCTCCCCAGTCCCCATTGAACTTCTTCTATAAAACACCAAAGGAGGACAGTGAGGATGCAATCATGTGTATATAAACATTCTAAAGAGAAACATATTCATTCTCCAATGTGGAAGGGAGCCTTAAGAAACAATTTCCCTATTATGGTACCTTCTGTAATGTTGCTGAAAAAGATGGCAATGTCACTCCGTGGAAAGGTACTATTCAAGGAAATCATCTTCTTAGTCTTATTTTGAGTTATGTTTTTATAAGAGTTTATAATATCGAGTCCTGAAGGAATGCATTTGACCAACATCAGGGAGTTAAATCAAGTAGAAGTTGGGGAAGAGAGGGAAGTAATGATGATTCCTAAGTTCAGGACAAGCCCAGATTCCATTAATGCTTCCATAACATCCAATGCTAGATTTTTCATTTGTGGCAAAGGAATTAGGAGCTTCAGGTTATTGTTGTAGGGGATATTTGTGATGATGCATATAAATGAGTCAATGTAACTGAAATATGATTCATAGATTTTTATATAACAGAAGAACATTTTAACTGCTGCTTCAACTTGCAACTTAATCACCAATAAGTGCATTTTTGCAGGATTATTACTTCCAGAGGGTTGCCAGGTGCTAAGGACATAAAACAGCACAAGACAAATTTTTAGCTCTTTAGTGTCTTACAATCTATTGATTAGGTTAAATAATAACACTTGTGAAACAAGAAGCAAATGAGGGAAGGAAAATAACAGATTTGGGGAAAACAGATAAAGTAAATATGGTAAATATGATTCAATAGTGGTGGATTTAAAGATTCCCTAATTAGTTTCTGTACGCTATTTGTTACAACACTATATGAATAGTTTATGCTAAAAGTTTTGTTGTAGATGATGTACAAATATGTTGCCAACAGTACCTCTGTTTCTGTATTCATGTGCTGCTTCTCATATCAAGAGGTGAAGCCCAATTTCTCTTCCTTGAATATGACCTAGGTTTAATGACTTGGTTAAGAAATAGAATGAGATGGTAATAACACATGGAAATTTATGTCCAAAATGAAAAGAAGCCTTATAGCTTCTGTCTGGTTGACCCCACTCAATGTAGAGAACTTTGGGAAATAGTATATATTGTAGAATACTCCCTGAGCTTCTCAAGACAGTGGGCCCAGTGATGCATGGGTTCTCTTTTGACCACCAATACTGCCTATTTCTAGACCCAGGGTTAGCCCAATGAGAGAAACTCAGTAATGCAAAGAACTGGAATCACCCTCCTAGGTACAGAAGATTTCATAGAGTATTCACAAAAATAAAAGCCCTACAAAGTGAATCATTAGTCCATGAATACTAAATTTCTCGAGTGAAAGATAGAACTGAACAGGTAGCTTCCAAAATATAGAGGGACTGGACTTATTCCCATTTGTCTGCCAGGCTTGCCAATCAGGTGAGTTGGTCCTCTTCCCTTGGCAAAGACAGTGAGGTATATAGATGAAAGAACTTTCTCCGGTTACTTTTGGATAGGATGTAAACTCCCATTTGAGGAAATTAAGAATTCTATCATTTATATTAATAATTGGATTGTGTTTTCCCTTTAATCTGTGTTAAGTTTCTGAGATGTTGGGAAAGAATTTCTCAGAAAACACAGTGATGGTCTCTTTTTGAAAAGAAGAATAATCATCAGGATTTTGGCCTAACTGATTGACTAGATTACCTAAGAAAATGACTTTCACCCAATTCAAAGAATGTTATGATGCAGAAATTCTAAAAATATGAGGAGTTGATTGCAAAATGCTCCATTCCCATGTAGAAATCTTTATTCTTTTAAGGTACTGAGGTTTTGTGCATGTCCGGATTTTTTTGTATGTTCAATGAGTCAGTCTTAGCCATAGTGGCCCATCTGAATTCCTTTCCATCATTTGTGGGTTTTCTTCTTGATGCACCAAGCCTATTCTAACATTTTTACTTTTTTTTTCTAAGAAGAGGGGAAGATGATTCAACAATGTACCATTCAGCTTTGATATTGTGGTTCTGAACTATTTAAAAATCTGGGTGAAATTCTGTCAGTTTTATGCTATGCCTTGTGAGAATATAATTTTTCTTTCAAGACTCTTTGGATGAGTGGAGCCCCCATTGCATTTCCTCATCAAATTTGTTACTGATAGTTTTCTGATTAATTATTTATTCATCAGGGCATTTACTATTCTTCATGTTATTGCTTCTCAGCCTTGTCCTTGGGAAAACTGGACAAGAGTTGATTATCAAGGAAAATTGCAGTTAAAAATTATAATGTCCACCTAAATCTATCTAAAATCAAATGTGTACTTCTCTTTTCTTTTGAATAGAGGTAAGACTCACGTGTGGCTACATGTGGTTATGATTTTCAACACTGATTACTATAGCTCTAACTCCCATTCTTTTGGGTTACAGTCATTCACTCATGTCTAGAGTTTTACTATTCCCTAGACCTGAAATGCCTTCCTATCTCACAATGTCTAAAATACATTGCTCCTTTGAAGTCCATCTCAAATGATCCTACTATGGCAAAATGCTTGAGGTTTTATTGTAATTCTGGTATCTATTTATAGGTTGTATAAGTTTAGAGGTAGATTACTTCTTTGAGACTCATTTTCTTCGTATGTAAGCATTCAATGAGTGCAAACCATTAATATTAATAAAAATGCTTATTAGGTTCTCAGCATAACCCATTTCCGTTTATTGGCAGGAATTCAGTGCTTTACAGCTACTGCCATTCATAACAGTTTCTTCATATTCAAAGAAGAAGAGATATTTAACCAGAAAACCCTGGTTATGTACTTGTCTTCTTTTAACCTGTAAAACACTTATTTATATATATGTGCTCTCCTAGTTGACTATGGACATCTAGAAGGTAGAAAGATACTTTATTTCTGAATTTAGCACCAAGGACAGTACCTGGAACATAGTAGATACACATGAAAGAAAAATGAACAACTCTTACTGAGTTTTATTTTTTCCCAATTACTTCTTTTAGGTAGTTGTAAAGACTCAAGTAAACAAATAATTATGTTAATTTATTTTCTTTTATTACTGTGTTACTTTTTTCCAATTGTTATATGTTGGAAAACAAATAATATGTGCAATTTAGGAACATGGTGACAGGGGATGTGTCATTCTTGTTTACCTCTCTCTGCAGCACTGGAACATGCACATGGAACCTGCACAGACACACACATGGTGGAAACCCAGTAAGCCTTAGTTAATATTCAAGGTCTGAACTGTGCTCTGCTGACAGTTGACTAAGAGGAGTAAGACTTACACAGATGTTGTCTCTGAGGACTTGACGATCTAAGTTTGCATATTTCTGCTGCTACATATTCAGGTCAATCAGCAGAAAATCAAGATATTCAGACATTTGTGAAGATTTAGTTGTCCATGATTGATTGTCTCTTAGTTAGGCCCAGTGCTAGCTAGATCATAATGAATTCATTAGATTGATCTAATCATCATTTATGGATATCAAATATATTTTGGAGGTGGAATAAAACAACAAGATTTAATTTGTAACTAAGGAAGAGGAGGAACCTGGAAGAATGTACTATCTTTTGGCTTGAGTAACTTAGCAAGTACCTACCTGGCAGTGCTATTTAAGGAGGACAGAAGAATAAGGGAGGAACTGTTTAGGAGGAAGGATAAATAAATAAGTAAATAGTTTATAAATAATAAATAGTTTATTCCTGTTCAGTCTGAGATCTTTATTAGGCACTGAAGTGAAATTCAATTTGTTGTTATTAGATGTATGAATTCAGAGCACAGTGGCGATGTTAGGGCTAGAGATACATTTAACAGCCATAATGCACAGATGACTTTGGAATATTTAGGATCCACTTTTATCATTATGATTTGTGCCTTGTGTTTTTCCACTCTTTATTTCCTAGGCTTCTATTCTCAGCAGAGCTTAGCATTTAAAGCTATAGCTCTCTATATAGGATGCCATCTAAAATATAACCTTTCTATAAATAAACATAAGTTTATTTTATTAGTGTGTTATAGTTGTACATAAATTGAAATTCACCAACTATCATATACAACTGCAAGGTACTAATAAAAGTAAAAAATAATATTGGGGTTCATTCTGACATAATTATCTAGGCATGGAATATAATTTGCTCCAATTCAGACTCCAGTATATTTTCTTTCCATCTCCCCCAATTCCCTTTCCTTGATTATTCTGGCATTCCTTCTATTTATTTATAGTTTGAAAAAATGATTGCTTTATAAATATACATAGAGGTGAAATTCACTCTGGTTTATTTATATATGCATATGGGATATTTGGTAAATTTTATTCCACTGTTCTTTCCATTACACAGATAATAGTCTGTTGCATATTGGATGCAAATGTCTGATGTAATGTCTTACTTGTCTGAGGAGTTTTGCTTTCTATCAGATAACTCTGCCTGAACACAAAGGAAATGAGCCACCAGGGTGAAATTCCAGGTTACAGTATGACGATACATTATTATGAAAGACTAGGCCTTCCCACACCACTTTTTTGGCATCAATCTCTATTTCCAAGATAAAATCTGTAGAACATATTCTAGAAAAATCCTAAAATTGTTATCTGAGTACAGAAACTTTTGTATCACTTTTTTTTTTTTTTTTTTGTTTAAGTCTGTCATTTTTTTACGTGAACACTTTTGAGTTGTCTGGAGGATACATGATTCATCTGGTATTTTGTTGACTTCCTTTTTTCCTATGTTCTAAACATAAATTGAAGATTTGAGTTTCTTATTTAATTCTAAGAGAGTAAGTGGAATGTATGTGCATGGCTATTTTTCTCCTTGTTCTATTTTTTAACATTTATCAGGGCAAGATAACACATTTGATTATGAAATGACACCAGAAACCTTTGTAGTTTTACTTTACTAGTAGTACTACTTTCCTAGTAGTACCTTTACTACTTCATGTCCTATTTTTAAAAATTATCTCCACCCATTTCTTCTGCTCCCCTTTGCTTCCCAACTTTTGCATTCATCATGTGTTTTTTCATAATGAAAAATTTAACATGACCTTCGTATAAATAAAGGATACTGAACCAAGATATTTCCACTGTAGCAGCAAAATCTGGTAGATATGAAATTGCAAAATAAAATTCCAGAAGATTCAGGTGTTTAATCACCAACAAAAAGACCCTCAAAAATAAATTCTGAAGCTCTAAGAAATATTCACCCAAAACAAGCAAGGATAAAGAGCATGAACTTATAGAGTTTTTGAAGATGAACCCTTTCAGGGAGCTCTGTGGGAGAGAATATTGGTCCTTGCCTTGGTGGACTTCAGGGAGCTTACTGTGTGATGCTAGAGCTTAGGGATAAATCTATGGGCTGATGTCTCACTAATGCCTGGAATATCTGGAGGACAACAGAGGCAGGTTGATGGGATCATGGAGATGTGCTGTCTAGGTTTGCATTTGTGGAAGGAAGTAGAAGTCTACTGTTGGACAGCCTCAACTTCCAGCTCCTCTAGGGATAGATTTAGCTGTAGAAAGCAGCCATATACAAGGTCTTTCCCTTCCTATTGCTGCTGATATCCAAAGGGTAACTAAAGAAGGAGAAGAAAGACTTGGTTGTCTTGGCTCAGTGTACTAACTCTGATGGGCCACTATTGCTTGAGGTCCCCAAGGTGTCAGCCAAAGTGACCACCAAGCCTGTCTGTCTTACACTTTTACTTCTCTCTCCCAGCCCTGCCTTCTTTCCACAGTTGTTGCTCATTCTAGGAGAATTCCTAATAAGTGTCTAGCATCCTCAGCTCCCTCTTAGAGAACTGGTACCAGGCGGCAAACTGCTTTGTTGGCAAGTGGAGGGGTGCTGCCCATGGAAAGTGGGTTGTATTGCAAAGGGCAAAGAATGTGTCAGTGGGTCCCCTAGGTCAGAAATAGGCCATTCCCGCTGAGAGACAGAACTGTCCTGGTACCTGCTGAGCTTTCATCTAGGACCACTGCCTGAAAAGATGGTGGGTACTAAATAGGAAGTGTGCTAAGTGAGGAATGTCAGGAAACCAGGGCCAAGTAGGCGACCAGTTACAGAAACAGAATCATTGCCTGAGTCAAGGCTTTGGGGTTGATAAAACTCATAAAGGTAGAGTCCATGAGCTCTTGAAACCACCACGGGAGGCTGTCATCTTTAAACCTGTGTAAGTTATAGAGACTCTGGAGACGGAGGTCAACAGTGCCAGCCACGTTGGAATTCACCTTGCCCTTTCCATTTTCCTTCCCTTTATCCAAGAATAGAAAGGTCCAGAAAGTTTGATTAGAAGTTGAGCTTAGAGCCAGAATACCATCAAAGGAAAGGGGGAAGAAACCACAGCACCTCTTTCTGCAGGGGAGTCTGGCCTTGCCTGGAGGAAAGGGTAAGGTGAGGAAGTCACCCTCTGGAGGGAAAGGTGAAGTGTTGATTAACACCCTGGACTGGGCATTTCAATAACTGACTTAAAATGATATGTGATCATTACTATTATTTCAATTAGCATGATTGTAGAGTTTTCCACTACCGATGAGACGCTAGAAAAATCATGGAGTTGCCTGAATTTTCTTCTAAGGATACAAGTGGGAAAATTGAGTGAAGGGTGAAATATTGATTTTGTGAGTATACTATGTAAATTCCAGGCTTATGCAATTCATTGGTGACAGAATCTGTGGTTGAGATCAGACAGAATGTAACAGAGTGGGATGAGAAGGAATCCCAAGAGATGGGGGCCAATTAGGGAATAAGAGAAGAGGACTGCAACTCAGGGTTAGGTGGAAAGTTAAAGGCAGACAAAAAATTAAAATGAATGAAATATTAACTCAAGGCAGATTTTGATATAAGGGGTTGCTTTCCTCATGTCTCTCATAGGTGACAGGGATGAGTGACATTGCACAGAGGCGGAGTTGGCAAGTCCAGAAGTATTTCCACAAAAAGGGCAGGAGCAGGGCATTAGTGGACATGGAGGCACTGGGATCTGCAGGGGACCTCTCAAGTGTTTGGGGGCAGCAAATGTCTATGGGATACTTCAAAGTTCCAACTCTGCACCCCATTTTTCATAATGTGTTAAGGTTTTGAAAATCTTCACAGGGGTTTGTGCTGTTAAGGGGCATGCTTACCAGCAGCTTGTCACTTGACTGCAATCTGAAGTTGAGGAATTACATGGGTATAACTTGTTCAGAAAGACCACGTTCAGTTTTTCACCATCTATTTAACAAACATTTGTGGACAGTCTACTATTTGTTCACAACATCTGAGGTGAAAGCATCTGCCTTTAATTTTTTTTTTTTTTTTTGGTACTGAGGATTGAACCCAGGGGTGCTTAAGCCCTGGGCTACATCCTCAGTCCTTTTACATATTTCATTTAGAGACAGGATCTCCCTGAGTTGCTAAGTGCTTTGCCAAGTTGCTGAGGCTGGCTTTGAATTAACGATCCTCCTGCCTCAGCTTTCCAAGCTGCCGGGATTACAGGCCTGTGCCACCGTGCCTGGTTGCCTTTTGTTTTAATATCAGAATAATTGAAACTCTTGAGTCAAAGAGACTTATGGTGTATGCTTAGAAACAAACCCAATGATAAAAATATTCTACCTCTCAGTCTTTTTGCTTGTATTAATTTGCTAGTATTATGCTAAAGGCACAATCTTTACCATAAAGTGCTATATCTGTGTACTATTTTCAAAAATGGTACTTACTCCAAATCTTCCTCCCAAAGCAAAATCAAATATATTTGACTCTGTAATTTTTCAGTGTTTATTCTAATGTTTTATCATTTTTAATAGTACCAACCCTTCATCACATTTTAATTGTTGCATGCACTAGTAGCCAAATTATTCAAGTGTCTCTCTTTAGAAAATATGATACTCCTTCGTCTATACCCAAAGGACTTAAAAACAGCATACTACAGGGACACAGCCACATCAATGTTTATAGCAGCACAATTCACAATAGCTAAATTGTGGAACCAACCTAGATACCCTTCCGAAGATAAACAGATAAAGAAAATGTAGTATATAAACACATTATGTGGAATATTATTCATCATTAAAAGAGAATAAAATCTGACATTTGCAGATAAATGGATAGAGTTGGAGAATATAATGCTGACTGAAGTTAGCCAATCCCCAAAAACAAATGTCAAATGTTTTCTCTGATATAAGGAGGTTGATTAATAATGAGGTTAAGGGAGGAGCATGGGAGGATTAGATGAAATCTAGACAGGGCAAAGGGGTTAGAGGGAAAGGAAGGGAGCATAGGGTAGAAAAGATAGTGGAATGACATTCAATCATTACCCTAAATACATGTATGAAGATATGAATGGTGTGACTATACTTTGTATACAACCAGAGATATGAAAAATTGTGCTCTAAATGTATAATATGAATTGTAATGCATTCTGCTCTCATATATAACAAAATAGAATGAAAAAAGAAATCATGATAGAGTTCTCTGTCCTCATCCTGGGAAAAACTCTGAAAACCCAACAAAAAGGGCATGCAGAAGAGAGCCTGGGAATATTCTACTTCTTTGGGCTAACCACGGGATTTCACAGGGCCTCTTGCTTCATTTCTTGGTAGACTAGTCATCCATTGCTGGAGTTGTTGGTAGCAGTGATGCCAAGATGAATAAAAGTCTTGCAGAACATATGGTGGGCTATGGGAAGGTCTAGGAGTTGTTTTGCCTATGAAAATAGACCACATTCTAGTACATGGGGGAAATTTGGGTACATTTCTGCCTTTTCTCACAGTCAAAATGACGAATTTTCCTTTGCAATTAAGTTTATCTAAAATATGTTCACACAGCAAGACAATGAAGTTTTGGCTGTCAGCATTTGGTGTTGCTTAGATGACAGTGTACAGGACCGATTGTTAAAATAAAATTGTAAAGTTATGTCAGTTTAGTGCATATGTATGCTTGCATGTGGCTATTTGCTTTGTTTTTCACAACTGGAAATAATAAACTTTGAAGTAGCAGAAGAGTATATTCTAGGATTTTACTCATACCTTGATATATATAGCTATCTATCTATCTACCTACCTACCTATCTATCTATCTATCTCTATATATATATAGATAGATAGATCTTGTTTTTTTGTTTTGTGGGGTGGTGCTGGTGGGTACCAGGGATTAAACTCAGGAGCACTCAACCACTGAGCCACATCCCCAGCTTATTTTGTATTTTATTTAGATACAGGGTCTCACTGAGTTGCTTAGCACCTTGCTTTTGCTGAGGTTAGCTTTGAACTCGTGATTCTCCTGTAGCCTCCCAAGCCACTGGGATTACAGGCATGTACCACTGCACCCAGCTCCAGTAGAAATATTATGTTTATTTCAGAAATCATAAATCATAGTCCATATGATAAACATGTGGAACTGATTCTTGTCACTTAACGCAGTTGAGAAAACAATTTAATGTCAACCTGACAAATTAATCTGCTAAATTACCATTAGTGTTTTAATTAACTATGTTGAGAACAAAATATTTCAAAGTTAAAACGTATGCAATGTACTTTGTTATTGTTACCATCAGGATGTGGTCAGTAGAAGAGAGTAGTGAGATCTGTGGATGATTATGACAGAGTGGGTAATTTGGTAGTCCAGGTTACTGAGCAGGAAAACCGAAGCTCAGAGAGGGCAAGACATGTGTTAAGGGCGTTTATCCAAAAATTCTTTTCCTTTATCTCTCCTAATTCAGAGCTGAAATTCCAGGTAGAGTGCAGGTACCAGTTGAAGAATGTAGAGCTTGAATGTACATGGAAATAACATCAAATGCCAATGTGGAGAGTGAGTGATTTTAGAAAGTAAAGAGAAGGGAATGCTTACTGCTCATAAACAGTGCTGAGACCGTATTGGTGTATTTTGAGTTGAGTCACACCAGTGGGCTCATACATTAGTGTTGGCTCTTGTCGTGCTAGAACCAAAGCTTTGCTATTTATTAGTTAATAAATGTGGGCAATCTACTTACTCTTTCTGGGCCTTAGTTTTGTCATTTTGAAATGATAATAATGATCACTACAGTGAATCAGTGCTTTGGATACAACTTGCACTGAGTTTCTTCTAGTCTTTCAGCTGGTAATTATATAAATAGTTTTCTCTCTTTTGTTAATATTGACTTCCTAGTAAATATATATAATAGTCAATGCTAGTAGTTACAGTGGGGAAATTTTGTGCTTCATATCATATGATTAGTAAGTATTATGTTGCTTGTTGGTATAACATAGATTCTTTAGGGGCTGGGGCTCAGCAGTAGAGCACTCACCTAGCATGTACAAGGTGCTAGGTTCGATCCTCAGCACACCATATAAAAATAAATACATAAAATAAAGGTATTGTGTCCAACTACAAATATATATATAAAGAAATATATTCTTTAGCATCAGGAAGAATATTTCTATTCCTAGGTTCTAAGAATTCTTTTTCAGTTCACATATATAGGATTGTTTGTCCAATTTTATCAAATATCAGTAACCAAGGTGATAAGATAATTTATCTCATTAACCTATAAATGTGATAAATGTTTTAAGATAGTGAATACTTTTTGCTCTCCTGGTTGCTCATGGTATGTTATTATTTGATATCTATTTGTTTTTCTTTATTTACAAGTAAAATTGTACATATTTATGGCATTTAAAATAATGTTTTGATGTAACAAAGGTCTATCTTGCTAATTATCTATTAATACAATGGTGGAACAGATGTTCTTACTAAGAACTAAGATGTTCTTACTAAGAATTGTGGAACAGATGTTCTTATTTGAACTGCAAATGAGATCAACCATATTCAAATTCCTCACTGTGGGCTTTCACTTGAGTTCCCTGTACCTCCTAAAATCCATGGATGGGTTTTGAGAGTTCTTAAATGCCCATATTGAGAATGTTTATGGGGAGAAGCTCATTATTTTCTAAGTGCCTCTAAGGCACATCCATAATCCCCACATTATGAGAACTGCCATACTTCCTACAAAATGAATTTACAGCTGCTACCCCAAGGCAATGCATCCTTCATCTTGGTCTCTTACCTCCTTCTTCATCCTATACACAGTCTGTGTTTCCTTGGGGTAGCCATGGTTCTGTCCACTAGAAAAGAAGTGGATAACTCCTTTTTGTTCTGGGGTCTGAAATACCTCCAAATGGCAACTCCATATATTTTGTTGTTGTTGTTGTTATTTGCTTTAATTAGTGGCAACTCCATTTTTGACTGGCATTTCTCTTGTATGTGTCTAACTAACCTCTGGCTATTGAAGTAGTGAGAAGAACTTGGCTTTTGCATGGAAGAATTAATTTCTGTGTGCAAGGTAAAAGTATTATTTAAAACTGGAAGGAAAGTTATACTTAGGGTGTTACAATGTCAGATTTTTAAGATTCTGAAGCTAAAATTTCTTACTGATTAAAACTTAATGGTTACTTTAAGCATTTTAAAATATAAATTTAAAATAATTTTTGAACTACATAGTGTATGTTTTTCAGATCTTGACATTTTCTCCCTAAAGATGATTGCTGTTAAATTGAGGAAAGTTGTTGCAATACTTATTGGCAAAGTCATCTGTCTCCTAATATTGCTAGGTAGCCTGAGTAACTACATTCTTGAAAGCAAGCTTTTTAGTGACACATCTTACTCTTTCATTTCTTAAGGATCATCTACAATTTCTTAATGATCCCAGAATCAAAATTTAATCTAGTCAATTGGATTTTAGGTAAATAGTGGATATTCACAATGGACTCAGTCAGATGGAATCATGGGCAGCAGTGTGGTGAAGGAGGGATGCCATCGCTTCAGAGAGATTTGGATTGCAGATTGTTTTATTAAAGGCCAGCAAGAACCTTTACAGCAAAGCGAAGAGTCCAGAACATTTATCAAGAACAATACGATAAATACAACCATCTTACCTTAACATTTACTGACTATTGCTTTTAACAGCAAATCTTCCCCTGCAAGTTATTGAATTTTTTTTCTTTGAAGTAGGAACACAGGTAGACTTCATCCTCCCTTGCAGCCTCTGTGATGCATAAAAAGGCCCAAGTGTTAACAACATGGAACTCCAGGGGCTAAGGAGACTCAAGAGTGTCTTGTTCCAAGGCAGAGGCTCATACACATGTCCAGATAACTGTGCCATGCAGAGATATAGAGCTAGGGCTGCCGGAATGTGTGATTTTTTGAAAGAAGACTAAAATATAAATTTTACATGAAATATTTTGATTTTTGACTTAAAAATTATTTCTTTTTATGTAACAGCAATAATTTTACCTATGCATGAGATTTTATTATACATTCTTACCTTGTGGAATTGACACATCTGTCTAATTAACATCTGTCTCTTCACGTACTTATCATTTCTTTGTAGTGAGAGCATTTCAAATCTACCGTTTCAACAATTTTGAAATGTATACTACATGCCCACAGTTACCCACTATAAAATAGGTCACTAGAACCTATTCTCTCTGTCTCACTAAAGCTTTGACCCTTGGCGGACTCCCTTTTTCCCATTCCTCCTCCTATGGTGCTCCCCAGCCTCTGGTAGCTGCCATTCTACTCTGCTTCCATGAATTCAACTACTTTAGATTCTTATTTCACTTAGCATACTGTCCTTTAGATTCATCCACGTTGCTATAAATGACAAGATTTCCTTCTTTTAACGCTGAATATATGGATGCATTCCACATCTTCTTTATGCATTCACCCATTGGTGGACCCTTAGGTTATTCCCATATCTTATTGCTTCAGAGAGATTTGGGTTATTGTGAGAGTTATTGTGATATCTTAGTTATTGTGAATAATACTGCAATGAACACAATAGTGCTGATATTTCTTCAGCATATAGATTTTGATTCCTTTGGGGACATATCCAGATGTGGGATTGTCAGCTCATATAGTAATTCTACTTTTAGCTTTTTGAGAAACCTCCATACTGTTTTCAAAAATGGCTGTACTAACGTACATTCCTACCAACAGTGTACAATATTTCCTTTCTTTACGTCCTTACCAATACTTGCTATCTTTCATTTTTTCTTTTACATTGATAATAGTCATTTCCACGGAAGTAAGGTGATATCTCATTATAGTTTTAATATCCATTTCTCTGATGATTAGAGCTAATGAACAATTATTCATGTTTCTGTGGTTCATTTATATGTCTTCATTTGAAAGGTGTCTACTTATATACTTTGATCATTTTTAATAGAGCGATTTGTTTTATTATTATTGAGTTATTGAAGTTTCTAATGAATTTTGCATATTAGCCCATTATCAGATTTGCAAATATTTCTCTCAGTCTTTGGGTTTTCTCTTCACTTTGTTGGTCATTTCCTTTGCTCACAGAAGTTTTTTAGTTTGATGCCATCTAATTGGTCTAGTTTTTTCTTTTCTTTATTATATGTATTTAAATGTTAAAACATGATGTTTTGATACACCTATATGTTTACAAAATGATTAATACAGCCAAACAAATTTACATACCCTTCATCTTCCATAGTTACTCTTTCTGTGTATGATGACAGCAAGTAAAATATATTCTTTCAGCAAAATTTTCAGTATACAATGTGATTTTATTCTATTATCCCCATGATGTCCACAAAATCTCTAGACTTAGACATCTTATCAATTTTTAAATGATAGTTATTAAATTGCTTCATTTCAAGTAAAGATTGTGTGGGTCAAGGACATTTCCTCACTGTGTTAGAATTTACAAAGCACTCCAATGTTCACATTTGTGAACATTGCTACTATACAGTAAGGAAGATAATTGCTTAACTTTTCATGTAAGGAAATTGAGGAACAGAGTGGCAGTGTGACTTGCATAAGGTGACACTTCTATGATGGAAAGAAAGCAGGACTGGATCCTAGAGGTGTACACACTTCAACATAGTTGAAAATCTCCTATGTCCAAGGAGGCTTCACACAGGTGCAGAAAATTGTCAGTTATATTCTAAGAATTTCTGCTATAATTTCCTTCTTCTTTGTACTAGGTATAACCTATGTTATCTCCCAAATGAAAACTCAAAGTATAATCTTGACAATTCCAGTTTTGATCTATTTTATTACCTGGCTTTGAGGGTATCCAGGATATCCTATAGCAGAATTAATTATCCTCCACCTAGTTTTTTTCTTGTTTGCATCACAAATAACTTTAACATATTTATAGCTCAGAGACTGTTTGCTGAAGCCATTAGGAACAAAATTATGAACATATGATCCAAAAGAAAAGATTTCATTTTTGTCAAATGCATTGCAAAAAGAACAACCATGATAAATACAGTAGGGGAAGATTTTTACTCTAAATTGCACCAGCACATATCATCTTCAAATCCTAGGAACTCTTATAATATTATAGTTTCTGGTGGTCTGGATCTTCCAAGACCTTCAAAACCACTTAAAACAAAAATAGAAGCTTTCCCTTTGTAACTAGATGAGTCCATTTTATTTTACTAAAACCCAATTTTTTTGAAGTAGGAGAAGAGGCATTTTATTTTTTTCTAACCAGATTAGCAGAGAGTGATTTTATATACCATTTTAGAAGAAACAAGAAATCCCCCACATGAATGACAGCATGCCTTGAAGATCTTTTGATAGCATTACAGTATTACCTGGGCATTTTAAAATATTGCTGGAATTTCTTTTGTAGGTTTCTGCCTCAGAATTCCATAGAAGAATCAAAGCATTTCCCAGAAGGGTGTTGCCAGCTCTCCTTGCAACAGAGAAGGTTCTTACCATCAAGCAGGGTATCCTTTCCTTTTTTTTATTTCATTGATTTTATTTTTTTAATACACAACAGCGGAATGCATTACAATTCTTATTACGCATGTAGTCCTTGGCAGCAGCCATGTTGATGGCTCTCAGGCTACTTATTTAACATCTCTGAGCCTCTGTTTCTTTAGTATCCCTGTAAAATTTAAATGCAATAAAGCTATTTATACCCTATACTACTTGACTTTAGGTTCCTTTCCCTACAATTACACATATATAATTAATTTTTCATAGCCTCACAAATGAAACCAAAGTAATCTCTAGGGTTGCTTAAGCCTCACTAAACAGCACATCTGTTAAATGATTTGCATTATAAAGATTTATTATTAAGAACAAAACAAAGCAGGGCACACCCTGCAGAAGAGCAGAAACAGAGCGGTAGGGACTTAGACCTTTCCACTCTTTCCTAGCTTTCTTCAGAGATTTGGTAATTATATTAAGAGAAAACAGAGATTGTGCCTACTGACTTTCTTTTCAATTTTTACTTTAGTTCAGTGTTTCTCACTGAACTAAAAAAGGGTTGTACAGGTGCTGTAGGTGTTGTGGTAAATCTCATGCACTGCTGATTTGGAATCCCGTTATTTCTATTCTGTGTCCTTTTACCAGTGTGAGCATGAGCATTAGGCTAGTTCACATGATTGGTAGCTTTCTGAAGCAAACTCAGAAGTCTTTTTAATTGTTTGTTTGTTGAGGTTGCTTCTCTAAACTTCTATTTTTCCCCCTATTTTACTTTTCCTATTCAGATAAATAGCAAATTCTTCCATATTATTTTCATAAGGTTATAACATTCCAAAATTGATCTTGGCCCTTTGCTCTCTGTTTGCATAATCTGAATAAGTAATCACATATTTGAACAAGAATCTCTTTTTATTACAGAGGTGATGGCATCTAAGCCAGCAATGACATGATTCATTCATTCATTTCAGGCAGTTGTCTCAAGGACTCTAAGGTGGTTAATATGTTTTCTTGGAATCATGGACTGAAAGGTTTTTCTCAGATTATTTAATCCAAACCTGAAGCCTGGAGTGGGCCAATATCATGTTCAATATTACAAAAAAGTACTCAGTACCAGCAGGTAGGTATAAGGAAGGACTAGACGGCCTCAGGAGCCCTGGACCAGTCCACTCTGCACACTATTTGGTTACTTCTTAGTTTGTGACCTCTGGCATCCTTTAATCTCCAGCACGATTTGTGCCACAAGGTAATTTTAAATTTAATACCCTTCTGAAAGTGTGATGCTTTATCTTTTGCACCTTTTGTTTCTGCTGGGAAAGCCTAGGGAATATAAAGTCAAATTAGGCTGCCTCATGATCCCATCCTTGGAATTAACTTTTCCATTTGACTCATTTGGTATTTTTTGCAACAATTATTTTTATAAGAGCTGATTCCCTAGTTTGTCTTATTTTCCATTCTTAAAATGTGCCAATCCTTACCCAGATACGTACATTGGAGACAATCAAGGAAAACAATATAATTTCCATGCTGCTTCCTAGATTTATATTTTTACAATACATGAATCTTGCTCATAAAGACATAGTTCATATTCTTCACAGGAACAACAGAATGTATTTCGTGACTTTAATTGTATTTCTTTGTTTTCTATTTATGAAACTACATTCTGTGATTGTCTACCTTTCTCTTTCGTCTGGAATCGTAAATTTTTCATCATTGATTTTTGCATAGTTTTCTTCAAGGAAATAAAAGAATTGTTTTCTCAACTTGGTTGACCTATATCATTTTTCTTACATGCCCAGGGAATTTCCATTTTTCTGATGACAATTTTGATGCACATGACCCCTTTTGGAGTGGAACAAGATGACTTAAATAGAGCGGAGTGACATTCAACTGGAGCTTTGGAGGTAAACCAGCGGGTGGGGCTGTTGGAAAGACCAGGCAGCTTTTCACCAACTCAATTTCTTTTTTCTCCTGGGAATACAACCAGACATATTTTAAATATCTCTTGCAGTTTATAGCTGAATTCTAACCCATGGAATGTGGGTACAGGTGGTAGGCACCACTTCCAGACCTGGGCATTAAAAATCTCTTTGGCTTCTACTTATTCACAACTATTTATTAAGTGTCCACCATGTTCCAGGCCCTAGTAAATGGAGAAATTGATGGTATTGACAGAAGGATGTCAACAAACAGGATTCAAGAAGATAAACTTTCTTTAATGGCAAAGAATATGAAAACTTGCCTGTATAACTCCTCTTTCCACCTCTTAACCCTGGAGGTCTGCCCGACTCATGGTATATTTTAACTACTTTGTTGAAGCATGACTGATATATAAAGAACTGCAGATATTTAATATGTGAATTTGATGATTTAGGACACATGCAAACATCTATGAAACTATCACTATAATCAAGGTAATAGGTATATGCTTCCCAAAGATTCCTTGGGACATGAAGTGCACAGTACTGCATTGTAACTACAGATACTCTATTAGACAGATCTCCAGAACTTATTTGCTTAGTATGACTGAAATCTTTGCTTCCCCTCATTTCTACCCTCCCCAACCTCTGGAAACTACTATTGTATCCTGTGCTTCCATGAGTCTGACTTATACATACACCTCATGTAAGCAAAACCATGTAGCATTTGTCCTGAGACTGGCTTATTTTAAATGGACAAAGGACTGGCACACATATTTCTCCAAACAAGACCACATATCTTAGTAATACTGACTTAGAGTGGCTGAGAAAGAGAGGCTCAGGAAGAGGGAAGAATGGTTATCTCAAATAAGTTGTTAAAAAGGGTCCTCAAATTTTTTTTCCTTTGCTATAAATGAACTAGTTAGGACTCAAACCATGGCAATAGAAAGCAAAATATTTGGTAGCCCCAGGGCAGAGTGAGGGGGCGGGGAGCCTAAAGCTCCAGAGGTTAGATAAGTTAGAGGTTAGATAAGTGTTGTTGGTGATAAAGAACAAAATTTTCTGGTTTTGATAAATAGGAGCACAGTGTACTGTTCAGTTTGGCAGTTGTTTTGATGATGTCCTGTTTCTGTTCAAGCAGTGTCACTGGCAACTCTGTGTCCTCATGGGGACATGGATGGCAGGGAATTGCTCCTTTCTCTAGTTACAGGCTTTTGTTCCTCTTGCTTTGTGTGGTCATCTTTGTTTCCCTCATCAGAAGTGGGTTGCTCTGCCTGGTGGTATTTTTCTATCAAGTCCTTGTGGCCATTCTGCATGGTGAATGAGATGCACACAGACTTGACCTGCTGTTAATATACTTGCTATAGATTTAAATAGGCAGAGAAGAAATGAAAGACAACCACACAAAGCCATGGTAAAAACTATGGAAAATTCTAAGAAGGAAAAGAGTCAGATGGTGGGTAGTGCCATTGTGGATTGCTTAATGCATATTAGAATAGGATACCTTCTGTGGGCAAGCAACACAGAATGTGGGGGGCAGATGGAGGCTGGGTCTCTTCCTGTAGTGATTGCAAGGATCTTGAGATGGCCTGGGGATTAGAGGAGCAATTATTCATCTAATACTTTAACCGAGTTTCTCACCAGCCATCCAGCTAACTGGTGAACCAACTGATTTGCCAAGCAATGAATAAAACAATGAATATCTGACATAAAGACTGAGTGGTAATTTTTCCAACCAAAAAAACCACTGAACATATTCATGCTGGAACACAATGTGGATGTTTTATTACCACTACTGAACAACCCCAAACCAGCTTCCTCCCCTCTCAATCAATGCTTTATTTAAAACTTCAAATGATTCTGATTTCAAAACTGTTTTGTTATAATTTTCTCTTTCCATTTCCTTCTCCAACACCTCACTCCTGGAGATTAGTTAGATGATAAATAGATAGATAAATGATAGATGGGTGAAATAAGTTCCACTGAGGGGTGTATTTGTGTGTGTGTGTGTGTGTGTGTGTGTATGTGTGTTATTAGAAAGATGGATTTAGAAGACTTGAGTTTACATATCTTTCTATTATAACACATCATTTTGGTTATGAAACTTAACCTGTGTTATTTTCTATTTCCTCGTTTGTGTAAGAGAATAATGGGTAGTGGGTAGCTGGCACATAGTAAATGCATAATAAATGCCTGCAGAGTCCTAACTCGGGCAATATTTGGGGATGAGGTAGGGGTACCACAAAACTCCCCAAAGTTCTCTTCCCTTTTATTTTGTGGTTTCTCAGAGTGTCATACTTTTCAGTCCTGCTTGCAGATCCTTTCATCTCTTTTAGTCTAACAATTTTTATCCTTTAGTTTCTCTGACATGGTTCAGGAATAGGCATATGGGAAAAAACTTCTCCAAATACAATCAATAGGATCATAGTTTGCACTAATTTGAATAGTGAGATTACAAAAGCACTAAAGTGGTCTCACTTTATGTACACGTCCTGAGATAATATGAAAACCTTCAGACTGAAAATTCACTGAGGCTACAGTGCACTAATTGAAATGATAATAGTGATGATAGAAAGGAGATCAGTACAGTAGATAAAGTGGATCAGGGTAAGGGAAGAGAGGAAGGAAAGGGAAGGTACTGGGGAGTGAGATTGATAAATTATGTGAATGTATGGTATGCCATAATGAATCCCACCATTATGTATAATTATGAGGCATTAATAAAAATTTAAAAATCTATTTCTGGCAGAATTTAAAAAATTACGGAGGAGAGGAGATTTTCAAAGTTAAGGGATTTAATGGATAATATAGTGTACTTATTCCATTGCATTCACTTAGCTGGTACACAGAAATACCCAGCATGCTTTAAGCAACTTAGATTTGCCTAATGTAAGAATTTAGGTATCACAACCTTGATGAAAAAATGCATCACTCAGGTAGTTTGAGTCAATATAGACAAATAAAATCATAATCACGGTGAAAGAGGAATTGGGTGTTAGTGGTTGGTCTAATGTATGTAGGGGAGAGAAGTTTACATCACCTATGAACAAGTAAAATGGTAACAGTATATTCTCAAATTTCTTATCTTGATGAAAGGTCTTTATTTGTTTGCTAGATATCTGTTGTTTCTGATACTTAAGAACAAGTCACAGGTGTAATCATGTCTTGGGGAATCTTCCACTAGTATTTGAAAAACTCCTGGTAAGATACTTCTTGTCCAGCCTGGGGAGATAGCTCTGTTGTATTAGGCAGAGAATGAACCTGTTTGGATCTAGTAAATGTGGTGACTACCAGTAAATGCCAACAATTTTATTAGTGACTACTAATAAATGCCAGATTTGTTAGTATTTTATTTAGAACAAAATTTATTTATTTGAATTTTGCTCTAAAAAGTATATTTCTCAAATATGCATTTTAAGAACAATAGATATATGTTTGGATGTATTCTTGTTTTTGTAAATAGTTCTAGTTTTATATGATATATATCTCCCTTTAATGTGACAGTGATTTTATATATATTTCCTGCAAGTCTTTCAAAACTACTGTGAAGTAGACATCATTATCCATTTCATCATAAAGGCCAAGTAGAGACCCAAAGAAGTTATGCTTCTTCAGGACCACATGAAAATTGGTCCAAGAAGAGTTTTGCATGCTTGTCTGGCTCTCTAGGTCTGAATCTTATTGTCCTAACCAAGATATCACTTGGGAGATGCTCCTCCAAAGTCCAAGGTCTTTAGGGTTTGAGGACTAGCCTTACAAGTACAAACCTAAGCATGGCAGCCATACTGGGAGGCACCCAGGGTCCTTAGTGCTGTTCTGCAGTGGTCCCTAAGCTCTGTGAAGGAGTTCCTAAAGAGCATCCACCCTCAGCATGACACATTCATCATTTCCATCTTAATGATAAAGAGGGGAACATTCTCTCCACCCTGCTGGGCTGTGATGATTAAGTGCTTGTCTGGAATCCATTGATCCACCTGCCTAAATACATCTCTTTGCTTTTTGTGTAGCTGATGCAGCCCAAAACCCTTTTAAGAGCATTACGTTTTCTTTGTGTGAGTTCTTATTTCCAAGACTTGTCTTCTCTGGAATTTCACCCTGTGTTTCTGTCCACCAGGGTCATGTACCACTGCAGCCTGCCTAACTATGCATGGTCTTCTCCTTAGGTAGGGTTTATAGGAGAAGGTTAATGGGAGAAAGAAAATAACTAGAAAAGGGCATTTGAGGTTTGGTAATTACCACATCAGGAGTGGGATGTTTGGGGAGGTGGAACAACAATTGTGAGATCATTTGAAGGACATCTCAGGAGATAGAAGCCTGTTGAGTTGCTGAGATGTATGTGTTGTGAGCACCAGGAAGAGTTGAACTGTGTTTGGTACTTTGACCCACATTGTCCTCCAGATATGCCCTGAAAGCATGGTCCTGGCCCAGTGCAGGGACATGTTTGGAGCCAAGGGAGGAGGACCGCGAAGGGCTAGATTAGGATTGAAAGACTGGTGAAATTGAGTTACTATTGCAAGGGAATGAAGAAGAAGGCCAAGACAAACCCAAGGCAAATGGAGCAGGCACTATGGGCAGACAGAGGAGAATGCAGGTGAGAGTAGCACTGGGACCACTGCTGTCGTCAAAGTTGTCACAGAGACCCTTCATCCAAGCCCTGAAACAGCTGGGGGAATCTGAGCATCCTTACGGGGCACCCTATCCATTGGCATTGAGATAAGCATTCAGAGTAAGTGGGGATATCCTATGTTTCTATTTTTATATCTGAGTTCTTCACAAAACATCTGTCGTTTCAATAGAAAAAATATTTTAAATTAAAGTTAAAGCCCAAGAAAGAACAACAAAATAGAAATCACTCCATGACACTGCCCCCCAACTCTCTTCCTTCTATCTCTCTGAAGATATAAATGTAACTTTCATGGTAAATCCTTGGAAAGTGAGGGGACTTCAGTTGAATTATCTGTTTTATGAATAAGATACAAGGATATGAAAATTTCATTCTTGTGGCTTTCAGGAAGGAATATTATTTAGTTTAGGTACTTTCTGATATTAGCATTGATAAAGGAAGCGTTGAAGCTTGTTGAATAAAGGGTTAAAATATGTGTGTGGGTGTGTGTGTCTCTGTGTGTATTTGGGGGGTATCTGTCTGTCTGTTTTGCACAGTATTCTAAATCCAAATGTAAACTAACTAGAATCACCCTTTTCTTCCTTAGTAGAAACACAGACCAGTAAACTTTTTTTGTCGGGGAGGGTTACCAGAGATTGAACTCAGGGGCCCTCAACCACTGAGCCACATCCACAGCCCTGTTTTGAATTTTATTTAGAGACAGGTTCTCATTGAGTTGCTTAGTACCTTTCTTTTTGCTGAGGCTGGCTTTGAACTAGCGATTTTCCTGCCTCAGCCTCCAGAGCCACTGGAGGCACATGTGCCACAGCTCCCAGCTCAGACCTGTAAACTTTTAGAGCATAATTTAAAACTTTAAGAATCAGCCTAAAATCTATCATTTTAGATCAGAATTGACAAATGAAAGACTTACTGCCAAACCCAGCATAGTTTTTGTTTTAAAAATAAAATCTTATTGAAACACAACTATGACCTTTCATTTACATATGGACAATGACTGATTTTGCTTTATAATGACAATGTTGACCAGTTGTAACAGAAACCACGTAGCCCACAGACTTGAAATAGTTACTATCTGACATTCACAGAAAAGGTTGACTAAACTCTGATTTAGATGAATAGAGCAGGAGTCAGGCAGGTGTCACAGAAGCTGCACTTTCTTGACTTTACTTGTGGGACATCACTCTTTTTTCAGGTCGCCTCCCACCTCACCGGCCATTTCTCAGTTCTTTCTCCTTTCCAGTAGCATTTTATATTTTAGAGCAGTTTTATGTTCATAGCAAAACTGAACAGAAAGTTCAAAGATATTCCATATACTGTTTGCACCCACACATGCCTAGCTTTTCCTATCATTGATATCCTCTACCAGAACAGCACATTTATTAAAATGATTGAACCTCAGTTGAGACATCATTATCACCCAGAGTCCATAGTTAGGATATTAGGATTCACTCTTGGTGTTATACATTTTATATGATTGGACAAATGGTAGATACGACATGTATCTATCATTACTGTAGCATGCCAAGTATTCTTACTACCATAACATTTCTCTGTGCCTCACCTATGTATCCCTCCTTCTCCTGGAAATCGCCTATCTTTTTACTGTTTCCATTATTTTGCCTTTTCCAAAATGTCACCTAGTTGGAATCATTCAGAATGCAGTTCTCTCAGTAATATGCACATCTCTTCATGGCTTTATAGCTCATTTCTTTTTGATTCTGATTAGTATTGCATTATCTGGGTGTGCCACAGTTTGTTTATCTGTTCACCTATTGATGGATATTTAATTGCTTCTAAGCTTTGGCAAACATGAATAAAGATGCTATAAATTCTGTGTGCAAGTCTTGGTGTGGATGGATTAATACTAAAGAGCTCAGTGTTCTTTGTGAACAAAGAACAGGAGAGTCCTCAAAGCTCTATACTCATTTTCTAGATGATTTATTCAGAACTTCATGTACTTTTTATATACCCACAATTGCCAAGTTTAGTTTCCAGTTGTACCACTCCTCTGAATTCCAGATTTCTGTATCCAATTGCTGGCTTGACCCCCTCCATTTGGATGTCTAATACTTTGGACTTAATGTGTCATAACCTCCAGATTTTCTCACTCAAAACATATTGCCACTTTCTCAATTTCCATGTTCTCAGTAAGTAACAACTCCATGTATAGAGTTGCTTTGGCTAATGGGTTTAGAAATCTCTTCTATCCCCTCCCTACATGGTCCTCCAGTAATTCTGTTGATTTTACCCTCATAGTATCTTCATAATATGACCATTTCTTACCACCTCATCACCACCAACCTCATTGAATCTACTATTATTTCTCGTTGACATATAGTAACATTTCTGACTTTCTTGCTGCTGCATTTACCTATTTCCAGTCTGTTTCCAACACCAAAGCTACAATAAGACATAACAATGAAATTCCTGTTAATACTACATGAATATAAAGCATAAATAAGGACCGATTTAACTTAATTGTTCCATGTATCAAATTGAGGGAATAGATGCAGAGAACCACTTCTTAATTAGTGGAATGTTTTACAAATGTGTATCTGTCAGTTCCCATTAACAATAACAGCAGTAGTCATGGTGGCAGGGATAAGTCTACTAAAGGAAATCCCAGACTCAAAGAGACTAGAAATAGGAATCTCAGTGTTGTTTACAGGAATGCATCTGCAGCACCATAATCCATGAGAAAGTTCTTCCTGGGGGTACTGCTAGATGATGGGGATGAGGCGAGGAGAGGTTATTGGTGGGAAAAGTGCATTAACTTGATATCTCTATGTCAGGCTGGGAAGGGAGGGATGAGATTAATTATAAGACAGGATACAGAGCTGTCAAAAGTATATGGAATGGTTATAAAATTGTAAAACCAATGCACTCCAGTATACTATAGTATACCTACATTCATAGAAGAATTATTTACAACAGCCAAAGTAGGAACCAACTCAAGGGTCCATTGACTAATGAATGAATAAACGTCACATGCTGTATATATACAATGAGGTATATTTCAGTTTTAAATAGCAAGCACTTCTAACACATGCTACAACATAGGTGAACCTTGCAGATATTAAGGTTGGTGAAATACTCAGGTCATAAAGGGAAAGTACTATATGTTCCCATGTATATAATTCCATGTATACAGAGTACCTGGGGTAGTCAAAGCCAGTCGAGTGGACAGAAATAGTGATTGCCAGGAGCTGGAAGCTGGAGCAATGGGGAGTTAGTGTTTAATGGAACTGCAATTTCAGTTTGTAAAGTTTCCTTAGATGGATGGTGGTGATGGTTTCACAATCACAGGAATGTACTTAATGTCACAGACCAGTACACGGAGAAATGATTAAGATGGTAAGTCTTATGTATATTTACCATAGTAATAAAAAGGAAAATCTCGTATTTTATGAAGAGAATCTTCCTCCAGTTCCTCATCCCACTCGGAGTCAATGCCACTGTTTGTCTCGCAGTCTCTAAGCCCTGCGTCATGGGTCCCTCACCTCTGCCCGTCTGGAATCATTTCCTCTGCTTGTTCCGTTGCTGCACTCTGCTCTAGGGCACTCCCACTCCCAAAGCCTTCTTCCTTAGGACCGGCTCAGGGTTTCTCCTTTTCTGGGAACAGATTTCCTCCAGAGAGTCTATGACAGACTTGTCTTCTTTTGGGTCAGTGATCAAATGTCACCTGATCAATAAGTTTTCCCCTAACAACTTTATCTTAAATTCCTCTGTGAAAAACATTCACACTGCTTTTTGCCATAACATTTATATTGTCTAACACATTCTGTGCTCAGGGCTCTCTGTAATTCTCCCTGCTATGGAAATGTGAGCCCCATGAGAGAAAAGATTGTCTATGTATTGTAGCAGAATGCTCAGGGCCTAGAATGGTACCCGATTTGTAATAGGATCTCATTAAGACTTTTAACTAATGCATGGTAGAACTGTGTCAAATTCAAAAGAAAATGGGACCTAGGAGAAATGTGAGAGATTTGAGTACCCTAAAGCATTGGGAGTTATATTTTAAAAGATATGCAAGACAAAAATTAATAAATAATACAATAAAATATATTAAAATATAATGAAAATCCTGCTGCAAAGATTCAGCAGGGAGCTACCTGCTTTTCTACCTTGAACTAAGACAGATTATCTCAATACATTGTTAATGTGTCATCTAGATTAATCAACCATCTGGGACTCGAATCTAGGGCTTATTTCTCCCATTCAAGGCTCTTTGTTTTGTACCATGTTGTGCATCAAGGAAATAACCCTAATTACGTTTGCATCCTCCATGCCTTTGCTTTGTTGTCATGATAAACACGATCTTGAAACATCTGATCCTTGTTCATTCTAGGCTCCATGCTCTCAGTCTGTTCTTGAATTGCCTATAACTATTCCAACATGGTGGCTCTGTGTGGTTCATCATGCACCAAACACAGGAGACCATTGTAGATAGAGAAATCAGGGCCTTATTAAAAACTGAAGTTTGAAAACTTCATCCTATTCTACCCCCTAGTTGAAAAAAAGTACCACATGGAGCTGGTTGAAAGGCTGCTTTTTCAGGAAGGAGGTCTCTTCTCTAATCATTTCCAGGACTTGGTTGGATGTGACTGCTGTTCTGGGATTTTGGTGAGTGAGTAAGTTCCCTGAGCCTGGGGGCCAACTGGAGTTGGAGCTCTAGAGGAGGAAAGCTATTCATTCAAAGCTGTCAGCACATCTTTCTCTATGAATTACTCTCCCCAACCTAGCAGGCTACGCCCCCCCCCCCCAACACACACACACTTTGGTATAACAGAAGACTTTCTGTAAGAATGGGGCCTATTCAGAGCAGGTCACCACAAACAGATCTCCTTGTTAATATACTTCTGAGCCAAAGTATACCCCTCAGTAAATAGGACTGGAAAGAAATGAAATGGTTGAATTAAACAACATTTGTTATGCAGCATTTTTTAATATGTAAATATTAACTTGGCCAAACAAAATCTCTTTCCTATCCTGGCACTGAACTTGGGTGGCATGTTTGACTTGACATAGTAATGAGGGTGAGAATGTATCTGGACTGGAAGTGTCAGAAAACAGTGGATTGATGTTGAACCCACCCCCCTGCCACACACACACACACACACACACACACACACACACACATTGAAGCCCTCCCCAAAGCCCAGTAGGTGCGGAGCTTTAGCCAGTTTTGGCTTTTGACCTTGGCTTCCACGTTAAGTGTGGGTTTTGTAAAGAATCATGCTGACGCCATCATTCATCCATCACTGGCCCTAAAGGCAGTATCTACACAATAGCAAAACAACTAGATGATTCAGGCTGCAGCTACACCAGGGGATTTCCAATTTGTTGTTGCTTTTAGTGGTTTCAAAGCATGTTACAAAATTTCATCCACTGATTTTTGTATGAATTAGGTAAACATATTTTTTAAAGAACTGAAGAGAAAAAAAAGATGCTATTTGACACTGAAACTTCAAAAACAATAAGGATTACCTATCTATATAATGCCTAATAAACTATGAGGATCTAAAGAATCATTTATCTGGTTTAGCTGGTTATTTGGACCAGTGATTTAGCTGGTTATTTGGACCTCAACAGACCAAACAACCATTTTGATGAGTTATTAACAATGTTCAGTTCATTTTTCACATTTCCTTGAGAAACATTTCATTGTATTAAATTAAAACTAAAGTTGGATTAATATTTCAAGGAAGGGATATGCATGAATTTTTTTTAATCAAACAAATACAAAGCCTTTCTTTTTCTTTATTTCCTTTGTCCCTTTCTTTATCCCTTCCACTGGGGATGTTGAACTTGCTGGTAAGTCTTATGAATCCAGTAATACTTTGTAAACCAGGAAGATAATTTGAATATGAAATCTTTCTTTATACCACTATAATACTTGGGTAGGCTTTTGAATTTTCCAATCATAAAGAGGTTGAATGAAACCTCACTTATTTAATCACAACCCATTGTGCTTCTTGGTGTTCCTCCAGTCCCTACTCATTTTCTGATGTCTTCAAAGTCTTTGCCCAGTTGACCCTGAATGAACAGTGTTGTTATAACAAATACTCCCTTTAGCTCTGACAGCACACTGGCAAATCACGCCATCTCTGAGCCTCAAACTTCTGAAGTCTATATGATGTATTTGCAACTTCTCTGGGAAGTTGTGAGGGTGAAATGCCTTGAGGTTTTAGATTTACATTCAAGTGTATTGGTTCAGTGTCAAAGTGGGATCATGTGTCCTCAGATTGCCTATGCGCTCTTAAGATTTCTTAATCCCTGTGTGTGCCAATTTCTTTATCTGCACACTCAGGATAAATACATTTCATTATTGATAGAATTATTATGATGAAGAAAAGCTAATTTGTGCAAAACACTTAACATAGTAACGAGCACAAAAATGTCTTCTGTAAATAGTGTTATCATGTTATTCCTGTAGACAATTATAAAAGAGGTTTAAATACTTAAGTAAGATGAACATTTCTTGTTTACATCATGTAGCACAAAACCAAACTTCTTTACCACAAATATTCTATTTGTGAACTTATATTTCATAAGTTCTGAATAAAGTACAAATTAAGAAGTGTTTGGCTTATTTGGTTGTATGGCAAAGTTTATACTCAAAGATAGGGCTG
Source organism: Callospermophilus lateralis (assembly GCF_048772815.1). Lineage (NCBI taxonomy): Eukaryota > Metazoa > Chordata > Mammalia > Rodentia > Sciuridae > Callospermophilus > Callospermophilus lateralis. The sequence goes on along the minus strand of NC_135320.1, from coordinate 74,572,368 downwards.
AGCAAGCAATTTATGATAGAGGCAATAAAAGTCAATACATCTGAAAAAAAGCAAGTATAAATGTCCTTATTTATTTAAGCTCAAAAGTATGTTTTTCTTTTCTTAGTACACTGTCTCCCATGGTGAGTCTATTTATTCTAGAATATATGTTTTAAAACAGTCCTCAAAATTTGTCTCAACTCTGGACCTTATTTCAGAGCTTTTCTCCTCATATCATTGTGTAATTTTCATTTCTTCTTGAGTCAAAATTAAATATTAAAAAACACCTCTGAATCTGTGTCTATGATTTTCCTTTGAAATTTTACTCCTCGGTGTTCTCCATCTCAGTTAAGATCATCGAAGATTCATCACCTGGACAAAGACCTGGAAGTCATCCTGGACCCTTCCTTCTCTTACACCCATTATTTGTTTCATCACCACATCCTTTGTTTTGACCTAAATATCCTTTATTGAGCATATCCAATGTCTTTCCTCTCTGCCATACCCACCATAGTGAAGACAATGTCTCACCCAGAATCTAACAATAGCCTCTTCCCCAGTTCCACTCCTGGCACTCTTTAATCTATTTTCTTGATAGGACCATAGTGTTCTTTTACCAGAGTAAATTGGACCATGTACCTTCCAAGCTTCAAATAATTTGACACCCAAAGCATAGAATAAACTCCCAAGTCCTGTTCTTGGCCTATGAGGCATTTCATGGGCTGGCTTTGGTTCCGTAGATTCTAAGCACTTGCATCTTTTTCTAGTTTTCCAATAAGTTGGGGCCAAGTTCTCTCTTGACACTGAATCCTTTCCAGAACTTCTCCCTGCACCTTCATATTGCCTACATTACCCTTTTGTTTTTTAGATAAGAGCTTAAATTATAGCAACTTCTATAGACTATTCTGTTTAAATAGATATCTACCATAGAACTCTCTTAAGACATGGCACTTATATGTTTGATTTACTTAGGATTTTCTTGGTATTGATTTTCTTCTCTCTAGATTTTTAAGCTTTTGGAGTAAAGTGTTTTTCTGTTCATAGATGATACTCAAATAACTGGCCTAGTGTAGGGCTTGTCATAGAATTTCAGCAAGTTGGTGAAAAAACATGATGGTTTTAAAACTTAAGAATTTGAAGGAAATATTTGCTAAATGATTTGTAAAATAATATAAAGCCTGGATTTAATCTTCATCACAAAATAAATAAATAAATAAATGGAAAAATAAAGAGAAGAAAAAAGAATCTTTTGTGGTTAAAAAAATACATAGATTAATAGTTAACAGATTTGGATTCTAAGTTTTAGGTTTTCCATGAGTGACTTTTATGACCTAGATCTGGTCAAACATTCTAGATTCTCAGGTAATTTTTTAATAGATGTTCTAGAAGGCCACTTTACCTCTTTATATCTCTCATTATTCTTTAAGACAATGAGTCAAAAAATAATAATAGATGTGCTCTTCATTCTTCAAATTTTCATTTTTGGGAGTTACTGTGTTGAGGCGAGTTGGTAAAAAAAAAAAAATATTATCTACTATTTTCAAGAGTTTGAAAAAGAGATAACAGCCCTATTCAATGGTTCAGTGGTCCTGAACATTTTAGGATCATCTCTTTATCCGTTTACCTTCCCTGTCTTTGAACACACACACACACACACACACACACACACACACACCTGTCTCCCTAAACGTAATTTTTATCTTTAATAATTTCCAGGTGCCTGGCTGTAGACTTCACATCCAGATGTGTGGACTGGATGGCTGTCTCTGGTTCACTGTGCTGTCTGTGGCTTCCTTTTGAAGTCTTCTTCATAGGCACAGCTTTCAGTCCCCTCCTCATTATTGCACTTTGAAACTTCTCCAGTTCCCAGTATCTTTCTGATTTCCCCCCAGAGTCACAACTCAGTAGAAAGGTAGGAGGAAGCATTAGGTTTTATGAATCTTATTCATCTGTCCCAGCTGAGACTATATGAGCTATTTCAATTAAGAACATACATTTCTACCCATTCTGCTAATTGTGAAGGAGCATCTATCTAGAGAGGCTGCTGTGCACTCTGTAGCTGGGGCCTTTCCTAGCTAAGGATGGCTCTCCCAGGAGACCAGGCTGTGTATCTCCCTGACCTTCCTGCTCTGGTGTGGTGAGTGTGCTTCTTAGGCTCAATAAGAAGCAGACCAGCTTTGAGCAGCTCCCATTGTTACTCAGTTCTTGGCAGCAGAATTCACCCTTCTGTTTTACTAAGATTTGGTAGAGAAATCCTTCATTAATATCTAGATACAGTTAATTCTGGTGTTATAAAACAAAGGTGGGACAATAATATATAAACTAGTCTTTCCCATATTATGCTATAAACTAATAACAATTATTATGCGTTTTATTGTATACAGTATCCTGCAAAGTCATCCAAGTAAATGATTTCTGTTTAAAATCCTTTTTTAGAATTAAAAGAATTGCATTGTTATGTCTTTTGGTACTCTGTAAATTTTAATAAATCTGATGAGTCTTAAAATATTTATTAAATGCAGTTTTCTGGTATACAATGTTTCATTGGTAAAATTAAATGTTCACAGTATGTTTAGAATGTGTAAGTAAATCAATGAACATTGGCTAAAACCAGTATTTTCTTACAATTTATTGTGCTGTCTTCCTAAACCCATACCCCTACCCTCTGGGTCAGATTTCCATTTTCTTTGTTGGGAAATAAATACAGCTTCTCATAAAAAAAAATCAATGAACATTTATAGGAATGGGATTGTGCCATGGTCTAAGAAGGAACTTCAGGTTTATGGGAGAGATACTGAAGACAAAAGAATACTCATTTTGATTTGTAAGAGGGCCAAAGATTTCCATTCAGAGCACAGCTCTCAGGGTATTAATTTCAGATGAAGAATTTGTCAGAAGGAACTGGGAAGCTTATCATCAAGAAGAGAAGGATGTTGGTAGAGAACTAATTTGACTAATGATTACAGCTAACGTATCAGGTTCACCCCCAAGTGTTTATGTGATATAGTAGCTCATTTCTTTCCTGCAACAACTCTGTGACATGTGGACTAAAACTGTCCATGATTTACAGGTGAGAAAAGGAAGTAACAGAGAAGTATGTTCTTTTCCCAGGGTCACATGGCTCATGGAGCAGAGTTTGTGCCCTGGCAGCTGGCTCTGGAGCCTGTGAGCTTAACCATGATGCAAAGCTGGCTAAGGTCAATCCCAGGCTGGCCCTTGCTGCTCAGGCTCATACCTGTGCTCTGCATACCACACTCTCCCCACCTCTTGCTCTCTCTGTCTCTCTCTCCTCTCTTTCCATTGAAGAATGGAAGAACAAATAAAGAAGATAAAGACCCAGCACACTGCATGGATCATGAGGTGACCAGAAGGCGAACTCCAGACTTTCTTTAATTAACTCATCAGCCAAGCAGCAGGCACACACCAATTTTCATGGAAACTGAAGAAAAACCCCAGGAAGAGTTGAGGTGAAATTGTTAGGGTGAGCACAAGATCTTGCACCAAGCATGTTTGCTAAGAGAGCAGAAAAGGGGGTACTCATTGACAGGGATCTCTCCTTTTCCTACCAATGTGAGAATATCCAGAAAAGAGATATGAAAAGGCAATCTTTAAAAGTAATCCCTTCTCCTAAGTTCCACTTTTGGTCACAGTATTTTTGTTAATATGAACCTAAGCTAGATATAAAGATGGCTTAAATTTGGTTTTAATAAATTTCAAATATTGTGGAGTTTGCTAAGCAATTAATGTATACCAAATGTGTAATAAACCCTTTCTCTTTTTAAACCTCATAATAAATAAGAAAATCATGTACAAAAGAGGAAACTGAGTCACAAAAGACCAAGGTCACACATTCAGACTGCAGGCAGAGCACTGATTTGAAGCCAAGTTGACTGGCCACAGAACCTGTGATCTCAACCCTTCCTATAACTGTATCTGTTTGCCTAGCAAATTGTAACCCTCATAAGCATGAGTTCAATTACTAAATGACATGGATTTTTGGTGGCTTTGCCTCCCACTGTAGATTCTTTTTAAAAATTAGCATAATTATTAAATTAAAACAAACATTTCAATCCAGAATTAGGAAGTGGAACAGAAGTAAGAGTCACAGAAACATTCATAATAATAGCATCATCTTTCTCATAACCCTCAAGTAATCGCAAGTCATTTTCCATCCCATTTCCATGCCTCCCAGAAGGTACCAGGGACACCTACTGTTTGGAATATTTTCTGTTTCCCTCTGTGGCTAGTGCAATTCAGTGTTCTTTCAAAAGTTCCTCTTCATAGCCTCTTCCATAAAGTATGCTTCCTTCCCCTCCAATCACTTAGTTCTCCTCCTCTAAGCTTCCTATAGAACAAGGCATTGTCAGACAAATTTTCAATGGGCAAGTTGAATAGGCAAGAAAGGTTTATTCAAGACAGGCAAAAAAGGAGAGAGATTGAATTTAACTCAGCTGAAGCAAAAGGTGGGAGGATTTTTAGGCACTGGGATTAGCAAGTAGAAAAGTACAGGGGAACATTAGTAGGGAGGTCATTCATTGCAATTAGGTTGCATGTGTTGGTAACTGCTGCTTGTTGAAGTCAGGCTTCTACTCTCCCCCAGAATTGGGGAGTTGGGGACACTAGAGTTCTTTTTTTAAATTTTATTTTAGTGGTCAATCAGCATTTTTATTTATTTATATGTGGTGCTGAGAATCAAACCCAGTGCCTCACATGTGCTAGGCAAGTTCTCTACCACTGAGCCCCAACCCAACCCATGATTATATTTCAAAAGGGTGGCTACCAAGTTCTAGAGAAAGACATTCTTGGGTTGTAAAATTGGCAGGTGGTTTGGGGGAAGATTTACATCTCAAAAAGGGGAGAGAAAGAAATGAGGATCAAAAGTTTCTCAGAGTAAATGTTCTAATAAAATGTAAGTCAGCGAACCACAGTTATGAAGAAACCTGTCTAAAGTTGAGTCACACTCAGGGGAACTTTTAAGACTGCCCTAGGCATAGCATAAACACTTTTCACTATAACCAAGTCTCTTGTCTCATAAAGCGGAACTTCTTAAGCACACACAGCCTTGGCCTGTCTCCACCAAGCTCATTGACATACCCAGCTCATTGAATGAACAAAGATAGCAAACATCCATCATAAAATTTCCTGGGGCACTTGGCTTCTCAGTCCTATTTCTATCTTCGAATGCCTTTTGCTGTAGAATTTCAACTGACATGAAACTGAAAGGAAAGAGTTCGATATAATTTCCCCTCTATTGTACAAAAGACAAAATGAATTCCAGCAGTGTGACGTGATTTGCTGGAGGCTACCCTACTAACAGATGCTGGAGTTGGGACAGAGCTTCTTGAATGCTGTCACAGCCCTCTGCTGACTCCATCCTCTGCTCATCTCTGGGAGCCAAAAGCCGGAGGCAGAGTGCTACCTGGTTCCAGCTTACCTGGAAACATGTGAGCTGATGTAGTCAGATTTTTTGCCACTCTGATCCTGTCTGAGAACACTAGGAAAGCACTGTAAGTATTAATTTTGAGGTTACAAATGAATTTTAGTGATAGGCAATTTTGTAAACACAGAATCCACTAATAATGAGGACTGACATTGAATCCCGACTCAACTATCATGCCTGCCTGGGTTAGATATTCCTGATGATTTCTCTCAAACTTCTTTTATTTTAGTTATTATCATCCAGTATTAGAATTGCAAGTGTAATTTTCTCTCCACCCTTTGAGAATATATCATCTGAAAACATAGGAACTTTTCTTTGTTGTACATCATTCTATCTCCAGGTCCTATCCCAGAGGTTGGCCGATAACAAAGAGCCAAAAAGTACTTGCAGACTAAATGCATTAATGAGAAAGCTACAAAGCTGAATATGAACATATGGTGATATATGGTACCCCTGATAGTTCGTCAAGATTACAACACTAATGTTATCTGGTGTCTCATTCTGCCATTCTTCAAACACGAAGCAAAATGGGCAAGTGTTTGAAGGATGCCTGACCAATTTTCCTACAGTTCTTGTGAAAGGCAGTGGTAATGCAGGAACTTTGAAGTTCTGAATGTTTCCATGGTAGTTTCTAGATACTAGGAAAGTCTCTTACAGATGTCAGAGGAGTCCTTATTTCAAAGGGTTCTTGTATTACCTTGAATTAGAAGAGATTACTCCTTTTGCCCTACACACCCATAAAATAATAGCTATATATAAAGCTTAAAAGGAAGGCTGACAAGTCCAATTTCCAGGTTTCATCTTTGCTTGTAGTGAAGTAGTCCAAATGGCATAAATGATGAAATGCTAATCATTGAAGTAGTCTGACAAGGTCAAAGTCAAACTGAATCCTCCTGTGGCTAATTTTAACCAAGCTCCTTTGTGATCAGAGTGATGATTATCTTGTAGCAAGAGCAAATATGTTGAATATAACTTTTACACCAATGAGTAAATGTTCATTTTCATCCAAAAGCCATATAAACCCGTTTAAAAACCTGTTATATCAAATTTGATATACAATGAATCAGTGTATGTTTGATAGGATTACAACTAACTGAGATTTCTCTTGGCCCTGCCTCTCATTGGTAATGCCAAATCTGCCAGGAGGGAAATTGCCCTGACTACATATTGGATCACCACAGGGACCGTGGACTGATCTCCAGGCCTCTGGCTCTCAGGTGAGTGCCAGTGTGTCAGGCTGTCTTTCTGATCTTAAGCACGTTTATTTTAAATATGAGGTTTGGCAAGGCATTATGGGACAAATGCAATGAAAATATGGTCATTCCAAAATTTTTACAAAAATAAATGTTCTTCTTATTCTAATATTAAATTTCTTTCTGAGTTTCCACTTTCCTAGTTATCCACTGATGAGTGTCTCAAATTAATTTGAGTAGCTTGGTTACAAAAATTAAAATAGAATATTAGTTGTAACATTGATTTCGTCTTTCTAAGAGAGAAAACTGTAGTTCAGGTTCAAAGTTGTCCGTTTGCCTGGGATAACTGCCAGGGACAGGCAGTAAAATTGCTTTTGTTGACAAGTCTTTTCAAGGTGCACATATTTGGAAATAATTTGCATTGATCATAAATTCCTCTCCTATGATGGGCTATGTGGCCTGAATGTGAGTGTGGAGTGTTTTTGTTTAGATTTGGTTATATCTAACACACTATTAGTAAGTTGGCTTTTCAATTTTTGTTTCCAAAAGAAGTAAAGCCAACTTAGAACATACAGAATATTGAGTCTGTTTGGAGACCTAACAATTTGGCAAGTATGTTCTTTAGCACCGTTCATACTAGCATTGGCCTCTTTAAATTCACTTTGTTCCATTTTTTAAAACTTTTATTTATTTTCAGATACACTTGGTATCAAATATACCTTTTTTGGGGGTAAAATATTTATGGCTTGTCTCAGACAGCCACATTCTGCTTCTTACTTTCTTCTTTTCATTCTTTTTGACTTTTCCCCCACAAAGTTTGTAAATTTTTTTATTAATTTTTCTTTCATCTTCTGCTCTTTCTTCTTTCTTGTCTATTTTTCTTTTTTTTCCCTCCCTGTCATCTATGATCAAAGCAATTTAAAAAATGATAAATCAGAGCTTCTTTTTACACATTTATTTTTAACAATTTGAACCCTCAGCTTAACTTTTAGAATAAAAAAAAACTTTTAAATGATCTTTTTGGAAGATACTCAGAAGTGGTATTGTTAAAGGTCATCAGTTTTCCTTTTTTCTTAATTCTTTCCTTCTCTCCTCCTTCCTTTCCTTCCTTCTTTCCTTTCTTGTTATAAAGGAATTGACAGATAAAAGCTACAGCTGACTCTGAAGAAAAGTATAATCTTAGTATATTAGTCAAATTAAGATAAAGGGCAGGGGAAAAAGCAGGCAATCAACTCAAGAAAGATTAAAAACAACAACAAAAAACTTATTCGGAACTCTTTTTTTTTTAAGTTTTATACTTTTCACACAGTAATTTTTTTTTTTTTTTGAGAGAGAGAGAGAGAGAGAGAGAGAGAGAGAATATCTTTTTTGTAGATGGACACAACACAATGCCTTTATTTTTATGTGGTGCTGAGAATCGAACCTGGGTCCTACCTGTGCTACATGAGCACTTTACCACTGAGCCACAATCCCAGCCCCCACACAGTAAGTTTTTGAAATATATTTCATAGACATGTTGGAATGCTAATTAAAAATTTTGTGGTTCCTGAACTTTATTAATAAGATTTGAATTGAAATTTTATAGAAACAACAGATTTTATGATGCTTCTCTAGAATCATCATTAGAGTTGATTGCCAAAAGATTTATAAAAATTAAGAGGCTGATTTTCATTTTGGCAGGGTCATATGTATAAATTTGGTTATGCTGACCTCTGTCAACCTCAAATATCTTACTAATATAATATGATAAACAAGTCTTGTTGTTAACCCACTAAGAAGGATGTTAAGTTGTGACAGTGTTTGAACATATATTTAAGTCTAGAAAAAAGTCAGATATGCTGATTTAAGATTCTTGACATTGGTGTCATTTACATAGTAATTAACATTAAGTTCATGCCCAGGAATATACACTGAAGAAAAGATTCCTTAAGGACAATGATAAGTACAAATTCAAAGACAAAGATTCTCAAGAACCTCATTAACGCTAGGACACAGGAGATGAAATCACAAACTCTTAAGAGATTCCCAAGACTTACTGAGTAGAATATTTTAATTGATGTTTGATCTTGAATTTGGACCTCAGGATCTGCATGGTTATGTATGGGTATAACAGTTGCTGAAACTATTCAACTGACTCAACTGTAAAAAGTAGTCATTATGACATTCTGGAAAACTAGCTCACAGAGACTGAAAATATTAGTCCTGAGGCATGCGTGACTGGGTCTCCAGTGACTATGATGAATAAGTCATTTAGTTTTATCCAACATTACTACTCATTGTTCCCCTGGAACATACACAAAGTGTCCATTAATGGCACATCCAACGATCGTAAATCCTCATTTATGCTGTTTCTGGAATTCAAAGGAATAAATATAGCAACAGTTACACCCCACTCCAATTCTCATGGGGTAACTGAACATGGAGAGGAAATGGGATCTTTCTGTTGTATAGAAGGAGAAAAAAATTAATTCATTTATTTATTTAACAGCTCTTCAACATACACATTGACATAGACATAATCTACCCCATGAGTTTATGTTCCTGTCAGTTCCCTTTCCATTTAGATCTCAGGCCTGGCTTAGGAATTCTCTAGTAAATGATGGGAACACGTGTTAAGTCAATGGTTTCCACTGACAGTCAACTTTGCTGTTTGATAACAGAATTATTTTCTTATTCTAACAAATCACCTTCCACAGAGCAATCAGAGCAATTTTTTAAAATATAAATCTAAATTGCAAAATACTCCCAGTTAAAGTCCCTAAATGTTTTCAGTTATATTAAAAAACGAGATTCCTTGTTGTGTTTTACAAAGTCTCAGGTGATCTCTCCAAATCATTTTATTGGCCCACTTAGTTCCAACCTGTTCCTCACATGTCTGAGGTTTCTTCCTGGACCAGGGACCCTGCACAGGCTAATTTACTGCCTGGACACTGCCCACTACATCCTCTTCTCTAGGTCTTGGCATGAAACCTTCTCCTCCTTTAAAGTCTTAGTATCAATGTCATTCTGGTTCCCCCAGCTAAGAAACATCACCATTTTCTTACAGTGTGACCTGTAATTTTAATAATATTGATTGCAATTCTAAATTGTATATTTGCCTGGATACTTTTTAGTCTGAGACCAAGACTAGATGTAAAAACCTTCCTTTTCCTCATGGACTTTATACCCAGAACAATGAAAAAGCTTGAGGAGTGAGTGGACAAAGCTTCAGCACACATGTGAAGTTGAATAGCTTTGGTTTCTAAAGAAGAAGCAAGAAGCAGCTACAGATTTTCCCAGAACCTCCTCATCCCAACCCCAAGGCAACTGAGAGACAATCTGAGTGGAGGGAGGGATGTTTGGGGGGGACAGATCCACTGCTGGAAAGAATGGCCGCAGCTGCTGTCTAAAGGTTACCAATTAAGCAAGAACATGTTCTTACCACAATCTGAAAAGTGGCTGTACATAAACCTGAGACATGGATTTCTTGGGAAAGTGAGGCAGTTTGAAACCAGCACACTTCAGGTAGGAAGACACGAAATTGAACAGACATGATGTGTTGGTCTAATTATAGACACTGTCCTTGACCTACCAGGAGGAGGGCTTGACTTCTCTATGCTACAATCTGATTCAATTGCTTCAGTGATTAATTCATCCCACAACTATTTCATGGATACCTATTATGTGCCAGGCTCTAGGCTAAGATGTGTGGCTATAGCAGTGGACAGATCGGTTATGTCCTCTACTTTTCTAGAGGTAAGGGTTTGGTTAGGCTGCTAAGTGTGTCAAATGAACTTCAAAGAGAGCTGAATTGATGGAGATCAGCCATCAGGGACTTTACAGATAGTTGACATCCTGTGTCAGCATTATCCCTGGAAACAAATTAGAAATGAAGTAATCTTACCCAATACATGTTAGTGGTGGGATCAGATCCCACCCACCATAACGATGGATGTAATGAAAGGGGGATGTGGTGATGTGAGTATTGGAGTGTGGGGTCTGCATTAGTTTGCTGTTGAACATATCTCATAATCGAGGGGGTGAGGGGGGATGGTTAAGCAACAGAAATCATACCTCACAGTTCTGGAGGGTTGGGACTCTAAGACCCAGATGCTGGTTAATGCACATTCTGGTGACAACACTGATCCTGGCTTGTGGACAGCTGGCTTTTCCCTGTGTCCTCATATAGCAGTCAGAAAGAGAGATTTTAGATCTTATTTATGTCCTGTTCTCGTAAAGGCATGGTCCCACTGGATTAGGTTTTCACCTGTATGAATCCATTTAACCATAATCATCTCCTCAGGACCTGATCTCCAGACCAGCCACACTGGGTATTAGATCTTCAATATATGAGTTTGGCGGGGGGGCGGGGGGGACACACAATTCAGTGCATAGCAGGAACCCACCCTAGTGAAGGAGTGGACATTGCATTGAAGTAACTGGTAGGTGTCACACACTGCTGCAGAATCCTTATAATGGCCCATAAGAGGGCAATAACTGCTGCAGCAAACTGAGACTTGGTGTTGTGTTCTAATGCTTGCTTATTAGAGTCGTTTAATTTTACTTGTAAAAACAAATTTTTACAAAAAGAATGCTTTTAACTCCATTCCTAATTTCAAAGTTATCTGTCCATTAGTTGAAAAAAGGTCATGGTCAAAAGCTTACTGATGGTCCATTTGGAGTGTCAAGACAACCTATAACGACAGTTCTTACATCTTCAAGTGAACAAACACAGTTTTCTACAGTAAACAGTTTAACAAGTGTGGTTTCCTAGTTTTGAAAATTCTTATGGTTAAAAGTCATTTTAACTATTAAAGCAAATGTTTCTAAGTTCTAGGAAATTGCTTACATCTCAAATGATGAGATGCAGAAGAACTATAGGTAGAAATTATTTACTTCATAAATTGACATTACTGTTAACTGTTCATTGTTCACCTACAAGTTGTGACAGCCAGCACATGGCTTTGTCACCTCTGATACTTGAGCTGTCTACCTCCCAATTGCTCCAGTGACCTAGGGCTTCTGGGTGCTGTTACTGATGCAAACAGAGCAGATTTCAAGAAGGTGAACTTGTTACACATTTTATCCCACCCTAATGGATGGGAAAACCAAAAGAGTTATTGTCCAACTCTATCCCATGGGGGTGGGAAGCCAATGTGAAACTCAAGCTCCTTCCTCTATAGAGTCCTCTTCCTTTCCCTTCCCCTCTTGTGAATGTTGCAGAAGACATTCCACGTTGTCAATCTCTAGAATAATTTTCAGACTTCTTGAGATCTCTACCAACTTCCAGTGATTGGCAGTCTTCTCTGGTAAATATCTGGTTTTACCAAGGGTGTATTTTTAATCATGGATATATTTTATTAAGGACAGTAAATTCTAGGATTTCTTGCTCCATGGTCAAACTTCAAAACATTTGTAATCACAGTGGTTCAGGATCTTGGTGGAATTCTTGAGATAACGGGAGTATCTAAATAAATGCTGCCTTTGGTGATTCTTGAGGCAAATTTGAAGTTCATGCATCTAATTCAGGGTTCCATTTCTAGGTTCTCCCTAAAGTTTATATGTTCCTCCTTAAAAACAACAGGGGTGTGGCTTTTGGGGTGGTTCTAAAAAACCAAGACCTCAAATTTGCTCTTGATTTTATAGTTTTAATAGTTATTATTGTACTGTTTTTTAACTCACTTAATATTTTCTTTTTAAAGGATTTCTTTCATGGTAATGATGTTTGCAAGTCTTAGAAAAGTATTTCCTTTCTCTGTTTCAGTTTCCTTCAAATAATTTTTAATTCAAGGTTTCTGAATCAATTTATAGAATTCAAGTAAGTACACTTTTTATGTGCCCCTTCTGGGATATTCTGTGTTTATAAGAAGATGTTTAGATGGAATTTATCAAGAACATACCAAATCAGAGCCCAGACATTACTGAAGAAAAACTGGGCCTTAGAGTGAAATAGAAGAATGAAAAGAAATAGGCCTTTCTCTGTCCAGAGACAGGCTTGTCCTAGGGCACAGGACAGGCTTCGTAATCAGAGGGCTGGCTGCATTGCACTGTTGGCTAGTGCAAAGACTACACAGCTGTCCCTGACTGTCCTATACCACATAGCGGGGTTGTTGGAAGTTTGCTCACCTGCTACATGTAATTCACCTGCTTGCTATTTGACATGTACATTTCAGGTTCAATGGGTCCATGTTTATTTCAGTGTATAGTTTTTCCAAAGTCCCAATTCTCTCTAGTGCTTTATGTGAGCACCTAAAAGTAGGGCAGGGAAATGGTATCAGCTAGATATTTTGTTTTGTGGTGTGAGCTTCGGTTAATCAAAAATCGTGGGCCAGCCCCTACAAGCCTTTAATGTCATTCAGATGGTGAGACAATGTATGTGTTCTCTTGGAATAGACTGTGAGCAGCTTCCCATGGGAGAAGATGTCTTCTGAAGATGTCTTTCATCCTGGGAGAGCACCGGAACCTCGTGGAGAAGATGCCTGGTGAATATTTCTGAAGTTACTCTAGAGACATTCAAACACTCCTAATATAGCTGAGGCAGGACCTTCACCTGGTTGCACAGGACTGCATCCCTCAAAACTGCCTTAATGCCACACTCATTAAAAAGGAGAGAAGATGTTATTGAAGATGTAGGAGAATGGATGGGTGGAACCAGGTCCCACAATCTGTTTTTCTTCATGACATTCCTCTCCCATGACTGTGACTATCTCTGCTCTTCTTCTAAACCCTCATCCTGCTTTGGTTTCTGTCTCTCCTTCTAAAATTTTTAATTTTGCCACACACAAGTCAGCTTGGAGTTGAACTCATGAAGCTCGCTCTGTAAAACACAAATTTAGTCATTAGCTGAACTGTGACAGCTCCTTCTTCATTCTTTAGGATGCTCTTGGGTTAGGGTGGGAGGTGGGAATCTTCATCTTTTCACCTCAAGTGTATAACTTAATTTGTGTCCAGTAAATTCTCTTCCAAATGAGAAATTCTACTGCTCAAACAATGATATTCAACTGCATTATATTATTATTCTAGTTATTTATTTTTTTTTCTTTGAACTTCTTTTTTTTGGGGGGGGGGTACCTGGGATTGAACCTAGGGGTGCTTAACCACTGAGCAACATCCCCAGCCCCCTTTTTTGAATTTTATTTAGAAATAGGGTCTTGTTGAGTTGCTAAGTGCCTTCCTAAGTTGCTGAGGCTGACTTTGAACTCTCAATGCTTCTGCCTCAGCCTCCTGAGTCGCTGGCATCACAGGCATGCACCACCGTGCCCAGCTTATCTTTGACTTCTTAATCTAACTCTGAGACAAACTGTAGTGTGGCATGAGAAATATTTTTCTTATTAATTTTTTTTACCTGAAGCAAAGTAATTTTAAATATCAACAGTATATTATCATCACTGTATAAAATTAGGTATTATGTCCCAATTTTGTTACAAAATAGCTGTGTGACCTCTGTCAATTTAAAATGCTATGCTTTGCTTCTGTAATATAAATAGAACTCTTTAGGGTTAAACCCAACTCAGTGGTTTCCAACTTTAGCTGCACATCAGACTGACTGGAAGCTTTGCTAAATATGATGCCTAATTTAATTTATATGGGTTAATTCCCAGGCATCCAGAGTTTTAAAAGCTTTCTGAGCAATTTTAATATATAGTTGAAGTAGAGAATGACTAACTTAAGGGTTACAGTGACAACTATATTAATATTTATGGAAATACTCTATTATACTGTATGAATAGAAAGTAATTTTCTTCTAGACTTTTTACTAAAATATAGTAATGCCTATAAGGCATTAAAAGGTTTTTGCTTATTTCATACCTGCAAATAGGATAACCCACTTTTTCCACTTTTCCAAGAACTTTCTTGGTTTCTATACTGGAAAATTTGTGTCTTAGGAAACCCCTGTGTTCTGGACAAATTAGGTGGTCAGTTACCCTAGATGCAGGTCTTATTTTTATTATTAGTTGCTCAAAACATTACAATGATCTTGACATATCATATATCATACATTTGATTCAAATGGGGTATGAATTTTTATTTTTCCCACGTGTACAGATTGCAGGATCACATTGGTTATACAGCCACGTTTATACATACTAGACGCAGGTCTTTTCATTCAAGTGAGATCTCAGGTTATCCAAGCTCAAGAACTATATTTATGTTCTTTTGTCCTTCTTATAGTGTGAGAATATTCAATTGAGCTGTAAGTCAAAAGAGTAGAACCATCCGAAAGGATTTGAATGTACCTCTCTCCTGTATGACTCTGTATAACACTTCCTCTTTTCTTTTTCCTTGTTCTTTATATATTTATTCAGGATACTTTCTCAATCTGAAATGTTGTTATTCTCCATCTTAGTTTACTGAACTTTTAAGGTATTTGGGATGTGGGGGGATGGCCTTGGAAAAAACGAGTAAGGCAGGTAATATCATTTATGTTGCAAATTCCCTCAGTCAAGGTTTTTTGTCCTTGGGAATATAAAATTTAGACTAATTTTCAGAATTCAAACAGTGAGTCATGGATCAGAGACAAGTTTGTAGGGATTAGTGTGCCCCAGCCAGAATAATGCTTTGATTCAGTAAACTTGCCGTGATAGTTCAAATAGAACACTGGATTCAATAATAATTGTGACCTCACTTTGCTGTCTGGCCCTTGGGAGGAATTAAGCCAAGAGACTTGTTTTTAAGGAATGGAGTGGTATTGTGTTTGTGAGTGTGTGTGTGTGTGTGTGTGTGTGTGTTTGCTGGGTGTGGGGGGGCATTGGGAACTGAAGATGAATTTTTCTTCTCCACCTTTCCTTCCACCTTCTAAATCTCACACTGGAAATTCTCTGTCTTTGTATCTCACCATCCCTGCTGGTAATGAAGTCTAGGTTATGCATCTTCCAGGTTCTCAGCTCCTGTGGTACAGCACAGAGCATTAGAGGGTGGAGACATTTCTTCTGACCACTAGTAGACAGTGTTTAACGAGACGTCACACTCCCTTTAGTTTTCTAACTAGGGAAGACAACTGCCTCCATATAAAACAAGTAGGAAAAAGACAGTCCAGTGGAATTTGATTTTAGTGTTAATAATTTGAGAGCATATAAAAGTGCGCCCTTTGGATTTTCTTACTGTGCAGGGAACAGACTACAGGAGGGCCACCACCCAGCTCCCTGCCTAGTACATGTCATGCACCCAATAAATGTTGATTGTCTTTATTGGACAGAGCAGCGCAAAAGGCAATCAGCTCTTGGCGGCATGTTGGGGGAACAAGGCTGAGTCACTCAGGAAACTTGAGCCCTGGCCACAGTAATCACTGTTAGTGCTACATGCAAAAGACCATTTATGGGACAATGGGCTGGAAAAACCATGTGGTGAGCTTGAGATTTTTTATCACCGTCTATGCCTCGTTGTTCAGCATTGCAGCATTTTTGAATTTCTGTTTGACCACTGCTCTCTCTTTTCTCTCTTGTGATGCTTTCGATTCTTTCAATGGATGCCTTCTGAGTACTTGCTGTATGAAAAGCCCTGTGCCAGGAACCAGGGAAACAGCAATATGAGAGCATCATGACCTTGAAGGAATTTATAATAAAATAGGGAGGAAAGGGTGTGTGTGTGCACATGCATGTGTGTGTGTGTGTGTGTGTGTGTGTGTGTGTGTGTGTATGTGTTCATAACTGGACCTGTAGTGCATATTGTGCCTTTGGGGATAGGGTTGAAACTAGTTTTGCTCTCTTTGGGAACTTGTTAATATAGCAGGTGGCTAGGGACAGAGAGATCTGTGGGGGGATTTAAATATTAAAGAGTTTATAAGCAAGAAATGCATCCTGCTAGATTCACTGCTAAGGATGATTTTAAAGAAGAGTCAAATGTAAGGAAATGCTACATAATAATAACAAAAATAAAAATTTAAAAATGGCTGTATCTCAGGGATATGGGTGCCAGCTGAAAGGGATACCTATTGGCCAAATCTGGAACCATTTGAGTGCAAAATAATCAACAGTGGTGAATTATCCACAGTAAAAATAGGGTAATCTGTTGATGCACCTTGATGATAAATTGATATGTAGATTGGGATGGGTAGATGGGGATAGGTGCCCTTGCTCATGGTACAATGACAAATGCTAACTGGTAAACATAGGAATATGGGGTTACAATCATTTTAAGAAGTGTTTCAGACAAAAATTATCAATTAGATGTTTAATTTAGGCAGAAATTTTTACAAGCAGATGCATGTTTGTATGGTCAAAGTTTTCTTTCAGTTATTTCTAAGTTGCCAAGGAAAGAAAAGCAATAACCATTCAGTAGTTGTAACATCTCACATAACCAATATTGTTGCATGAGTTGCTCTTATCTCTGTGGATTTCAGTTGTGCCAGTGGACATGAAGTGGCATCTCCTTGTGGGTTTAATTTTTGCTTCTCTCCTGAAAAGATATCGAGTATATTTTCAGTTACTTCAACATTCCCCAGAAGAAGAGAGGTCCACATCTTTGAGTCCAGGAGAAACTCCACTTGACTCAGTGGAAATGTGAACCTCTCAAGATACTGTTCATTCCTTTGGTCATGTGGGAGCATCATTCTTGCTGACCTATGGAAAACAAATTATAGATCCAAGGCTGGTGACTTGACCTGTACTTGGAAGTGGCAATCAAGGATAAACTATAGAATTCCAAATTCACTTCTCCTGCCTACCCTTTGCTTGATTTTTCCCCATGCACTCCAGGATCTCTTGAAAAGCCAAAGAAGTAAATTATTCATAATAACAGCCTAGTTTCCTATGTATTCATTCAATTTGAACTGTATAAAACATTATATCAATCATTTAGCATGCTGTTTAATCAATATCATAAAAATTGTCCTGCCATCCCCAAGGTGATAATTATCATTATGACTATTTTACACATGATTAAACTAACAAGTCCACTCTCTCAGAGTCATACTGCTAGTTGCTAGTGAAGAGAATAATGAGGGTTTTCTGCTGGTTAATGTTTTCTGCCATACCACAGTGCCTGCTTTAAACAAAGTACAGGCTTAGGAGACATTTACTATTAACACTGGGAAGATTGTATTTTTTGTGTGATCCTAGACCCATGTTCCTCTATTTAATCCTGTTGCCTGTTAGATAATTTTGCCACCAAATAGAACCTACTTCAGAGTCAAAACAAGGGACGTGAGATAAAGTACACATCAATCTGTGTTGCTATCCTTAGGAAAAATGATGGGGGAGTAGGTTAGAATTCCATACTTGTTCTTTTCCTTCTTCCCTCATCTATTCCTTTCTCCTTTCCTCTTTCTTTCTTCCCCTCTCTCTCCTCCTTCATGCTATTTCTTATAAAATATCCTTTTCATTACATCTGTAAGACTTGGGGTCAACAACTTGTATTTAATCTATTCAATGGAAATATTAACTCCCTCCTAAAGGATTATTATGAAGGGGAATGAGGTTGCCTAGTGCTAGCCTTTACTTTTGTCGTCAGTGGTCAGCATCCCTAAGTATCTCAGGGAGAGGTGACATTTGTACCTCATTCTTCAGAAACTCCTTAATCCAGATTTACTGTTTCCCATCATCTTAAATATTTGAAAATTGATTGGGCCTTGAAACTGGATTGACTTGGCCACTTGGGTTTATAAATTTGGTGACAAAATGCCTACACCTGGGATACAGCAGGTTTGGGTCCCTGTATTCTTCTCTGAAAACAGACAGACCAACACACACACACACACACACACACACACACACACACACACACACACACAAAATCTGTGGCAAAATAAGAAGAAACACTCTGAGGACAGTAATTCATAACCAAGGAAGAGTGAGAGCAATGAGGAATTTAAAGCCTTTCAATTTTTTTTCCTTTCAAACTATTTTTTTGTTCTGCATGGACTATATTAGTTGTAAAAGAGTTTTACATCTCTAGCTTCAAAGGCAAAGGCATCAACTTTTTCCACCTTAAATGAAAAAAACA
This sequence comes from Callospermophilus lateralis, assembly GCF_048772815.1. Lineage (NCBI taxonomy): Eukaryota > Metazoa > Chordata > Mammalia > Rodentia > Sciuridae > Callospermophilus > Callospermophilus lateralis. The sequence goes on along the minus strand of NC_135320.1, from coordinate 74,553,837 downwards.
GTCCTTTAGGGGTATGTAAAAAGATCAAGGCTGCCAGGGCCAATAGCACCTCACCAACACGATAGAATTTTCTGTGTTCATTTTCTTTTTTTTACTTGCATCTGCAGGCAGGGAATAAGTGCCTGCAAATTAATTCAGTCTACATCCAGACACACGATTGTGCCCCTGAGAGTATCTCTCCCCCTCTTTGCGGGAATTGAGAGATTCAGGAATACACATGTGTTAACCTGATAAGTCCTCAGGCAAACTTTACTGCCAGAATATATTGCCAAGAGACTGTAAGTCATCAGGCCTTTCTGACTATTATAAAACATATTATCCTGTTATGCAAAAGCCAGTATGGGAGGGATTTAATGGAGTTCTGTGGCTAGAACACATGCCCAGATGTGAGACCCCATCTTCATGCCAGGGCTCAAGAGCCTTGGTATAGTAGATGAAGTGACCTCTGTCCCTCAACCTACTTTATATATAATAAACAGAGATATGAAAAATCGTGGTATATATGTGTATTAAGAATTACAATGCAGAAAACAAAAAAACAAAGTACATATATAAAGACATGAATAGGTATGAACATACTTTATATACAAAGATATGAAAAATTGTGCTCTATATGTGTAATAAAAATTGTAATACATTCCTCCGTGGTGTATTTAAAAAAATAAAATCAATTTTAAAAAGATGTAAAAACTATTTATTCTAAAGTATCTTTAGTACTTTTAATGTTTATTTTTGTTAATATTTCTGTTGGCAAAAACAAAAGGCAGTGGGTAACTGGTGAGGCTCCCTTTCATGACAGATCTTTTCAAGCTAACAAAAGTGGAATTTAGGCATCAGTTAATCATTAATTTATGGATTTATTCATTTATAAAGAGGCTAGGAAGTCAATTTATTTTCCATTTCCTCATAGCAGGCAGAGAAGCACAATACTTCTTTCCCCTATTGATAGATGCTCTTGATTCCTGCTGGGTGGACGGCTGTGGGCTTGAGATGGCAAACAAAAATGTTTAAGAGTGCAGATTCTCAAAGGGGAATGAGGGGAAGGGAAGACGATGGGAAAGGTAAGGCAGTGGAATGAATCTGACATAATTTTCCTATGTACATATATGAATACACTGCAGTGAATCTCACCATCATGTACATCCACAAGAAATTAATTTAAAAAATAACTGTGGGTAAATGGCAGAAGGATCAGTAAAGGGAAGGGGCAGGAGTGGGGAGAGGGAAGGGGAAAGAGAGGTACTGGGATCTGAATTAGAACAAGGTATATTCCATGCTTGTATAAGTATATGAAAATGAAATCTACTGTCCTGCATCACTAAAAAGAACCAATAATCAAAAAGAGTGCAGCAGATTCCGTATTCAGAAATACCTAGTTTTCACATCACATTTTCAGTATTTAATATCTGTGAGATCTGTTTCTGTACTTGTAAAATGGGGATCATAATAAGATCTACTAATATGATGATTATACAGTTTAGAGAGGTTATTATATGCAGTGAAGTACCCAAGAAGGCTAGCTATTGGTGTATAGTTATCATAATCTCAGTTATTATTGTTATCTGAGGGTACTATAACTAACCATCCCCACAACCAAATATACTTATAAGGATATTATCATATAATTTTTGCAGTTTGAATTTGCTTTTTCATGAGAGAAAGGCATATAATAATAGGATTATAATAGGCATATGACAAAGGAGATGGAGAAAGACAGGGATAATGCTTCAAAAATCTTATATGTCCAAGTTGGGAAGCAGTTTTTTCTTGCCCTGCAAAAAGCAGTCTTCATGCTTTTATCATATATAATGGGAATATTATTGTTTTATGATTGCAATGTTCATATCACTGTGCTTTGTAAAATTCACTGTAATGCCTAATCTCTTTCTGATATTTCTGCATAAAGAAATTCTTCAATGATATTTTTCACAGTCTTACTCTTAGAATGGCAGAATATGGAAACTGACAGTTGTAAATGATTATAATGCCATTAATGCGAATCTTACAATTTCCAGATGAAGAAATGAAGGATAGATGAAGTGAACTGACATGCCCTCATTTATATGGTGAATTAGGGCTAGAATCCAGGTCTCATAATCTTCTTAAGTAAGTGTTTTTTCTGTACTCATCTTCTATCACAAAACAAGCAAACAAATCAGCTCAAAATGCTGTGCACATTTAAGAATCAAAAGAAGTCAATATTTCTGCATGATGTTCTAATTTACCCAAATATAAATGATCATCTAGATTAGTAGTTCTTTTTCAAATTTTTTAAAAAGGTTGTGTTAAAATATGAAAGTTTGTTGTTGTATCCATTTATAAGTGTATAATTCAGTGGCATTAAGTAACATTCACAATGTTGCCATCCATTACTCATCACTACTACTGTATCTAAATCATTTTCATCACCCCAAACGCGGACTCTATACTCATTAAACAATAGTTTCCGCTCCTGGCTTACCAGTGGCCCCTTGTAACCTCTATTCTGCTCTACCTCTATGAATCTAAATGGAACCACATAATATCTCTCCTATGGCTTAATTTATTAAGCATAATATTTTCAAGATGCATTCATGTTGTAGCATATATCAAAATTTCCTTTGTTTTCATGATTGATAACTTTTCACTATGTGTACATACAACTGTTGGTTTATCCATCTGTTTATGGACACTTGATTTGTTTCCACCCTTTGCTATTGTGAATAAATGTTCAAAAAAATGTTAACCATTTGTTTGAATCCTTGCTTTCATTTTTTTTTTTTTTTTTGTATATATAACCAGAAGTAAAATTGCTGGGTCATATGGTAGTTTTAAATTTAACTTTGACAAAATGTCAACCTTTTTTAGTACAATGGCTCTACCATTTCACATTCCCATCTGCAATACATGAGTTGTATTTTACATCTTTTCCTAACTTGTTATTTATTTATTTATAATTATAGCCATCCTGATAGGAGTGAGTAGCTTGGTAGTTGTTAATCGAGTGGGGTAAAATGTTCCCCATAGGATATTTGACAATGTCTGGAAACATGTTTTGTTTATCATAATTCAGGTGGAGATAGGTATTTGCTATTGGGAGCTAGTGGGGAAATTTTAGGGATGTTGTTACATAGTCACAATGCATGGGACAGCCTCCACAACAAAGGATCATCTGGCCTGGAATGTCAAAAATGCCAATGCTGAGATAGCTTTCTCTAGACACATGGGCAGTAGTCAGAGAAAGGCTTCTGGTACTCGTTCTCATTTTTTTTTAACCAATATCATAGCATTATGATTGAAAATAGTTTCTTTAGCACTGGATAGCACCAATGACTGTGTTTTTCTAAAATAAAACGAAATGCAAGATATTGCAAAGGAAAAGATACTATGCTAAAATTGGGACTGAGAAATTAGCAGGCTCATCTGGTGAGCCATTTCTAGAAATCTCTCAGTTGTGATAACACCACTGCCACTTGTGAGATTGCCTCAAATCAGACTTTGTATTAAACTTATACCAAGTCAGAAGTTCCATGGAAATTTCCACAATATTCCTAAACTTTTGGGAAACATGAAATGTACATATAAATACAGTCTGTAGATGAATAATTCAGTAATCACTCTTTAGAGGTACGTTCAAGATGTGTTAACATAAGCATGTATGAATGGCACAGACATTATTCCTGCAATCTGAAGAATATAACTAAGTGCACCTACTATGTGCAAGATACAGTGCTAAACTTAGAAAAACATAAAAATGCTTTAAAAATATCTTGAGTTTGTGGAGGATAAACATGTTTTTAGCATAGACTTATGAAACGGTACCATGCAATAAAAATGTCACATTTAAAGATTTAATAGTAAGTAGAAATGTTCATGATATATTAATAATTGAAATAATGGCTTACAAAAGTAGTAGTATAAATGATGTAAACCAGATTTTATGAATTATATTTGAATGTATATTATGTATGTGTATGAAGAAAAGAATTAAAACACATCTAAATGGTAGCTGAATTTCTGGGGAATTGCTAGTTATTTCCCATATTCATTAGATTCTAATCTGAAATAAACAACAATAAGAATTAAAAACAAGATTAACCTATCTTAAATGATTGTCAATTCCCTCCTCCCCTTGTCAAGAAAAATCAATATCTGCCCTGACCCTTTGCGTTTGAGGATGAGAAAAAGAGAAGATGGAAAAATAATTCAGAAATGAACCTCATGAGTCTATTGGTTGAGACAATTCATGGAAGTCTATTAGGAAACAATGATAAATCTGAAATTAATGAAACACTGCATTCCACAACTTTCAGGTATACATCAGTCACCCAGGAGTCTTTTTAAAATATATATAACTGATTGTTGGTCTGGGCTGAGGACGGAGGTTCCAATTTCTAACAAGGTTCCTGGGCATGCTGGTGCTGCTGGTCCACAGACTACACGTGGAGTAGTTGCAAGAAATTCAGAGATCAATCTTGACTCTGTTACTTATCATTTTGTTAGCTCTGGTTGGTGATTATAAAAGTGGCATATTGCATTTGTGTTCATATTAAAATTCACACAAACCTTTACATGGAATACTTACAATCAAGGCAACATTTATCTTCAGTTTTATAGAAGCAGAATGTTGAAGTGACCTGCTAATATCACACAGCTGGTGAGTGGCTGCCTCAGACCACAGGATTCAAGTTTAGCACTGTGCTGTCATGGCATATCGCTATACTTCTGTCTATCTGATTTCCCTCATCACTGAATTGAGGATACAGCTCATCCTATGCTGGTAGAATACACAGTTGTTTGGTTAAACAACTAAAACTAGCTATCCTGGGATGTTACAGAATAACAAGGATAAATGTATGCAATCCACCATTACTTTGGAAACTGAAATGGAGATTATTTTTGCCCCTACTTTAATAAAGAATAAGATTCATTCCCAGCTTGTTTGGAAGGGCTACAAGCCTTTTTACTGAGGCTGACTGCTGAGCTGCAGAAGGAATATTCCATGCCTGGATTCTGCTCCTCCTCAGGATCCAATGGATTCCCTTCTTCCAGGGCAGAACACATTCACGCACAGACAGGACCATCTCCCTTTGCATCTTATTTGTGACCTGGGCTGGTGAACACTGAACCTGCTTCAACTCATACATAGTCACTTCCCTTTCTAATCTGCCTGCTGTGTTGAAAGCAGACTTGAGGGCCTTCCCCACAATGTGTAGCCATAGAAGGACCTGGGAAATGTGTTTCCTGGCCATTGATCAGAGATCAAAATGGCACAGAGAATTATGACACCTTTGGCAAGGGTCAAGGACTAACCTCTTTTTAAAATTTCCAATAAGGATACAATTCGCATCTGCCTTCATCATAAGCAATGCCAATTTGGTTAATTCTACTTTGTTTCTAATGGTTATTTGCCCATACCTAAAATTCATTAACGAGTATGTGTATGTGTGTGTGTTAGGGGCATGTATGCATGTGTTGGAGAGAATTGTGGGAAGGATAGGGTAAAAAAAAAATCAGAAAAATATTAATGCATTTTTCCAGGCCTCACAGAGGGGAAAAGAGAGAAAATGTAGGAAAAAATTTATTTATTTGCTAAAATGCATAAGACTTTCTAATGGAAAAGAAATTCACTTCTAAGATTCTACTATAGATGGACTGATTTACTGTTATCTAGAATTATGTGCATTTGACAGCATAATAGGAATGCTCTTTTCTTAAGGTCTAGGGTGCTAGAGCTGCATCATAATGACTTTGCCAGGCAGCTTTAGGTGAACAGCCGGAAAACCATTCAGAAATGGAGTGAAGGCTCCAATCCCGTAAGGCCAGTCTCTGTGACTGCAGGCCCATCCTTACACAGGAGGATTAGCTATTCTAATCACCTCGAAACCCAATCACCTTCCTTTCTCAGGAGGATGGAAGATAACAGATTAGCTTTGCAGTACTGTGTGCTTTCCCACTGTTAGTGTTACTATTCTGTCTGTCATTATCTTGTACTCATTAGAAGTCCATGAAATTCAGTTCAGATCAAGGACAGGCCTTGTGCTCACTGGGATAAAGGATTTATTTTACTTACCTATTAACTGCATTAAAAAATTACTCCAAATTTAACTGCTTAAAACAATGCACATTTATTATGTCATAGTTTCTGTGAGTCAGGGATCTGGACACAGTTTAACTGGGACATCTGCTTTGGTGTTGCTCACTGGGTACAATCAAGACGTTGACTAGGGCTGCAGCCATCTAAGACAACAAGGGAAAGACCCACTTCCGGACTGTATTAGAAAGATACAGGTGAGTCCTTTGTATTATAATCTTAGAATTGACATTCCCTCACCTTCGTGACGTTCTAGTCAGTAGAAACAAATCTCTGGGTACAGCTCACCTTCAAGGGGAGGGCATTACACAAGGCCATAAATATCAGGAAGCAAGGGTCACTGGGAGCTCTTTCAAAAACTGCCTACCACACTGCCCCTGAAGTCTTATAGCATTGTTTGCATTGCATCAGAGTTAAAGAAAATCAGAGGATATGATACTGAACAATGCAAATTTGAAGGATCATCTAAAGGCCTTAGGTTTGAGTCAGTCGGGGCCTCAGAAACAGAATAGGAGAAGGGTCTCTTAGAGGCCTGAGTGCAGTTGTGTGCCAGGTAATTGTGGGGACTTGTGTTAGTCATTGTGGAGAATACAGAAAAAAACGAAAGTGCACAGTATGTGACTCACCCCATATCCTCTACTTCCTGGCTATTGCTTCATCTTAGAAAGTGCTTTTCACTCCTCCTTTTAGAGATGCACAAAGCTCTGCCCCTTCAACATTTGCTTATGGCTATAGAGTGACTTAGTAGGAGGGATGGTACTTAAACCCATAATTGCCTCACTGAAACACTTCTTTCTCCCACCAAGTATCCACTACATGACTGTTATGGCTTAGACATAAAGTGCCCCCCAAAAACTCATGTGTAAGTTTAAAGGTAAAATGATTGGGTTACAAGAACTTGAACCTCATCAGCCCATTAATCTGCTGGTAGGGATTAACTGTGGGCAGGTGGGGTGTGGCTGGAGGAGGTAGGTTCTTGGAGGTGTGCCTTTGGGGTTTATATTTTGCCCCTGGTCTGCAAAGCTGTCTGTGTGCTGTCCTCTTCCACACCCTCCGCCTTGATGCTCTGCCTCACCTCAGGCCCAGAGCAACTGAGCCACCATCTTTGGACTGAGACATCTGAAGTTGTGAGCCCCAGATAAACTTTTCCTTCTTGTGAGGTCTTTGGGTCACAGCAGCAGAAAAAGCTGCCTAAAACCATGACCTTAAAGAGAGTTTCATTTGAGAGTGACAAACCCTCCTAACACGTAAGCAACGACCGTTTCCACTTTTGTCTCAGATTTTATTTTAGTGTCTTAATTTCAGTGTGATACCTCAGATACTCTGAAGGTTATAAAAAAGAACTTTCATCATGTGTCTCTTAAGGATATGGAGCTTTATTTCTCTCAGTGTCCATTCTAGCAAGAGTCTCACATCTGATCTTAGAAATAAGAGCATCCACCCTTCTAGTTGGGAGCTCTTTACTCTTTTTTGGGCAGGTTTCTGTTTTGGAAAATAGTGGGCCATGTGTTTGGCTGCCTGAAACTCAGAGCCAAAAGTATAAGGGTTGTGAAAATATTAATTTTTATTCTCACTTCTGACTCTAATGTGCATACTGTGGTTTTCTCTTTACTCTTAGGACATATTAATTTCAAGTATATTCTTTCATTTATTATAGATGGTTTTCAGGCAAGGTTTCTCTGTTTTGTTTTTTGTTTTGGTATTGGGGATTGAACTCAGGGTGCTTTACCACTGAACTACATCCACAGCCCTTTTTGATCTTTTATTTTGAGACAGGTTCTAAGTTACTTAGGGCCTCACTAAGTTGCTGGGGTTGGCGTTGAGCTTGTGGTCCTCTGCCTTCAACTTCCAAGTTCTGGGGGTTACAGGTATGTGCCATAGGACCTGGCACTTTTAAGCAGTTTCGAAGTACTTTCAAAACAAAAATGAAATATAATCAATGAATAAAAGTTCATTGTAAACCACTTGAAACTATAAAAAAAATTTAAGTGCTACACTATATCCTAACTAAAAATGTTGCAGGAGCGTATGTGGGAGAAGTTGATAACAATGTGGATCGGAGACCTACTTTGGTTCTTCAGAGTACAAAATTGACCCTTCTATTTTAAGGGCAGGCTTTTTTGGGGTCCTAGAAAAGGATGACCTCGGAATAGCAGATGACTGAGGATAAATGATATGTAAATCCTAAGTGGGTTCTCTGGTCATGGTTTCCATATTTGCCACCTCAACCAATACTCTGAAATTCTTTCTGGAAGGCATGACTACAATGATTGTACTACCAAGACCCACTGAAATTGTGGCTTAGCTGAGATCACACACCTTAGGAATGAAGTATAGGGACCCTGACACCAAATCCAGTTTACCTTATTGGGTCATTTTCTTATCTCCTGAAGATTTTGTGAATGCATAATGCAAAACCTTCTCTGATCAGTAGGTGGCACTTTATGACTTTCAGACAATTGGGTTCTTCTCCACCCACTACTTCTGAATCATCTTCTCATCTGTTCTTTGTCAAACTGCTTCTCCTTCACACCCTCCTTTTTCCATTCTATCTTATCTTTCTCCTTTTTTTCTTATTTCACATTGACTCTATTTGTCATGTTGCCATCTCTGTAACTATGAAGGTTTCACCAGAATTCAAAGTCCTGTGATCTGTCCATTGGGTGGTCTGAATCTTTATGTCAAATTTCCTAAGACTCATTTTCCTGACCAATACCTTCAGCATGAAGATGATACTGATCTTGTCCTTCTCCAATGACTTTGAATCCTTGGGTTTTCACCTGCAAGACTGATGAGAACCACAATTGCCTTATTTGTTCCTTCTCTAAAACCCAGGCAGTTTTAGCTATGCCTCACATTGAAAGTCTGGTTCATCTTGTGTCCCTGTACCCACCAACCTTTTGTCTAAGGGTACTTTTCACTGCCTGATATGCTTATTTGTTGACAGGCTTGTTGACATTATGCAAGCTTCATGGAAACATAGACCTTGCTTTGTGTTGTTTACCACTCAAGCTTTAGAATACCAAGAGTACAATTTGGCACATAGTGAGCCATACAGAACTGATCTCAGAGCCTTTATACCAGAATTGTGGGCTGAGGTAGCAGCATTACACCTCCCAGGAGCTTGTTGACCTCAGGCCATACTCTAGGCCAAGTCAGAATCTGGCTTTGGTAAAATCCCCCATTGACTTGTGAGCACCATGTTAAGTTGAGAACCTCTGCTCCAGAGCAGACCTTCTACAATTGCAATTAGGGCACACTGCTCAGCTGTGGTCACCAGAATTGGGTCAATGGACTTTGAAGTTTAATCCTAGGACAAGAAGCAGTCTATCTAATCACCCTGATTTTTTTTTTTAAATCATGGTAAAATAGACATAAGGTTTACTACCTTAGACATTTTTATGTGTACAGTTCAGTAGTTTTAACATATTGCTGTTCAAAAAATCTCTAGAATGTTTTCACCTTGCAAAACTGAAATTTCCTATTCATTCAACAGCAACCCCTCCCAACTGCCCCTGGAAGCCAGCATTCTACTTTCTGTGTTTCTCTGAGTTTGACTGCTTTAGATATCTCATGTGAGTGACATCATGCAATGTGTCTTCTTGAAACTGGCTCATTTTTTTTCACTTAGCATAACACTCTCAGGTTTATCCGTGTTGTAGCCTGTGACAGATTTTCCTTTGTTTTTAAGGCTGAATAGTATTCCATTGTGTGTAAAAGCCATGTTTTTTATTTTTTATTTATTTTTTAATTTTCTTATCCATTCATCCATGGATGGACATTTGGGATGTTTCCAAGTCTTGGCTATTGAGGATAATGCCTCAATTAACATGAGGGTGCATCCATCTCTTTGAGATCTTGTTTTCAATTCTTTTGGACATAGACTCAATGGTGGAATTACTGGATCATATGGTGGTTTTATTTTATTTTATTTATTTTTGAGGTAGAGTCTTTTTCTGTTGTCTCAAACGTGTGGTCCTCTGCCTCAGCATCCTCAGTGGCTAGAATTACAGGCATGTACCATTGCACCTGCTCTGTTTTTAATTTTCAAGGTAGCTCCATGTTGTTTTCCACAGTAGCTGCACCACTTAACAGTCTCACCAACAGTGCACAAGGGTTCCAATTCCTCCACGTGCTCATCAACATTTGAATTTATTTGAATTTCCCTAGTGATTAATGATGGAGAGTATTTTCCCACATACTTGTTGGCCATTTGGATTCTTCTTTGGAGAAATGTCTATTCAAGCCCTTTATCCGTTTTTTAAGTCAAATTATTATTATTATTGTTTCTTATTATTTTTGAGTTATAAGAATTCTCTAATTAATATTGTGGACATTATCCACTCATCAGATATATAGTTTGCAAATACTTTCTCCCATTCTGAAGATTTTTTTCTGTACTCTGTTGACTGTGTTCTTTGCTGAGTGGAAACTTCTTAACTTGATATACCATTTGTCTATTTTTTCTTTATTGCTGCTTTTGGAATCTTATAAAAAAATTATTGATATCCTGAAGTGTTTTTCTTATGTTTTCTTCTAGGATTTTTAAAGTTTCTGGTCTTACATTTAATACTTCAACTCATTTTGAGCTAATTTTTGTATGTGTTGTAAGGAAGGGGATAGCTTCATTTTTTTTGCTTGTGGTTATTCAGTTTACCCAACACCATTAGTTAAAGAGACTACCTCTGAACCATTGGGTAGCCTTGGCAAATTTGCTGAACATTGTTTAACCACAGGTGTGAGGCTTTTTTTGTGATCTCTATTCTATTCTATTGGTCTATATGTCTGTCTTTATGCCTGTATCATGTTGCTTTGATTAGCACAGTTTTGTAATCTGTTTTGAAATCAGCAGTGAGGCCTTCCATTTTGGTTTTTCTTTTTCCAGATTGTTTTGGTTATTTGAAGCCTGTTGCAATTCCAATATAAATTTTAGGCTACTTTTTCCATTTCTATGAAACTGCAGTAGAGTTTTAATAGAGATTACCTTAAGTCTGTAGGTCACTTAGGGATATATGGAGGCTCCAATCCATGAACATGTGATATCTTTCCATTTATTTATGTCTTCTTTAATTTCCTTCAAGAATATTATGTAGTTTTCAGTTACAAATATTTCACCTCTTCAGCTAAGTTTATTCCTAAAAAAAAAAAAAGTATGTTATTCTTTCTGATGTTCCAGTACCACTTTTTAATTCATACAGTGCTGGAGAATGCACACCACAACACTGGTCAGGGATACTCACACTTTTGTGGTCTTGTTAGATAGCAATAATAGCCAAAAGTTGCACAATGATTTCTCTACTTCATTTCCATTTTCCAAATCTCATAGAAGCTTTTTCTGATGGAGAATCTTAGCTTCACGAAGGAGTGAGAAATATGATTTTTTATTTTCTACCTTCTCTGTTATAGCTAGGATAGGAGATGGTCTAAGTAAGACAGCCAATGTAGCCATTTCAGAGCATGACCAGTGTTAGGGCTCTCCCCATATACCTTCTTATCCCTTACACTGGATCTGTGTATCTATCATCTTAATTATATGTGTTTTGCTGCTAAACTAGAATCTTCAGCTTTTTTCTAGAGGATTATCCTTAAGATGTTGGGGCCAACTACCTTCCTAGTCCCATCTAGGAATTTACCTACTACCTGACTTCCTGCCAATTGCCAGTGGACTGAACCAGTGAATTACTGGTACAAGATTAGAGCAGCCCAATTTAGAAGTTAGCCTGAGACATCTTTTTTTGGACTGCGCACCCCCACCTCATTCCCTATCTTGCTTTTCCTACTTTCTTTGCCAGTTCCCCAGTGAGTACTTTCCTAGTAAGCACTGGACATGTACTCCCTTGACTTGGGCTCTGCTTCAAAGAACTAGACCTAAGACAGTAAGGGCAGCTGGCTTGGAATAGCCAAGAAAGACCTATATTCAGATTTGTAACTACGTCTCCACATATTGCTTTATTGAAACTGCCAATATACCATCCAGATAACCTCTTCCTTCAGCCATAACTTTGACATTTCAGTTAGAAGATTAGATTTTGCTTTCTTCAATCAGATGTATTTGGTGACAGGGCTTGGTGATTATGAGTTTATTATTCCCTGAATGCTTAAAGAAAAAAAAATGCTCCTTCAAATTAGTTCCATTGCTTCTAAGTCTTTTTCTTTAAAAGAAAAGCTTTCTTCTTTCTCATCTCTTCTCTTTTCTTCCTCCCCAATTTTTTTTTTATATCTGTTAAATAAATGTGAACGAAGAATCAAAAATGTCAGTAAATATTTCCTTTATGTACTTCTGGGCCACTTTGTCAGTAAAATACTTGACATTTATGATTTTATTAAATGATTTATACTTCTTGCATTATAAGCATAAAGTGTTAATGAACAGTGACAAAACCAACCTTTTTTCTTTGTTTATTCATTTAGTCAATTTTATAGTGAATCTTTATAGTGCTTTTCATGGACCTAGGTAATGTGTGGAACTCAAAGACCTAGAAGGCATTATATTTATCTTCAAGAAACATACAGGGTATTTGAACTTATAAATTATCAAGTCAGTCCAGAGGTTGTTTTGATGTCCCAGGCTTAAACTCAACTGTACTATATTTAAGAAATTAAATTAATATATGGCTGTGGGTCAATCTCTATTCAAACATCTACTGGACTGAAGGCCCATGTTAACTAATTTAATAACTAAATTAAATTTTAATTTAATTAATTAGATTAATAATAATTAATATTTAATATTAAATAATTAATTATTTATTACTAAGTAATAATTATTATTAAAATTTAATTTAATTAATTTTAAAACTAATTTTTGACTCAGTTATGGAGTTTCAAAAAAAATGGTGCTAATTTTGGCCTCTCCTTCCTTATCTCTCATTCACTCTTTTTCCATTGAATTTGAGTTCTGCCTCCCTAACTGTTATGAAAATTCTCTAGCCTGGGCCTCCAGTCCAGTAGAACTTTGTTCTATTTTTACCTATAAGTATTCTTTGTAACTCCTGAAATCCTTGAAAGTGTTCAGCCTTAGTTTCTTTGATAACTCTGGATTCCTACATTTGAAATAGTTTTCAAAGTTCCCTTTCTACTTCTGAAGTAATCCAACTTTGTTTTAGTCTTTTTCTCATCTTGTTTACCATTCTCCTCATATTGATCTTCTCTATTTTCTTACATTTCAAAATATAATGGAGTTCTAATAAAGCCGTTCTCTCCAAAAATCCAGAAGGTTTTGGCATTTGGTAAATCAGAAGTAATCTTAAAAATTCCTATGAACTAGCACCTGTGATTTTCTTGATAGTAGCAAATATTGGTAGCAAATTTCCATAGTATAATTGACAGAAATGCTGCCATTTGGAAATAGGTTTACATTGAAGGCTATGTAGAAGCTGAAATAACTGTGGTTTAAGAATGAAAAGAATATCTACAAAGCAGACACAACATTGGTCACCTTAAATCAGAAAGAGCATCATTTATGAAATGTGATGGTAAAAGTTGAAAATTCTTTGAAGAGAATGATGAATCCTTGAGTGCTGATTTGAGGAAACTAAAGCCAGTGCTTAATCTGCACATTGCTTCCATTCACATCACTGAAATTCAACCTTTAAATAGCCACCCATAGTTAATAACCTATTATTAACCTTCTTTTTGTTGCAAATGACAGAAAACTCATCATAGACCAGTTTCTAAAATTAAGAAAACATGTTTGCTTATACAACTTAAGAAATTATGGAATGGTTGTGGGTGTGGGTGCATCTGGATACTCAATAGAATATAATAGATACTCAATAGATACACAATAGAATTGGGAGGTTTCCCTCTTCTTTCCTCAGCTCTGCCTTTATTTCTGTTGATGTTACTCTCAGGCAGGCTCGAATAAAAAATTGGCAAAGATGCCCATAAATAACTCTAGATCTTCTATGTTTTAGTAATTCAATAACTCAGGGAAAAAGCAACACTTTACTGACAGTTCCTGGTTTCAGTCTGGGCTTTGTGCACCTTTGGAATTAGGACATAGAATCAACCTTATCTAAACCTACCAGGCTGCTGATGGGGAAGGAATGGATACACACACACACACACACACACACACACACACACACTTCCCTCTCTCAGTGTATTTTAGTTAGATTTTTATTATTTAATATATAGAGTCAGAAACATCCATTTACCTTCCAAAGGTCATATGATTAGTGTCTTTATGAGAATTGCATGCTACCCAAGTGAATTAGAGATATGCAGAGCTGAAAATGACCTATAACTGTGATGATTGCTTTCCATTATTTTCACAATATTATCTGTTGTGCCCCAGGAATTGTGCAATTGTTTCACAGAGGTCTGATGTCCCTCCTCATATTTAAGTAAAGCAGCTTTGAGGCAATTTGTTTTACCATTTAGACTATAAGAGATTCTGTAGGAGAAAAAATTTGCCTTATATTAGAAGAGTTTTTGAACAATCACTGTAATTCATCCTCTCATTTTATAGAAGTTATTTTTCAAATGTTATGATTAGCCTGCAAATCATTGTACAATTGGTTTAGTTAATCTGTATCAGTGTAATACAGTAGTGTAAACCAAACTCTATTCAATAATCCCTGAGGTGATTATCTAAATAGGGGACAGATATTCAAGTTTTCCTGTTTCTTAGTTGCTACTAGTATGTGAAGATGTTCTCAGCCTATTCATAGAAGCCCGAATGAAGAACCACTTGCATTAAGAGCAATGGTTCATTATGGAAGTAATTTTAACCTAGGAGGAAATTATCAAGGGAACTAATACAAGTAGTTAGAGGGAAAAAAATCTTTATAGTCTAAAATTCTAAGGACCTCTTATTTTTTCTCCACATACTGAGTGTAACTTAATGGAAAGCCCTTGCTTCTTGGCATCAGGGTTGTCAACTCAAGTGCTCAGGAGCTCAGAAGTATTGTACATGGGCCAACAGGATGGACACAAAGCTTAATTGGCCATGTATCCTCAGTTTGCAGGGGCCAGCTTCAGTTGATTGTGGCTATATAGAAATCACAATGGAGAGACTTTTTTTTTTTTTCATAAGTTCTATATTGTTTTTATATGTGAATTTTAAAATATTATAAACTCAGATTTTTAAAATAATTTTGTTCCTGCTAAAGAAACATCCATAGTCTGAACAGGCCCGTGAGTTGCCCATTGTATTCTGTGTTTTTTAATTAGTGTATATTGAATGATTGTAATATTATTGGAAGACAATTTTTTTCTTTTAATTTTGATCCAAACACATAGAATGTATAAGAATAATCACATATAATCCATATGCTAGATATTTCAAAAAAATATTCAGATGTTTTAACAAACTCAAAGAAAGACACATTTTAAAATTTATTATTATTTTTATTAAGGATCTATTGAGTCTTGGGCTGGATCTGTAGGCTCTTTTGTGACTAACTTATCCGTGTTTGGTTATCTTGGCCCCCCCCGTTAATCATCTCATTCTCTGTGGAAGAATGAGCTTATTTCCTAAAAAGCATAGTCATGAAAAGAAGAGACTTTTACTGCCTTCTCTTTCACACTTCATCCCCAACGAAACACCGATCACTTCCAAAATGGGTTGTGTGTTTGGCGAATCTGTGGTTTGCAACTCTGCTTCCACCTTGTCTTGACATATTTCTGTCTAAGTGCAGCATTAGGCTGATTTTTCTGCTTCTCTCTCCTCCCTCAAACAAAGACTTGAATCTAAAGAGGCAGAGAAAAAGGTACGTTTGAAAAGAGTGGTCAGGACAAAACAGAACGGGGGTGGAAATCAGAAAGGGGAGTTGATGGACTAGTTAATAGGAGGGAAGGGGAAAGTAAAAATGAGAGGAGACTTTCTTTTTTTTTTAATTGGTTATTCAAAACATTACAAAGCTCATGACATATCATCTTTCAAACATTTGATTTCAAGAGAATTGTGGACCTGAGGCTGGCCCATTGCTTTTATCCTGCTGAGTTTGGGATTTGTCTATGTCTCTGAAAATCATCCATTTTCCCCCAAATTGCCCTGAATGGAAATGAATGAGCTTTATGAAGAAAAGACTTATGGATAGAAGCAATCATTCTTTTAGCAACTTTCTGATGAAAAAAAATTAGCAAGCTTGTGAACTAAGAAATGGTACTCAGTGGTGAAGGGCTGAGATCATGAGTGAAACAAGAGTGGGTTTGTCTTGGTTTAGTCACTTCTGTACAAACTTGATCAATTTACTTCTTCAGTCTCAATTGCCTTTCTGTAAAAGAAGTACCATATTAATTCTTCTCTTATAGGGAAATGAGTTATTGGCACAAGGAAATTGCTCAATAGTGGCTAGAAATTTATAAGAAGAAGAATTTCTGAAAAAGGAGAGCAATGGTCAATGTATATTTTTTTCAAACACCTAGCCAGGGCATTTTTTGTGTTGAGAAGTCAGCTATCTTTCATATAAACAATAATGAAACCTCACCTGAGTGCAAGTAAATGAGTTGTTTGTATATTAGTAATAAAATGTATTATCTGTTTTTATGTCTATACTAGCACAATAGATACTCAAAAAGTGTTAGCTTGAATGCATGGTAGAGATATGTAAGGCCAATAAAAGCTGGGTGCCTCTGTCCAGAGGGAACAAGCGGTAGGCAGCCCCCACTGCTAGTAGCAGCTACTGAATGGAAACTTAAGTTTCAGTTCAAAACTCTGATTTTGAGGCAGCCATAAATCTCAAGCTGTCCTTGGTGTATGCTTTTATTTAATAGGTAAAGGTTAAATAAAAGCCAGCAATTCAGGAAATAATTCCCTACTAAACCTTTTGTGATCTTACAAAACTGGTAAACCTTAAATTATCATGACTGTTTTCCTAAACTCCTTAGTCTCTAATTTTATATGAATTAGCACTAAAAGGACAGCAAACCACCTAAGACCTCTGTTGCGATAATGATTTGCCTATCCTTCACCCTCTGAACCTTAAGAAATCTCCAGCTATGCCCAAATCCCCAGATTTGTCCAACTTTGCTTTTACAGGAATTTTATATTGTCTCCAGATATATTTATTTTGGAGAGATGATTTTTTTTTCAATTATACTACTTTGATGTTTTTGGTTTTTCAGAAGCATTTAGGATTAGTGACTGAATTTTCATTCTTTCTTCCCGTGGCCATTTTAAGCCTGTTAAATACTTGATGCCTACACACTCTGATTGTGAAGCTAATGAACCAAGGCCCAGGGTGGTTACTCTCCAACTATTAAATTTAATCCAAAGAACATGCCTGATTGCAAACAACCTTTCCAGTCAAAGACAAAGAGAGATTATTCATTAACATGGCTTGTTTTCCAACAGGCTCCCGGCCAGATTTCACTCAGGGATCTCACCAAGGAAGACTGCTTTGATTCCCTACCAATTGGGCAGTAAAGCCACGGAGGCCAATGGCCTCCTGCGGGTTTTAACTAGTGAGGGGGTTGGCAAACTATGTCCCATGAGCCACAATTGACCTGCTGCTTTTTTTCTTTTTTGATGTACCATGAACTAAGACTTATTTGCACATTTTTAGATGATTGCGGGGAAATTCAAAAGAACATTTTGTGATAGCCTGAGTATTATATGAAATTAGAATTTCAGCACTCATAAATAAAGTCTTATTGGAACACAGCCATTCTCTTTTATTTGAGTTTACATATAACTGCTTTCATCCAACTCTAGCAGCATAGTTGTGACAGACAGCATATGGCTTGCAAAACATAAATTGTTTAATATCTTGCCCTTTATACAACATGTTTTCTGCTTCCTGTAGATAACCCAACCTGATGCTTGAGTTATCTACCATTCTACCACTTACTTGAAGGTGGGGCTGTGTTCAGTGAAATCAGCCCCGAGGGGCCTTCCGGGTTGGACAGAGAAAAGGACAGAGGAACTGACATCCAACAGACCTAAGTTTGAGTCCTGGATCTTCCACTGTGTAGTTGTAAATAACCTTATGCAAAGTATTATATCTCGTGGATTCTGTTTACTCCATTGTAAAATGAAACTGATAAACTTTTATTCTTTAAGGGTTGCCTTGAAATCAATCAATCTATGTATCCATCTATCAATCATCTATCTCTATCATATTGGTTCCAATCTCACTGAGCAAAATTTATAATATAATAAATAAGTGCTAAAGGAAAAGTAGCTCCCTTTATTTTTCTCTTTTTCCTAAAAGTATTCAGAAAAAGAAACTTCATAAAATTTCTTGGAAATGCATTCTTTTCTTACTTTTATATTAAAAAACTATGCTGGGCACCTTATATAAATAATTGCTGTATGTGTTCTTAAAACTGAATGTCTGTTTTATATCAACCATCAGTCTTCTGTGGGATGGAGAATTTCTATTTAATATCTCATATTCTTTGCTAATCCCTAACTTTTTTAAGGATATCATACAAAGTTCTTTTGTCTTCCTCGTGGATGCTATTTTCCCCAATTCTAATCATTTTAACTTCCCCTGGATTTGATCCCTGTTGCCCATTCCAGTCCATCTGTTGCATTGAGTGATTATTAACTTACATGGGACCAGTGACCAGATCCAAAATCAAATTCTATGCTCTAAGGTAAGAATCCTCAGTCATCACCAGAAGAGGACCAAGTTTTTTATTTGTTTCAAATCTTAGGATTGCTAAGGAATGACAGATAGGCACAGCCTGTCTATTTTTTACAGTGTCTATTTTTTACACCTAGTGAGGAATGCTATTTATTAAATCCAGGATCCTGCTTGTCTTAAGAATCCAGTATTGAAATCATGGGTGGCCAATGTACCTAGAGTGAACCCCTAAATATATGAATTCATTATAATTACACTGCATGGAAAGATGCTCTGTGTCATAGAGTTCCTACTTGCTAAACAAGAAACAGTGCATTTTTATGTTGTAGAACTAAAATTGTGTTCACTTATTTTGATGTTCTGCCTGGCTCTATCTCTGATATTTGGAAATAGAAGAACTCTTTTTCCATTCCATGTGTGTGTTGAACTTCTGATTCAGAGTCAACTCAATTTCCTGAACACCTAGTACAGACCTGGAATCTAATTGTCACTTTTACAGGTACTATATTATTTAATCTTCATGCACTGTGTGAAATAGGTATTGCTAGTGCCATTTTAATATTTTTCCTACTTTTAAATTTTATATTTATTCTTTTTCTTCTGTATGTCTTTGTATTGAGTTTCTAATTTATTTCTCTCTTCCTATTTTTCCCCTTCCATTTTTGAGTATATACATATTCTATATCTCTGTTCTTTTAGTGCTCTCGCTAGGTGTGTTTGTTACATTTTTATTGGTGCATAATAGTTATACAGAATAGTGGATTGTTATTGTGCCATAGCCATTCTATGGCTCTGCAGTATAATTTGAGGTCAAGTATTGTGACACCTTCAGCTTTGCTCTTTTTGCTCAATATTGCTTGGCTTTTTCTGGGTCTTTGTTTTTCTTTATAAAATTTAATATTTCATTTTTAGTCTTGAGAACAATATAATTAATATTTTTATGGGGATTACACTGACTTTGAATTTGTAGATTGCTTTTGGTAGTATGGCAATTTTACCAATATTAATTCTACTCATCCACAAACATCTTTTATGCCACCAAACAGGTTGTAGCAAATACAAAAATTGTTGAAAGAATTCCTTGCATCTTATGAGTTCTTCATGGAATAAAACTAGAGATAAACAGTAAGAGAAACTACAGAAACTATGCAAACATGTGAAGATTGAACAATACATTATAAAAGAAATCAAAGGAGAAATTAAATATACTTAGAATCAGATGGGACTAGAAATACAACATATTAAAATCTATGTGTAGCACAGTGAAGGTAGTTTTAAAAGAAAAAATTATACCCATGAGTTTCTACATTAAAAATTCTTGCAAAATAACCTAAGTATATATATCACAAGAACTTAGGAAAAGGAAGAAAAAAAAACATTTCCAAAGCGAGTAGAAGTAAAGAGATAATAAGATCAGAGGTGAAGTGATAGTGAAATAACAATAAAGAAACTAATAAAACAAAGGGTTGGTTCTTTGAGAAGACAATCAAGATTCATAAACTTTTAGACAAACTAACCAAAAGAAAGACAAGACACACATCAATAAAATTAGAGATGAAAATGGAGATATTACAACAGACACCACTGAAATCTAGAGGATCATTGAAAACTTACATTTCAATAAATTAAAAAATATAGAGAAAATGGATGAATTTCTAGATACATATGACCTTGCAAAATCGAACCAAGAAAATATAGAAAACCTAAACAGACCAACAACAAACAAGGATATTGAAACAGTTATAAAAAGCCTTCCAACCAAGAAAATCCCATGATCATATGGATTCACAGCTGAATTCTACTAGATCTTTACAGAAGAACTAATGGCAACACTCTTCAAATTATTCCATGTAACAGAAAGGCAGGGAACATTTCCAAACTCATCCTAAAAAGCCACGAAAATCCTGATACCAAAAACAGATAAGGGCACATCTAGGAAAGAAAAGTACAGATCATCCTTGATGAAGGTAGGTGCAAAAATCCTTAACAAAATTTAAGCAAATTGAATTCAACAACACATTAAGAAGACTGCACATCATGACCACATTGGTTTTGTTTCAGCAATCAATGTTTGTACTTAGCATACTTAAATCAATAGGCATAATACACCATATAAATGGAATCAAGGACGAAAATCACATGATTTTTGTAGATGCACAAAAGCCTTAAACAAAATTTAACGCCCATTTATGATAAAATTCAGAAAAGCTATGTATGACAAACTGAAAGCCAGCATCATACCGAATGGAGAAAAATGGAAGCATTTCCTTTAAAATCAGGAGCAAACAAAGAAGTTCACTTTCATCACTCTTATTCAATATAGTCCTTAAACTTTAGCCAAAGCAATATGGCAAGAGAAGGAAATAAAGAGATACAAATAAAAAGAAATCAAATTGTTCCGGTTTATCCTAATCATTTTAACATACACAGAATGCTTAGCAAAGCTATCACTATCTTTATTTTTCTTCTGAAAAATAAAAAGCTATTAGAATAATTTACTTCTGACAACACTTCAAAATTAAAGAATTTTCATTCAATACTTTAATTATAACTTATTCTTGCACATTTCATATTTTAAGAAAGTAATTTATAAAGGTATGCTCACATATTTACCAATACTTTTTTCCTCTTTTCTTCTTGCATCTCAGATTTCCCATTTGATATTTTCCTTCTGCTAAAAGAATATTTATTTTAAAATACTTTTCTGAATGATGCTTGGCAGTCAATACTCCCAACTTTTTATGGTCTGAAAATGGTTTTATTTATCACCAAAATATTAAATGTTCATCATAGAAAATACCCTAAAAATCAAATACCACAGAAAATTTCAAAACCCTACAGAACAATACACATTGTCATGTGTAAACAATCCTTTCTTTGTGTTTTTGATGTGCACAGATTTCACTTAATGTGGTTTAATTAAGTAATATACATCTCTCAACATAATTCAAATTGCAGTTGCTATACTTATGGTAACTGCATAAAATATAAATTCTGCTGCTAGCTCTCCAGCCTACAGATTTGACTAAGTATATAAAAGGTGCTAATTCAATCAATAACCAATCATGTCTTGTCATTTGTTCCGCTTCTGGCAGTGATGGGTTATTGGACATCTGTTGTTCAGTTCATTTACAGAAAACAAAGCATGCAGTTCCATTTCTCCTCATCTCATGAAGATGAACCCAGGCAGCATTTTGCAAGAATGGATATCCAAAAGAGAAAACTGACCAATGAAGATGAAAATGCAGTAGAAACAAAGACGAGAATGCTGCTGTAGAAATCTGAATCTCATGTAAATGGAGTTCATGGAAGAAATAGCTTCCTGTGAACATCTTGAAAGTACTGATACTTCAGGATGATAGACATATCAGTATAGGAGCTTTGTGAAAAATAAACTAGTTGACATCAATGAGAAACGTCATCGCAGCAAAAACATAGCCCAAAGGAATGATGCTGGCAAAATAGCTGATATTTTAAAAACATTAAGTGATATTTCATGACACTGAAGGCACCAAGCATGCAGTACTGGAGGTTGATAAAAACTGAGGAATGAGTATTACAATTGACCAAGGTATAAAAAATGTTTCAACAAATTGTAGGTTATCTGATTAGAGAAAGGCCAGCACTGTTCAAACTATACTTGGTAAGTTTTTACAAAGAATTAAACACTTTTATTCTCAAAGTTCTAATGTTTTCAATAGCTATGTATCAAATGAATACTAACTTTACTATTTTTCCATTTCCCTATATATTTATAATGATCAGAAATAAAATATTTAATGTTTTGATAAAACAATTTTAAAGATCATGAAACAATTGTAATTTTCCCCTTTGGTTGTTAAACTGCAGTTCTGCAAGATTTCAGCATAGAAGGTCATTTTTAGGGTTCTGCACTATTGTGCTAAATCTAGGATCACCAATGTGTTACCATAAGTGCTAATTTATAAATATAATGTGACAATCACAATGCTTAAAAATAATCATTGCCATTATTTTACATATATCCTTCTGGTATTTTTATTTTGTTTCTGAAAGATCTTTATTTTGACTTTATTCTTAAGAGTTCGTTTTGCCAATTATAAATGTTTTAGTTTACATTTTTTTCTACAAATCATTAAAAGCAGTACTTATCAGGTACATCTTTCTTTATATGTTATTTACAATATTTCATTCTGTAGCACTAACTACCTTTTAAGCAAGTTTAAGGAAGTATTTTCACAGTCACTTATTTTTGTATCAAAATGTAATCAAAGGCACAAAACATTTAAGTTCTAAAACAAGACATTTAATAATGCCTAATTTTACTTGAAGTTCCATTTAAGAAAATGCTATTTTAAAAAGAATTTTTCTTTCTGGTCTTTTGGATGCTGTAGAGCTGTCAGATAACTGTGAGCCTATGATTATGTGTTCTGATAGTGAGTTTTCCCACACTGAGAGATGTTCATTCCATTGAGCAATTTCATTAACTACAAAAATGTTCCCTGTGGACTTCCATACTTCTTTGAAGAATAATGTATTTGAAAAGGCTTACTGATGGTACACACATTTTCTTGGTTTTTGTATTTATGCAGGCTCTAAACTGGGATTTTCTAGTTAAAAAGTTTGAAACATATTTAACACAATCTCAAACTGGAGCTAAAGTAAATTCAATAGCACATTAAACAATCACTTGTGGGCTGGGGATATAGCTCAGTTGGTAGAGTGATTTGCCAATGAAAGCTGGTGTCAAATGACAATACCTATAATCAGGAAAAAGTGGAAGTCAGTTTAAATTCATCAAATCTAGACTTGATGTCATTGTTACCGGGAGGGAGAAAAGAAACATGTGAAAAATTTGGTACACAAAAATCTCCTTCCTCCCATTATGCTTCATGGTAACAGATTTTAACACTTTTGGACACTTCCACTGTTCTTGCTTTTCTTTGCCTTCCCGTACTTTGCTGGAAGAATTTCTTCTCT
This sequence comes from Callospermophilus lateralis, assembly GCF_048772815.1. Lineage (NCBI taxonomy): Eukaryota > Metazoa > Chordata > Mammalia > Rodentia > Sciuridae > Callospermophilus > Callospermophilus lateralis. The sequence continues at coordinate 74,530,266 of NC_135320.1, read as the reverse complement.
TTCCAGAAAGTGTGACTCCATTTCTTGAAAGTACTTAAGTTTGTAAGATTTTCTTTTGTTCAGACCTAACATCCTTATTCATAATTGGTATTTTTATTATCCAATCCAAGATTGGATAATTGACAACTTATTTATGAAGTTGAATCTCTTCAAATTGATTAACCTTTCTGCTTGGCATTTTATTTAGAACAAAAACAACAACAACAACAAAACAACGTAGAGCCTGGGATATAGCTCAGTTGGTAGGGGGCTTGTCTAGCATCCACAAGCCCCTGGCACCATAAAACAAATAAACAAACAAACAAACAAAAATTGCCAAAATCACTATGTGCATGTGCACATGCATACACACACAGATCTGCAGGAGATGTTAAAAGCTTTTTAAATGTCCCAGCCAACCTCTTTAGAATGACAGAATGTTTGTCCAGGGAAATGCCCTCATCAGTTTGGATAACACTAAATAGAGTTGAGATAGTATTCTTCTCACATCAACCAAATATAAACTATCTTTTCTCTATCCTCTGGGCATATAGACCAAAATATGCTTTCTGTGAATCGATTGCCTCTGTGCCTCAGAGCATAGGGCCTGAGGTAGGTGGTGGCAGAGAAAGATAAGTGGAGTACAGTGTCCCCACATCTTCCTTCTATGTTTGCTGGTTTGTTTCCTGGGAATGAGTGAGAGCACCGCTTGGCTATGTCAAGCCAGTTTTCTCACATGTCAGAGTCTAATGTTTCCTTTCTTTGCCTTACAGGAAAATCAAATAAAGTGATTGTTTGCATCACTGTACTGTGCTGATGTTAAGCCCTTTGGGGTATATGCTGAGGAGCAGCATAACTGGGTCAAATTGTGGTTCCATTTCAAGTGTCTTCTGAAGAATCTTTATACTGCTTTCCAGAGTGGTTGCACCAATTTGTAGTACCACCAGCAATGTATGAATACACACACACACACACACACAAACACACACACACAGGAATATTATTCAGCTGTAAAGAAGAATAAAATTACAGCATTTGCTGGATGGAAATTATGGCATTAAATGGATAGAATTGGAGACTATCACACTAAGTGAAATAAGCCAGTCCCCAAAACCCAAAGGCCAAATGTTCTGATATGTGGATGCTTACACACAATAAGGGGAGGGGGGAGAATAGAAATTCATTGAATTAGGCAAAGGGGATTGAAGGAAAGGGGATAGGGAGGAATATAAGAAAGACAGTTAGAATTCATCTGACATAATTTTCCTATGTTTTGTATGAATACACGACCAGTGAAACTGCACATCATGTACAACCACAGGATTGGGATCCTAACTAGAATAAGATATACTCCATGCAGGTATCAAAACGCACTCTAATATCATGTATATCTAAAAACAATAGCAATAACAACAAAAACAGTGAAACACTTTAGTGGAGTTCCAGATAAAAGGGCCGTGAGTGAAAGCACAAAAGCAAATGGCAGCAAGCTCTTAAAAGATCTCTTGGGTAAAATAGGAGGGAAGCGTGGTTAGCTTTGTCAGTTGATCATACATTTCAGGCTTTGAATACACCTAAGGCTTATCTCTTCTGAGCCTTCTCTCAGGACTTGAATCCCCTCCACCATATCCCCTTCGCTCCTGCCCAGAGCCTCCTTTGGCTCTGATCCCTCTACACACAAGGCTAGTTGTTCCAGGTTTACCAGTTCCTCTTGCGGTTCACAGGAGAGGCGCCATTGACTTTGAAAGCAGAAGACTTGGCATCCTCCCCTCCTGCAGCAGGAGCACTGGACTGGCCAGGAGGAAATCTGCTATCCACTTCCAGAGCCACCACTGGCTATTTCAGAGCAAGGTACCTCATTCCCCCAAACCTCAGTTTATCTACCTATAGAATGAGGTAAAAATAACTGCCACTAACTTCTTAGACTTGTGTGATTGGAATAAGAGAATGAAGACAAAACTGTGTAAACCAGAAAGTATATCCAAAATGATCATAGAGAAGAGATTCATGGTGGGTCATTCAGGAAACAAACACACCAGAAAGGTGGGAATTCTTTTTTTTTTTCTTTTCTTTTGTTGCTGGAGATGAACCCAGGGCCTTCTGCATTCAAGGCAAGCACTATACCAACTGAGCTACATCCCCACCCTAAGATGGGAATTATTAATAATAACATTACTTTGTAATCCACAATCAATTCCTAATGAAATAATTGATCAAAAGGAAGAAAACATACTGATTCCAAATAAAATTGAGAGAATCTAATAAGTGTCAGTAGTTTTATTTCTCTCTCTCTCTCTCCCTCTCTCAATCCCCATCCTTTGTGTTCATTCCTCTGTACTCTGTGATGAGAGAAAACGCAAGAAGGTACGAGTCTACTTAGGGAAAATGTGGTGCAGATTTGATGTCTCATGGAAAAATAGAAGAGGAGTGGTGCTTAAAGATCAACTATTAATGATTTTTATCACTGTTTTTTTCTGAAAATAAATTAAGACCCATGATAATGTGATAGTTAGTTTTAGGTGTAGGACTAGGACCCAGATGCATTCATGGCCAATTTCTCTCTTTTCATAGTCCCACAGGTCCTGCTAGCATGACTCACTGTTAGTCCCTTCTCACTTTACCTCATGGAAACCACGGAATCAATCGCCTTTCCTCTAAACGAGGAGGTACTTTGCAAATATGGTCAATAATGCAACCCAGAAAGCCACAGCCAGTTGATTCGATTTGGTTAGGAGCCCTTATCCTATACTACAAAATTCCTACTAGAACTGCTAGCAACATGACACTAAGTAGGCAAGACCAACTACTCTCATTTATAGGAGATTTTTATAATAAGTGTATCTAATTCAGGACCAATAGAAGAATAACTTTAATGGGACAATTTGCAGTTAGTTGACTTAGCAGCTACAGAAGGATGTCTTTCTGGCCACCCACAGTATGTGGAGCTCTAAAATTGACACTGGCATTCAGATTGCAGCTAACAGCCCTGTTAAGATGGGCTTCATTCCAGAATTATAGAGCATGAGAATCTGGCTCACTGGGCAATAACTCATGGTCATGGAGTTGATATAGTTGTTATGAAGAGTGGTGTTGTGGACAGAGGACATCATGAGTCATTCCTATTGGACAGACTGCAAAAAGGAAGCCTTTTAAGGGAGAAACTTGGCTGATGAGATTGGGGGTTATCACAGGAGCCTGTGTGTATGGCTAAGAAGCCCTGTTACCCCTACCTCAAACATTTTCAGGGCTTGTCTTCTATTTGCATGAGTCTGGTGCCAAATTCCATTATGCTTTTTTGGGACACAAATTGGGAGGACAGATGGGGATTCCAAAGCTAGTACTTCACTTCTACCCAAGCCCTGCCCCTCATTCATCCAGGAAGCGCACAATTGCCTCAGAGGCACTACCACTCAATATAATCAGTTTAAGATAGATATAACCAATGCACGTATCAAGATATAGAACATATGTGTCACCCTCGAAAGTTCCTCCTTTCCCACCCAGAGGTGATTATTTTCATGTAAACATTGTGTTAGGGTAATTCTCTCTTGTCTTATCAAATATTAGGATAGTACTTGCACTCATCTTTTGGAATTCAAGACTTTTCTATAATGTGGGTCATGACTAGGGCAAAACATTTTGGAAATATACAGAGAAGAAAATTGTGAAGTTGTCACAAATGGAGGCTGGTTAATCTAGAAAAGATAAGACTTTAGCAGAATCAAGACTTTCATCCTACACTGTGACAATATATTTTCTCTCTCTAATATCATCAGTTCTTAAACATGGAGACTGAATTACTTTGTTGCCACTCACAAATGACTGAACTTATAAAAGACAGATGGGAGATTCTGTGTTTTGTTGATGTCCTTTTCTCAAAATTCCCCTCGCCACTGTTGAAAGGGGTAGATTCCTTCACCTTGCTGTTTCTTTACGCTCTTTAGGATTCTGTTAATCAGTATTAGTAAGCCTTGCTGAAAAATCAGACAGGTCACAAGCATTGCACATAAGGTATAACATGAATAAATTCTGGCCTATGTGCTACTATATGTTAGAGATTTTATTCTTTTTATTCTCTATAAATTTTAATTTGCTATGATTATTGATATTAATAATAATATCAGACAGTTGAATTATAGTTGGCTACTCTTTCACATCTACATGCTCTTTATACCTGATTTGAGAAGGGAGATGATGTGGAGATCAGACACTTCTGGGTTCTATCTGCATATCCCCTTGTTATTTATGTGGCTTTGGACAGAAGGTAAAATTCTGTATCTGTTATCTCATGTGTCAAATGAGAGTGATGATGCTACTTACTCCATAGCATTAAGTGAGTTTATGTGCACAGAGTGCTTAGCACAATGAGCAGTGACATTAGACTCAGACCTCACTTTCTTGCCCCACAGTCAAGTTCTATTTCTGTTTAACTGTGCACTTTATCTAAAATGACATTAAAAAGTCTTTGGAAAACAGAAGCTATTTGAAATTTTTGTAGTGTTCTGAAAAGATGACTAAACATACACCAGGATCTTGCCTTGATAATTAACCAAGTCCCTTGCCAAACCTTCAGATTCTTTTCTTACTTCCACAGAGTGTTTTGGGGCTTTCTGTTTTGGACAGATTCAGAGCCATCATCCTCTGAGTTGATACTAAGTGGACTTGAATGGACAGCTCAGTCTCCCTGGGTGGTAGCACTTACTAACACTTTCTCAAATTTCCTAAAGAATACGCCATTATAAGCTCAGTTTTTCTCCATATAGTACCTGAAATTTCTACCTTGCTATATAGTGGAAAATATAAATTTAGGCACAAGAACTGAAGATCATGTTTGGCAAAGGCTTTCTCCTCCACTTCACTGACCTCTGAATATCAGGGCTCCTTTCTCTAGGGGCGTCTTGATACCTCAAGGCTATATCTTCTTTATTGTTGATGGTAATTATTACAAAGTACGGTCTTTTCATCCTTTGGAATGTTTCTCTTCTTGGATTTTGTTCCATTAGGTCCAGTGTCATCATCTGGGTTCAATTTTTGAGGAAAAGGGAGAGTGGCCTTTTGTAATTATCCTGTTGGATTCTGGGTACTAATGGAGTCAGATTCAGCTGGAACCTCAAGGTCTCTTCCTCGCGGCTGCCAAACATCTTTGGATATGATTTTCTTGGATAACTTGCATTTTTCAAACTCTTTACACATCTTGATTTTCCTTCTCTTTTCATTTGAATGGAGTCTGTTTTAAAGTTTAAAGAATAAACTCTCTTCCCCCACTCTGGGACCCATCTTCCCATCATGATGCTTCCTGATGCTCCACCGTGGTAAACACAGCTCTGAGCAATTACCACTGTCTGTGGGCATCAGGCAGACTAACAGGGGTTCTTTGTTACCTAATTGGCCTCTTTCCCACTTCTTTCTCTTCCAGGTCAGTTAGCCCTGTCAGAAAGCTCAGAACCTGTGATAAATACATTGCTACAACTTTTATGATATAACCAGGAAGTCAAATGAAAGGGATTGGGTCAAAGTGTGGAGTGATTTTTTTTTTTCTTTTTACTTCTTTAAAGAGCCGTGAGAGCTGGGTGGATGTAAGATTTTTTATTAGAACTTGCCCAGGTAAACTCTAGGGGACCTTAAAGTTAGGCAGGATTTTTATTTTATAACTGCCATCTTTTATCTATCTGATTTCATATATTAAATAGTAACCTGTGAAGTCATGTTCTTTTATGTGATTCTTTTTCTCCTTCAGCAAAATAAAATTTCCTTCCCTTTGGTTTCAATATCTGAATTCATTAGGGGCTCAGTCTTTGTAAAGCCAAGAGAATCAATAGCTAATTCCATAGAAGAATTTAGTGTCTCCGAGAACTTCTGAGAACAGCTTCGCAAGTTGTAATATAGTGATGTACTTTAATAGCTTTCAAATGGTGCAGTTTCTCTGGAAACAAAAGATTGCCAGTGCTATTATTAAAGTCACAGGCAATTGGTAGGTTTCTCTGCTGGAGAACAAATGGTAAAACATGAATTAATAATAAAGCAATATCGGTGGCATGCAAAGGACCCCAATCCATGTCTCAACATGTTTCTGGAAATCTTCAGTTTTTAGAATAGCTGTTGAGTTCATGTTGCTCTGTCTTGCATTTTGCTGCTGATGTCCATAGAGAGGAAGGTAGTGTGCCTTAGTACATATGATGATTTGATCGTCAACACTTATTTTTCTATATTATTCCATCTCCCTTTACACCATACAATGCTCACATTTGTTTGTTTGTAAAATAAGGAAAACCCCTTTGCATATATTTTGTTACTCAAATTGGGATCCTTTTGAGAGTTAAAAGGGACATTATTAATACTTATTTCCTGGCAATAGGTGTCAGCTGAGACTATGTTGGCAAAGCGTGACAATTGTCACTTGTATTAATCATCACTATTTTTCAACACAGCAATCAAAATGCCTGACAGAAACAACTTAGAAAAGTTTACTTTTGACTCATGGTTTCAGAGGTTTGGTCCTCAGTTGGCCAATTCCTTTATTCTGGGCCTGAGGTGAGGCAGCAAAATGGCAGAAGGGCATGGCAGAGGAAAGCTGTTCAATTTATGCCAGGCAGGAAGCAGAGAGAGAGGGAGGGAGGAAGAGGCTAGCAACAGATAGAGTCCAAGGCAATGTTCCCAGTGAACTCTGCGTCCTCCAACCACACCCTACCTGCCTATAATTACCACCAGAAGTCCATTCAAATTATTAATCCATCAAATAGAATAATACACTGATGAGGTTACAATTCTCATAATCCAATCTTTTCACCTCTGAACATTGCCCATTTCCAAATACAAGAGCTTTGGGGAGTCATTCTTATATCCAAACTATAAAATTTATAATTCATTTTATAATTCATTTATAATTAATTTTGATTTATAATTCATTTGAGATTCATAATCATTTATAATTCTAGTGCTAAACTTGTATCTGGTACCCAAACATAATTTTGTCTTATACCTATGTGCAAATCCGTGATTCATGGTAGGTTTTGCATATGTGTTTCCTCTGTCTACTTCTCATGGTTTTCATGGTAAGTCAATGGAGTAAAGTGGAAAATGGTGTTTATAATCTTTAAAAATGCCCCCAAACATCAGGCACACTACCTAATATTACATGTATAGACTCTGAAGATTTAATAAGAATCTCTCTTCTATAGAGACTCATGGGAAGACTCTGAGATGGAAAATTACATACAGACGTTTTATTAGAGGGTACTCTTAGGTTCATCACCTTTTCACGGAGTGAAAAGGGCAGGATCAGGTCAAGAAGCAAATAATTGTAAGTGATGCAAATGCCACTGTGGACTCAGCTAGTGCCATCTGGTGCTTTAGAACTTGGGAGACCCTTCAAAGTTGACCTGAACTGAGGAAAGAAGGCTGGGCCTTTGTAGTCCTGCACTAACTGGTCATTAGATGTGGACACTTACAAAAGAATCCTTCTGTCTGTGATAGTGTTATGGCAGCAACACTTATTTTAGACCCACAAGCTGATGCTCCTAAGTATCCTGTCTTGATGGAGATGAGTGAAAAGCCAAGATAGAGCTACAGAATGACATGTGAGATGAAGGATAATGCTGACTACTGCTGAGTGAGTTTGACGGGCAGGGCTGATATCTCACTCCTGGTTATTTTCTTTCAAGGGAACTTGAGATACAACCTGATTCATGTGATCCCCAATCTCCGTTGTTGGATTTTCTGATTTGACTTCTGAAATCATTGTTTCCCAGAACCTCAGACCATGTGTGTTTTTCTCTTCCAGTGTTAACACAGGAAACCCACTGCCCATAACCTGTATGGATAACAAAATCAGTGCCCTTGATGATTGTCATAGCTGATGTAGTCTCTAACAGAGGTTTTATTTATTTATTTATTTATTTATTTATTTATTTATTTATTTATTTGTGTGTGTGATTATGTTTTTACTTTTTAAATTCTACCCATGAAAGCAATTCATACTTACTGATAGTTTTGAGACTATATCAAATTGTTTAACGTAAACATGAATGCAGATATTGACCCTTCTTAGTTGTACTTTCCATTGCTAACATGAAGTTTTGGTTATTTGGCATTCTATAAGTTTCTGATGAGGAATTACTTGGCATGTGGCTGTTGTCAACGATGTATGTTCCTTCTCCCTGAGGAAGGAGTCATTCTGACCCTGGGCTCTGAGTGAGAGACATCTTGAAAGATGTGGGTCTCAGATTTTGACTGGTGACATTTTTTTGAGTGAATTAGATAAGGGAAGTATGATTTAGAGAAAAATGCAGGCCATTATTCCAATGTTTCTCTTACATTCTGCCAAACATCTGGATATTTAAAGAACTGGGGAAATGAATTCTACCTTAATAACTCCCAGGAATTTATCTTCAGCATGATTTTTATGTTAGAGTTGAAATGTATCTAAATGACTTGACATTTAACCACTGGACAATTGGGGAAAGATGCTACACAGAGAAGAACAATGTCCTTGAGATGGAAAGTAAATTTTCAAAAAGCATAGATGATTGATGTCAAGTAGACAAAGCCCCTGGATATTTAACTGCATTTTCAATGTTTCCATTAAGTAGTTTGGCTTCTGGCAACTTTCACTGCATCTCTGCCTGGAGATGGAGGGCTGAATTAGCCTAAAATATCAAATTTGGAAAGGAAATATGTTTTTATATTGTTGTTGTTGTTTTTCTGAGGAATTTGAAAGAGTGTTAGGAAAGCAAAAGACAATATATTTCCTTTGGTTTGATGATGAACATGTATGCATCTCTCAGTTTTTATTCCATCCCACTGTAGCTACCGACTCTATTTTTCTTATTGAATATAAATGGAGATGATGAAGAACCTCTGGGTATACAGGCATATAAATATGTTATCTATGATCAAAATTTCAAAAACATTCTAGATGGTAAACATCTGTTGATGCATACAAAATATCCAAACATTAACTTGACAATTGAAAGTGGTTTTTATATTTTATGTCAATTCATCATTTTAATAGTTTTTGTCTTATAGTGTCTAAGCTATCTAGTTTTCCATTGTGCACCAAGGATTAGCAACCGAGGAAATTAATATATTCCTTCTGTCCTTTTCATTTCTGATCTCATACTTCCTGATTATATAGGTCACTAGAGAGATGGGTCCTCTGAACTCCTGCATCAAGAGATAAAGGACATTCAGATGATTTATCAATAACTAAGAAACAAGTTAATTAAAAAGCACATTACATTTTAAGGAGAATCCATTAAATTGGTTGAGACAATTTTGTATGCGGATGCAGTATAAATGTGATCCATTCTTTGAAAAATCTAAATTCTTGTGATGATTTTGCCAAATGTGACACATTAACTTTTGTTCTATGACCTTGCTTCACATTATGACCTTGATTTCTGATTCCATTCCAGATTTTGTGTTTTGGAGTCACTTAGATTAATGTGATAATGTATCCTTAAGTGTGTATAAAGATTGTACAATAAAATAAGATTTTACTATTTTAATTAGACACCAAAGAATATGATTTTATTTTTGGAGATCCATCTTAATTATTTGCTTCACAAAGTGAAGCCATATGACATAGAAGCTGCTGGTGCTTGGAAGCCAAAAATGTTGGTGTCACGCAAGGACTAGAGTTCACTGTGAAGTTCATGTTGGTTCTGTGGGAAACTTATACTGTAAATTCAAAAGCAGTTTAAAATGTATTATACTTTGGAATGAAGGAAATTTCTGATGATCATACTGGTATTTGAAAAATAGAAGTTAAAAATGGGAGTTCATTTTGTTTACAACTTTTTTTATACCTTTATTTTATTTTTACATTTTTATGTGGTGCTGAGGATTGAACCCTGTGCCTCATGCATGCTAGGCAAGCTCTCTACCACTGAGCCACAACCCAAGCCCTGGGAATTTCTTTGTGTAGAAGAATCTCAACTTACACTAAATTTATAGATGAGAGAGCAGATACCCGTATTTGGCTCAAAATCAAGTCATTACTTTCAGAATTAGATTTTGAGCCCGCAAGTAGGCATATGTCAGGCAGGAAAGTTATATAACAAAGAGAAAGAACAGGGGTTATAGAATAAGGGTAGGTGACATTAGAAACAGGTACAGACAGAGAGATGGTCTGAAACAGGTAGATTCAGAGATGCAGTAAGAGATCATGATTAGGTACAAGGATACACAGGATAACTGTGCGGGTGGGGCTTTCAAAAATGCCATGGTGAAAACCCTCAGGGGATTCTTTTAATTTCATAAAACAAGAAGATCTTTAAGCCAACAGCTTGGATACTTGGGTAAACACTGGTACATTGGCACACATACACATTTCATCAAACAGTATTTAAAAATATCTGATGATATATGAGCTTTGAGAAGTGTAGAAATTGGTAAAGGACTCTATGCTGATGTGCTTTATAATTTTGTCAGAAAATGCAAAAATATGTGCACATGTTAGCATAAAGCATATTTGATCTTCTTTCTACTTTAGAATGTCCTCTGAACTTTATTTTTATCATTCTTACACCTGCATAGCCCCCACCTCTATTCCCTGTAAATATCAGGATTATATTTACTCTAAAACAAGGAACAAGAAAAAGATATCTACTCTCACCACTTCTATTCAACTTAGTTCTCTGAACTCTACCCAGGGAAATCAGATAAGAGAAGGAAATTTAAGGGAGATAAATTGGAAAAGAAATCAAACTTTCACTGGCTGCTGATGACATGATCCTACATCTAGAAGACCCAAAGAATTTCACCAGCAGATTTCTAGATGAATGAGTTTAGCAAAATAGTAGGATACAAGATCAATACTTATAAATCAATAGCTTTTCTCTACTCCAACAGTGATTCAGCTGAAAAAAAAATAAGAAAAACAACAACAACAACACTCCCTTCACAATAGTCTCAAAGAAAATTAAATACCTGGGAATTAATCTAACCGGGGGTGTAAAAAATCTCTATTATGAAAACAGTAGAACATTGAAGAGGACTTCAGAAGATGGAAAGACTTCTTATGTTCTTAGACAGGAAGAATTAATATAGACAATATGGCCATACTTTCAAAAGCAATATATGCATTCAGTGCAATACCCATCAAAACACCAATGACATTTTTCAGAGAAATAGAAAAAACAGTTCTAAAATTCATTTTGAAGAATAAAAGACCCAGAATAGTCAAAGCTTTTCTGAAAAAGAAAAGTAAAATAGGAGGCATCACAATACTCATCTCAAATTACCCTACAGATCTATAATAGCAAAAGCAGCATGTTATTCATCTCAAAGTAGACATGAAGATCAATGGAATAGAACAGAAGACACAGAAACAAACACAAATAAATGGAAATAGCTAACTGATATTTGAAAAAACGTGCAGAAAATATATGGTGATGAAAAGAGAGCCTTTTAAATTAATGGTGCTGGAAAAACTGGCTAACCATATATCTAAGAATGAATTTAGATTCCTATCTTTCATCCTGCACAAAAGTCAAGTCAAAACAGATCAACAACTTCAACATTAGACCAGAATCCTTGCCATAGCTAGAAGAAAACAGGGTCAACACTCCATCATATAGATGCAGGATATGATTTCCTTAACAAGACATGTAAAGCTTAAGAAATAAAAACAAGAATCAATAAGTGGAATGCCACCAAATTAAAAGGATTCTGCACAGCCAAGGGAATTATTGAGAGAATGAAGAAAGAGCCTATGAAATATGAGAAAATCTCTACCAGATACTCCTCTGATAGGGGTTTAATATTCAGAATATATAAAAAAATCTCAAAAACAAAATGCCAAAAACCAAAATCTAAACCCAAGTATCCCAATTAATTAGTGGGCAAAAAGAACTAAGCAGACATTTCTCAAACAAAAACAAAAACAAAAACAAAAACAAAAAACAAAAAAAACAAAAAAACACCAAAACACAAATGGCCAAGAAACATATGAAAAAACATTCAGTATCTCTAGCAATTAGGGAAATACAAATAAATATTACCCTAAGATTTATTCTCACTCTAGTCAGAATGGCAATTATTAAGAATGTAAATAATAATAAATATTGGCAAGGATGTAGGGGGAAAAGGTACACACTTGCTTTGTTGATGGGTCTGAAAATTTAGTGCAAATACTCTGGAAAGCCGTGTGGAGATTCCTCAAAACACTAGGAATGAACCACCATGTGACCCAGCCATCCCACTCCTCACTGTTTTTCCAGAAGATCTAAAATCAGCATACTATAGTAATACAGCCACCTCAATGTTTATAGCAGCACAATTCACAATAAATAAATTAAATAATCAACCCAGATGCCCATCAGTAGAGAAATGGATTAAGAAAATGCAGTGTGTATATACAATGGAGTTTTACTCAGCAATAAAGAAGAATAAAACAATGACATTTGCCAGTACGTGGATAGTAATGGAGAAAATCATGCTAAGTGAAATAAGCCAGACACAGAAAATCAAAGGTAAAATTTTTTTCTCTCATATATGGAAGCTAGAGCAAAATTAGGAAGAAAAGGCAGTGGGGGAGGGGATCAGATATCATAAAGTCCTATGGAAGGTCAGGGGAGTAGATGTAGGAGAATGAGAAGGAGAAAGGGAAAGGAGAAGATAAATGGAATGGATTTAACAAAATCATGTCATATTCATATATAAAGACAGAAAAGAAGCTGGGCCCAGTGGTGCACTCCTGTAATCCCAGTGGCTCAGGAGGCTGAGGCAGGAGGATCAAGAGTTCAAAAGCCCGTCTCAGCAACTTACAAGGCACTTAGCAACTCAGACCCTGTCTGTAATAAAATATATAAAAAGGGCTGAAGGTATGGCTCAGTGATTAAGCACCCCTGGGTTCAATCTCCAGTACCTCTCTACTGGAGTCTCCTCCTTTTTCTGTTCTTTAAATACTCTTCCTTCTTTCAGCTGCTAATCTGACTATTATAATGATTTTTTTAAAAAAGCAAAGGAAATTTCATCTACATAAAATATATGTAAGTAAAAGGAAATTTAAGAGCATAGAGAAGGGAAGATAGGGGAAGAGAAGAGGGGAGGAAAAAGGAAGAATAGGAATTGAAATAAAATTTCTTGCATGTATGGTTTTGTAAAAAATGAATCCAATTACTACCTACAATTATGATGCTCTAGTAACAAAAGATCAAAGTTACAATGTTTTCCTTCTCTGGTATTTTTATGATGGGTCACCACTATGCAACCCAGCCTTGGCTGCTTTATCATAAAATTATAAAGTAACATGAAGAATAATGTTTTATAAAGATAGTGCTTCAAACCCACACAGTCTTGTGTGTATAGTGATTCTGTTCTTTGCCTATGTTGGTTGTAACTCTTAAGACTTGGATTCAGATATCAAGAACTAGCACACATATTAATTATATTTGCAAAAGTTTCTCATTTTGCATTGATTCTTCTTCCTCCAGCAATAGCACTGTGGAATTCACTCAGCACCTGGTGTTCAACTGGAGACTACATATCCTTAGTCTTCATTATAGGGCCGTGGGAGTGAATATGCTCAAGCCCAATGGGATTGAGCAGAGGTAACATGTACAACTACCTGGTCAGGTCCTCAAAGGCAAAACTCAGACTTCTTTCAGTGCTCATTCTCCTTTTTGGAACATGGGCATGGAGGGGAGTCTGCTTGACCATGTTAAACATGACCTTAGGCACCACAGAGAAGTGCACCTTGCTAACTCTGGGATAATGTCTTTGGAACTTCAGCATGGAGAGAAAAACAAACTTCTAAACCAGCCACTGCACTTTGGGGTATCTTTTTAATGCCAGAGAACAGTTTGAATATAGCTCAGGTTCTGAGCATCTATGTCATCGGGGTGATGGGCAATTCCATCAGTGAACACTGGAGCATGCCTCTTCTACCAGGGAGTTGGAAAAGTCCTATAGTTGTATTTAGTATTCCAGGGGGCTTTTCTCAACTGTCAGTTTGCACTGTGATACGCTAAGAATTCTATCCTACTTTTCAAACACAGGTCATCTCTTCAGGCTTGGCCAAACATTTGTTTCCATGACGTGCTAACCATCTCCAGAGAGTCTACAGTGGGATGATTCCTCTGAAGATCCTTCCTTTGACTGCAGCTGTGCTATTGGGTGTCAGACTCTTCCCCACCACACATGGCCTCCTGACTTCTTTCCTCTCTACTGGAGTCTCCTCCTTTTCTGCTCTTTAAATAATCTTCTTTCTTTCAACTGCTAATCTGAATGATATAATGATTTCAAAGACATTTAAAAAAATATGTAGTCTTATTTTCTTTGAGTAGCTTCTACTTTCACATTGCAAAGATCATCAAAATAAGGAAACATTCAAAGCCCATCTGCCTTTGTAGAAGGATGGCAAAAGGTAAAAAATAAAATGAAAAAGAAACAGGAGGAAGAAGACTTAGTACAATGGATTATAGAAAGATTTCAGATGCAGAGTTAACTTAAATGGTCCCTAATGAACCATCAAGACATGTATGATACAAACAACATACATGCAGGTTTTAAATTGGTGTCTTATGAAGGGGGTTTGATTTACTGCTAGAACTTTGGATATTGAGAATATAGCATTCTTTGGAAAGACTGAATTGAGCAGAGAAGGGCATTACTTTGTTGATTTTTACCTTCCATAGAGTATTGGTTACAATAGCGGTAATGACTAGGGAGGGCCCTTAGGAATGCTTGGATGACTATGTGTCCCATTAGTATTCTTAAGCAGGTGCCAGTGACCTTAAATTCCTACCACTGTATTCTTGTGATGTGGTCTGTTCATTAAAGGAAGGTAATATTAATAATTAATATATAACCAGTTGTTCAAATCTTGATACATACTATTGGATCATTCATTTTACTAACAAATAAAGAAAAGAAGAAGAAATTTTGAAGCTGGGGTACAGCTCTAAAGGGAAGAGTGGATGGGATAAGGTGCCAGTGAGATTCAGAAAACCCAGGTCAGCATAAGGATAGGAGGAAAAGAACAGAGATGTAGGAAGGTAATAAAATGGGGATCAGTGTGTCACTTATCTATCTGTGAAGCCAGGAACTGTTAACATCACTAAGGGCCTGGAGTAAAAGTGCTGAAAAGTGATATTTTCTTTCTGTATTGAAAGTTTGCTTCCTTGCTTATATCTTTCATTATTTGTTTTACCATTGTTCTGTTTTCTAGCTTCAAGGATTTTTGTTTATGTTCATACCACATTGCATTAAGAAATGAATCTGAGAAAACTCAAAGAAATAGAGTAATTACAACAAAATATGAAGGTTTACAAATGAATCATCTCCAAAGGGGGAGTAAATGTCAGAAAGAAGGCAGAGACCTCCTGGAGATTAGTCTAAGAAATGCATGCTACAGAGGGTCTCTGCTTGCTAGACATAGGCCACAGAATGAATAGCAAGCTTTGGAGGAGTCCTGCTGCAAGGGAAAACAATGAAAAGAGCACAACTATAATTGTTAAATTCTGATGTGGACTATGGAGATTCCCCTCTCTTTAGAAGTACCTTTGCAGATGCTCTGGTCATTGGATGTCATGTGTTCCAATGCTGTGCCCACCTGAGTGTGGCAGTATCCTTAATCATAGAAATGAAGGGCATAGGAACATGCAGAGCACCCAGAACACCCACTTTGAATTCTGATAGGGTTGGATGCATTCAGCTATTGCAGCCATGCTGGACCAGCTGAGTTTTTGCCCCTACCAACCCCTCTGATGTGCTGATATCTGTCAGGATAAACCCATTCCTGTCTCTCTTTGACCCCATGTGTCAAATTTATAAAGCCTATATGGAGACTTCCAGAGTTCAGTGGGACAGTCCCTCCTCTTCCTACTTCCTTTCACTATTTTTCTTCCCCTTTTATTCATTCCATTATTCTAGAAGTCACAGTCTCTAACCTGTGTAAGAAGATTTATCAATGCAGGTGAAACAAGAGGTAGGGACTGGACAACATTCTTGATTCCTTAGAAGGCAGCCCCCACAGGGTTGTTCAGTTCTCTGGATGGCACAGATCCTGGCCTTCCAACTGGAAGTTGAATGTTGGAAGATGACAGAAAACATTTTGCTTCCCATTTTTAAGGAGACACAGCGTCCTTGCACAAATTCTAGAAAAGAAAGAGCAGAGCCTGAGATGATCATTCATTTTGTGAGGTCTTCCCCCTGTAGTGGGAAGAGTGCAAACAGAGTAGAAAAGAAGCCAGCCCAAGAGACTGCTACTGGACTGGTTTCTAAGGAGGGCAACTGGATCTTACACTGATAAGAAAGCATTGGAGAAACCATCTGGAATGAGCTTCAGAAATTTCTGCTTGTGATACGGAAGATGGAAGGATCTGTTCTCCTGTGCCTTTCCCTCATTGGTCAAAGGTGACCTTGTGGAGTAACTTCCTCACTCTTGCAGGTTTGCCAGTATGCCCAAGTGACAGCAGTTCCTGTAGGGGTTGCTCACAGTAGCAGCAGTATCCTGACAGAAAGCAAGAGAGACTCAGTATGGTTGAGGTTAAGGGCTACTGAGTTACATGTGCCCAAGATCCATTACCTCAGTCATACTTGAGAAAGAAAGGGGCAAGAGATTATGAATCAGTATGTAGCAAATGTTGGCCATAGCCAGCTGGGGTGCAGCACCAATTATAGTCCACTTATAGTACACTTTATATTTTCAAAAGTGTGGGTGTAAGTATTATATTCAGGTATGGAAAGAAGATTCATCCAAGTATTTTTTAGTCTTATGTGTTGCTAAAAATCTGGATATTTGAATTTTACATCAGATATAAAAAAGTGGAAACAATAAAAAGTGAAAATAAGCAAATGGGATAAGTCACAAATTTACTATAGCAGTTTGAAAATGAAGATCTAGCAAAATTTTATTCTAGGCAGTACAACTGTACGTTATGTGAATTTTCTTCATTAAGAACATTTTTTCCCTTAAAAGTTATTGATTTTAAATAAATAGGTATTGTCTCCAAAAAATTTCTTTAAGAAAGACTAAGAGTAATAATTACAAATAAGAAAATATAGAGAATAAGGGAGTGAGTGAGGAACAGGATGGAGATAAACAGAAGAGTCTGGATAATAGAGAAAGAACTGTCTGTGGGAAAGAAACAACAAATGCTTTGGCAATGATAAATCGAAAGCAATGTGAGATGTCAGTGCCTACAGTTGAGCATCTGTGATGAAACATGAAAACAATGCAGAAGTAGAAGGCAGTCTTAACTGGGCTCTGTGGGAAAATGAGAGGGAAGTGTAACACCGAGAGGACGCAGTGAGGTGCTTGTTCAGAAGGGGCTTCTTGCCCTGAGCTGTTAGATTTCGTTTCAGATCTTGGACAAGAGTTGATGACTTCCTTTGCTTTACCCCTTAACCTCATGCGTGACCTTTGAGGATTTTAATAATAACTATCATTTGTTTAGAAACTTGCCTTGGATGAGGTATTCCACAAGTCCTGGAGCTTGAGTTTCATTACTCAATTCTCTCAGAGACCTTAGAAGGTAGGTTTTTATTATCTGTATTATTGCTGACTAGATAAATGGAACTTGGGGAAATCAAATTTCCCAAGGTCAGAGCTGGTAATGGCCAAATTGTGGGTCAGCCCAGTTCTGGCCTAAGTGCCACTGCTGTCAATCATTTCATTCTCCACCAGTCAACAGAACCATGGTATACTGATGACATGATTTTCAAATTGGAAGTTCCCCTAGACTTAATGTTGTATATGGTCACATAGTTTGAAGACAACCTCACTTTATGTGGTCTGACAATGGCTATATTCTGATTTGTGTATTTATTCGTATGAAAATAATTATAGTGCTTTAAAATTTTAATGAATTTTAGTTCATTAACATTTATTATCATATAATTATATAAAATCATGTTATTGAAAAAAATATGGATGCTGAGCTGTTAGATTTCATTTCATATGGGTACCTATTATCTTTTTATGTATGTATGTGTGTATCTATCTATCTATCTATCCTCGTTAGAAATGAGGTGTCCCCTGAAAGCAGTGTTAATAGGTAAAATTATTAGATTTTGAGAGCCATGAACTAATCAGAGGATTAATCCATTTCGTGGATTAATAATTTGAAAGGCCTACTGTACTGGATGGTAACTGTAGGCAAGTGGGACATAGCTGGAAGAAGTGGGTCTCTGGGGAGATGCCCTTGGGAATTGTATCTTGTCCACTGTCTCCTCCCTCTCTATGTGCTTCCTGTCTGCCATGAGCTAAGCAGCTTTCCTCCACTATGTCTTCTGATGTGATGTTCTGTTTACCTGAGGCCCAGAGCTGTGGATTCAGCTGACTATATAATGAACCTCTGAAACTATGAGCCCAGGATAAACTTTCCCTCCTCTAAGTTGTTCTTGTCTTGTATTTTGGTCACAGTGACACAAAAGTGACTAACATAGTCAGTCTGTCTATCTATCTATCTATCTATCTATCAATCAATCATCTTTTTATCTTAGTGTTTTAGTCTATTCAGGATGCCATAACAAAATACCTTAGACTGGGTGATTTATAATGAACAGGAATTTATTTTTTACTGCTCTGGAGGCTGGGAGGTCCATGATCAAGGCTCCAGCATTTTGCCACTGGGGAGCTCTGTGTCTCTGCTTCCAATATGTTTACTTGTTGCCATTTCCTTTCACAGTAGAAGACAGAAAGGCAAAAAGGGCAATCTAGTTTCTCCAAGCCCTTTTATAAAGCTACTAATCTCCTGATTTAACAACTTCCTAAAGGTTCTACCTCTCAATTTTACATGTTAGGATTAAGTTCTAACATGGACTCTGGAGGGGTACAAACATTCAAATTGTAGCACTTCCTATCATCAATCTGTTTACTTTATATGGCTCATGAGTGCCCAGGTCTGTCTATAAATGGGTAGTAGAAATTTATTTTTCTCAGGTTACTGATGCTCTCAATCAGGCAGAGGACAATAATGAATGTGGTATACATATTTTTATTCTAAATCTGTTGTCAACAGAGATGATTTGGAATGATAATGACCCTCATATGGATATGGTTAAATATGTGTGCTTTTCCATATTACTTTTGGCCCTATTCTCTCTCCTGCAGATACTGTGGTTATCAGGCTGTTGAGAAGATAAATGAGCACCTTCAGGCAGTCTCTTGTGATCTTGTTGATGAAATTCAACAATCAAATTCTGGTGCAACAGATGCTTGTAGCATGTGAGTAGGTGACAATCTAATGGATTTTTAGTAATACCATAGCCAGTTCTATTGAAATGTAATTCAAACTCTTTGTGCTATGTTTCTGGGAAACTTCGGAAAAACTATGATATTGGATAGAACTGCCTTATAAACTAAGACAAAGAATGGATTAGTTTTTTTAATATATATTTTTGGTGAGGCATTCAAAATGATGTCATTTCCACACTTAAAAGTATAAAATGCAATTTTAATCTCCATTATGTTTCATAGTATATAAAACACCAATCAATAGTAAAGATTGCATTTATAATATGTAGCAAAATTCCTCAAGTCATCTTTTGCCCTTTCGTATTCACACAGTACCTATATGCAAAGTCCTTCAGTTTCTGATTTCAAATTTCCTCAAATACTCTTTCAAACTAAACCTATAATTTTTTTTTTCTTCTCTCATTCCCATCTCCTGAACCAACCCCACTCTTGGTAGTTTTTATAAATAACATAATGTAATAGCTGGGCCAGTAGCTTTCAAGACAGATTCAGGCTCTTTCATTTTAACAGTAATAGAAGTGTGGGATTAGGAAAATCACACACACTTAAAATGTACATATGTTCTTTATTCCATATTACAAATTTGTGAATAATTCCAACCCTTATACTATTTTATTTCTGGATAAATGTAAATTACAGAGATGAATTAAAGAAGGAAAATCTGTCCTATAAAAGATGTAGGATCATATGTACATTTTGGTTGCATTTTGGGGGCTGCTCCAAAATAGACAGAGCAAGAAAGGGTAGTGAGATTTAAAGCAGGTAAATTCCTCAACAGGAAATTGTAGTAGTCCCTGGAAGGGGTAATGGCGGTTTGAAGTGCTAGTAAAGATTGAAAAACACAGAAAATTTTGAAAATATACAGAAAGTGGTAGCAATAGGACTTCATGATTGGCTATGGCACAGGAAGAAGAGGAAGTCACTACTGATGTGGAAGAAAGTAATCTGCAGGTAACTTACTTTCAGTGCTGCCTTTGATGGACTCAAATTCAGGAGTCAAGGCAAAATCCTTCTATTTTGATACTTGTCCCTCTGTCATCTTAGTTTAACCTTTGAAGATGATATAAAATGGCAACAGTCACCATGGAACCAAACTTAACTTAGGAAAAGGACCAAAGCTCTGTAGACTAAACTTGTTTCCTAGTTTCACTTATCATTTGTTGGTCTTAAACTGAGCTGGCTTTTAAAAAGCATCTTGAAAGATATAAGCTGCCATTCATCAATCAATAAGAAGATTATTAGAAAGCAAAAATATGGGACAAACATAAAAGTATGGATAAATGTAAATAACAGAGATGAATTAAAGAAGGAAAATCTGTCCTATAAAAGATGTAGGATCATATGTACATTTTTAATGAATCTCTGAAATTGTTGTTGTTGTTGTTGCTTCTGGATATCACTGTCTGTTTCACTCTTAGGATAGAAAGGTGCTTACAAGATCCCACACTGCCACTCTTCTAGGTGCAATGGTTTGGAGAAAGGATGAGACAAAATTCCCTTCATGTCCTAACCTTTCCCAAGTTATGCTTTAACAAGCATTTCTTCACAAAAATCTCTTGAACTTGGATTTGGTGAGTCAAGGGTAAGGATGGAAGTCAGAGTATCTGTGAGAATGTTCACTTTTAGGTGAAAAAATATAACTCAATGCTTTAGTTTTAACTCTGGTCCTGATACTCTACTGTCCAAGTCAAATTGCTGTGGTTGTCTGAGATTTTTTGTTTTCAACCCATAATGGTTGTTTGGAGGATTAAATGAGTTAAAAATAAATGTATTCCATTCTCTGGCAACCCCAAGTGACCAAAAAATGTTATTTGAAACTGATAATGTGCTAGGGACTGCTCTGCCCTACCAGACAGTCCTTAGATAGCTAGAGGGTCAGGCCTAGGACCAAACTGCTGAAGCAACATAGACCCTCACAAATTTGAAAACTGTTATTTATCAGGAATAGAAAGAAGGAGAATTAAGAAGCTTCTTTTAAGGTGTTACAGACTAGTGGGGGAGAAATTTTCCAACAATTATAATAATACACTGTGGCCTATGATTTTAAAAAAAGCATTTAGTAATTGTTATGAAAACACATGATTCTGAGTAAGACTAAGGCTCTCCCCTGCCCCTAAAATCTTAGAAAACTCAAAACAGCCTTTCTGAAGGAGGTAGTACTTGAGCAGGATTTGGAAAACATGGCACCACTGGAGTCTAGAGAGCTCTAATAATATGCTTAGGACAGTGTGTCATTTTTTTTTTGTCAAATTTTATGGACATCTGCATTTCACTGCATACTCAAAAACAGTGAGTGATTTTATATACACATAAAATATATGTGATTATATGTCTATAATTATGTTATGGTTTAGATATGAGATGTCCCTCCAAAAGCTCATGTGTAAGACAATATAAGAATTTTCAGAAGTGAAATGACTGGATTACGAGAGGTGTAAAATAATCAGTGGATTAATGCATTGATATGGATTAACTGGATGATAACCACAGTCAGTTAGGTTGTGGCTGAAGGAATTGAAAGTAGGGCATACAACTGGAATTTACATTTTGTCCTTGTTGAGCTCAGCATTCTCTCTCTCTCTCTCTCTCTCTCTCTCTCTCTCTCCTCTCTCCTTTCCCCTCCTCCTCCCTCTCCCTCTCTCAGTCCCCTCTCTCCCTCTCTCTGTGTCCTATTGCCATACCCTGAACTACTTTCCTCTGCCATGATTCTCTCTGACCTTCTGCCATGCCCTTCTACCATGATGTTCCGCCTCATTTTGACCCATAGTTATGGAGTCAGACAAACATGGAATGAACTTCTAAATCTGTGAACTAAAATAAACGTTTACTCCTTTAAATAAATTCTTCTTAGGTCACAACAAAACACAAGCTAACTAAAACAGAATTGGTACCAAGAAGTGCAGTTAGTTGTTGCTTCTGAACCTCATGATTTGCAGGGGAAAGAATTTTTAAAAGTTCAGAGATGAAAGCTGGAAAGGATTTAGAATGTTGTAAGAGGAGCTTAAGGGGCGATTCTGGTGGAAGCTGACAAGACTCCGGATAGTAACAAATGTTTGCATGAGTTTCAGCAGAGGACAACTCTATAAAAAATTATATAATTCATGTTATATTTTGGCAAATAAGTTGTCTACATTTTGCCCATGTTTGAGACTTTCTGTGAGGCTGAAAGTTCATCTTGATGTTTTGCCCCAATAAGACCCAGAATAATGGAGTCATCTATCTATGAACTGAAACTCTGAAGCCATGAACCAAGATAAACTTTTTCTCCTTTAAATTATCCTTGTCATATCATTTGGTCACAGTCAGGCAAAATTAACTAAAACAAGTTATATATAATTATATATTCACTAATACACATTTATGTATATATAAGTTTGTGTGTACGTGTGTGTGTGTGTGTGTGTGTGTGTGTGTATGTGTGATTATTCTTGAAAGCAAGGCAACTTGAATAAACCTTCATTTGCATGTAGTGAAAAATGAATGGGAGTGTTTTTAGAAAGTTAAGTATGGCTTGATGAGAAAGCATTGATTAAAAAATATGAAGGTTTGTAGAGAAAAGATTATTATCTATGAAATACCAACTTCAGATGAATATTCATGTTTAATGTACAAATGTTCAAATTTTTTTCTTACCACAAACTCAAAATAAAGGATATATATGTAAATTTCATATAAAGCAATGAGGACTTATTCTATATTCGGCATATACAATTAAACCCACCAGATCACACTGCACTGAAGAACACACATCCCTACACAGATGATGACCAAGTACAGAGGATACAAAGATGGAGGTAAGTCCAGTGTGACCTGAGATCCCAGAGAAGGGGTCTTAGAAGGGCTCACCAGGTTTTGTAGGCTCAAAGAGATTTGGACAACACCCACATTGCTCTGGATACCCAAATTCTACACTGAAGAATCAGTCATCCTAGTGATATCAACAAGGCCTTTCAGCTAATAAACAGCAATCAAACAACCTTGATGTAGAACAGAATGGATCCACTAGGAATAAAACCTTTGGACACATTGGGTTTTCTATTTAGGTGAGATTGCCTACATTTTATGCTACTTTGTTGCCCAGTATCAGTGCCCAAATAAGAGGTGTCTTGCTTGTCTTTGATGGTTGTTTTCATTTATCTTCGCCTCTGAAATTTCACTTGGCTTTGTCAGATAGTGACTTTTCCCATAGCTGTCTCCCTTTCAGGGCTGTTTGTGTGTGTGTGTGTGTGTGTGTGTGTGTGTGTGTATACCCAAAACAGAATAAACCAATATCTTTGCAGGAATGAGACAATGAGACATTAATGGACTGATAGAAGTTTCCTGAAAAGGGTTTCAATCACAGAACATGAAAAGCATCTGTGTTGAATGTGCTTAAAACCCAAGAGGGCAAAAACACATGTGGATGTTGTTGTTGTTTCTTGGTTGTTTTTTAGAGAAATGCTCTGCTTCAAGGATGATGGTTGGAACTGTTGTCAGGTATGTTGAATGGACTGGGAGTGGTGGTCAGAGTTGGAAGGGACAATTGCAAGTATTTCAAAATTCTTTTCCCATTATAGAAGGTGTGAAGACAGGAGGATTGGGTCAGTGCCTGATAATAAACATGCAATTAAAAAGAAAAATAAACAACATCCGGGAAGAAGAAACAAATAATTGAAACAGGGCATGCATAGTTCCAAGAAGGATTGGAAAGAAACTATTTTCACTTATTTTTTTTTATTTATTGAGGAGAAGAATCTCTATACATTTGTTAAGAGCCAATTAAATATACAACTGTCACTATTTCGGATCAGAAGTCCAATCTAAACAATGGGTGGAAGTAAAAGCTGTCTATGGGCTATTTTTAACAGCATGCAGACTACATAATGCAAAGAGCAATTATGGACTTGAGAGGTGGACAGACTTGGATTCTAAACCAGCTCTTCATCTAGCTGGCTCAGTAACCTAAAGGGTTGACTTGTCCTCCCCAAGGTCAAAGCACCCATCATATATTGTTGTATGAATTAAATAAGAAATGTCTCAAAAACACTCCGTGGAGGGTCTGACACACACATTACATGACTGTCACAGTTACCTAAGGAGGACTTCTCCCCCAAATCTCCCATCACTAATAGGACTGATACTCCATTATGTAATATTCAACATATCCCCACTGGAAGATGACTCATGTAGTCTCAAGAGTTTTCAACAAAATTTGGAAGGAAGGTTAAAGGGGCCATTGCTAAAATATCTAACAGTCAAGCAAATGGGAACTCAGATACCCTATAGGAGAATACTCCTATTCTCCCTCCTCATAGACAGTTCTAGAAATCCTAAATCCCTCTCAGAACCCAACTTTTCTTCTAGATTTTCAAAGCAACCCTGTGCTTGAGCAACCTAGAGGTCCTGATACGATTTCTAAGAATCTCACACAGTCTCTTTCCAGCCCATTCATTTTGTGAACAGTGTTTCTGATATGGCCAGACATTGTCATTGCTCATGAATGGTCTACAGTCTGATGTGGTTTTTACTGTTGCAATCATTCCCCTCATGGTTTGATCCTTCAGAGACCATTCATGTTCTTTAAGGCAGCCCTTTAAGAGCCTCCCTTAGGGTTATTCTTGGTCAATAGGTTTTGCATGTTTGGTTATGGAGGATACACTCACACAATTATTCTAACTAGACAATTCTAAAGAAGGACTCTCAGACTCACCCTGATGCTGTATTAGAATAATAAGGTCAGAGAATAAATTAATAAAGTAGATAAAGCCAAAAAAGCAAAAAATTATGGCTAGGAAGTAATGGAACCATTTTATGGAGGTCAGAGAGAGATCATATAAATCTCTATGGTCTATCCTATAAACTGATAGATCTAGGATTCATTGCAAGAACTAGCTTTTTCATTAACTGGTCATAAAAATTTCCTCTTAATACTACATTTCTTTCCCTCAAAATAAACTTATTTACACTCTTCTTAACCTTGGTCTGCTTTTTCTTTCTACCCTGGAAAAAAATCAGTCACAAACAAAAAAATCAATCACAAACATTTGGAAAGTATTACTTCTTTTTGTACTTGTTTTTTCAAGTTCATAATGACAACTCAGTTCCAAGTTAATCAAAATTGGTATATAGAGTGGTTCTTGTTTGCCAGGCACTGGGTATGTAGTGGTGAATATAATAGGCATGATCTTTGTTCTGATAAAACATGCAGTCTACCAACAAAGTGCATCAGTTCTCACTTATCATAATAATGCTGTGTAACAAACCACACCAAAATTTTCTCACTTAAAACTGGCTTAAGCCATTGTTTTGTATATCTTATTAGCCTCTGAGTGGCTGAGGACATAATTCTTTTCACATGCACACCCCTCTAAGGAGCCAACTCAGGTATATTTTCATGAAAGTCACAGTGTCCATGTAAGGAAGTGGAAATGTACATATGCTTTTAAAATCTTTTGTTTATTTTTGTCCCATTGTCCAAAGCAAATTTCATAGCAAAGACTGAAGCCAGCAAAGGAGGGGAATATGGAGTGACAGATGAAGATGATGAGCATAGAAAGGACATTAACTGGGGATACAGATGCAATCAATTTGTTACAGGGAACGTGTAATCTCTTACGTAATACATGCAGCATCGCTTGTTTATTTTCACTATTCTCATCCAAACAGAATACTCTGGGTTGACAAAATGTCATTGTAAGCATAGAAACCCAGCCACATTATTGCAGATATTTCAATACATATCAGACAAGTATATTTGGAAACCGAGTAAACATCGTTGTACCTCCTCAGTAACCTATTAGATGGCAATGATAATTTGATTAAGATAACTTACAGGACAGTCTTGTCAAGCATGTCCATTCAATGGCCACAGAGTTGTTACTTGGAAGTAGAATGTAGATAACCTGAAGAAAAATATTATAGTGATGGTGTTTTCTAAGTTGCATTTTCTTTAAGTTGCAGCTTAGAAAGTACTTGGGCATTCGGTGACATCACATCTAATTATAATCTCACATCAATTTGTGGCTGTAAAATGTTCAAAATAAGACTGTGATCATTACAGTCATTAATTCTGGCCCACTGTTGGCCCTGAGCATATGGGACACTTATGACTTAAGTATAGTAACAATGAATGCTGACTAGACTCTGTATTCTCGTCAAAAGATAGACTGGAAGAACTCATTGTTACAGATTTGGCTGCACATAGTTGTAAAAATTTGATATACACAGTAGTTACTTTGCCTAACTTAATAACGGACTCTATTTGTTTCTTAGCACTGCTGCAAAGAAGCACAACAACCTCAGGGCTCTTAACAACAGAAATTTGTTCCATAGTTTTGGAAGCTGATGTCTGAGATCAAGGTATTAGCAATTGGTTCCTCCTGAGAGTTGAAAGAATTAGGTATCAGGTTTCTGGTGTCTTGCAATCTTTGGTATTCCTTGACTTTTAGAAGCAATATTCAAGCCTTGTCAATCATCTTCTTGTAACATTTTCCCTTTATCTGTATCCAAACCTCACCTTTGAGTAAGGATACCAATCCTATTGGATTATTCACCAAGCAAATGATCTCATCTTAATAGATTATATCTTCAATGACCTAATTTCTAAATAAGAATGCATTCTAAATTACTGGGAGTTAGGATTTCAACATAGGAATTTCATGCAGGTCAAAATTCAACCTATAATACACACATCAAAATTTCAAACTAAAATTGGAGGCTTAATATTATTTCAGAAAAGTTTCTCATGACACTAGAAGCTAATTCTCATTAAGAGACATACATATAATCAAATGACAATTGCTCAAGCCATAGTTGCTAATCCTCAGTCACTACTGGGTGCTCATCTATACAAAACTTCACCATAAAGTGTATCCCAGGTAGAAAGATGTTCAATAGCTAACACTCCTGAGCTGCATTCATGTTACAAGCCTCAACCAATGGCAAGTTTCTTTCTGTGTTTTAGAAAGTGCCTCTCAGACTCTTTCTTTGAAGCTTCTTCACCACGATTATTTGTCTTTTGCTCTTTCCCTTGACCTCCAGATTTTGGTCAAACTCTTGGAATATGAAATTCTTAGATAAATATGATGCTAGATGCCCAGCAATAAAAAGGAGAATGAAAAATAATGGTATGCCTTCTCTAGATGAGAATATTTATATTCTAAAAGATTGTCCAGGGTACAATCTACTGGGGTAGAACATAGATATATAGACTGAGGAGTGGATTTCTGCACAGAATTAGATTGGGTCATGGAATAGAAATCCACCTTAAGTCATTCATTTATGGTATCCTGGTTCTTCTTACTCCCTGACTTCTGCTGTTCTAAAGAAGTTTCTGTAGTTTAATGGAAGAAAAAAAAATCAAGCCTTGAGTTCACATGAGGACTTGGAAGGAGATATATGTTTTTTTTTCTTTTATAATGGCATAACTAACAGAGAGTGGTCAGGCCTGGCCTGTCTCAGACTAAACAGAAATTGTGCAGCATTGGTTGGCAGATGAGTGACATGTTTTGTGTATATGAGAACAGGAGGAAAAAGTTCCTTTTGGAAAAAAATTTGTGATTGGTGGGTAGGAATGGATGTGTAACATAGTTCTTCTTGATTGAGAAAGTAACAGCTAATAAATAATGGTTAGCATCCAAGATATTTAAGAAAACATAACTTTAAACTTTAGAATCCCTTTAGACATCTATATCCCTGTAACATAT
Organism: Callospermophilus lateralis; assembly: GCF_048772815.1. NCBI lineage: Eukaryota > Metazoa > Chordata > Mammalia > Rodentia > Sciuridae > Callospermophilus > Callospermophilus lateralis. The sequence goes on along the minus strand of NC_135320.1, from coordinate 74,502,399 downwards.
GATCTAAATAGCTTCATTTCAACTACAAGTGTTTGCAGATCCTTTGTTTGCTTTTGTTCTAAATGTCTATCTCTATCTATCTATCTATCTATCTATCTATATCTATCTATCTATCTCTATCTCTATCTATCTATATCTATCTCTCTCTCTCTCTCTCTCTCTCTCTCTCTCTCTCTCTCTCTATATATATATATATATATATATATATATATATATATATATATATAACCTTTACATCTTTTATACCTCTGTTAGCTTCATGGAGTTACTAAGGCTCAGAAAATTTACACAATTTTCTGTAATGAAAAGAAGAAAGCTTACTTCTTTCAATCATCCAGTACAAGTTCTTTCCTTGAGAGATCTATTCGGGTTGAGGATATGATTTGGTAAGATTCTTTGGAGTGGTTACTGAGTCTCCAGGACATGAATATGGGTAGAATCCTATATAGACTGTGGATGAATATTTTCAAGTTAAGGATGCTGGAGGAAGAGAATGTAGGATCAAAAAGCATGAGAAAAGACTCAGCTTCACCTCTTTCTAAGTATTCCCCTCCCTCATCTGTTTTAAAACCTTTAAGCTTTTGAAACGCTTGAGGTCAATTTATTTTGTTTGGTATTAAAGGTACTGGGCTTGGCCTTTCAAATGATAATTTAAAAGGTAAAGTATGTCTTGTGCAAAAATAAAATAAGCTTGTAACCAAGATTTTATAATTCATTGACTAATGAGAGAACAAGAATTTATAGACTAGTCAAAGGAAAATTCACAGAACATTGATATGAATTATGAAACACCCGGGATTATTGAAATGACTTAATGAACACTGTCTATGCAAAACTGGCTTCTTCCAGTGGGAAGAGGGAATAATTATACCTCCACTCACCAAAATGCATTTGTGCTTTAATGGACAGGAACTATTGGTATTACTATCATTTCTATACCACTTACAGAGTTGTAAAGTAACTCAAAAGTCAAGAAGGGCACAGATAATCCAGAAGAGCAGACTAGACAGGATGTCCAGGAATCATTTTGCCCATTTCTAATTATTTCACCATTTATTTCCAAAAAGCTCAGATTGGTTTGAGCTGCACTAAAGTCACATATTTGACACAGGGATGCTGAGTCAGAGAGAAACTCCAGGAAGTAAGCAGCTGAGAATCAGCACATGTCTCCGGGAGGGCTCTGTGCTTTTGCAAGAGGTCAAGATTGGGGTCCAGGCCAAATTCAACTCAACTGACATATGGTTTGCATTTTATGGTTCTTAGATAAGTAGGAAATTGGGATGGAAACCCCAATCTTTCTCCCTCCAAATCTGCTGCAATTTTCACATCACTATACTATATCAAAACATATAAATAAGAGCATTCTTCGTTGTGAGGTTAAATGATTGCTGAATCATACCAAAGTGAATATTTTTTGGTTAGAAAGCAATGCAAGCTGAAAAGCTATGATGGTTTTTATGCATCCATATGAGTAGATAAATGTGAGTTCAGTTCTCTCTGTCCCACAAAAAGATATGCTCAAATTCTAACCACAGGACCTGTGAATGTGACCTCATTTCCAAATATAATCAAGTTTAAATGAGGTCAGATTGAATTAGGATGGTCCCTCATCCAGCAACAGAGTAACTGAGGTCCTTATAAAAAAAAGAAAGAGGAGGTTTGGACACCGAGGGGCAGAGATGGACATAGAGACCCACAGAGGGCAAAGGTCATATGAAGACAGAGACAGAAATTGCATTGATGCCACTACAAACTAAGAATTCAAAAGATTACCAGTGGCCATTCCTCACTGTGTGAATGCAAGGAAGATTACTTCTCTAGAACCTCCAGACAAAGGATGACACACCAACACCTGGGCTTCAGAGGTCTACTTTCTAGAACCCCAAAGAAATTTTTGCTATATTAGGTTATCCTCCTGTGGCATTTTGTTGCAAAAGCACTGAGAAATCAATACAGAAAACAAAACAAATCGACACAACAAGACAACATCTTTTTCTCTTTTTCCCCCCAAAAAAGTGATTTATAGAAGCTTATAATGATACCTATAATACATATAGGACAAACCAATTTAAAGTAAGTGGTAAGAATGACAAACAAGACAACAAAACCAAACCTATAGCAGTATGGCTCTATATACCAATAGGATATTATTATTTTTCTTTTTTTTTCTCAGATGAGAAACCTAAACTAGAAACTGTAGTAGGAGATTCTCTGACTACCATAATAACAGAGAGTTACATGAGTGTTCAGAAAAATTGAAATTATACTACTCAGTTCATTTTCTGTGTCTATAAAAGAATACTGGAGACTGGGTACTTCATGTGGAAAAGAAGCTTTTTGGCTGGTAGTTCTAGAGGCTGGTAAGTCCCAGAGCCTGACACTGACATGCACTCAGCTTTTGGTGATTGAAACCGAAATATAGGCTTATTTTAAAACATCTTGCAAAATTTTTATGTCCATGATTTTGTGGCACAGCTTATGCCATTGACTTTTGGGCTGATTGTCAGCAGAAATTTATTTATGTTACTCAGAGTTCATGTTCCCAATGGGAGCACCATAAGGGAGGTGCCATATTGGTTCAGCTTACCCTTGATTTTCCCAGGACCTAGAATAGTTCCTGATGTTATAAGTATTTCACCATTAATCATTGAACTAATAATAAGGAGACAGTAAACAACTAATAATAGAAAAAATGTAAGTAAGCTTTCAGTTAGTAGTTGGCAAAGCAGGATAATTATATTGTGGCATGTTTAATTCACCAGTATGATTGGTTTATGGCTTCTGTTATTTGGCTGGTAGTAAGTAAATAGGATCAGGTTCTTTTATTGAAGAAACCTCTTTTCTAATTTCTATGTTAACCTTAGTATAGTTTTATATAACTTTTCCTTTCATTGGTGCTACATTTATGTGATATCTGCAGCTATAAATCTGTAGTAAATATATATTTTAATTGTGAAATAACTTTAGAGTGCAGAAAAGTTACAAAGGTATTACATAGGTCCCATACACCTGTGACTCAGTTTCCTTTAAGGTTAACATCTTACACAGTTATGATATGGTTGTTTAAACTGGATATTTAACTGACAATGATACACTATTAAAGAAACTATAGACTATTTGGGTTTTACAAATTTCATCAATACCTTTCTTCTGTTTTGAGATTCAATCCAGGATGTAGCATTGCATTAAATAATATTTTAAAATTCACTATGGTATATATAATGTAGGAGGCATTTTACACCATATCCCTTGAAGTTGTTGAGAGTTGAGTTGTGTACCTGTCTAGGCTGCAGTAGGGCTCCACACTGGTGAAACTGTCTGACCAGATAACCACTCAGATCCCTTGCAGATTTGAATACTATCGGTTCGTTGCTTCTTATTTCACTCAGTGGTGTGATGCCTGCATATGGTAGATTTCTAATGACCTGTTGGAAAATTGGAGAGCATAAGAATAGGAGATGTTCAATCAGACTTTGTCTATCTTAGCCTACAGGAATCTGGAAACAAGATTTCTAGTTTCTCTAGGGAAAAAAAGGGTCTGGATAAATCATGCCTGACAGCTCTGGCTGGAGCTGAGCAGCACCTGCTTTTTTAGAGGGACATACACCCTTGGCCGTCACTGAAATTCCACTTCCCAAGTATCTTAAATTCATTTTACATTTGACCCTTGAACAATGTGGAAGTTAGGTCTATTAACTACTAGTAGGCTGCTGTTCACTGGAAACCTTATGTATAACCCAAACAGAGGAGTTGTGTGTGCGCGTATGTGTGTGTATGTGTGTGTGTGTGTATGTATATATGTTATATCTATTATATACAGTGAAAAATACTTGAAAAATTGTGAGGCCAGTTTTTATTTTTAATAGGCAATTTACTGAAGAGATGAACTTCTCACTCAATGATGAGCATTTCATACCATTTTATGTGGATACGGATTATTCTTGAGCTCCTGCAGAAGAAATAAAAGGTGGCTAGGAAATTATTATAGTAGTACAGTGTATACCACAGTTGGTTTTATTTGACATGTTATAATACTGCATCATTAGGTTTGTTTACTTTTCTCTTGACTAGAAATGACACCATTGTAGTCTGTGTTTGCATGCATAAATTTTGGTAAATTTTAATTTTGTAAGAGATTTGTGTACATGTAATGGCACTAAATAATGAATTATGCTGTTATCTACCTATATTTTGCATATTTATGACCTACCTTTTTAATAGCTCTCTTATATTTCTAGTCTGTACAATTCTTCTGTGAATTTTTTTTCAAATGGTCAGAATCTCCATAAAGAAATCTCTATATATAGATCCACGTAGTTCAAACCCATGTTGTTCAAGGGTAAAGTGTGGTATTTAACTGATAGGCTTTCTATAGCTTAATATAGCCTCTGGCTCTATGTCTCCATTAATGCTCTGAGTTCTTCACAAAAATCACAACAAAGACACTTTTCAGTTTATTATACACAGAAAAGGCATGGTTGACAGTTTTAATACAGAATCTGATCTCAGAATGGAAAGGTGAGGAGATATAATCCTCTCCTGAAGGTCACTTGAGTGTGATTCATTGTCCCCCCTGCAAAGACTGTTCTTAACTGATAGATGCTCTATGTGTATTCGCTGATTTAAGCTCAGTGTTTGTAGCATCCACACAGCCTCCCTACAGATTTTTATACCCGTGTTTTCCACTCTATTATTTATTCCCTCACCACTTAAAATTCACAATATCTGTGTAACTAATTAGTTAACATGTTTCCCCCCGCCCGGAAGACCAATGATAAAGATATGATTTGCCTATTTTTTTTGAAAGTTATAGTTTGGAAAACTTCAGAAGTTTGAATCAATTTCTTGGACAAATTACACAAAAAATGGGTTCCAAGAACACATGCTCCTGGAGAAGTTTTATTTCTTCCAGATCACCTGGAACTCAAACAAAGTGAAGCTAGCAATTTTATCCGGGTTTCAACAAAACCTGATTGCTATGTTTAGCCATAAACCAGAACAATGAAGTATACAAAACTCTTTTATGACCTATTTATTCACTAGTTCAAGCCATCTGTTTGATATTATGTGTATTTTGAGAATACAATAAAGGCCAAACAAAACTGAGGAAATTAATTCACCTTAAGAAAATAATCTTGCCTTATTGTTACAGAATAATATTCAGCTATGGGTAAATTATGTTTCTTGTCCATAGTGGGCATAGCTTCTCTGCGTTCCACTGTCCTGTCAAGTATACCTCAACTAATATTGCCTAAAGAAGCCCTGAGCTATGAGCATTTTAAGTATTAGAAGCTTCTTGGCTTTTCAATACATACAGAGAGAGCGAGAAAGAAAATGAGGGGGTGGAATTGGCTTGTTCCAGCATAAGTAAAAAAATCATTGATCGGAGCCAACATGTGGAAAGCAAAGCTATTATGTTTTGATTTAATGAAGATACTCATTATTCTCCAGGGACTTTCTCTGCTGTTGTTGGAAACAAGAGGTTCACTGCCATCATAACTAATTATCATATCCAGCACAGGCTAAATCCCTTCCTTAAACAGTTGTTCAGACCACCTGGAAGTCCAGGAGTAAATCCTGTCTCTGGTTTTATATTTAGAAGAAGGCTCAGATCTAATTCTGGGACTCAATAAAATCAGAGTACAGTTCTCTTGGTCACTTGGATCCTGGATTCACAGACAGAACGATGAATCCAGGATCATGTCCTGCCATGGTTCTGGTGTGGAAGTGTCCACTATGATGGATTTTCTTTCCAGCATGTCTCACTTTTGCTTGATTGGATTCTGGATACTAATTCTAGGTTCCTCACTGGATTTTGCACAAAATTCTTTCATCATATCATATGGATGTCTTGCAATTAATCTTGACTCTGCCTTGTATTACTTTCTCTTTTGTTTTCCCACCTGAAATTAACATTGATTTTTGCTTGGGCAAAAATTCTTAGTATATGCTCTTCTGAGTTTGAGAAAATTTCTCATTCTGTTTGACTCCTGATTATAGTTTTCAACTCTTTCTTATTAAATGTGCTGAATCCCAAATATGCCCAAGGATTCAATTTATAGGTTCTGACCTTATTGTTGGGCACCATCCATTAGCTACCAACGTGGAGAAATCTATTGACAGAGTTGATGGTGTGGAACCATGGGAAGATCCCAAATCAGGGTTTTTAAAGTATAATAAGCAATGTTCATCAGAGTAAAGCACGATAAAACATGATCAGGTGACAGTGGTTTAAGTGGATATCAAAAAAGTCTGCCAGATGAACTCAGACGACAGAAGAAGGGAAGAACAGTGAAGTGGAGACTGTGAGAAAAAGTGGGAATGGTGCCTTAGTTGAACTTTGCTTGGGCCTTTTCATTCTTGCTCCTCGAAATGTAATCGTACCTTCTATGCTTTTCCTCAATGTCTAGATGTCAAAAATTATTTTTGAAACAATTCTTTAATTGAAAAATTGTCCTGATTGCTCCTTCAGAATTCTTCTCAAGTATTCTCTCAAGTATTTCTTTGCTCACAAAAATCCCATTCTTTATGTTGCCTTCTGATTACAATCATCTTCTCTCCCTCCTTCCCTTTGGTAGGTAAAGGTATACAGCAACCTGCAGCCTAATTAATTAATCTTTGTACTCACACATTATTCCATTAGTAATGCTCCAAGTCCCAAGGCAGCAAAACATCAGATGCTGGTAGAACCAGTTTATGTTAAAAAGAACATAAAGGAGGAGAGGGAGGAGGGGGAGAGGAGAGAATCATCATTATTAATCAAGGGAGTAGAGATTAAAGGGTGTCTAAGAGAACAACAGATCAATGAAGAAAGTACAGAAACCTGTCTTAGTTGTGCCTAACTATAATCCCAGCGACTTGGGAGGCCAAGGCAAGTTTGAGGCAAGCCCGAACAACATGGTGAGACTCTGTCTCAAAATAAAATAAAATAAAATGTAGCTTGGTAGTAGAATGCCTCTGGGTTTAATTCATTCCTAGAACAACAACAAAAAAAGGGAAGGAAAGAAAAAAAGAAAAGAAAGTAATGTGGTTTAGCAAAAAATGGAATGGGTCAGCCAAGGTAAAAAAGTAAAGACTAGGGTAGCACAAATATTAAAATATGAAAAATAAATAAAATCTAAACATAAAGCAGTAAGGCATGGAGTTCTGTTATTACTCACACTTCATGTTGGCTCTTACAGGTGCAAATTCTGATTATTTCAACACCAGCTTGGTGGACTCCCACCTTGTTGGTGGTAAGAACATAAAAACCAGGCTTCCTTCAAATAGAAACATAGAAATTTGGTATGCATACCTAGGCCATGTGTTAATAGCTGATACAGACTTGCTTTAAGAACATTTTGATTTCAGAAAATGATTTTTAGAGATTGGAGGACTTGGCTTCTAATGTCTATCTTAAGCATTTGGAAGGATAATAGGAGCAAGAGTTAAGATTAATTGAGAGTGTAGGAGATTCCACCATTCCTTCCTATAGAATGTCACTCATCCTGAATAACTGTAATGTCCATTTGTACCTAATACAATACAATCATTTGAATTGTTGTTAGTGTCCTCAAAAACAATCTGTTTCAGTGAGGTCCCATTTTTATTCATGTGGTTTTATTAGGCAATCTCTTCTAGTCTATCTTCAGTTACCACTTTAGACTGCTCCCAGTTTTCAGACAGCCTACTCTATTTCTTGAACTACACTCTTCCTGCCAGACAACATAACCTTTGCATTAATAGGAATTTAAAATTTACAATGTTCCAGAAATATATATCTTTTCACATAAATATTTTCTTCCTTTGCCATTAATTATTTGTAATAACCACTCTGGTTGCTCAGATGGAAACTTGCACTCCTTATTCATTTGTTGATTCAAATGAGTTATTGTTTGGTATTATGGGCTAGATATAAGGTGTCCCCCAAAAGCTCATGTGTGCAAGAAAGTTTTCAAGAACATTTGGAGGTAAAATAATTGGGTTATGAGAGCCTTAACCTAATCAGTACATTACTCTGCTGATAGGGATTAAGTGGGTGGTAACTGCAGGTAAGATGTGGCTGGAGGAGGTGGGTCATTGGGGGTGTGCCTTTGGGGTATATATTTTGTCTCTGGTGATCACAGCTCTCTCTCCCTCCCTGGTTGCTCCCTCCTGAGCTTCTTTCCTCAGCCATGCTCTTCTACGTGATATTCTGCCTCACTGTAGGCCCAGAGCAATGGAGTTGGCCATCTCTTGACTGAGACCTCTGAAGCGGTGAGTGCCAAATAAACTTTTCCTCCTCTACATTGTTCTTTTTAGGTCTTTTGGTCACAGCAGCAAAAAAATAAAATAAAATAAAATAAAAATGCTGGATTAAACAATTGATTGCTATGAGTTTAAACCAGGTATAACAAGACAAAAAATGGATCTTGTGCTTGTTCCACAATGCTTACAACCCAATAGAGGCTACAGTGAGATGGATGGAGAATGGTAACGCAGTAGAGATGTAATCCAATAGGAAAAGTACAGTGATATAGCATTAGGTACAGGCTGGAAAAGAGGGTGCCAAGCAGAGGGAATATCTTATGTGAAAGTTTGAGGCAAAAAAAAAAAATCTCTACAGTTTTGAGGGACTAATATAATTCATTATTTGGATTATATGCTCTGAGGGGCATTGGGAAAGGCAAAATATAAGTCTGGAGAAGAAAGCAAAGGGTAAGTAATTTCTTCACAAGAGGAAAGGGGAATGTTCTCAAAGTGCTGAGCTTGAGGTCCTAATGTAATTCCCATTCTCAGATGAGAAGACTGTGGTATGAATGGCTTGGATTCCTTGGTTAAGGGGCTACAAGTAGTGATTCCAAAGTGTGCACTTGATCCATGGCTATGTGCTGCCTCTTACATGTCTATTGTCTGTTTCCCATATCCATTCTTTTTTTGATGGTATTATGAGGTAGACATTTGTTTACATGCTATTAAAACCCTTTTATATTGGTAGAAGAATTATAGAAAATAGATTATGATAGAGCATTTAAAACATATATGAATAGAAAAGTTCACTGAGGATTGAGTATGAATGGAAAAGACCAAGGATGAATCAGTGCAATGTAAAGAGCCTGCAAAGGAGCTATGACCATAGTGGAGGAAAATCGATAAAATGTGGTATCCTGGGAGCAACTGCCCAAGAAAGAGGCAGTAATCAATGCATTAAGTGCTCCAACTAGGTCAAGAATAATGAGGAGATTTAACACTTTGATTTAGAAACATGGATGTGTTAGTCAGCCTGTTATTGCTTTGATAAAAGTACCAGAAAAGAACAACTTTGATGAGGAAAAGTTTATTGTTACTCGGAGGATTAAATCAATGATTAGTGGCTCCATTGCTTTGGGCTAGGGCGAGTGTTGTGGTTTAGATAGAAGGTGTCTCCCAAAAGCTCATGTGTAAGACAATGCAAAAATGTTTAAAGGTGAGAGGATTGGTTTATAAAAGCCTTAACATAATCGATGTAATAGAGGTTCCTCGGTGGTAACTGTAGGCAGGCAGGGTGTGGTTGGAGGAGGTTGGTTTCTGAGGCATGCCTTTGAGGAGAGTCTCTCCCCCACACCTTCTCTCTGCTGCTTTTTGCAGTGTCTTGACCTGCTTTCCTCTACCACGCTCTTCCCACGTGATGTTCTGCTTCATCTCAGGCCCAGAGCAATGAAGCCAGCCATCTATGGACTGAGACCTCTGAAACCAGGAACCTCCAAATAACTTTTTCTATTCTAAAATTGTTCTTGTCAAGTCTTCTGATAACAGCGACAAAATAGCTTACCAAAAACACTGAGGAAGAACATCATAGTAGCAGGGCCTTGTGGAGGAAGGCTTCTCGGCTCATGGCAGCTGGGAAACAAAGAGAGGAGCCAGGGACAGGATATAGTCCAAGGGTGTGCCCCCAATGACCTGCTTTCTCAAATTAGTTTCCACCTTAAGGAACTAACTCCTCCCATGACCTGGCTCTGCTAAAATCCTATAAAACTCAGGCCCTTTAGTGCTGAATAAAGCATCGCTGGTCCATGAGGCCTGTCTCCATCTTCATTTTCTTTTTGTATTCTCTTTCCTGTGTTTTCAGTTTCATTCTTCTCCATTCCCTTAGCTGGGCTGGGGTAGGAGGGTGGTATTATGTGACAGGCACAGGTAAAAATTTCCATTCCAAAAAGTCAGAACAGGAGAATAGAAAAGTGAAAAGCCCACGCAGGATTGGAATCCAGCAAAACAAACTGTAAATCCTGCTGCTCCCCATTCAGCATCCAGGTCACACTGAAGTAGTACATGGACTCCCAAAGGCTTGTGGCCTTGCTGGTTTCAGCCTGCATGGCTACTGTCTTGGGCTGGCTCTGCTCACTGCTGGCAGTTTCCCTCTTGCAGGCATTCCACACTCCTGGCGTCTCTAACCTCCTTGGCTCTCTATTGAAGCTTTGGCCTCACTCCCAGGGCTCCATGCTTTTCACTACTAGGGGCTGCTTAAAGGGACTGCAACCTCATAACACACTGCCTGCCCTCACAGGCATTTCTTTGAAATTTGGTGGAAGCCTCCATGATGCATGACTCTTGCCTCCTACATGTCTGAAAAACCTGCATCACAAGCTCAACACCAAGGTCTGCCACCAGCATAACTTATATCTGGGCTTATCTGAACTGTGGCTGTGGTGTTCTCTGAGAACCTTACAAGCAGCATGGGGAAATGAATCCTAAAGTGGTTCCCAAGGTGAACCTGAGAATCCAACCATTCTTCCCTAGAAAGTCTTTGGAATAAATATGCATTTCTACGTCTCTCAGCCTGTGATGGCAGAGGCCTCACTCATTTCTGATGTGCTCTTGAAGTGTCCTTCTCAATGTAATGGTGTAGAGCACAAGACTCTTGATCAGCACTATCAACGACACTCTCCTTGACTTCACCTTTGCTTATACTTCTTCTGCGTCAAACAGCAAGTTTTCAAATTTGTCTGCTCTGTCCCCTTTTGCTCTTGATTTTCACTATAAATGTAACTAACAGCATCTGTTCATACCCATGCCACTGCCTGAATGGTTGCTATCTTGATATCCTCTCTGGAAAGTAAATAAATCCATCACTTTTAAGTCAAGTTTCCCATAAGGTATCCCACAGGGTATCAGAGCATGGACAAAGGGATCTAAATTCTTTGTCACACTGTAACAGGTATGGTCTCTTACCCAGTTCCCAAGAGAGTCCTTATTTGCATCTGAAGCTGAGTAAGCAAGGCATTTATTATATATGTTTCCAGTAGAATTTTGCTCATCTGAGCATCCACCAGAATCATCTGTTAAGCCTTGTAAGGGTGCAATTATGCAAACTTGGCACATCTGTCTTAGATGTACGAGTTCCTTTGCTTGCTTAGTTCCAGCTACATGTTGCCATGCTTTTGGGGCATAGAGGAAATTCCCTCATTATTATGTTTTGGATTTGAAATGTTCCTCAAAGGCCATGTGCTAAAGGTGTGCTTACCAGCCTGTGGCATATTGGAGAGAGGGTGTAACCTTTAGGAGGTGGGGCCTAGTGAAAGGAAGTAAGGTCACTAGAGGTGGTGCCTTAACAGGGATATTGGGACACTGGCTCCTGCCCTGTCTATCTCTTTTAGCTGTTATGGGGAGTCACTTCAGAAAAACACTCTAAGTTCAATTCAAATCAAAGAGAGCTTTATTTACCTGGCCAGGGACTGTCATCCACCTGTAGAGACTGAAGCTCTGTTGGAGAACAGCAATTTCCTAGGCTGTGTCCTGGGAACTTAAAGACAAAAACCACAACTCAGGGGCTTTCCTTAGCATCATACAAGCAAGCCAAGCACAAAGTTAAAGCAATAGTAGGTGGGACCCGTGAGCCCTAAACAGGACTGGAATTTTCCAGTTAGCAAGCAAGCAAGTACAGAAGTTAGAAAAAAGCAATCAGCTTTCAACTCAGTTAACCACATCTGGGGTCCTAGAAGGTGTTAGACAGCCATATCCTGAGTTTGAGCAGGTGGCTAACAGGGGCAAGAATCTACTTCAAAGTCTTGGGTCACCAAGATCACCATATCCTAGGTTGAGTACATTTTGTGGGGTACAAAGTACAGAAAACAATATATTATAAGAAAACAGCTTTCATTTCAGTTTCTCAGAAACAGCTCTTGTAACAGTTTTTTTTTTTTTTCAAATAAATCCCTGACTTTATTGAACCTAGAAATAGATGGATATTCAAATTCTTTTTGGCTTAATGGTTATTACCTTTATATGCCATTTGATCCACAGCAGACCTTACTAATTGCTCCTACAATGATGCTTATCCTTGTTTTGATTTAGTTTCAATTTCAATTCTGTATTTGTAAACAAATGCATTTAAATCTACACAGAAGCATGTGACTGAGTGCATGGTAATGCATTGCATAAGCTGGAAATAAGCTATCACTCTACAGCAACTTCCAAGGACAAGTACAACTGAATTTTATGCAAAAATTCAGGTTTTACTCTTATTACATTGGTGGGAACTGATGTCACTAACTTACAGGCAAGCAAATACTTCTAGCTGAACAAAAATACATAATTTATCATTTTCATTAGGTAGGACTTGCTTTTTGCATTTCAATGAAAATTCCATGTAACTCTTTCTTGGAGGTGCCGGGTGGGGGAATGACCAGGTAACAATGAAACCATCTTTGGAGTAAGTATTTAATAAGCACATTCTATTTAAATAAATCCTCCAGTAAAGGAGAATTTACTGCCTTTACTGTGTAAATAGTTATGTCAAATTTACATATGCAGCTCTCCAACATTCCCTTATTGGAAACATCCATATTTCCATATCACAGTCCCCCCAAAGACTTTAAATGTCTCAAAATTCTGTATCTCCCTTGGCTTGCTTCTCTCTTGATTCCACCTAGGCTTTATTAATGGTTCGCTTCATATCATCATCTCCATAAATTTTCTTAAGACTGATACAGTTCTCATCTTATGTAGAAAGAAAGCAGAAAACACACGGTGGGAGTAATTGACTCAGGTTGAAAGAGAATGCAAAGAGAAAGAAAAGCCTTCATACGACACCGAAACAGATCCTAGTGAGGGATTAATGGAAAATTTTCTAAGAAAATTTATGAAGATGGAGATGATATGAAATAAACCATTAACAGTTTATATATATATATATATATAGAGAGAGAGAGAGAGAGAAGGCAGCAAAATGGAGTCTTAGGCCTGTCTATAACAGTTCTTGGTTTATAATTATCTCACTGAAATCTTATATCTATAACTATATTTTTTAACTAATCTATAAGCTATAACTTACACTCTTGTTGATTGTATTGATTAGTTTATACCACAACATAGGTTCTTCACTTCATTCTTGTGAGAACAAGTCATTGTAAGAGCCATCCTGACCCCTGGACAACTTCCTGCCTTCTGTTTGGCGACATGACGACTTCTTCCCATGTGTCCCACCATTTTGATACATCCACCTTTTATTAGGCTCTCACCACGGGCTAAACTTTCAACCTCCAGAATTGTGAGCAAAACAATTAAAAAAAAAAAAGGTTAGCCTGCCTCAAGAACACAGACTGACATAGAAAATTGGTACTAAAGAGTGGGTTTATTACTCTAATTAAAAATATGGAAGCAGCTTTAGTACAGGGTAAAGGGCAGAAGTTGAAGAATTTTGGATGACTAGGTTAGAAAATGTCTAGAATGTTATCAGGTGAATATGATGAACGACTCTGGTAAGGGCTCAGAAGAGAAGGAAACTAGGGAACTATTCTTAGATGGAAATGACCTGTGCAACAGGTCACCCTGGTTGCACAACTGCAAGGAACTAAAATGCATTGTGTTCATGCCTTAAGATTTTCGGAAGGCCAAACTTAAGAATAATGGACTACTTTATCTGGTGGAGGAGATTTCAAAACAATAAAGAATTCAGGCTGTGAGTATTACTAACTGCTTTTAGTCAGATTTACAGTGAAACTTGATAGCGAAAGGAAACAATAGAATGATTTGGAAAATCTGAAGTCTGGACAGGGAAAGACCAACAAAGAATATTAAGGGTATAGCCAAGAAACCACTTGCTAAAGAGATTAGCATGGAGAGAAGGGAGCCGGTTGTTTTGCAACAGGACAATAAGAAAAAGGCCTAGAGGGTGTTTCAGAAATCTTTGAGGCTTCTCTTGCTATCACAAACGCACAGGCCCAGAAGTGTGAATTGATCACAGGGACTGAACCTGGGTGTTTTCCACAAGCTCATTGCTAAGTGCTGCCTGAAGTTTCCATCTTTCCAAAAAAAAAAAAAAAAAAAAAAAAAAATAGTGCTCTGAGGATACTACTGTAACAGGAATTTAGAAGCTGCATTTTCTAAAAGCAGTGACTATGCATGCTCAATGGATAACTAAAAGCAGAGTAAAGCTTGACACCTCTGCCTTCATTTTGTGTCTATCTCCTTTATTACCTTAAAGTTTGGATTGGGTCCCTGCTCAGCTCTGCATGTAGGCATGCTAATCTTTTAAGATGTATTCATTTAAAAACCAGTAATACAAGATTTTAGCTCTAAATTTACTTAGCCTGTATCCTCCCCTTGAAGGCTGAGGCAAGATTTGCAGGATCCTGTTTCAGATTCCTGGAGTGGCAACTACAAATCTCCAGTCATTGTCCCTTTCAGGGTCACAGATCTGATAGACAAGCATCTTGAGCAGGCAACAATTGGACTAAGACTTTTTAATTATGCATTCCTCTCACCTACTGTTCCAAGTCTCCTCTATTTAAACCTAAAGTTCCTGTCTAGCACTTTAAAGACAGGTCTGAGAAGCTGGATCTCACTTTGCCTTTTGAACAGATCCATATTGATTAAAATTTGCTTATCTGCTTTTCAATATTATCTTTTCTGATTTTTTTTTTTTTTTTAGGTGAATGGACCTAGTTAGTTGAACCCTTGAAATTAGATCCCTGGCCTAGCATGTAGCACATCAATAGTACCAAAACCATGGCTCAGGCCAGGCCATAAGTGGCTTGTGCCAGTGGCATATTTGGGAACACCTGTAAGGAGCTGGTTTTGCAGACATGTAGAATCCAAGAGTTATGCTTCCACTAAGGTTTCAGAAAAAAGTGTGAGAGGCTAGACAGAAATTTTGCCAGAGGGTTGAAACCCCTGTAGAGAGGCTCCAGTGTTTTGGCGCCCAGTGGAATTGTGGGAGGATAGCCATAGCAAGGAATTTCCAAAAGTAGAGTTCCCAACAATATGGAATTCACACCCAGGAAAGCCACTGACTTCATGGGCAGCCCAAGAGAAGAGTTATGTGAATGGTGACCAGAAAGACATAAGGGCAGAGCTTCTTGAGACCCTGGGGCCCATCTGTTGCCATAGTGCACACAAGATGCTAGACTTGGAACTTCAGATTTTAATATCTGCCTTGCTGGATCTTGGTCTTGCTCTGGGCAAATTATCTCTTTTCATTTGCCTATGTCTTCCTCTTGGAATAGGAATGTTTACCCTGTGCCTGTCCCACCATTGTCAATTGGAAGCATGTAACCTGATTTTTTATTTCAAAGGGGCTCACAGCTAAAAGAGTTTGCCTTGAGTCTCTGATGAGACTTTGTACTTTTGAGTGATGCTGGAATGGACGTTGGCATTGCAGGGATAGAATAAATGCGTTTTATATCGTGAGACAAACATAACTTTGGAGGCCATGGGCAGAATGCCATTGTTTGGATGTGGTTTGTCTCCCCAGGGTTTATTTGTTGAAGTTTTGGTCCTCAGGGTTGCTACAACAAGGACCTAAAAGCTGCTCCTAATAAAGCAGCCTCTTTACTTGTGTCTGTAGATGTCAGATTGTTAGGTAGTAGGTAGGTAGGAGCAACGGGTCATGGGGTTCAGGAGCAAATCAGTCTATCAAAAGCCCTACCTCAGTGACACCACAGTGTCTGACAAGATCCCTATTTCAGGACCCTTGCCTGATCTCAGCCCTAGAAACTATCCCTCTTACAACAGGAGGAAGACAGCTAAGTTCAGAGGAGGAGAAGTAAATGTTTATTCAGAAGGGCCTAATTGCTAAGACCCTACACAAACAACACGGTCTGAGATTCCCAGACCTAGGAAAGCAGATTAAGACCAGAGCCCACCAACCATAAGCTCCATAAAACTGGTTCTAATTAGGACCTGTCAGCCAGGTGAAGATGACCAAGAGTTGACCTTACATTGCTAACCAACATAGTCCATGAATCCAGAGCTAAGAGAGGTGCTCTTTGGTAGGAACTTCTAATAATCTCCCTTCTACCCCAGTAAAAACTGGGACACAAAGAAGTGGGTCATTGCTTTCCTCTCCATTCTCCTCTCAGAGATGAGCCCTCCCTTCCTCTTGAGAGTGCCTTCTAACCTTGCTATATTTTTACTACATGTCATGTCTTGCTTGAAATCTTCTCAGGTGAGAACACAGAGGTGAGAAACACAAGGCACCCTAACAGCTGTAACAACTAACTAAAAGCAGACAGAAAACTTGGCATGTCTGCCTTCATTTTGTATCTGTCTCCCTTTTTACCTTAATCCTTGGGTCAGATTCCTGTTCAAGTTTGCATGTAGTCATGTTAATCATTTAGTGTATTAAGTCCCAGCACTTCAGTTTTGAAAACACAATAAATATCCAACTATTGCTTCAAAGTTACCATAATTGGTATATTTATTTCTTAATGTAGGTTTTTATAGGTGTTTCACATATGGACAATGGGAGAAATTGAGTTTAAGAGGCATCCATTGAAAGCTTGTAATTTTCCCCCTTCAAGGCCAAAGATGCCAAGATAGGAGTAGCTAAGGTATTTTCAAGATTTTCAAGGGTATAATAATTAACAGATTTTCAATTGCCAGCTTTTCAAACATCTTGTTCCAGAACCTTCAGTGTTACCTGGAATTCTCTAGCCATTGACAAAAATCTTTCAGGAAGAAAGAATCCTTGCAAATAGACTCATGATGAGGCTCCTCCCCACAAATAGAATAAATCATTTCATGGGAATTTAATTGTCTCCGAAATTAATTAGACTTCTCTGAAGATATATTCAGAACCAGAAATGAGTTAAAGATCAACCAGACCAAGTTTGACCAACTTTGCTGAATTATGCATTCCTCTTGACCTGTGTCCAATTCTTTCTCTTTAACCCAACAGCTATATCAGTGCCCTGAAGACAGGTTCAAGGACACTTGATCCTCCTTGTCTTCCCAATATAACTATATTGAATATATTCTGCCTTGTATCATTACTCTTTCCATTTTTTTGGGGGGGGGGGATAAGTGTACTGGACTGGTTTGTTGGGACTCTGCAGTGTCAGATTTGCCTCTGGTCTGGGCATCTGGTGAGATAGTGATATAAGAGATGCAGGTATCTTTAAGAGGTGGAGATTAGTGGGAGGTTCTTATTTCAATGGTAACACATTCTTGGAAAGGATGTGAAGGAAATTCTCATGGGACTCTAAGTTAATCTTCATGGGAACAAGTTGTAAGTATGACCTTACTCTTGAATTGCTCTCTTGTCTGGCAATAAGATCTCTTGCTTCTGACACCCTTTTGCCATTGTGATGTTTGTGATGTCATCTGCTCTGGGATCTTTACCAGAGCTGAGCCAATGCCAGTACCATACCCTTAAACCTGCAGAACTATAAGCTAAATAAACCTTTTAAAAAAATCTAACCAGGTGTTTTATTATAGCAGTGTAAAACTACTAGAGCTAGTTGAAACCACTAAATCCACTAAATTCATCACTTCTTTGGGAGAAGAGAAATCCCTCACAATATTCCGTTAATATTTAAAATGACTAAACATGGGGTTAAATCATTTAAATGGAAGTGAAGTATTATAAGCTAAAGTTAAATTTAGAAGAAAAGATAACAGAGTTTTATTTACATTTAATAAATTAGTGTTAAATTGATTATTTGAATGGATTAAATACATCACCTATCTCTATATTGTTTGCTCTATAACTTTTTCATTTGTCTTACTGAAGATGCACAGATTATATCCTTGCTTTTGAGCTTCACCGTGACACTCTGGCCAACAGAACGTTAGTAATGTAATACATACACAGATGGGGAAAATTCTTGTTTACTTCTGCTGCTGCTCTCCCTACTCATCTCCATGGTCACGAGTCCATGCCTGAGCTACCTGGCTGCAGTATGATACCCTACTTTCTTCTAATGTTCACAGAATGAAAATGTTAATTTTTTTCCAACTTGAATATTGATCTAACATTAAATCAATTAAACAAACAGTTTTTTCAGTATAATTGTGTGATTATATAATTTCTGGTTGAGTGGTAACTGAATGCCAACTTTTCTAAAGCTTCATTATGTTGGACAAATGTTCTATTAAAAATTTTAGCGTTTTTAGGTACAGTTGATAAAGCCTGGGTGATGGCAGCAGGGATGACAGGCAAGTTTACAGTATAAGCTCTGTGTACATAGAAACACAGAAAATAAGCGAGGAAGCACTTGAGTTTGTTCTATTTCCCATTCCTTAGTTTTAGCTTCAAGCAGATAATAATAACTAGCCCAGTGAAATGAAACTCAGTTTCAGCTTTTTGAACTTTCTGTGGACGTACTCCGAGGCAAGAGGTAAAGTATTAACTTCTCATAACTTGTACTGGGAATTTATTCTTCAGCTCAGATTTAGGATCTTTCTCTGTGTGCTTCTGTGTTCAACAGAGACCACATGCAGGTAGGCACCTTCTTCTCTCTTATCATACCAGCACAGGGGTTGATGGTTAGCATGAGAATATTGAGTCGAGTCCTCAAAGCAAAAAGAAGAGTTTAATATAGAGAAATATAGGAGGAGGTTGGATGTGACTCTTGGGTCCCTGGTATTTAATAAGAAGTAGTTAATGGGAATATGAAAACACTGGTTTAAGTACCTCATATTGTTAGCTTTCAGGCTGTTTGACCACATTCTGGTTGAATGTCAATGTCTTTTTTTTGCCTATTTGAATTTTTTAATTTTATTTTTAAAATTGTAACACAATAAATTATAAATGTATATATTTATGCTGAACAAACATAATTTATGAATATAATATGGAATAATTAAATCAATGTGATTAACATATCAGTCATCTCAAATACTTAGAAGTTTCAGCTACCTCAGTAGTCTGCATATATTCATATGGTACAGAAGAGAGAAATATGCATATTTTAAGATCATCTGTTTTACTCCTTGACAGCCTTTTAGGACTATCCCATTAGTCCCAGTACATGATTTTCAAGGTTCTTCTCAGCCACGATCCTGTTAAAGGTGGCCCTTGGCAGTGCTGTTAGGCTTCTCTCAGCCGAGTAGCTTCAAACCTGATGACTTCTTCATGAGAGTCCTGTCCTCCTACCTCATCACCAGTCAACCCTCTGCAACTCTGCAACGAAGGTTTACAAAGATAACTCCCCTGAACAGGTGAAATAATTAGGCCCTCACTCTTCAGGGAACACTTTTGTTTCAGACATCAAATCAGAGCATGTACGTGTGTTTTTGTTTGCAAAATATGACTTTCTGTCGTATGTATTTGCTTATCATTTATGCAAGAGCAGGCAAGAGTAAACATTTTTCATCAAAATTATTTCCTGAGTAGTATTTCCTGCTTAGTAGTTCCATATCTTGACTATTTTGAATCATTCTGCAGTGAACATGGGAGAACAGGTGTCTCTTTGACTTGCTATTTCATTCCTTTGGGTTTATTCCCAGGAGTGGGACTGCTGGATTGTATGGTGGTTCTATTTGTACCCTTTTGCGGAAACTCCATATTATTTTTTTTTAGTAACTATAGTACTTTGAAAGCCTGTCAACAGTGTTTGAGGGCTCTTCACCAATACTTTTGTCTTTTTATCAACAACCACCGAAAGAGGTGTGAAGTGATATACCATGTAGTTTTCATTTTAATTTCTCTGATGATTGGCAATATTAAACATTCTAAAATATACCTGTATATATAAATAAAGAATATGATACACATTTGGGGGCACACAGTTTCAGGGGTCTCAGTTGTTGGACAGCCAGCTTCATTCTTTGGGGCTTGAGGTAAGGCAGATCATCATGACAGAAGAGTGTGGTGGATGGAAGCAGCTCACCTGGTAATAAACAGCAGAAAGAAATTTCAGATATAGATACAAAATATATACCCCCAAAGCATGCCCCCAATAACTTCCTCCAGCCACACCCTACCTGTCATCATTTATCACTCAATTAATCTCTACCAAAGGATTAATTCACTAATTGGGTTAAGATTTTTATAACCCAATCATCCCACCTGTGAATGTTCTTGTGTTGCCTCACACATGAGCTTTTTAGGGATACCACATACCTAAACCATAACAAACTAAAAATGTTGAACTTATTGAACCAAAATGGAGAATAGAGTTCACCAAGTGCTGGGGTGTGGTGGGTAAATGGGAAGATATTGGTTAAAGGATACAAATGTAGTTTTAAGGTGAACAAATTCTGGGAATTTGAGGCTAGGCATTATATGCTGATGGATGTGTTAATTAATTTGGCCATGATAGTTGTTATGCAATCATTACATTGTGTACCCTGAATTTGTACGATCTTTGCCAATTAATATCTTTGTGTCCTGAGAGCTGTGCAGAATTCAATTCACTGTTTCGTATGTTAACTATAAATTCTCAAAATGGTATAAATTCAATGGAATTGCCCATTTAGGGGAATTTCTTCTTTGGAATCTCTGTCATTATGAAATAGAACATGTTATTCTCAGTGCAGTGAAAATAGTACACCTTGTTTATGAAATTTTTTTTTAAGGAGATAGGGAAAATAATCTCGTTGTTTGAAAGTTAATTTCTGAATGCTTCAATTTTCTAATTTAGGAAAACATTCTCTCAATCATTTAACTCAAGGTTTTTTAAAATTATCATTTCTAACCTGAAAAATCTATTATTCTTCAGCTAATACTCACAGGTTTAAAACATGGCCTTTGAAGAACTTCTACAACACGTAGGTGACAATGGGAAGTTTCAGGTTTTGACAACTATCTTTTTCATGCTTTCAAGTATCCTGACAAGTCCTCATGATTACATTGAGAACTTTACAGCAGCCATGCCCGCTCACCACTGCCATGTCCACCTCCTTGGCAATCCCAAATTTGAAGCCAATGTCACCATAAACCTGACAGCTGAAGCCCTTCTGACGGTCTCCATCCCTGTGGGCCCAAACCAGAAACCTGAGCAATGTCATCGCTTCCACCAGACCCAGTGGCAACTCTTAGATCCCAATGTGTCAGCTGTCAATTATACTGATCCGGAGACAGAGCCATGCCTGGATGGGTGGATATATGACCAAAGTGTTTTCACCTCTACCATCGTTACGGAGGTAATACGTTAATAGTGGGTGATAGGGAGTGAATTGAGTGTGGAGGAATGACAGTTTGCAGTTTGCATAAATTATCCAAAGATAGGAAAGGGGATGAGAAGCTTACACAGAGGGGTGTGCATGGGCGCATGTGCATGTGCATGTTCATATACACATGTGTATTTTCCCCAGACAGATGTGGTTTCAAAGTCAAGTGCAGTAGTGTTATGCTTTTGATATATGCCTTATTGATATCCATTTTTATATTTCTAAAAGCAACATGGATCACCATTTTCGTATATTTAAAAGAGTGAATCTCAGAACTCAGATGGTCTAGGTAAAAATCTGAACTCTGTCACTTAGCTGCTTTCTGTCTTATTTTACTAATGTTTAATAGAAGATTATTTTACCGCTTGTTTTTTATTTTATTTTTTTAGAGAAATCCCAAGTTATTAGTGTTATCTTAGCATAATTATTAAAACACAATTTTCTACATAATATGTTGACTATTTCACACTAGGAAGGATGATAGGAACAATATGTGTAAAATACTTGAAGCTGGGCACGGTAGCACACACCTAATAACCCTTCCAGCTCCATCCGGAGGCTGAGGCAGGAGGATCCGAAGTTCAAAAGCGAGGTGCAAAGCAACTCAGTGAGATCTTGTCTCTAAATAAAATACAAAATAGGGCTGCTTGAGTGCCCCTGAGTTCAATCCCTGGTACCCTGCTCCTCTCCCAAAATATTTGAAATCTGGTGCATAGACAACTTCAACAAATTTAACTCTTAGTGTTCTAAATTGTTGTTTTATATATTTGAAATGGGCATCTGAAACATAACAAATACTGTACATTATATGCAAAGTATAACCAAAGCCCTCTTCAATGAAAGCAGAAATGAGAAAAAATATGTTAAGAGAGGCTGTGTTCCTCTGCTATCATCACATGCCTGATTAATGATACATAAGGAAACCATTCATTTCTGGATCACTTCAAGCCTTGGCTTATTTCACCTACATACCAAGGTCCTTCTAGTGTGAACTCAATTATTATTAAACGTTAACTCAGAAAGATGGGAAGTTCCTAATGAGTTGAGTAGAAATGTTTAGTTAGGTACTTTGCAATTAAAGGAAATGTACTGAATTCATAACCCATTTTATCAGAAGACTGGGGAACTTAATGAAATTTAGGAATACAAACTTCAGATATTTATGCTTTGTTCATCTGGTTTTCATGGTCATCTGCTATTCTTGGTCTGGCTTCTCCTTTTAGATATTGAGATGCTGAATTAAGGATAAGTCTCAAGTCTTAACTTAAATAATCTTGTATATTTTATACACTTTGAAACTATCAATTAGTAGGATAGCCATATATTCGACATATTCTATTAAAATGTTTACTCCCATTATGTTTTTAAGTAACAATTTTAAAATAAAACCATCTTCTTCTTTATGTTAATTTTTTTAATAAATGTTTTGCATTGATTTATAGAAAGCTTAAAAATGTTATGTTCTGGTAGACAATTATCATGGATAGAATAACTGCAGGTTTGGTATTCATCCATCAACATATTCTATGTTAGCTTTATATTCTTATGTAATATTATATTCACTTCAAAAATTTAGCTTGATGTTGTTTCCCATAATTAGTTTAATATTTAAGTAGAAAATGAACAAATAATGTTTCAATATAACTCCTGTAAGCAATTTATTCTGTAAAGAGTAAAGACATGAACTGTTGAGAAAGGTCAGTTATTACAGAGTGAACCAGGGGACTGTGGTTCCAGTACTTTCTCTACCTCTGTTCTGTGCTTAGGTTTATTCACTTCTAATAAGGTATGAGTTTGCATTTAATGAAGGCCTGAAGATCCTGGTTTAACCTTGGTATATTATTGATTAACTTAACAAACATTAAGTATTCCAGTGTGACAGGACTTTTGCACTGTTTTAAGTATCAACAGGCTAACGGGTCCTTCTACCCAATGGAGCATTCCATGTAACTTTGCTTCAAGATCCTTCATCTTATGGCCTCTTATTATATTCTAATTTTATGTAATTTCCACTCCTTATTACACTGACTTTTGCTTACTGGAGACTTTATTGACTACTACACAACTTCACCACCAATGTTGTGGTCTTTCCTTCCAACTTTATATCTATTTGGCATGTATCCTCCTCTAAAAAGCCCTCTCAATTTAGCTCCATGTATGCCTAACTCAGGTCTCTGTTTAAAGATTTTTCCTTCTTAGGGACATCTGTTGGTCTCTGACAAATCCTTTTTTGTGCTACACATTCTTTTCCAGCAGTTACCACATTTTGTGTCATTGTAGAATTTTCACGGTATGTTCAATTAAGTTGTAGCATCTGGAAATTACTATTATTTTACTCAGTTTGCCTAACTTTGAGTTTCCTTTTTAAGCATAGGATCTGTAATATTCTATGACATAATTGCCTTTTTTTTGCAATTCAGTTACTTTCATGTTTTTATTTTTCTTCCTTATTGATATGTTCTCAGTGAATAACATAAATTCATCTTTTTAAGCTTTTCTTTTATTTCACTCATAAGACAAATTGGTTCAAGGAGTCCTGTGCAACACCAAGATCTTAAGAGATGGAGAATGTGCAAAGCTATACCACTGTCCACATTGTGGGTACTTCTGATTCTTGCTCTTTTTTTGAGCAAGGTGTATCAACCCACATGGTTTCATCACTGGAGACACCTGCACTGTCACTACAACATACTAGTTTTGAAGACATCTTTTATTTGATTTCATTCCATTTTTTCTATCCTTGAAGACTTTTGATTCCCTTGACTTCTCCATCAATATATCATATTTATGCATATTCCATATAACTTTTATAAATTCTTCTTGCTGCTCTAGGGTCTCATGAACAGTCACAAAAGCTTTTCTGAGCTTATGTATATCAATACCTGTCCTGCTATGATACAATGCCCCAGCATGACATCGTCTGTAAAAGAGTTTTTAAATAAACTTTATGTCTCTGTGAGATGTACTCCTCTGAAGTTGTTATCATAGGCTTCTATTGCATCCTCCACTGAGTGTGGAAAAAGTTAGATGGATGGATGGATGGAAGAGATTGTAGAAGACTTGTTGGAAATGCAGTTGGTCTAAACTTTCTTCTTCTCTTGTGCTCTTCCCCATTCATCTTTCTATTTCTCTTGCCCTCCAGCTCATTGGTTGGTTGGTTGGTACAAAGTAGAAAACTCACACTTGAATCATCTTCTCTTTATAACCGTAACCAGAGTATGCATTCTACTAGAAAGAAAACTCATTTTCTTCCTGGTTGTACAAATAAAAATAATTTTATATTAAATATGGCTTTTGTTCTGCAGTCAAAATACTAAACTTAAATCCAATAGCTAAAAATTCAAAGGAGAAAACTGTTGCTACTTTCTAGATGGTGAGGGAAACCTAACTTGTATTATGATTTAAAAGGATCATGAACTTAGTTTTCATTGAAAATTGTTATATGGATACACTTCTCATGTACATATTACATTCCTCTTTTGCCACCAAGATTTTAAACTTTATTGTATTACAAGTATTGTCTACAGTATTGAGCAATTATAGGTTCCAGATTCTAGTCTACAGTCTAGAATATAGCTATTGTCAATATTAAAGTAATTTTTATAATTTTTCAAAAAAACCAACCAATTTACTCAGTAGTTGTTTTTATGCCATCCTCTTGACTGCCATTTTTAATTATTTACGTATTCCATTTTCTATTCAATCTTTTCCAGTGGAACTTGGTGTGTGATTATAAGTCATTCAAATACTTTGCACAAGCCATCGCCCTGTCAGGGCACTTGGTGGGCTCTGCTCTAAGTGGCCTCATTTCTGACAGGTGAGATTTCTCTTCTGAATAACGTTCATTTTGAAAATGCAAATATGCATTTGAAAAGACTCTGTGCACATTTCTATTAATATTTATATACATTAAAATAATCTAAGTATGCAAACAATGGAAACCAAATGATAGATGGATATGTCTCAAGGAAATATAAAATGTTGAAAGACTAAAGTCCCTGGCACAGGCCAATAGGAGTGGAGGCAAAAATGTTTAAGAAATGTAGAATAACAAGTATGATTGAAAAATAAAGCTTGAAAAAGGTAACCTTGAGAGATAAAGTTAAGAAGCTAAGTTTTTTTTTGTGAGCACTGAATCTTTGTTTTCTCCTTTAATTTGGAAGTGAGGACAACCAGAAACATTTGATAACTCAAAACACTGATTGCATGCATGTTGTATTTTTAATATATGTAGTGTTCTTAATGTAGTGATATAGGGAGATTCATTGTGGGTAGACTTTAATAAATTTTATGAAAAGAAGGAAAAATTTTACTACTTTGATGATTGGTCAGAAAACCATGGATAAAATTTCTAGAAACAGACTAGAGAGAAAAGGGTAAGGGAGGGATCCAGATTAATAATAAGGCAGATTTAAAACAAAAGATTAAGAATATTAATCTTAATAAGGAAGAAAATAATCCAGTTAATTCTCAAAAATATCTATCAAAGGTGAGAATTAGAATATAGAGAGGCATTAAAGCTTGGAGGGTACTTACTTTGATGGAAACAGGACCAGAAATGGACAAATTATCTAATCTGAGTTCTCGTATATCTGAAATAAACAAATATGCAAATCAATGACAACCTTCACATATACTGATATTATAAACAAGGTGGATAAAATGTATGATCTATAAACTATCAACTGCATTGGGTAAGTGTTGTAATATAAATTCAAAAGAACTAGAATTTACTGTAAAGCATGAAAGAAGCCCACACTGTTTTCATGTACTTCTGATATTTATCACTCTTGTCTATAAAATGGAAATGATAAATTCTAAATATTAGCTTTCTTATCCTTTCCATGAGTTATATGGGTAGCACTTCTAAAGAACTTACAGTGGAGATTGCACTTACAGTTCTCCAAAGAAAATATATCACTCTTGCTTTTATCAATTATGAAGAGAACAGGGTAAATTTACTTTGGGGGATTGAGATGAGAAGAGATCATCACTGAAAAGATTCTTGCCTGTGTGGTAAAGTGTTCTGCTGCTCTATGGACAGATATAGTAAAATGTTATCTCACTAAGGGATAAAGATTTAAAATAAATTTTTATTGTAGGGCTGGGGATGTAGCTCAGTGGTAGAGTGCTGGCCTAGCATGCACTGGATCTTGGATTTAATTTCTGCCACCATATGCACAAAGAAAATCATAATAAAGTTTTTATTTTGTGACCTTTTTATCACAATTTATTAAATTCCTTTGTGAATCATACTTTGGAAGCAATCATTTTTTAAAGAGTACTAAACAGTCTTTTCTCCCAAAGTTGGTTTGCTGATTTTTGAGCAAAGAACTAGAAAAGATAGTTACCTGAAATTGTGTGCCTTGTTTTAAAAATATATGTAAAGCATGTTTGAAAGGTAGCATCTACAGTGCTTATGAAGACACTCATAGAACTAAAGCTTTTTAGGCATAGATCAATGTGGATTGATATTTTAAATCTAGTACTCATTCTATAACAGTGAGTAGAACAGAATGTCAGTCATATGGTACCATTTGCACCTTTACACCTTTTCTGTCTTTTATCGGGGGCGGGTTTATGTGCTGGGGATTGAACTCGGGGGCTCTTGGCCACTGAGCCATATTCCCAGCCCTATTTTGTATTTTATTTAGAGACAGGGTCTCACTTAATTGCTCAGTGCCTCACTTTTGCTAAGACTGGCTTTGAACTTAGGATCCTCCTGCCTCAGCATCTGGAGCTGCTGGGATTACAGATGTGAACCACTGAGCATGGCACCTTTTTTTGTCTTAAAAAAAAAATCACTCTAATTATTTTGGTAAATGTATTGTGTAAACTCTGCTGTATTAATGGCATGCAATTAGTGACTTGATTCTAATATTTAAGTAAAAAATAAATCTCAGTTTACTGGTCATTTCTAGAGTGACCATTATGGGGGTGACACTATGGTTGTCGTTACTTAGAAAACTAGAAACTCAGTTTTGGACATTCTTTAGGAAAGCCCTGACGACATGTAACCACTTGCTAGATTCTTCACTAACTACTGCTACTCTAGGTTTGGACGGAAGCCACTGCTGGTCTCTTGTTGCCTGGCCTACGGAATCCTGAGCACCTGCTGTGCCTTCGCTCCGGTCTTCACCATTTACTGTATTCTGAGATTCATGTCATCTGTCTGCCTGAGTGCAGTTCTAAACAACACTTGCGTATTTCGTAAGTTTGTCTTGATTTGTGCACATGTGCTATGACAGTTTTTCAGTCATCTTTCCCAAATGGTTTTAGATATCTTCTTTTGCTTTTTCTTTCCTTTAGTTTTTGAAGGAAACTCATCAAAATGGCAACTAGTGGCTACCATGCTTTTCGCATTATCTGCGAGTATTGGCCAGGCATCATTTGCAGGCGTGGCTTACCTTTTCCGGGATTGGCACATGCTCCAGTTGGTCATTGCCTTGCCCTATCTCATTCTTTCTCTCTTTTCCTGGTACGTGAACTTGGGTAAATACAAAGCCATTTGCTTAAGTGATTACAACACATAAAAGTTTATCTCTACTGAGGAATATATTGCCATTCATTGCTCTCAGGGCAATTTTTAGGTGTAATACCCAAAAAAACTATTTAAAATTAAAAGAGAAAACTCAATTATAAAAGAATGAACCCTTTAGTAAATTTATAATAAAATTAGGTGAGCTTGTGGCTTAAAATTTTTGCTTCCTCTATCCTGTTTTTGCTTGGTTGCTGAGATCCTTCCCAGATCAGCCCACAGCAAAACATCGCTACATGAGAGACTATGGCAGGGTGGGAAGACAGATCCTTTTCTGGTTTATGTTTAGGGGAGAAATAACATGGTCTTTTGTTTCCCAAGCACTTATTTTGGTGTTCATAAATTTTAATTAATCTTCTCAGAGATAAAATACTAGAGATAAATTAGTATATGATAATATAAAATTTTGATAATATTCAGAACTTCTAAGAACTTCAGAAGATTCATACTTAAAAATTGAGAAACTCAGAGTTACACATGGAAGGGGCAGTAATTTCTGAAGTAAAAATGTAAAACAGAGAAAGAAAAGAACATTTATATTTTGAGTCAGGGAATCTTTACAGCTTACTCATAAAACAACCCATCAAACAAACAAAAATGCAAACATTCTTCTTCCTTTTGCTGCAGTCTAGAGTGGCTGGAAACAGGGTTGAAGTATAGCTAGGGAGTTGATTAACCCCACAGTTAACCCTTTCTAAACAATGTTCTGGAAAGATTAGCGCTGTCCATGAATGGACAAGCATCTCTCTGGACTGGAATGTGACATCACCCTGCAGAAATTCCACCTGTCTCCTTTTAAACAGTGGGATCTCAGAGTCAGTCCGCTGGCTCATGGCAACCGGAAAAACAGAACAAGCATTAAAAGAGCTCCAGAGAATTGCTCGTATTAATGGAAAGAAAGAGGTGGCAGAAAGTCTGACTTCTGAGGTAAGGGAAACCTGGGTACCACTTCTTTCAATACACTTCTATCATCAACAGGTGAAAAAAAATGAGTAAAATTATTGGTATACATAGCCAAGAAATGACAGAAGTCAGGACAGACTTGAATTCAATTATTATTATTACTACTACACTTTGTGTATACCCAGTATTTGTGGATTTGCACAATTATTTTAATATTATACTAGGAATTTAAAAAGAATTGACCAGGGGCAGGTGCACAGGTATTTCACAAGTATTCATCATACCAGATATTGAAGTAAATGAAGAGTCATAGTTGTATCCATATTCTTTCTTTCTGATTCTCTGTAATAACACCTATTCTTATCATTCTCTGACAGGACATTCTCTGCTCATGGGTTGCTCTAAAACATATTAAAATTGCTGCTTTTTTGATATCTTCAAGAGGAAGTAATATTTGAATTATCCAGGTCTCTTATGTACGTGAAGTGATTCAGGTCCTTTTAAAAGATATTAAATGAAATCTCAGCAAATTGATTCCAAAAACAGTATTTTAATTATTTACATTTTATAGCTATCAACAATATTTTCTAGATGGAAAAGTCTAATCCAATAAAGCACGTCATGGTTGTTTTGTTTTTTTAGTGTTGTCTACTCTCCTGTCTGCAATAAGTTAGGCTCTTATATGCATCTAATGAGTTTTGGTTCTCTTGATAGATTTATGTGAATGGTTGATCAATTATAATCATGATCCTAACAAGAAATAAATAATCTCACAATTGTTAGACCCTTCAGAAAAGGTTTTCCACAACATTTTGTATCACTTGGAGAGAAGTTTTATAAAATATATAAGTGATATGATTTTAAATGTTCATTTAAATATTGTTTTTTTCAGTGATTTAAATAACCTTATCGATTGTTAGCTGCTTTAAATTTCATGCATGCCAATGTGGTTTTATAAGATAATCATTGTTTCTTTGATTCCACAATAGAGTGTTGGCAGCACCAGGGAGCAGAAGGAACAATTTTGGAAATAAAAGAACTTTTTCCTGACTCTAAATATCTTGCTTTTGTGTGTGTGTGTGTGTGTGTGTGTGTAAAGATTTTGATATCCAAAATGAAGGAAGAATTGAATACCAAGAGAGAATCTTTCAGAATGAAAGAGATCATGTGTAAACCTGCAGTATTGAAGACAGTGCTTTTTTCATCCGTTTTAGCGTAAGTGGTTTGCTTTTTCATCTTTGAACACACATTCACAGTTTGAGGATCATGCTGAGCAATTTGGGGAATGCCTGCTTTAAGGGTGCAAATCCTCCACCCTTTTAATCAAAATAACAGAAAAAGAAATGCAAAGAGGATTAGGAAATAATAAAGAAACCTATATGAGGTCAAGTTTTGGAAATGGGCCTATGGAATAGTTATGATTTATAGAAACTGGAGAAATAGAAAGATCAAAATGAAAAGGAAAATGAGACCCCAACAAAGTTCTATTAAATGAGAGAAAAGAGAAAGCTGGTTTTCAGATGAATTGATCCATCTTATTTTACTACAAAGCACCATAGTCCTAAGGTTAATAACATAATATTTTGAATTATATAGATACAAATTCCATATCAAGTTTTGCCAAAGGCTGATTTGGAATCCTATCCTGCTTGGTTTTCAATTGTTTTAACTGTACACTTTTTAAAAATACATTGTATAGTTACATGAGAAAACCTGGATAAAGTGATGCACTGGAAGTGATTGATGCATTTTACAAAAATCGATAAAGGATAAAATTGATAGCTTGATCATTTGATATGTATGATTATCCCAAATCTGAAGATGAGCAAAATGAGAGCAAGTTACATGTCTTCCCCAAAGACATATTGACTGTTATTATGAACGCTTATGCTGAATCTGACAGCTCACAGACTGAGCCCATGGCTTAAAATATGGGGACCATCACTAAAAAGGGCTATGTGTTTCCCAACACTTATTATAAACATACAAATAAGTATGAACAAATACCCCTGTGTGGCTATTTGAGATCTTCTAGTATCTGAATAAAATAAACAGGTCAGAATGGTCTAGATCAACATGATATTATTCAAAATATAAACTGAAATGTTAAAATTATTCTAAACTTTTAAAACAATTTGTAGTAGGTATTTTAAGAATTGACAAAAAGTATATATTAGATTAAAAAAATTACAACAGAGATTTTTAAAAATTATCCTTTTATCCTCATGTTCTGGGAAATAACTCCTCTCTCATTTTCTTGATTATTCATTTAGATGTATGGATGCATACTAGGTACAAGTCAATGTGTTAAGACTCAAATAATGAATTTATTTCTTACCTAGGAAAACTGTATAAATGGATTTAGAAAATCAAACTCTGAAAATATTATGATCATAAAATTCATATTCTTATTGAATATAAATTTAGTATGAAGCATAAAGTTATGTAGATATTCATGTATAGGCATTACTTATGTCTATTATTCTACTCTACTGATTTAATAAACTGTAGTGATTTGACATTTTTTGCTCTTATTGATAAATTATACATAATAATTGGGTTCATTTTGACATATATGCATGGAATTTAATTTACTGCAATTTAACTAGTAATTTCAAATAAAAAGTTACTAATATTTTATTCCTAATTACAGAAAATTGATTTTTATGTCATGTTAGTTCTTTTCAAATTACGAAGATATTGTAAGTCAACATTATTTTTTAAGAGATGCAAAAATTTAGATAAACATAATGATCTTCTATGAAATTATGAAATAAATCATCTTTTCTTTCTCTTTGTGACTAAATTATTTTCAGTTTTCATTTTGGATCTTGGAATACTCCTATCCAGAACTTAGACCAAATGCATTTTGTTTTTGATAAATTGAGTTATTTAACCCCTAGCTCAATTCATTGAGACTTTGTTTCATTGATCATTTTTTTTCAAGTTTTACTAAATAAATTCCATTGCATTATAAATCTTTCCATTTCATTGCATACTTGAAATATTTTGATTTTAATCATGTGTGAAGGAAATACAGATTTCAAACACACATGTGCTTATATACACACAGACACACACACACACACACAAGGATGTTTATTTCTGAATATATTGAATACCTCTTTGCTTTCTCTCACAGGTTTTCAACAACATTCAGCTTCTATGGTCTCCTGCTGGATATTGAGAATTTGGGGAAAAACATATTCCTGACCCAGTTTCTACTAGGAATAACAGACTTGCCCAGCAAATGTCTTTCCTATTTTATATTAAAGTATGTCAACCGTCGCCCTTCAAGCGGCTTTTCATTAATTATTCTTGGAGTTTCTATTCTGATCCCTATATTTGTGCCTAAAGGTGAGACTTTTCTGTGTTTAGAATCTCATTAGAAATGCAAGTCTTTAAATAGGGCCAAATAAAAAACAGAATTCATATTCGACTAATGCCAAGAAAAACACCGCAGTCTAGTTTCAAAATCTAGGTGCTTTGAGGGTCATATATTACTTAATAAATAGAGGTCCACCTTTATGGTTTCCTTGAACAGAAGCTATTACACCAGCTTTACCAGGCTCTAAATAGTACTGATAAAATAAAGTCATGCCTGGGAAAACTGAAAGTAGCAATATGTGCTTGGCCCCACAGCATCATGTAATTTGTGCTAATTACAAGTTGTTAGTTCCAAAGTCTCTTTAGATGGCTTCCAAATTTAGTCACTACTGGAAAGTAGGAATTTACCTGATGAAGAAATACAGGAAGACAATACAGGTACAGGTAATAGTAGAGAAATACAGAGAGCAGGAAGAGAAAATATGTGCAAAAGGTATTTTGGAAACATCCTGGTCATTGCATTATTAGATTATAAATTTTGAGGATGTGGGAGATAGGTAATGACTTGGTTCAAGAACATATCACTTGGGACTGGGGTTGTAGCTCGGTGGTAGAGCACTTGCCTAGCACGTGTGAGGCACTGGTTTTGATCCTCAGCACCATATATAAATAAGCAAAATAAAGGTCCATTGACAACTAAAAAAATGTTTTAAAAAAAGAAGAAATATATTTTAAAAAAGAATATATATCACTTATCTTTAGTTAATAATATGCTACTGAAGTTCTTTATCAATCAAAACTGCAGTTTTCTATTTGGACAATGTCAATAAGGCTGATTTCAGTGTATTTATAGAAAGAATGTAAAGCCAGAGTCACAGGCCATGGTTAGTCTTATTACATGGGAGGCAATTAAGGACTGAAGAAGGGCAGTATCCTTAGGAATAGGAAACAGGGTATGCAGTCAATACATATTCTGGAGGAAAAATTCCCAAATCTTGGGAATTCACTGAAAATAAAAATGAGGAAAAAATCAGTCAGTTAAAATGATTTTCATGTTTCTGACAAAGGTATTTAGTGAAACTGCATTTTAAAAATGTGGGAAGGGGAATAATTTGGCAAAAGTTAAGAAGGCTGTGGGGAATATAGATTTGTGTTCTAAGGGTGACCCATTTATAAACTTAAGTAAATCCTGAGTATTTTGTCTTATTTCTGTTCTTTTTGCTATTTCTATACATTGACCTCTATTGACTATCATCCATGAAGAGCAAACTCTCACACCACCAATCCCAGCTCTAATTATTTTCTAACTAGTCCTGCCAGTGCCTCTCTGCAGGGCAGCCTAGGTGTCCAAAATATCTCCGCATCCTGCTGTACCCCTTTTAACTTTTCCTTAGCCAGCCTCTTCTTTGTATGAGCATCTTTATAAATATGCTCTATGTAATATATGCTTTATAAACTATTCTCCTAATATAGTCCCTGGTAGCTAGTTTTTTTATACTTTAGTTCACACTTTAAAAAACTGTTGGTATGTGTGAATAATTCTCTTTCTCAGACAAGATCTTCCAGATGTCTTTCTACCTTAGCTTACAAAGTCCCTCTTATTATCTGGTCTCCACTTTCATGTCACTTCTTCAAGAAAGCCTTCCTCCCAGCCCAGTTTTAAGTTGAGTGTCTTTCTTGTGCTTCCACATATTTTGAACTGTCTCACCTTTGACTATCATAGACCATCACCTGTGGACTTTCTTTGTTTCCTCTACTTGAATATAAACTCCTTTGGGACTGAGCCTTTATTCTACTAAATAACATTACCAGAATCTACTGATTTTCTTGCATGCCTGGTGAACAAATGACCCAGTTAAGGGTGTGTGTATGTGTACACGTATATAGTCTTAATAAATAGCCAGTTATTGTAGATGTCATCTGAGTTGAGTCACTACAGATAAGTGGGGGTTTACTTGGTGAAGAAAGACAGAAAGGGTGCACCAGAAAGAGTGTAAGAACAGTTCACATGAAGTCCTCTCTCTTAACAAATTTTTACGTGCACAATAACTTATTTCAAACTTTGGAAACCATCCTGTTCAGCAGGTCTCTGGGGCTTACTTAGCTTGGGTAACTGCCACTTGATAACCATGGAGCAACTTCCTGTACCCACGTCCCCATTCCCTAGCAGCCATCATTCTGTTGTTGACATTTGTACTTGGGAATTTTTGATTCCTAGTATATGAGGAATCAGACAGAACTTGTCTTTCTTTCTTGAATCATTTCACCTTGCATAATGTCTTCTAAGTCCATTCATAATGTCTCAAAAGAAAGAATTTCTTTCTTTTGTTGTTAAGGCGGAATAACATTTCATTGTATTGAATACCATACATTTTTTTTTCATTTGTTCATCTGTATCCAGATATTTGGGCTGTTTCCATATTATGGCTGTTGTAAATAAAGCTGCAATGGACGTGGGACTGTAGGTATCTCTTCATTGTTTTCATTTTGATTTTTTTGAATATATCCTCAGATATGAGATTATTGGATCTTGTGATAATTCTATTTTTATTTTTTATAAAACCTATGCATTGTTTTCCATAGCTGCAATACCATTTTACATTCCTATCAACAGAGCACAGAGGTTCCTTTTTCTCAATATCCTCACCAAAACTTATCTTTTGTGTTTTTAGAATTGCCGTCTTAATCAGTAGGCTGGTAATATCTCACCGGGGTTTTGATTTGCAGTTTGCTCATGAACAGGAATATTAGTCATTTCTGCATATACCTGTTGATCATTTGCACATCTTCTTTGGAGAAATGTCTATTGAAGTCCTTTGCCCATTTTTAAAATAGGTTACTTAGAATTTCTTTCTTTCTTTTTATTTATTTATTTATTTATTTTGGTAATTCAGTTTTAGGATTTCCCTATGTATTTTGAAAATTACCTCCTTCTCAGTTATATGATTTGATTATATTCTGTTCTGTAGGTTGCCTTCTCACTCTGTTGAATTTTCCTTTGCTGTGCAGAAGTTATTCTTTTTAACATGAGAAGTTTTACCTCATGTTTTCTTCCAGCACTTTTACACTTTCAGGTCTAAGTCTTTAATCCAGTCTAGTTGGTTTTTGCATATAATGTGAGAGAGTATGAGCTTTGCAATTCCTCTTTTTTAATCTGTCTTACTATCTGTCTCCCTGCTGATTTGTTCAATAAAAGCCAAAATCTTAAGCTTAGAGGGCAGAGGGTACATAAAGGCCAAAGTATTCTTCCCCAGTCTTTTAAAGCAAAATATAATTGCCTGCTGGTCAATACTTATGAAATATTTGTAAAACAAATGAATGAAAAAGTAAATGTTGATACAACCCAATATTTTCCCCCAAATATTGTTCACAGAGATGTATGTTCTGCGCCTCACTCTTTTCCTCTTGGGAAGATCATCTGTTTCTGTCCTTTCGTCCATACTTTTAATCTTTTCCAACGAACTCTCAGCCACAGTACTGAGGTAAGAAAAGAAACTGCAAATATTCTATCTTGATAATTTTTGTTGAATACCGATGGAAGCTTCTAGAAGATTTAAATGAGTAAATGAAATTTATTTAAAAAGTTACTTCAGTGAATTTTGAGAATAGTTGACAGACTATGCCTGGCACATGTTTTATCAGATCAGATTATTCTGCAACATTTTCCTAACTCTCTCCCACATTACCATGCATCCAAGACTCCCAGCCAGAATACAGCCCATGATTGTCTTCCCACCCTACCCTCTTCAGACTTAGAATAATAACCTACCTGAGCCTATTTCATAACCTCTTTGGTGGCTCAAAGAACATCTTTGTGCAAATTAGAAAAAGATGCATCTTTCTAAAGTTACTTTTATCTGTAAAAACAAAATACTGTGTAGTAATGAATGGACAAAAGTGGAAGACTGGAACTCATAGTGCACAGATCATAACTATGGACCTGTGTCTGCCATGAGTAGAAATTCCCGTTCAAGACTGCCTTTCCCATACAGGGTCATAACCATTATGCTTATATGCCAAGCCTAATACAGAACTCAGTATTACTCACTAGTGTATCCTCAGTCCTTGAAGGAAAATACATCCCAAATGATTTCCTTTTCTGGGAGGGGAGGGAAAGTGGGAATTGAACTCAGGGGCGCTTAGCCACTAAGCCACATCCCCTGTCCTATTTTGTATTTTATTTAGAGAAAGTGTCTAATTGAATTGATTAGACCCTGGCTTTTGCTTAGGTTGGCTTTGAATTTTTAATCCTCCTGCTCAGCCTCCCAAGCTGCTGGGATTACAGGCATGCACCACCATGCCTGGTTTCCTAAATTATTTCTATCTTTAATATAGAACCTTGAATAATTTTCATAATCTAAGATTTTAAAAATGCAATAGCAGAATTTCAGACAATATGGCAAAGAAAACACGGAAAATAGCTATTTCGATTATTTCTTTGCAAAGTGTATTTTAAAACTTTGCTTGTTCAACTATTTATTTTGCAGCAAATCTTTGGATTAATTTTTCTATTAATGCCACACTATTTCAGTTAACCATGGAAGACTCTTCTATTATAGTTACCAAATACTACATGCTATTTGAAAACACTTTACTATCAATTACCATTTCATGTTTTTCTATCCATCTTAAAAAAAAAAAATCATCTGCAGAAATGTGTTCCTCTAAATCTTAGGGGATTTTATTTCATACCATGTTTCTCCTTTCTGTAGAGGACTTCATAAAATTCCTAGCATGATACATACTATCAATCAACAGACAAAATATGTATAAATCAACAAGTATAAATAATTGGGTTTGGTCAAAAAAATAATTTTTGAAGCAGCTTATTTTGGTATGATTTAACATACAAAATTCTGTATATATTTAATGTATTTGACTTTATGAATTTGAGGATAACTATACTTCTATACAATGATGATCATCATGAAGGCCACAAACATATCCATCACATCTCAAAATTTCCTCCTGCCTTTTGTTATCATTATTATGACATCTGGCAAGAACATGTGACATAAGTATGCAGTGCTTTTAGGTATAGGCACTGTGCTATAGGTATTATACCTACTAAAGTAAGTGTGTAGAACTGATTTATCTTGTGTGATTGAAACCTTGTACCCTTTAGGCATTGTCTCATCACCCACATATGTGTGCTCCTGAGTGATCTGATGTGCTTTTCCCATTTTCTTTATCTTTTCAAGACTCAATTTCAATCTTTATAAAATAAAGTACATAAAATATGACACATATCAGAATAGGGATTTTTGTGGATATCGTAAGAAAATATATGTGAAATGGCTACCCAGTTTCTGTAGAGAAATAAGATGTTGATATAACTTGAACTATCAGTTGTTGAAATTACTGAGAAAATTTCTTTATTTTTAAAAATCTTATTTCCTGCAATAAATTGTCCTTTAAAATGATCAATTTGTATAAGAAAAAACTCCCCATCAGTCAAATATTATAAAAGAAACCTAATGTTTCTTTCTAGGATTCACATAAAAATTTACAAGGAACATTCACATAGATTATTTAGGTTGGCTAGATTTAGTTGAGAAAGAAAAAAAGAGAGAGAGAAAGAAAAAAGAAGGAAAGAAAGAGGAAAAGAGAAAGAAAAAAAGAGGAAAAGAAAGGAAGAAATAGAGAAAGAGATGGAAAGAATACTGGGAAACCAATGAAATTGAAATTTCAGACTCCATATTCTTGAATACAAATGAACGCATCAGTAAGTAAATATTTTCTGATTCCTGCTTATAGTAGAATATTGTTGTTCTTTTCTGAAATTCAAATTTGTTGTCTTGTGTTTTACCAGGTAACCCCAATTTTGCACTACATAACCTTTGAATTAGTGCGTGCTTTCTTCATTTTATAGATGAGGGATCACCAAATCACATATAAGTTGTATTCTGTATAAAACATAGAAATGTCCCTTTAAATTCCTTACAGGTGCCTGAAAAATTAAACCAGATATGTCTAAAATGGAAAAAAAAATGCTTTATAAGGGTCAGTTATCAACAACCAAGTAAATGCACACCAAGCCCATGGCATTGACAGCAGGGAAACCTCACTTTGGCTCTGGGTGGTCTCAGTGAGCTGCACGGAGAAATGGTGTGCATGAGCTAGAATTTGAAGAAAGGGCTGCACTCACAGATTCAAACTTTTCCAGAAAATGTTTTCTCTTTTGGAAGGTCAACGATACAGGGCATTCTCTTTTTCGTCGCCAGAACAGCAGCAACATTGTCTGCTTTAGTACTTTCAACGAGGCTGTATTTTGTCCACCTTCCGGCCATCCTCTTTGGGACCTTTCCCATAGTAGCGTCAGCATTTGCCTACTTTCTGCCAGAGTCCTTTAATCTTCCACTTATTGAAACCATCAAGGACATGGAGAAAAGGTAAAGTCTATATTTATTATACATGGAGATTATCTAATATTTTTACATAATTTTACTATTTACAAAGTGCTCTCATAAGCATCAGGTCAAGTAATCTTTGATTAAAAATGTATTGTTTCTATATTGCATGTGAGAAAATGGAAGGTTTAACAGGGATAAATAAAACTTCATGGGCAAAGCCCATGAAGTGGGTCAGCGGGAACACTTGACTGAGTCTACATGAACAACTTCATTCCAAAATGAACAATACATTTGGGGGTGAAGATTGATACTGGTATTACCACTTAAATAATTCATAACATTGAACTCACAAAAATACATAGTTTATTGCTTCTTAGCTCCACAATTGGAAAATCTCAAGTTTCCAGTCTCAAACTTTGATCTTCCAGATCCAGATATATGGTGAGAAATGTGTATATGCAACAAATGTAAGCAGGATATGAATTTAGCTACAAACTTTGCAAAAATTCGTATTTTATCCATCCATTGCCAATGCAAGTATCCCATATTTTTCCTTAAGATAAAATACATTGCATCTGAAGGCAGTCTATGAGTGACAAGTATGTGATCATCTTCACGTTATCCATGTTTCCAGAAAACTTTATTTCTTGTTCTGTTTAGAATTCTGATAAAAGATACATATATTTATTTCCCAACCTATGTTCTAACATTTTAAGTCCTTTGGCTAACCCTAGAAGGCTGTTGTAACTTCATCATTGGAAAGAAGTTTGGTTTTGTGTAATTAAAACTAGAAAGAATCACCAAAACACTCTAAAGCTGGTGTCCCGAGCAGCACTTTAAGGAAATGCTGAGATAATGGTTAAAGTTTGCTAAGGGGAGGATTGTCTGTAGCCCGAGTCACTGCAACAGTCCTTGATTTCAATCAGCCTTTACATGAAGATGGAATCAGTGATTCATGTTTTGTCATGTCTAATTTCATAGAATAGGTGATCTTTATTGAGTGGAAATAATACACTGAAGATAAAACAGCAT
This sequence comes from Callospermophilus lateralis, assembly GCF_048772815.1. Classification (NCBI taxonomy): domain Eukaryota; kingdom Metazoa; phylum Chordata; class Mammalia; order Rodentia; family Sciuridae; genus Callospermophilus; species Callospermophilus lateralis. The sequence goes on along the minus strand of NC_135320.1, from coordinate 74,462,916 downwards.
AGAATTAGAAATAAAAAGCTCTTGGATATAAATTCCAAACCTGCTTTTAAGTGTGCAAACTGGGTAGATTACGTGAGGTCTCAGAGTCATATACTGGTCATCTTTAAAACGATGGTGCTAATTTAGTGCTCCTTGCTCAAAGGGATGTTGAGAAGTAACAATGCATTTGTAAGAGAGGCATAAACTTCACTGCAGTACAAACCAAAATTTGTTTTTTGTTTCCTCCAGATCCTTTATGGCCACTCATCTGTTTTTATTTTGCTTCTTTGATTACAGGTATGAGTTAAGAAACAAGAGCACCCGAAAAAAGCAAAGAAAAGACCTCTTGGCAACCACTGAGTGCTGAAGAGACCAAACATATACACAGAGCGGAAGAGATTCACCTATTTTCACATAATCCTAAACAACATTTTGATTGTTTTCTTTCTTTCTGTAACTATGGCCTTTGATGGACATACATTAACATAGTTATTAATTAATGAGTCACAAAAATAACCCTTCAGTGAACAACCCATAATATAGATTTGAAGTTTAAGGCATAACTGAATGTTGATGATCAGGTTCCTCACATTAAAAATGGAAAATAAATTGGTAAAATAGAAAGTTTTCTTAGAATTAAATGGAAAGGGATCTGCTTAAAATTGAACATTGAAGACAAACTGTCTAAGAAAACTTTTGATTTAAAATCCATGGTTTTCATTACATATATATATATATATATATATATACACGCACACACAGATATGTACACATGCATGTGTATATATATAAAGACAGTTGAGTATACTAATGAGAATAACTATAGAAAAGTTATTGAATATGATGAATAACAGAGTCATTTAGATGATTCAGTGCTGCTATGAGTAGTCAAAGCATAAGTCTCTTAAAAAGAACATATAAAAAGTCCAGAGTTTCAGTTTTTAGACACAAAATGAAAATATAATAAAACTGCACTTGAGGAACATCATAATCATCATAAATTGAGCTCTTCTTCCCATTTTGGTAGTGAACAATGGATAAACAGATCAACTTGGGAGTCACATCAATGAGCAACCCAGATGGACAATCATGGGATGTGTATTCATCTTTCCCATCCAATGTTTCTGAGTAGAGACTGGGTTGGAAAAAATCATATCAAACCAGATTATGAGGCTTAGGTTTTTCCACATTCCAGAAAGGCCTGGGTATGTTACTTCCTTCATGAGTTATGGTTGCCAGCCCATGTGGACCATGAACCCTCTTCATAACTTGCCTGAATTAGCTCCACCTGGCTCAAGACAGGAAACAAATAATGAACATGGACATTAGAAGCACAAGTGATGTCAAAGCAAATGTTCTGTTGAGTTCAGTAGGTATAATGAAAGATCAGAGGCTGGTTTTGTCCCTCAAGATGTAGAAAATTTACAACTATAAACCATTTCCTGTTGTTCACAAGTTCTGAGCAATCAGGCTAGTGATGTCTAATTCCTTTAAACTAATGAAAGAATTTGGGGAAAGAGCATACTATTAATTTGTTAATATGTGGGAGTAACTCTGTGTACAAAATCCATTCTCTAAACATACTATTTTTGAGATTCACTCATATTATTATGTATGTTAATAGTTATTTTTTTAAAATTGCTATATAGTAATTTATTGTGTGAATATAGCACATTTATTGTGTGAATATAGTAAATTTGAATTGTTTCCAGTGTTTAGCTCTTAAGAATAAAGATGACATAAACATAATTGTAAAATTAGTTTTGGTATCTACACATTCTTCTTTCTTGCAAATATACTTAGTAATACATTTTTAAAGTTGTAATAAATTTGTTTTGTTTTATTAGAAACTATCAGTTTTTGCAAATGGTTTTAATAAATATACACACAATCTCATAAAATATTGCTGGCAAATTTATTGTGCTTTAGCCAAAGAACAATAAGAATAGATACTAGGAAAAGTAAGAAGTAGTGTGTCTATAGACTCTCTCAAGGTTTAGTATCAACAGGAGGACTTACGCCAGAAGGTTTCCTTTTGTGTTTTATATGATTTGAATGTTTGTCAAACCACAGTAGACCCATGTTGACCCATGAGTTCTACTCTGTTGGAAATGAACCCAGATGGAAATTGAATTATCATTTTAAAAGTGATAGGACCTTTAAGAGACGGCACACATATGGGTGACATTAATGGCATTATAAAAGGACGAGTTCTGCCTCCTTTTCTTTTTGACATTTTCTATTCTGCCACATGATGATGCCTCAAGAAAGCCTCACCAGAGGTTGGCAACTTGATATTGGATTTCTTAGTCTCCAGAATTTTGAGATAATAAATAAATTTCTTTGTATTCTATGATGGCAGAAGATTAAGACATGGTCCAGTTTCTATGTTTACAAATTACCCAAGGAAAGATTTTGTACACAGTGTCATTACATACAATGCCCTGCTTCTGAACAAGGGTAGGCTCCAAAAAAAAAAAGTGGGGGGGAGAGGGTCAGTTGAATTGCTATATTTAACTCTATAGCAACTCAAGTCAAAGACCATTGGACGGCTGGTCAGATCTGCCCTATCTATGATAGTCTGTCTGACCCAGGGGAGCTACTTTTGGTTATGCTTACAGTAGGGCACTGTCACCTGGATCTTTTATTTGCTAAAATGATGAAATGGTTGAGGACATGAAGAGGTTGCACTTTTAGATATTTAAAGGTGATGGTATCACTTTCTGTTGTTTCCTGGGTATTTGGTAATTGCTTTCAGTATTTTGATCATGGCAGATGTTACAAACTGAATTGTGTCTTCTTTCAACTTATATGTTGAGGTCCTAATTCTCAGTATCTATAATACTACTGTGTTTGGAGACAGGGCCTTTGAGAAGTTAATTACATTAAAATGAAAGCTGGGATGTAGCTTAGTGGTCGACTGTGTGCTTAGCATATACAAGGCTCTGAATTTGATCCCCAGCACCATCAAAAAAACATAAAAGTTTTTAACATAAAAGTTAAAATAAAAATAAATAATTTAAAAAATTGAATTAAAGTGAGAGAAGAACTGAAACTATCCCTATTGATGACGACAGGATTCTATATTTAGAAGGCCCCAAAACTCTACCAGAAAGCTTCTAGAACTCATAAACAAATTCAGCAAAGTAGAAAAATGAAAAGTTAACACCAATAAATCAATTGCATTCCTATACATCAGTGATGAATCAACTGAAAGAGAAATTATGAAGGCTATTTCATTCAAAATACCCTCAAAACCAAACAAGAAAAAATAAAAACAACAACAACAACAATTAAATCTTGGGAATCCATTTAACAAGGAGGTGAAAACCCTTTACAATGAAGACTCTAGAACACTAAAGGAGTAAATTGAAGAAGACTTTAGAAGATGGAAAGTTTGCCCATGTTCTTGGATAGACAGATTTAATAATGTCAAAATGGCCATAATACTAAAAGTGCTATACAGATTTACTGCACTTCCTATTAAAATTCCAATGATATTCTTTATAGAAATAGAAAAATCAGTCATAAAATCATTTGGACAAATAAGAGGTAACATTAAATGTTGGCAAGATGTAGGGGAAAAGATACACTCATACATTGCTGCTAAAAGTGCAAATTGATGCAACTATTCTGGAATAGAACCACCATTTGACCCAGTTATTCCACTCCTAGGTATATACCCAAAGGACTTAAAATCAGCATACTACAGTGACACAGTCAGATTAATGTTTACAGCAGCTTAATTCACAATAGCAAACTTTTGGACCATCCTAGGTGCCTTTCGACAGATGAATGGATAAAGAAAATGTGGTATGTATACACAGTGGAATATTACTCAGCCATAAAGAAGAATAAAATTATGGCATTTTCTGGAAACTCTCATGCTAAGTGAAACAAGCCAGTACCAATATAACAAAGGCTGAATGTGCTCTCTAATATGTGGATGCTAGCACACAATGATGCAGGGGGCAAGAGAAGAATAGAATTTCATTGGAATTCCATTCAAGGGGGGAATTAAGGAAGGTAGAGGGGAGGGGAATAGGAAAGATATTAGAATGAATTGGACATTACGTTTCTATGTCCATATATGAATAAACGACCAGTGAAAGTCCACATCATGTACAACCACCAGAATGGGATACTCCATGTACGAATAATATACTGTCATGTATATCTAAAAAGAAAAATAATAAATTTTAAAAAGTAAGACATTTACCATGTGCCCTAATATAATGTCTTTGGAATATAAAATGATGTGAGGATTTAGAAAGAGACACCAAGAATGTGCATACACAGAGGAAAAAGTCATGTGAAGACTCACCTAAAAGGCAGACCAAAATGAAAGGTTGTTAGGAGAAACCAAATCTGCAAACACTTTGATTAAAAATTCCAGCCACCAGAACTCTAAGAAAATAAATTTCTCTAATTTAAGTCACCCAGTGTGTGATATTTTGTTATGACAAATCTGACAAACTGATACAGTGGAGGAGATTTCAGTTCACTTTCCCGTCAAGCTGTGAACATTGTCATGGTCAAAATGGAGTTGCTTACATCAGCTTTAAAGACCAATAGTAAATAAAGCCAGGAGGTTGTAAAAGAAGGGTCTTCACACTTAATTGCCTGATAACTGCTATCACAAAGGACTGCCAGAGCCACGGCTTTCCACAGAGGCCACCACAGTATTGCACAAAAAATACTCAGTGAGGATATCTGCCTGGAAACCGTTCAACCTTCACTGTGCTCCCTGCCGTTAATCATTGTGGCTCAGGGCTATTGTTTCAGATTATTTGATATAATCCTCTTTTTTGCCTTTCAAAACTTCCCCTTGCTTAAATCTCTTTGGACATCTTCATAGATTGCTATGGCTCCAATACTGTTATAATTCACTGCTATTCTCAAATGAAAGTGATTCTTTAGAGACTCTGTTATTTATGAGGGCAGAACCTATGTAGGTGTAGAGACAGTCCCTTCTGAGACCCTGGAAATTATAAATTTGAGTCTGGTATTAAATACAATCGTGGATTAATGAGCTCACTGAGCCAGACTTGAACTAGCAATTCTAATCCCAAACATTAACCCATGAAAAATAAACATTTTTTAACAGAAAAGGTTTTTAGCACTTTTATTCCTGATAGTCTTAGTTTTATTCCTGATAGTGTTTTTAGCACTTTTATTTCTGATAGTCCAAACCCATAGGAAACCAATATCCATTGAATGGTGAATAGATAAACTGTGAGGTACTTAGAACATCACATTGGAAAGCAATATAAAAGATAAAAAGATAGAAACAATAGCACATACTACACAGTGACGTGAATGAATGGCAATACATCCAGGGTAGGAAAAGAAACCTAATGAAAAATAAGACATACGAAATGGCTTCATTTATATGAAGTTCAAGAACAACAAAAGAAAGATTGAGGGTTAAAATTATGTCAGTGGTTGATGAAGGGGAAGAGAGTAATGGATTTATAGCAGATGCACAAGAAAAATTTGAGGCATTGATTACCTTTGTATATTTATTTCAGGTATTGGCCAGGATAATCACATTTTTCAGAACTTGTCAAATTTTTACTTAAAATCTGTCCATTTCCTTTATTTTTTTTCCTAGAACCAACAAAGTTTATTTAAACCCTTTAAAACCTCAGTTCTGCTGGAAATGAGAATTTGCACAGTTTACTTGGTTTCTTTGCCCCTTCCAAAAAATCAGATGCTAATCATATATCCCAAAAACTATTGTGCAAATAACACATGTCATTATAATAGTGCTGAGCACAATATAAAATCTTTGCGTTTCTAACTATTATTACTTTTACCTTTATATTAGCATAACTTTTATTTGGTGTAGTATATGTAATGTTTAAAGAACTAATAATGGATTGACCCTAGTTTCATATCATGTTCATACAGAGGATATTTTGTTTGAAAAGGACTTAAATGATTATCTGTTCATAATCAGTAATTTTATACACATTTAAAACATCCTTGTTTTAGTTCAAATGGGTCAGGTAGGGTCTTAAAGAAGTAAAGTAGGTGAGTGTCCATCATGGGCCAAGCTGCCAGGGAAAGTTCTTTCTAACAGACTCAGAATCAGATCCCTCTATAAAGTGCCAGTCCTTGAAGAGGACTATTTGAATATTTGCATTGAATATTTGCATCTTGGGGATGAGCGCTGAGCTTCAAATCTGTGTTACTTTAATAAACCTTGTAAAGAAGGGTGTCCCAAAATCTTTTCCCTAAACCATGTAGCCACTCTTCTATTCCTAGTTTGCAGAAGCACAAGGGAAATTTTCTACAAAAACAAGATTTTATTAAGCCAGGCTCAGGAATGACACTTGTGATGTTTCTCCCAAACTAAGGGATTTGAGTGAAATTTTGCATGTTGAAGTTTGAGTCCCTCCTTTGTCACACTCTGACCCAGCATTTATAATAAAGTCCATATGGGCTCATACATCCTTGGGAAGGGCACACACACAACCTGCAGAACTATGTTACTGAAGGTCCTTTTCCCAGAGTAGCAATTCCATGGCACACAAAGGGTGTCTCTATGAGGTTGAGGTCAATGATGAAACATCAATTATGAATAATGTGTCTTCTCAAGATTATTTGTAATGAGTTCCTTGTCATGAGTATGTATAGCATTACTATGGTTTAAAAATTAGAAGGTGCCTAATACTTTCAATCAGTGTTCAAACATACACACTTCCTACAATTATGGACTTATTATTATTCAGTTTCTTTGACACTGGTTAAGAAAAGTTCATTTTTTGATATAATATTTCTTAAAATTCTCTACCAATCTCAGATAAATTGCTGCTATGAATTGCTAAATTTTCATGTGATTTGAAAATAATGGAAGGCCTGTATTTTCTAAGAAATAAAATTTCTCTCGGACTGTGGATCTCAGTTTAGTGTTAATGCTTCTAAAATTACCATCAGATATACCCTTCAATTTAACTTGGATTTGCAAAGAAAATGAGATGAAAGAGTATGCAATCCTTGTACCTATTGATAACATGGTCATGCTCTTAAATCTTTGAGAAGAAAGATGATACTTTTTTTTTTTTTGAGAGAGAGAGAGAGAGAATTTTTTAATATTTATTTTTTAGTTATTGGCAGACACAACATCTTTGTTTGTATGTGGTGCTGAGGATCGAACCCGGGCCGCACGCATGCCAGGCGAGCACGCTACCACTTGAGCCACATCCCCAGCCCCTAGATGATACTTTTATTAGATTTTTACAAGCCTATTGACTGAGTTATCCTGTAATATGCCAGAAATATAGCTGTTACTTCAATAAACTAAGATATAGTCTCTTCCAGTGGATTTACATGTCTCCTCTTGATAGCCTGAGTCTCCAATGCCCATTTACCTCAATCAAAATTCAAACAATTACCCTACCCTTTAAACTCCAAAGGACATACCAGCCTCCCTTAACACACGTAGATACATTCAACTTTCTCTTTAATGGAAAAAATTGAGGAAAGAGTTCCCTTCACAGAATCCTTAATCTTCAACATCAATCCCTCCATTTGTATTCTTGATTTTAACGTGTCTTGAATTATTCATGGTTTTCATATTGCTGCCTATGTCTCTTTGTCCCAATTGGTAAAATTTTCATTATACACACACACACACACATCCTAAACCTGGATCCTTGGATACTATTTTGAATTTCTTGACAATTTTCACTGATTGTTTTCTAGCCTTGAAAGGCACACTAAACATGCAGTCCAAACTATTCAGGAGTTTGTATACCTGTGGCACTGCTGCAAGCAACTATGGCAGAGTCTTCTTGATGCCTCGCAGATCACTTTGATCAGGACAGTTCCAAGTTACATCATCTCAACTAACATGATGACTGATTGTACTTCACTTTGCACTCTCGAGGGTGCTTCACTCTACATAATGAATTCAATGTCAGCTAACCCAAAGACATCTTGACTTCAATCTGTTCCCAAATGAAATTTCCCTCTTGTCCTCCAAGCCTGCTTCTTTTGTCTTCCCGGCACAGTGAATGGTATCTTCATCCACCACCCACCATGTGGCAATGAGGTCCTCTGACTTCCTCACGCTTCCTCGTGGAGCTGATGACCCAGTTTTGCTGATTTTATTTTCCTTGTTTTATCTGAGATCTTTCTAATGTTCTGTTGATGGGAAACAAGACCACTCTATGTATTCTCAGAAAGAACCTAGGCTAAATCTTCTCTTAGCATTTAGCAATTACACTTAATATTGTTTTACTGTATTTCCTATCCACAATGATCCATCTTTCATGGCAGAAAACACATTTTCTTCATCAAGTTTTTTAGAGCACCACTCTGTCAAAAATTTGTGGTTTTATTAATAATAAATGTTTCCTAAAGGAAAATAAATAGATTTCTTTTTATGTTTCAATACCATGTATATATTACATAAGTACATTAAATAAATTCATCATTATTATATATCAATTTCATGTATTGATTATATTTTTTAATATATCAAATATGGAATATAACAATCAACTATATAATTCATTATATAATATAATACATTACTTTCTATAATATAGTTAACAAATTTTTAATGTATAGAATTGATTATTTAAATTAAATATATATGAAACTACTATTTTATTGGTAATTGTATTAAAATGCTAAATCATGTTGCCAAGATACAGTGAATTTGATCTGTACATGCAACTCTAAACAGTTTTTTTTCTATAACATTATAAACATCTTTTACCTTTCTTTCCCAAAACTGCCATTTTTTAAATGGGGAATAAAGATGGTGACTAAAGTGAGCATTAAATGCACAAAGGGTATCAAAGGCTGGTATCTAAGCAATCTCACTGTGGAAGAAAGATGATTGGCTGGGAAGCCTACAACTCTAAGTAGATCCCAGGAAATAAACATGCCACTCCCTAAATTTTGTAAGTGAAATATCAGACCCAAAGAGGAAGAAAATTGTAGTAAATCTGTAAAGAGAGAAAGGACATTTTGAGAATACATTATCGTTACCTTTTAAAATATCTTGAACCATATGTAGAATAAAATAGGTATCACAAAATGCAAAGATGGAAAGATTTCATACTCCCTTTACACAAAAACATACAGTCCAAAGTACATGAGAGAGACAGTTATTTGTACCAAAGAACATGTGTTTTTTTTTTTTGTGTGTGTGTGTGTAGAACAGAAATTATCTCTTATTTTCACTTCCCAAATAAAAATCTCCTGTGCTTCACCTTGTCTTCAAACCCCTGGAATCACTGATCTATAGGTCTGTCATGATTCATATTCAACTGTAACATTTTTAACACCTTATCATATTATATTAGTATCTATTTGATTATTAATTTCTTCCCCTTCTAGAAGCCATGTGTAATGGCAGCAGGAGTTTTATCTGTGTTGTGCACTTCTGTCTATCCAGTGTCTAGAAGAATAACAGAGTTGCCAAATAAATACTTGTAGAAGGCTGCAAAGTCAAACCATAAGAAACATATTAAAGTTTTATCATAATTTCATAATTAAATAAATAAACAGATTACCTAATATCGCATAGCTATTGAGTATTGTAGCAAAGTTTAACATGATCCTGTGACACAAAACAGGACACCATTATCTATTATGAAATTTTGCTCTCTAATGTAAATGGAGTTGGTCTTCTTTCCTGAAATGTGCTACCAGCTACCTTTACTGTAGCTGGTAATATTATAATCTTTCCATCAGCCTGCTAGGAAACCCTCAAATTTCTGATAATTCTTTTCTCCATAAATCCCTATAAAACATCTATTCTTTAAAAAAAAAACTATAGATTTTATTTTTATTTTTAAAATTATACGAATTTTTCCTTCATTTCTATATAAAACATAAGCACATTAAAGTGGCATGCTCTATATAGTTGGTGTGGTTCTGATAATGTTATCAGAAAGTTTTAGAATAAAGAGACAAGACAATCTGTAGGAAACACAGGGAAAAGATTATCCCGTGCATGATGGGATTGGCAGTGATCTTTATTTTCTTGGAACTTCATTTGAGAGAATGAGTTCTTTTATTATAGATTGCAAAACCTTCAAAGTGAAGATAATTTGAAACATATTTATTGAAAGACACTAATGGAGAAAAAAAACCCAAACTGTAACAAGCATTTATTGACCTACATTGCCCCTAGTTAATTTCATATTTTCTTCCACAGCATTTTCCAATCCTATTTGCAAACAAGATAATATAATTTCTTGGTTGAAATGTTTTAGTTGAAATAGGTATGGTTATCCTTTTATATATTATAAATTATTTTCAACTTTTCTTTTCACTTAGGTTATGTGCAAATGTAGTGTGAAAGTTAGGCCATTATTTAATATGATTCTTAACTTTATGGTAGTGGTGGGGGGAATGTAAGACTAAGGGAGGTTAAATAGTTGGCAAAATCTAAACCTTATATAATAAGTTACTTCCAACCACTGACTTCCAAAACAAAATAGTTTTTATAAACCCACATAGCTCCTTGCTTATGCCTTCATTGTATCACTGCACATAATATTTTTTCACATGTATGTGAAAGAAAACTATAGATTCTTCAAATTTTTACTTATTCAACTGGGATAATTTTTAGGAGGGAACCAAGTCCAAATGTGATATGAAAGTAACAGAAGAAATATTATGAGGTTGCCTCTGGCTTGCACTTTTGAATTATGCTATACATTTAATAGACTAACTATGGGTTACCTTGAAATTTAAGCTATTTCTTGGTATGATGTTTCACAGTAATCATCTTGTAATTAAAGTTATTCTGTCATCAAAACTGGTCAAAAAATGCTTACTGGATCTTTTCCTTCAGTAGCTACTCCTCTCTTGATATCTTTTCTTCTAGGAGTATAGTCTGAGCTTTTTTTTTTTAATCTGTCTTTCTATTATTAAAACCTCTAGAATAAAAAGACATTTGCAAGGAAAATACGTATAAAATTTAAAAAGAAATCATGGGAGATATTGGGGTCAATAACACCGGCACCATCATCTCTAAGACATCCCTATTTTTATTCCTTAGCTAAAAATGCAGATTCTCACCAACATCTTTTCTTCCACTTAAATAGGGCTGCTCCAATCCCAAAGGCTGAATGTTTTCTCTGATATGAGGATGCTAATTCACAATAAAGTGGGTAGCTAGGGAAGAATAGAGATACTTTGGATTAGACAGAGGGGAGGGGATATGGGGCTGAAAAGACAGTGGAATGAACCAGACATTATGACCCTATGTGCATATAGGATTAAATGACCGGTGTAGGTGTAATTCTACATCGTGTACAACCAGAAGAATAAGAAGTTATAATCCATTTATGTATGATTTGTCAAAATGTATTCTACTGTCAGGTATAACTAATTAGAACAAAAATAAAATGAATAGGGCTTCTTTCTTCCTCTCCTTTAATGATTGGTCCAACTTGTCAGACAAAATCAGCCAAAGGTGACTCTGATGCTCTTCTTTACGAGGAGAGGCAGAACTGTGGAGATGGGGTGGGATGCCCATCCTACGCAAGGTAAGCATTCAGAGATGCAAGTTTCTATGGGGTTGGATATCTCCAGAACACTGTCTTTTGCAATTGACAAGGAGAGATTCTAGAGGTGACTTGGCTCCTTTGTGTCCCTCAGTAGTTGACTTGTGGATATTTGGCTTGAAATTTTCTTCTGGAAGTTTAGTTTTCATTCCTTTTATTTTTTAGATATGGAAGCAGCATTTCTGAAATTTGAACTTTCTAATATTTTAGAGAGAGAGGAAAAAAAAGTTACCATAGTGAATGTGTTAAATTTATAGCATAATTTAGGCAAACTCTACAATGTCTCTATTCTGTTTTCATATCACCTTTGGGTGAAGTCTTAGTGGATGGGATTATAATTACCTTTATATGATGGAACCAACCTACTGTCCCTACATTTATAATCTTTTCTATATCTGTTCATTTTGTTCCTTTGTATACATTCTTTCCAGGCATTTACAGCATTTTGGAATTTTTCTACATACAAAATGATGAGTCAACAGGTAGCTATGATCTGAGAATTGGAGTCCCCACTCACCAAATTCCTGTGTTGAAAACCTCCCCACCAAGGTGACAGTATTAAGAGATGGAGATTTGGGAAGTGATTATTCCTCATGAATGAGATTAGCACCTGTATAAAAGAGACCCCAGAGAGCTACTTGCCTCTTCTGACATGTGACAATTCATACCCACTGAATTTTAGACCTTCAGCCTCCCAAACTTTGAGAAATAAATTCCTGCAGTTAAGCCACCAGTTTATAGTAGTACGTTATTGCAGCACAAAGTTCCTAAGATACCAGCCGCACCCTGCTATTGCCCATTTCTTCAGTCTCCTTTTTTTAACACCTTGATAGATTATTTTCCTAAGTGAAGGTTTTCATCATGCCTCACAAAATATTAATAACTCGGTTATGTCCTGGTATGCACATACTATCCAAATTCCTGAACCTGGAATTTAAGTTCTTTCAGAACCCTATGATTTTATGTGAAATTTTTCTCTATGTACAGAATCCAACTTATTCTTCTCCCACTTGGCTTTTCACTGTTATTTTGACTACCTCGAGGAACATATTACACTATTTACTTTACTTCTTGAATTACGAGCCAATATAAAGCCATCATATCACCTGGGATTTTGTAGCAGATGCTATTGGTGCCATGTTACTCCACATTTTCATACCTTCTGGTGGCTTCCAAGGCCAAGAACCTATGTGTTCTCTCAGAGGGCTACCTCCAATCACAATAGCAAAGTCGGAGTGCACTGGGGAGACGGGGAGTGCCAGGAAGCTATCAGCCTTGAGCACAGTCAGATATATCTGTTTCACTGTTTAGATGGCACAATTCTAAGGTCTGCTCACGTGGTCTCCAGAAGATCCCAGAAGGAATGAAACTCAGGTTCCTTCAGTGGTATTCTGCTTATTTATACACCCTATATGGGTTTTCTCCCTACTACCCACTTCCCTCTTCATGCTCTTTTTGATTGTCTTCAAATAAAAACCATGCACAGAGGTCATTGTCCTAGATTGTCTCAAAGGCAATCCAGACTGAATCAGATTTCCTTTTTAAGTGGTGTAGCTCCATTCAATCTGCACTACTTGGCATGGACTCTATATTCAGGGGTGCAACTATGTAGAATATCTGTCTGCTCTCTCCATAAGGCTACTTTTATCTCTTTCTATGTCTTTGGGGCCAGAGGCTGTGCTCTTAGTTATAAGTACCATGCCAGGTTCTTGTGATATATTAATGATTAATGCACTCTCCTTTAAGGATCTGAGAAACCCTAGAGGAAAGAGAGATATAGACCAAATCTTTTGGTAGTAGAGGAGATAAGAACGTGTATAAAGTATTAAGGAGATACATTAATGAAAGAAGCAAAATAGAAGAGACTGAGACTAATTTGTGGAAAAGTATAATTAATCTGAAACCTGAATGATGATATAAAAGGGACAAAAGATTTTGAGAGAATAATGAGCGTGCTAAATATTAATTAGGCTGAAAGGATTTGATTCTACTCAATTCTACTGAATTTCTGACAGTTGCCAGAAAATCATACGGAAAATGCCTTCAGATAAAAGAACTGAGAGATGAATGGATTGACATTAAACCTGGGAGATCCTTTATGTCAGATCATCCAATTCATGATTGGAATGCAGACAACGACCTGAGATGAAAAGTAGCTATGGAAGCTTTTTAAGGACTGAAGCATGATTGGATTTCTGTTTTAGGAACGCAAACATCACTACAGTGTGCAAAAATAGATCAGAAAAGAGTCTAAATGGAGAGGACAATAATTAGGAGTCTACTGAAATAATAGAGGGAGGAATAGTTTGTGGCTTGGCTAGTTTAATAGCAAAAGGGTGGAGATCTCAATTTAGACACCCATGTAAGTTTTATGATTTACATAAGACTTGGCTGAAAATTATACAAAAAGATTAAGAATAGAGAAAAAAATTAATTTAAACTCCCAGATATAGAATCCAAAGATATAGTCAACAAAATACGCATTTTCATAGCAGTAGCATTGAGTAGTAAATTGTATTGAGAAGGTACATTTGATCAGGGTGTTTTTGAGGCATCCAGATGAGTATTTCTGACAGGAAATGCCATATTTTAATTTCACTTACTTCTTATACTAGACTTCTGAATATTTGAGAGAAGAAATGGTGACAAAAATTGGGAAAAGAAGCAAAATTTTAATAAAGAATGCCTTATAAATTGGAGCTGCCTTAAATCAACAAAATTTCCTAAGTAATGGAGGTAGATTATAGATACATAGTAATGTTCATGGATAAAGTTTAATTTGGCAGGACATTTTGATAAGTATTATCAAACTGAATTAAGGGAAAAAAAGAATTCACAACAAGTTAAAAGAATTCCTCACTTGGGAGCTTTTAATAAATTTCAGTTACTAATATAAAAAGTTTTTGTATGTTCTTAATAACTTTAGCATCTCTGATAGGTAATATCTTCCTTTTTCTTTGTTTCTTCTTCTTCTTCTTTTTTTTTTTTTTGCTTCAGAAATTTTACTATGTGTGTACAATCACAAGCAGATATTTGCTAAAATGAGATTCAAACTTTAGTTTACCTCCCTGCCAAGATGACCATTCACCATGAAGGCAGACTAAAAGCTAGCATATTTCCTGGATCACAATCGTTCAGTAAATGCTATTTCTTTTCCTCGTTTTCTCACAAAAAATGTAGATGATAAACCTGACTCCAAATGCATCTCAAAGTAAATTCAGAGTCTTGTACATAAAAAATAACTGACCACCAGTTTTTCACATAATGTTGCCACTGTATTAAAAAAATATTTTCTTTTTTTGCTTCAATTGACAGACAGGGTGCTGCCAAGGAGCATGGGTAACAGTGGGAAAGCTCTCCACTAAGTTGGGAGCTGTCATAGAGGTGATCACTGTTTGATTGAAACACTCACCATAATTTGAAATCGTCCCAACTCTCCCACCTATTATAGAAGTTATGAGAAGGCTATGGTGTTGGTATGAGAACAGTGTGGGGAATGCATATTTTCTGAAAATGTCTTGATGCTCATAAGCATTTCTAATTTATTGATGACAAAATTATCCATCTAACTATTTATTTTTAAAAGCAGAATTAGGTACAGCTGTAATAGAAGAAGTGGTGTTAGCTTCCTACTTTCTTATAAACTTTTTTGGGAGGGTACCAGGAGTTGAACTCAGGGACACTCGACCACTAAGCCACATCCCCAGCCCTATTTTGTATTTTATTTAGCAACAGGGTCTTACTGAGTTGCTTAGGGCCTCACTAAGTTGCTGAGGCTGGCTTTGAACTCGCTATCCTCCTGCCTCAGTCTCCCAAGCTGCTGGGATTATAGGTGTGCGCCACTGTACCCGGATTCTTTTAAAATTCTGTGTTGGCCTTCTGTATTTAGTAATGGCTAACTGGGTTATTTATATCAACCGTCATATTGGAAAACATAAAACACTATACACACAGAATCTATAGATATATAAATGAATCTAGGTATACATCTAATAGCTTTGAGGGAGAAACTGTCATCTTAGTAATTATTAGAACAAAGGTAAAGACACAAATTAGGATTTAATATAATAAGAATGAAGAGAATTTTAAAAGTCAAATCATGCAGACTTTCACAATTCTGGTTATCTCTTTATAAGAAAAAACAGTGGGAAGTTATTAAAAGGTTTTAAGAGAAGATGATAGCAAACTAATAGTAAATTAAGCAAAAATTAAAGACATCATTGTACAATAGGTTCCCAATTTAAATAAAATGTTTCAATAAGAAAAGTTAAAGAATAGCCTCATGGTGCTGTTTCAGTCAATCAAATTTGTATTGAAAATAATCTGTTGCATTAATCTTGAAAAAATACATTTCTAACTGTACATCAAGTAACCAGCATGTGCCCATGTAAGGAAAATAATGACAAAACAAAATCTTCCCATTTGGAGGAATAAGAGTTACATATTTGGCTTATGTGTGTTTATTCTTTTATTTGTATTCAAACATACATTTATGGGATGGTTTGTTTACTTCCCTTTATAACATTAAAAAAAACTAGAAGACTTACATCTCCCAATGTAACAATAGATATTGCTTAATTTGTAAAGTCACACTCTTTTCAATGCATCAGAGAGCAAAGGTCTTAGTAAATTCAACTAATCCAAAAGCTAGAGAAAGATCAGGACCACTGGGGAGGAACAGATCTGGGGCAGCTGCCTGGTTTGGGATGACATCATGGGAAGAATTAGGCTAACTTTTAAAACAGAGTGGCAATGGCTGACTGTGAACTAGGGTGAGAGTATAGAAAATCAGAGTCTCAGATCTGAGGGGATCTCAGAGACCTGAGGAGAGATCTGAGGTGATCTCTGAGGGGATCTGAGGTAGTTCAGAGATCCTACTCATCTGAAGAGTCTTTTTCAATAACATTGCTGAATAGCTATAAGACAAACTGCAGTAAAGGCCAGAGCCAGAGAAGCTTCCCTTTGAGATGGGCCTGGAAGAGGGACACAGCTGCTGCCCCAGGCCCAAAGGTGACACATTTCCTGTAGTACCCCGTCTTAAATTGATGAAGAAAGAGTGGCTGACCCGGTCAGCCTAGGACCCGGGTCTTCACCTTCACATCCAGGACCCATTGGGTTAATGGAGAGGATCACCGCTAAGACCCCCAATTCACTGCTTCTCAGCTCCAAGGTCCCCTTCCTCATCCTGAATGAAGCTGGAAACTCTTGCTTTGATTTTTCCGTACAGGAACACTTGCGGGAAAGGGGGCCTCCCTTTCTGTTTCTGGGAGGCTTTGCTTCTTTTCCTTATGGTGCTGAGGGGCTGGTGTGTGGGACTCCCTGTGTAGCTTACCTGGGTGATTCCCAGTGTTGCCAAGTGGCTTCCTCCCGGGGCAGGCAGTGCAATGTCACCTCCACAGGCAGCTTCTTCTGCGGAAGCCCCAGCCACCTTCCCAGTGAGCCTGATGGCGACCTCCCTTCTGTCGCTTTCTTCCCAGGCACATCCTGGTGCACTCTGCTGGCGTCCCAGCCAGAGTCTCTGCAGGTTCAACAACACACCCTCTGGCTGACGGCTGGACAGATTTTTCTGGCCCACCAGCTTCAGCTAAGAAGAGAAGGGAAGGGAGAGGAAGAGAAGTGGGGTCATCTTCATACCGTGGTTGTCTGCCACCTTTCTCATGTCACCATTTTCCACTTTGCCTGTCCTGACTGTCATTTTCCACCCAAATGCTTCCGTCCACCAACTGCAGATCTGCTGTGACCAAGTTCAAGTCAGCAGACATACGCTAGAAACCTGCACACTCCGATAAAAATCTCAGTCCCAGCTTTAGGAAACGTTATCTCCCCCCCCCCCCCCCAATTTCACATCTTCCTGGGGTGTTCTCTCTCAGGAATAGACTATTCTTTAGTGATCCCTGTGAATAATTCATGATTTGCTCATATTTTCATTTGTTTCCATCTCTTGACTGGATCTTAACTGATACAGAATTTGGTACCAGAAGTGGTCCCAAGAGACAGACTCACAAAAATGAGACTTGAGATTGACTTCAGGCCGCACTTAGAATTGTGCTCAAGGCAAAAACTAGGTCATTTGTTAATTTCCTACCACTTAGCTCCCAAATCACCAAATTGCTCCTACCCTGGGACTGAAACTTTTTTTAAGTTTGACAGTAGAGGGCGCTGGAGGGATACCATGAGAGGATGGGGCTTTTGTCCAGGTTCTGATATGCTAGCTCGCTTTCTGCTGCTAGGAGCTGGGCTGGGTTGCATGACACCAAGGAAGCTGTCAGTTCATTCCAGCAGCATTCTCTCAGTGTCACAGCCCAGTTGGTTTCCTGGGTGCTCAGCAGTACCACTCTCAGACTGTTTCCCAGCAAGATCCGCTGCCCCAGCTGACTTCCTTGTGGAGTTTTAGCCTGTCCTCTCCCACCCAGTGGGATTCCACAGATGCCCCATCTAACTTCTTTGATGCAAGTCCAATGGCTTTCCCCCAAAGCAATATCAGTAAATTCCATGGGATTCCCCCATCCAGTTCCCTGGGAAGTTTAACAGCAAATGATGGATTCGTGTTGAGTTCCACAGGCAACCAGCTGCCTTCCCCATGGTCAGCAAGGCCTATGTAATCAGCCTCCTGCTCCTAAAAGCTCCCCAGTCAGATTCCAGAGAATGTAATGCATCCACTCTCTTCTCAGTCCACTAGTTCCCAGTGGCTTTCTGTCAGGTCCTGTTTGTGTAGTTATCTTTCCCAAAAGTTCAAAGCAACCACCACGGGCAGATTCACAGCAAATTTCTTCAGCAGTCTAGGAAGTGGTTTTCTGCCCTTGAAATGTAGCCTTCTTGTACTTTACTGGGGGAATTCCTTCATGCCATTACTAACTCACATTTCCTTAACCACCAGCCTCACCTCACAAGCACCCCAGCACAAACTGTAGAGAATCTCTAGCCTGGGAATAACTTGGGCACTTCTCCCTATCCAGTGGGCTGTAATCACACCTTCTTGAACAGGGACAGAATCCTAGCCTTGGGATAAGCCTGTGCCTCCATGTTTGTTTGTCTCATGGGGAGACCTCTTTAACCCAAGGTTATTCTTTAGCTGTCTATTTCATCTTTAATCTATAAATACCTACATTTACTTAATTATTTTTTAATTAAAAATTCCTTGTATGTGTTAACCTGAGGTCACTGTCTACACTGGACTCGATTTATGCCTTCAAAAAAGGGCAATACCTAAGATGAATATTGAACTAGAGAAACACAGAATGCTTCCTCACCCCACCCCTGAACCAGCAGGTATGAAAGAAGAGATTCCAGTGGTCCTTGCTGGCTGGAGGAACATAGAAAGCACAGGTCGAGACAGTGAAAGGCACAATCCCAAAGACGAGAGCTACTGCTGAAGATAAAGCCAACACTGAGAAGAGTCACGGATCTTCCTCAACACTGTGCAATGTGACAGGAGTCACAGAGAATTTCACCAAATTAATGAGATACCACAACATCAACCTAGCAAGCTCAGAGAATGCCAAGCAGGATAAATACCCAAATCTAAACAAACCTTCAAAACTCCAAAAGTATAGCAAGAACGAAAGCAGGGAATTATGAACTAAGTCAAAAGAGCCAAATTCAATCCTTAAAATTCTGGGCACAAAAACATCCATTGAACCAGCCGACCTGCCTCCCTGTTTCCCTCCATCCCTACCTCCATCCCTTCCTTCCTCCCTCCCTCTTTCTTTCTAATTAACAAATAAAAATTGTGTATATTTAGGGTATACATGATGTTTTCATGTATGTTTACAATGTAGAATGGTTAATCTGGGAAATTAACATATTAATCACCTTCTATATTTACTATTTTTTTTGTGATGAGAATATTTAAAATCCATTTTCATAGCATTTTTAAGTATGCCATACATCATTATCATCTACATGCACCATTGTATATAGGTCTCCTAATCTACTTTTTCCTGGCATCTAACTGGAATTTTGTATGCTCTGAACAAAATCTTCCTAACATACCCGTTACATCATCCCTGGTAAACACAGGTATACTCTCTGTTTCTATGAATTTAGCGTTTTTGGATTCCATACTTAAGGGAGATCATGCAGTATTTGCCTTTCTGTGTCTGGTATATTTCACTTAGCATACTATCCTCAAGACTCATCTCAGCTGTCACAATGACAGGACAATTTTTTTTTAAGACTGAAGAGTATTCCATTATGTGTATATACCACAATGGCGTTATCCATTCATCAACTAATGGACACTTCGGCTGATTTTATATCCTGGCTATTGTGAATAAGGTCATCATGAATGTAAGAGTGTTTATCTCTCTTCCACATGATAATTCATTACCTTTGGATACATATTATATTATTGTTTTGAAGTTCTAATTTTAATTTTCTGAGGAACTTCATGCTCTTTTCCATATGGCTGTAGTAGTTTACATTCTCACAAAATGTATGAGAGTTCTCTTTTCTCTCTATCCTCACCAATACTTATCATTTTTTTGTCTTTTTATAATGGATATCCTAACAGGAGTGAGGTGGAATAGTTCACTCTGTTTTTTATTTTTGTTTTGTGGTACTGGGTATCAAACCCAGGACTTTGTGACCACTAAGCAAACACTCTACCACTGAGTTAGGTATCTGCCATCATTATGGTTTTGATTTGCATTTTGTTGATAATAACTGATGTTGAACATTTTGTTTTATGGCCATTTGTGTGTCTTCTTAAAAAGCATTTCTTCAGTTCCTTTGTCTTTTTAGATTGTGTTATTTGTTTTCTTACTATTAAGTTGTTTGAGCTGCTTATACATTTGGGATATTAACCCCTGTCAAATTTATGGTTCACAAATGTTTTCTCCAACGTTTTTGTTGTCTTTTTACTGTTGGTCCCTTGGTTGTACAGAAGCTTTTAAGTTTGATACAACCCCATTTGTCTATTTTTAATTTTGTTTTGCTTGTTTTTTAAGGGTCATATTCAAGAAGTCATTTTCTAGATGGATATTGAGAAGATTTTTCTATTTTACTCTAGTAGTTTTATACTTTTAGGTCTTATAGTTAAGTCTTTAATACAATTTGGGTTGATTTTTATGCATGAGTGAGATAAGGATCTAATTTCATTCTTCTGCGTATAAATATCTCATTGTCCCAACACCATTTATTGAAGAGACTGCCTTTTCATCATTGAATGGTCTTGGCACCTTTGTCAAAGTTCAGTTGGATGTCAATGAGTGAGTGTATTTTCGGGCTTTCCATTCTGTTCCATTGGTCTATGCACCTGTTGGGTCAGAACCATGCTGGTTAGATTACCTTTGTAGTAGCTAGCATGATGACTCTGCTTTGTTATTTTTGCCTAAAATTTCTTTAACTAGTTTCTGCATATGACAGAAAACATTCTTCTCTTGATTTTCCAAGTCTGGCTTATTTCACTTGACCTGATGTTCTCTTTCCAGTTCTGTTCATTTACTAGCAAATGTTATTATTTAATCTTTTTTATACTGAGTAAAATTCCATTGTGTACATTTATCACATTGTTTTCATCAATTCATCTCTTGATAGGCACCTGGTCTGCTTGCATAATTTAGCTATTGTGGACTATACTGCTATAAACATTGATGTGCCTGCATCACTATAGTATACTGATTTTAGTTCTTTTGGATAAACACCAAAGAGTGGAATAGCTAGGTTATATGGTGGTTCCATTCCTAGTGTTTTGAGGAATTTCCATATTGTTTTCCAGAACGGTTGTCCTAATTCTCACTCCCACCAACAATGTATCAGTGTATCATTTATTATTATTTGTATACTTTATACTTGCCATTCTGATTGGAATGAGATGAAATCTCAATGTAGTTTTGATTTGAATTTATCTGATTGCTAAGAATTTTGGACATTTTTTTTTTATATTTGTTGGCCATTTGTATTTTTTCTTTGAGAAGTGTCTGTTTAGCTTTTTTGCCCACTTATTAATTGGGTTATTTGTATTTTTAGAGTTAAGTTTTTTTTCTGAATATTTATCCACTGTGGAAGAAGCAGCTGGCAAAGACCTCTCACTCTGAAGGCTTTCTTTTCATGCTCTTAATTGTCTCCTTTGCTGTCCAGAAGCTTTTTAATTTGATGCCTTCCACGTATTGATTCTTGGTCTTATTCCTTGAGCTTTAGAAATCCTGTTAAGGAAGTTGGTGCCAAGTCAATATGTTAGAGTGTTGAGCCTACGTTTTCTTATAGAAGCTGCTAAGTTTCTGGTCTAATCCCCTAGGTCTTTAATCTACTTCGAGTAGATTTGGGTACAGTGTGAAAATCATAGTTCTAGTTCCGTTTTTTCCACATATGGACCAAAATATGGAAAAAAAGGGGGTGGGGAGTCCATGAAAATAGAAGGGATTTCAGTGAATCAGAGGAAGGAGATTGAGCAGGAGGAAGGAAGGACAGGAAAAGGGAGGAACAGTGGAATGAAATTGATATAAAATTAAAATTTGAAACTCATATAAAATTAAATTCATATATGTACATATATGAATATACATGTGAATTTCACCTCTAAAGCACTAATTTAAAAAAACTAATAATAAATAAAAGTAAAGTCGGTAGAGTAGATGAAGGGTAACAGGAGAAGAGGAGAGGGAAAGAGGAAGCATTGGGAACTGAAATGGAGAAAAGTATATCAATGCTTGTGTGGTTGTATCAAAAGGAACCCAAATATTATGTATAACTATAATGCATTAACTAAAACATAAAGAAATTCTTTAGCTATTCAGGATTTGTTGTGCTTCCATTGGGGATTTTAGAATTGTCTTTTTCTATTTATTTTTGTGAAAATTATCCTTGAAACTTTAGTAGGGATTTCATTGAATCTGTAGATCCTTTTGGGTCCTATGGACATTTTAACATGATGAATTCTTCCCATTAAAGAATACAGGATTTCTTTTTATTTATTTATGTTTTCTTCCATCTTTTAATCAATATTTTAGAGTCTCAGTGTTCACAAATTTCACCTCTTCTGGGCCAGTCTCTGTGAACAAAAGCATTTTACAAAAATGAATAAACATGAGTAATTTTCCAAATTTCAAAACCAAAGTTAATCTAAATCATTACCAGCAGATACACAGTATAATAAATGTTAAAGCAAATTATTATTATGAAATAATATACTGCCTGACATCTGCATCTACATATATAAATGAAGAATGTTTCAAAAGACATAAATGTAATAAGAAATATCTTTTCTTATTTAATTGCTATTACATATGACTATTTATGAAAATAGCATCCTTTGTCTATTATAGCCTGTATAAAAGTAATCTGTGGTTTCTGCCCCTGAGTGCTAATGCCCATCAGAACCTAGGCTTTTCTGGCCTAACTTTGCTGCCTTGAGGATTCATAAAAGGTAGATAAGAAATTTTTGATTAAACCATGATCAGGAGGGCAGGAGTTACTAGCACACATAACAAGAGACCTTGCCTACAATACTGAATGAGGGCATGAAGAAGGGTTAACTTGAGAGAACAAACTCAAAACCTACCAAAATATAAACAACTTGAAGTCAATAGTCTGGCCCTTACAAATGTTACAACCAAAACAAATTGCAAAAGGATAAAAAAGAAAGCAAAGATGTGAGTGGATTCACAGAATACCTCAAATAGAACTTACTGATTTTCCAAATGGGGACAGTGTAGCAATAATCAACAGTAAGAAAAGAAATTTCAGGTTTTTTTTTTTAAGGCAGTGGATAGGAAGAAAGAAAATTTAAAAAGATAATCTATAATGAGAAATGCAATGTTTCCAATGTGGAAAACCTGGCTGTGGGGTTATAAACTGTCTTTCAAAATAAAGATGAAGGGACTGAAAAATATTATGAGTGTTGGTTCGTCAAGGGGGGAATAATGTCTAAGGCTCAAGTAGACCCAGTTCTTGAATTTTCTTTTGAAAAATATTTTGTCTGGGGAATGTGCCACTTGTCTTGCTCTTTCCTGATAGTCCTAAAGGATTCCATGCTAATGATGGTTGCTGCAAGTTTTGTGATTCTGTGAAACATTTTTAATCAGATTGCCCTGAAAGTCAGAGTGCAGATTGAATGGTCACACTTGGTTGCTGGGCAAAGTGAACAAGTACAGATTATAAAGAAATTTTGGATGTGCTTAAGCCACAGAAATCCAAAACAAAGATAGCTATAGTTGTGAATTTTAATACAATTAAATTGAAATGATTTCATTACTGAGCTGCAAATGTGATTAAAATTACTGCTAGTTAATCACTTCCTTATTGCATTCTAAACTGGAGCTACTTCATAAGCTGGGGCCATGATCTCTTGGAGCAAAGCCTGTATTGTAGTTATTAACATGATCAGGATCTGGTCAAAAATATTGCTTGAGTTTTCCATCAAGTAGTGTTTGTACTCAGTTTAGAGAAAATCACTGAAGAGAAGAATGAGATGCTTCAGTAAAAGAACATATTTTCAATAGTTAGACCTTAAGTATAGCTGAGTGGTTTAAATACTTAACTGTAACAGTAATCTTTGTTAAAGGCAAAATTTATGCATGAATGTGAACCACCCCTAAACAAAGGGCATTGCTTTGCATATGGAAAAGGATTTTTTGCTATGTTTTTTTCTTGGTTCAAAGTATCAATTTATTATTATTATAGAAATGTATTTACAATTTACCATAAAATTGTATTTTTAAAATGTTGAATAAAAACACATTTGCTATTTTTCAAAAAAAGTAAAATATACTACAGAATTAGAGCATTGGAAAAGAGGAATGCATTGGGAATATATTATTTGAGGTCCTTGCACTCCAGCTACAGTGACATAATGTTTAAATGTATACCACAATTAATTAAGAGCATATATTATAAATGCAAGGTTATCCAGGAGAAGCGAGAAACCAATTAATCTTAAAAAAAATGAGCTAAGAGTAAAGATAACATGAAATCAAAAAGAATCCTCAATCCAAAAGGAGCAGAAAAAAAATGTAAGAAATAAACAAAAAACAGATGAAATGAATAGAAAGCAAGAAAACAACTAGGAAGATTTTAATTCAACCATATCAATAACATTAAGTCTCAATAATCTAAGCAAGGGGTCAGCAAACTGCAGTCCAAGAACTAATCCAGTCCTGCCCGTTTGTTTGGTATTGATTATGCATGTTTTGCACTACCCCAAAAGAACTGACTGGTGGTAACGGAGACATAAAGGCTTGGAAATGTGAAAATGCTGATGATCTGACTTACAGAAAAATTGACAAATCTCTGTTCTAATGAAAAAACAGAGATCGTTAGATTGGATGAGAAAACAGGAACTTGTACAGTGAAATACAGGTAGTCTATGAGAAATCCAGTTAAATATACTAAAGTTAAAGGTAAAAAAAATTGAAAGGTAGAACAAAATGGGACTGGGGACCACGGAGGAGGCAACAGATCCCACAAAGAAAGAAGGCAGATCAGTGGAGTACAGGAAGGGGGTTGGGAGAATGAAATATACAACTCAAACTTACTCTTAAACAAAATTGACTATAGAGTCAGACTGAATGAGAGGAAAAGAGCCCTGGCACACATTACCAACATAAGAGGGGACATCCTGCAGATCACAGAGACATGGAGGTAAGAGAATGCATTGCTCAACTTTGTGCTCACCACGTTGACCGCTGGTATGAAATGGAACACTTTCTTCAAGGACAGTGGTAATTCTTCCGATCCATGGACATGAGCTGTCTTCTTGGAAATTTTTTTTTCTATTGTTATTGTTTCTGTCCACTCTGACTTATAACTTCACTGTACAAGTCTGGATTCATTCTGTTAAATTTAATTCTATTTTTTGATACTATTATAAATGGAACTAATTCCTCAATATTATTTTTGAACTGTTCATGTTCTAGTGCTTACGAAACTTGCTAACCTCCATTATTAGTTTTACTAGATTTCATTTCAGAGTTTACTATGGACAAGACCAGGCCATATGCAAGGAGTGGTGCCTCTTTTCTTTAGAAAATGATTTTCTTCCCTCTTTTTCTTGCCAAATTGTGTGGGCTAGAACACTCTGTGCCATGTTTGATAAAAGCGACAACTTTGTTCTTTTTCTGAGATCACAGGGCAAAGTATTTAGTCTTTACTTGTAAAAATGAACTACCTATGGGATTTTCTGCTCAGATTTAGGACATTCCTGTCCATTCCTTGACTTGTTGAGGTTTTTTTTTTAAAATATCATGAAAGGATGGAGGATGTTGTCAATGCCTTTTCTGTGTCTATTAAGATAATTGTGTGGTTTAGTCCTATGTTATTAATAAAGGGAATTAGATAATTTGTTGGTGTTAATGTTTGGTTCATTCAAGATATGTTTCACTTATTATAATTTCTTCAAGATGTCTTCATTTGTAGAGTGTTTCAGAATTTCATTTCTTCCAAAGATAAATAATACTTCATGTGATGTTTGTACTGCCTTGTTTATCTATTTATCTTTTGAACTCAGGTCACTTCCTCCTTTTGATTATTGTGAATAATGCTACTATGAAAAGCATCGTACACCTATGTTTGAGTCCCTGCTGTCAATTTTTTTTGAGGGGGCACATATGCAGAGGTGAAATTACTAGATCACATGGTAATTCCATGTATAATATTTTGAGAAACTGTGAAGCTGTTAATATTCTGGACATGAATCACTGATTAGATACAGGATCACACGTAAGTCTTTGATGCATTTCAGGTTTTGGAAGTGAACTAAGGTAAAAGAGTCCAAAGTCCAGCATCTTTCTTTCACTTGTGGAAACATTTGCTTCGATTTTATAATGTTTTTCTTTCTTTGAACCCATATATTTGGTAAGGAATTTACATCTACTTTCTTTTAATTCTTTAAACATGGTTCTTTGAACTTTTCATAATAATTGCTTTGAAGTTTTTTCTGCTCTCTCCAATATCCAAACACTCTCAAAGACACTGCTGTTGCCTGATGATTCCCCATGTATGTTTCACAATGTCCTGTTTCTGTTTGTTGTTGTTTTTTTTTTTCAAGTCTTATAATTATTTTAGAAAACTGGACATTGTAGATAGTATGTTGTAGCAGTATTGGATACTGAATCCCTTTGTCTTAGAGCTTTCTTTGAGTTTGCTTATGGCTTGTCTTCTTGCTTATTGACTTGGCTGAATGAATTCACTGAAATTTATTTACTCTGTTTTGCGTATCCTGTGATGTCCGTGATCAACTTTGTTCTTTGTTTCTATTTTTAAGATCAGTTTTCTGGGTGTTGCCTTGGGTCGGTACTTTTAAATGGAAAGCCACTGATTAGCCAGTGGTTGTGGTCACATCCTCTGAACATGTGTGAAGTTTTCATCTTTCAGCATTGAATCTGTGGGTGGCTTGGTGACTGCTTTCCCTGTTCAGAGAGTTTACAAGTTTGAGGACTGTTCAGCCCCACATTTGCAGCTCAGAACTTCTCTCCAGTTGCTTCTCAGAGGGTGTCTCCTTGTGAAGAGTGAAGCCTTTCATAACACCATGAATGATTTGTGGTTTCAGCCTGGCTTTCTGTGTCTTTCCCTCATTCTCCCATTAATTTTCGGATTAATATTCCTCTCTTACCGTTATATCCAGCCATTAGACTCAACTAAATTGTATTTAATTACTCTTAATTTCTACAATTCTCTGGGGCATATACTGCTCCATGGTCTGATCCCCTGAGGAAGGCCCAGGTGTTGCCAATCTTTGAGGCTGGCTCTGATCCTTCTCTGTGCAGATCCTCTTCACTGTGGACTAAGAGCCTGGTGAGAGGGGGACTTGATCTTCATCATTGTTGCACCTGGATTCTTCCTACAGAGCCATCACTGTAGCTCTGTCTGTGTTTAGGAACATCTGGTGCCATCACCTGGCTGACACTACCACCTCGTACAGATCTGCAATACTCCGGAACCAGGGGAGATGTTATTTTGTAATCTTTGCTAACATCTGAATCCACTCAGCTTAACTCTGCTACTCCAAGACGGCAGAAGTGACCGGACCTGCCTCTCAGCTGCTGTGTTCACTAAAGGAGCTCTTCAGCCACACAGAGATGTGCAGAGAGGGGGACCTACACTCTCTACCACCTGTCCTCCCCGGATCCTTCCTTCATAGCAGGGTTGACCTCTACCACCTGGCTACGATCACCCACTTGGTATAGTTTCTCATCAACCTGGAGCTGTGGGAAATGGAATATGCCAATTTCACCAGATGTCAAATACCTTCAGAACAGCAGTTCTACCCAGGTGGGAGATAGGAACTCTCATCAGTTGCTTAGTGTGTAAGAATAGCTTCTCCACTACCCAGAGCTGTTGGTAGGATGGGTGCAGTTCCTAGGTTGAAAGCCAGGACATGAAATTAAAATTGAATTGGATTAGAATTCCCTTTCTCTCAGCACTATGAGATCTCTAAAATCTCTATTTTTTTCTCAACACCATAAAAGCTCATCTCTGCTAGAAATCCTTGAGTCTCATTGCACAATGCACAGGAATTGGCCAAGAAACCGAAAGGAAACTTGAGTCTCCTCCTCTCACTCTTATTTTTTTGATATCAAATGTTGACTATTCTTGTGATCTATTTACCTTTATCAAAATTTAGATACTTTTTTAAAAAAAGAGAGAGAGTGTGAGAGAGAATTTTTCAACATTTATTTTCTAGTTTTCGGCGGACACAATATCTTTGTTTGTATGTGATGCTGAGGATCGAACCTGGGCCGCACGCATGCCAGGCGAGCGCGCTACCGCTTGAGCCACATTCCCAGCCCATGTAGAGACTTTTCTAAGAAAAAATAAGAGTACATATTGGGCTTACCTCTTGCTCATTCCTGTAACCTCTATGCTGTAATGTTCAGTATCATGACAGTTGTTTAATTTTTAAACTTCAAATGTTTGTGAGAGTGGATCTAATATATACCAAGCAGTTTTTGAAAAGTTTAGGGTCTTTCTTCTATTTCTTTTCCTTAAACATTTGAGATGTTTTTCCCCTTTATGATTTAGAAATTTGATGGGATACAACAAAAGTTTTGTTTGCTTGGTTAGTTTTGTATTTCAATAAATGGTTATATATTTTTGTATATAATGAGAATCATGCTCTTGGAAAATTTTGGTTTCTCTAAATATCTACAAATTCTGTGCCCAATGATATTCTCTTTTGTTTTTAATGACAAACATAATTACCATCTAGAAGTGGCAATTTGTATATAGTACACATGCATATTAATGTGCTTATGTAAACATAAATGTATTGTTTTTGCCAATCTAGCAGAACTAACAGAAAAAAATGGTACTTCTTTTAATCAAAAAGTATTCTCAAATTTCAGAATGAGGTTAGCTTCATTTTTGTTTTGGTTTTCTTCTTTGATTCTCTTTGTAAGTGCAAGTCTAATATTATTTAAATTAATTTTACCAACCTCCATATTTGACATA
This sequence comes from Callospermophilus lateralis, assembly GCF_048772815.1. Classification (NCBI taxonomy): domain Eukaryota; kingdom Metazoa; phylum Chordata; class Mammalia; order Rodentia; family Sciuridae; genus Callospermophilus; species Callospermophilus lateralis. The sequence continues at coordinate 74,434,015 of NC_135320.1, read as the reverse complement.
ATGGACTTATTGAGCTTTGAGTCAGTATTTCTTTAACTCTTTTTCTGTTATGGATTTATTTATGTATCTCTGTATTCAGTTAGTTCATTAGTTATCTAGCAGACATCAGAAGTCTAAATGGGTGGTCTCTGAACTTTCAAATCTTGGGTTCCATAGAGAAACAAAATGGAAAAGAGTGAATTTAGACTTACAACAAGAAAACAGAAAATATACAAAGCAGGACAGAAAGATGGACAGCTGTAGTGCTTTCTTGTCATAGACGGCCTGAGTCTTGCCAGTAATACCTGGCCGGTGCTCAAAGACAATGACAGCTGTTAGGATAGTAGGCTCAAGGTGAGCTGGACTCCTTTCCATACCTCAAAACAAAGTGAAGAATTTTAACAACCAACCCACAAAGTGAGTGGTAGAATCCTGGAAGGGCAAAGAACTACATAAAAAACTTATGAAGTGCAAAGATATTGCTGAAAATTATTTCCACAAATAACACATTCAACATTAGAGCCCAGAGAAGCACAAGGGCTGGAGTCAAGAGAAGGGAGCCCAGTAGAACCGAGGAAGGGGACCAGGGTAAGGAGGAGAGGAGCCCAGCAGGAGGTATGAGGGCATAAAATCAACCAAACTGTGTTATGTTTATTTACAGATATGCCACAATGAATTTCACTATTATATATAATTATTATGCATCAATAAACATAATTTTTAAAAAGATCGAAAAGTACCCTTTGCTGCAATGATCAGAAAGAGACTCAGAAACAGAAGCTTGGCAACCAAATCAATAGAACAGTCAGTTGCATCTCAACCAATGTTCAAAGTTGTTTTACTTTGACTAACCTTGAAAAGTTGTCTTAGGAGTCCACATTTTAATTTGGCTACTTTTTTATGCATCCATAGCACATTACAATTTCCTATAGCATTGAGGTTTGTCACTTAAGTAGAAATAAAATATTCTATGAACTGTCTTATTACCCAAACAATAATATGAAATAACTATAATTATGATAGTTTCTTATTATTTTACAGGTAGGTATTTACTCCAGTACATAGTGCATGATAGACAACTAACTCATATTGGTTATTAGGATAATTTATGCTTAGATCTTTGAAAACCTCTTAAGGATGCAAAAACTTTCACTTCTTTCCTGCCTTTCCAAATCAAGTCATGGTTTTTATTGCACCATACATAATGACTTTCATCTTGGTCTTAATATTCCTCCTCTGTAACTTAATTCAGGCCTGTTACTTTGCGTATGTTTGTCTTTTTACCTCGACAAAGTAATAATATGACTTTTGTTCCACCCTAATTCCATCAAATTTGCTAGCAATTGCCAAGGCATTCTCCTAAGCCACCACAGTATTTCTTTAACTCTTTTTCCTTCTTACAATAATTTAAATATCATTAAGTTTTTAGGAGTTGGATGGTACAAAAATTTAAAACTGCCTTACCTAGTATTAAAGGCACTTGAAGGGCTGGGTGTACAGCTCAGTGGTAGAGTGTTTGACTAGCTTGCAGCAGACCCTGAGTTCAACTCTCAGCACCCACCCCCAAATACTTTAAAATATGTTTTCAAGTTATCTCCCTTTTGATGACTCTACCATAAAACATTGTCTGAATGCATTGCCACTTGCACTCTTTTCTTGAGTAACTGTTGGTTCTGTGCTTTTACAGATGTCCATCTTGCCAAGAGAACTGACTCAGCTCAATATGGGAAATCAATTTTCTAAATTTCTAAGAAGCATTTAAATCTCAACATATATCTGATGTGCCTCAGAAACCTCTTCATGATGGTTGCGGCCATTGTTTCTTTCTGTAACGTGTGTTCTCTAGAGGGATAGATGGAAACCAAATCATTCATGGTCTTATAGGCTTGAGAATAATTTGAGAAGTTTTAGAGAAGCTTTAAGGTCTCACTATGGGAATGGATTGGAACCATGAAAGAATAGATGGAAGAGCCACTTGGGATGACTGGGTGGAATCTAGGTGAGGTAAGTGGTAATCTGGACCATATGAGTCATGGTAACAAAATTGAGAGGAATTAATTATAACTGGGTTTTCGAAGGCAGGCAGGGGAAAGAAACAGACGGTATTGGGGATGCCCTGTTTGGAACAGGACTCCATCCAGTCTCTCTTCAGGTCAATAATAATCTAGTCCTTTTAAAATTAGATACACACTTCCCAGATTTCTAAGAGTAATAGGAAGTCTTTATAGCTGTAAAGCATTTTGACTTGTCTAAACTCCTCTTCTTTCTAGTATTTCATTTTTCTGGCAATCTTTATATAAATATATTTAATCATTTCTCCTGCACTTAAGTCTATTGAAATCTATTTTATGAGTGTTTCCTAGAACTTGTCTTATGAGGAATGGAGTAAACAAATATAAACCATCTAATTAGTTATGTGAATTGATATGCATGAAAAATTTTTATCGACAGATAAATTTCTGTGTGTGCTTTACAGGGTCTGTGGTAGGCAGGTTAGAGAAAAGGAGAATGGAGGCCTGATGTGCCAAGTATTCTTTCACTGTCTTCCAGATAGACACCAAGTTTTTAATGAAAGAGGAGGGTTTATAAGATTCACAAGCACAAGCAGAAGTGAGTTACACAATTGGTGACGCTGTTCTTCTCCACTCCACTATAACCTCATATGCATCTTCAGTTTACAGATGGAGGGTAGGAGAGGCGGTGGCAATAGCTGGGAACTGTTCTTTCCAATGCAGCAGCAGGAGCATCTGTGGTCCCCAGGAGGAAAGAGATGTGAGAAGAACAGTGGCCAGTTGTCATTCTAAATGAATTTCAAGTAATAAGTATCTGAAAACAGTAATGAAGAGTTCATCCAGGTGATCCTAAAAACAAAAAATTCAGACGATCATGGAAGGCTCTGATTTTAATTATGCAATATTTTCCAAAATAGTAGGATTGAAATGGTATGAGCTTGTAGTGTGATTTGTTTTCCTAGAATGCAGTGATTGAAATGGTATGAGCTTGTAGTGTGATTTGTTTTACTAGAATGCAGTGTCCCATATGGATAGACAACGTGATGTCATTTCTACTGTATTATCCCCAGAATCTAACACATTGGTGGGATAAATGAATGAATGCTGTTCTTATATTAAGAATTTCCAGGGAGTAGTGCATGTGTACTTTCTATATGAAGATATTGGCTTACAGCAGTGGGAAAGACTGACTTATGTAGAAAATGTCAAAGGTGTGAAAAGGGAGAAAATCTGAATATACACTGATGAGCTTCTCATGCCAAACCTGGAGGTTTGGGAATGGCTTGTTTGGCTATAACTTGCATTTACACATGGTCTGGCTTGCAGAGAATGGCCATTATTTCACCTGCCCCAGGAGATTTCTAAAGTAGATTTCTTCAACTTCTGTTAGTGCACAGGACTTCCCAGTCTTCCTTCCACACGTCCCACTTTTGAGTACTTCGGTTCCGGAAACTTCTTTATAGAAACATTATGGCTGTCTTTCAGCAAGTCTACTGATAAGATAACCTTGGATTTTACTCTTTATTTCTATGTTTCTTGACATTTATCTTCTCTCTGTTGGTGCTCTCAACCCCTGCTGTCTTCCTTACATGGCTGTTAATCTTTTCTGATAGCTGCCATCCTGACAGACACCACAACTCTCCACAGTCTTATCTGCTCCAGCCCTTCCTCCATCATGTCTCTTGCTACTGAATGTTTTGAGAAACCATATGTCTCAGGGTGTGAGGAAGTTCAGTCAAATGCTATGAAATATAGATAACATAATTGAATCCTCCTTGCTTCCATCTCCTTCCTTCTTCAATGTCTATGTATTCTTACTGCCGGCTTTTCTGTGATTTATGGACTCTTTCTAAAAGAAATAGTTTAAAGAATTTAAAGAGTAAATTAGACAAATAATTGTAGTTATAACTTAAAGACCCATCATATAGCGAACACTATTCTGTGCCCTTTGCGGATATTGTCTATAATTTTTACAACTGCCTTGCAAGGTAGAAATAATCATCTGATTTTCCAGATAAGAAATAGTCAGACATTGCAAATTCCTTTGGACAGAGTTCACATTCTATAGGTTCTGTGAAGCAGAGTCTTCTTTTATAGATCCTAGAGAGAATGATGGTTTTTCTTATATTTTACCTTTCAGAAACGTAAGGGAAACTGAACTCTCCATGCATGTCACACGTGGAGAGGACCAATAAACCAACATGATAACTTTTAGGCATTTTAGGAAATACAAGAAGAAAATAGTCAGTTTTCTCTATTGATCTGATTAGTAGATGTGTCCTTCAATTTCCCTAGCTTAACTGCAAAAAAGCTTTCAGTAATGACTGAGTGCACAGTTGGGCTTGGTTTGGAGGTTGTTGCCTCAAAACAACAGCATTGAGTTTATGTTTAAATTGGCGTTGAGCCTGTGAAACTATAGTACAGTTATACCCATGTCCCAGCTTTGCATGGCCTTCTCAAGAGGTTCTCTACACTTACACCTGATAGAAATTTCTAAATCAAAATATCACATTATCTTGGTGTCAAATTCCTTCCATGTTTCTCATTTACCCTTTAAGCATAGACTCTTTACTCTCACTTATGAGATGCTTCATAAGTGATACGTGTGCTCCACTGGGTCTCCATATAATTACCAACCCTTTCTTCCTCTCCTGCCTTTTGTATCCCAGTCATTTGGGTGATTTTCTCTCTTTCTGTGTGTGCATGTGCATGTTGGAATGCCCTGTTCTCCCTATGCCACCCTCCTCATTGTTGCCCTAAAAAATACCTGTTACTGATGGATTTGTCTAATCCTTCATGCAGGTGAGGGAGAGAGAACAGTGAAGACCCTCTGCATATGGCTTTCTACACAATAATGGTACTATTAACATGTGTTTATAAGACCATCCTTCTCTTTGCTAGTTAAAGCATCCTGTATAATTACATATTTTTATCTCAGGGCCTGGCACATAGTTGATTATAAATAGTTAGAAATTGAATATCTGAGTGTTGGAATGTTTTCCAGAAAGATGGCTTACATAATATTCTTCTTTATTTCTCTCTTAATATATTCATCTTCAAGATGAATGAATGCCCCAGTATTTGAGTTTTGGGTCCCTGAAAGAAACAACACAGTAAAAATACAAAATTATCTTTATTAATATGATACTGCCGACCAAGGTTTGCTGCTCTTAGCTTGATCAATTTTAAAATAGTTTAACCTCTCAAACAGCAACAAAATTACCACAGAATAAAAGAACCAAACCTGTGTGACTATGTTCAGAAAATTCAGAAATGGCAAACCCAAGGAATTTTGAGAGATGAATGAATTAGATGGCATTTAGAACTTGATATGTGCACCAGTAGGAAAGAAATTTCTATGACCTCTTCAATTATTAAAATTCTTTTTTTCCAGCAATTAATAGCATTGAGCTCCAACAAAGAACCTCAAAGGATGCATTCTCAGCAAAGATTCGCAAATTGCACTGTCTTCTTCAAAGACTCCTTTTTAGTTGAGAGGGGAACACTTCGCCACAGTGATTCCTGTTCCCAGTAATGAGCTCACAACCTCAGCTGTTGCATCTTTATGTGGATGCCAAGTCTACTGGATGATGACTGACATTCTGTCTCTTTTAAATTGCAGGCAGGTCACGAAGAAGGGTACTGCTTAAAACAACAGACTTTCTAAAGCCACAGATGGGTCTGTGGTATCCACAATCCTGCCCCTGTCTCACAAACAATACTTGGCATTTGCATGAGCAGCCTGCATGAGTTAAAAATTGCAAAGTGTCGGGGAATCTTGGAGGGTCTCTATGGGCACCAGTGAAAACAGTCAACATTGTCATCTGGTTGTCTCTGTGGAGGGAAGGGATAGCCCACAAGTTTTGCATGCAATATTGGAACAAATTAAGGAATGAATAGAAAATGTTACACTGAGACTTATTCCATTCCCAATTTATCCATAAGGAGTTCTCATTTCCTAGAAACAGAATTTGTATTATGTTCTTGAATATGAGTCTTAATTAAAACAGTAATTAAACCTTAATGGAGTGCAGTTTGGATTTAAAAAAATAAGTATATATTTTAACTATGTGAATTTGGAATTTTAGAAATTTGATCATGCATCCAATATTCAATAAAAGCCTACACAGGCCTGGTAAAGTGCTCTGGACAGAGAAGAGAAATGTATTTCTTTTTTATTACCTTTACATAACTCAAAGCTAGAGAAAGTGAAATGTGGATACGAGCATTTATAAACCAACAATTATAATTTGAAAAGCACAGAACCAGATCTGTATTTTAGGAGGATGAAGAGATCAACATTTAATTCTTCCTAAAGAAATCTCTAAATGTGTCAGGTTGTTACATTTTAAAAAGAAATATGCCAACTAGTAGGAAAATTAGAACCTACTTTTAAAGTCCCATAGCTTGATTATATGTCGCTGTCTGACACAGTTTCCTCATATATAACATAAGATACTTTCCTTTCAAATTTTTTAGATTATGCAAAGTGATTGAAAAAGGCTTTTAAAAAATAGCATTAAGTTCAGGCGTGGTGGCGCTTGCCTGTAATCCCAGCAGCTTGGTAGGCTGAGGCAGGAGGATGGCAAGTTCAAAGCCAGCCTCATCAAAAGCAAAGCACTAAGCAACTCAGTGAGACCCTGTCACTAAATAAAATACAAAATAGAGCTGGGAATGTAGCTCTGTGGTCGAGTGCCTCTGAGTTCAATCTCTGGTACCCCCTTCTCCCAAAAAGCATTAAATGTCATACAGAAAATTATCATTAATCTATCAAACTTCTTTTTCTTCCTCCTCCAAGAGGAAGGAAGTGTCCACTGGCAAAGGTAACAGCTATGTCACATTTTGTATAATGCTTATTGTGTTTCCAAGAATAATTTAAAAAGTGTCTAATTTCAAATTCATCAACAAGTCTCTTTCAGGTCTAATGGCAGAATTGGATTTCAAACTAGTTCACATAAAAAAATTAATGCATACCTGAACACCATTTGTAAATTTATCAGCACATGTCATAGGCAGAAAAGACTGACTCAAGAAGCTCAAAGGAGTTTTACAAAATTCTATTCCACCAAAATTTAATTCTGCTCTAAAGTGCTTAGAGATATGCCTGACAAATAGTTGTCACCATGTGACTATTAAACAAAAATAAATGAGAAAACAAGTAATATATTCCACTGTGGGATAGTTTTATTAGAGTTTATTGAAGACATTCTTCTTCCATTGAGTTACATAAGAGCCATACTAGAAATCCCACATTCATTTTTCCATCTTAGAAAACACAGTGGAGAGAGATCAGTTGGCCACTCTCCACAAATCAATTGTATGAAAATTTGTCTGATTTTTCACTCACATGTCATGTGCCCATGCTTGAACAAATCTTTGCATCCAGTAAATTAATTTTACAATTGAAATGTAAGCTCTATGGGACAGGAACTGATGGCTCACTGCTGCAATGACACACATAATACACATACCCAATACTCCATTATTCCAATGACCAGGTTTTCCATGCATCCTTTTAACAAATTCCAAAAATGATCTCAAAGGAAAACTTCTGCTTTCAACCAAGATAAGTAATCAAAACAAAAGGGATTTTTCACCCAATAAATGATATCTACAAACAAATAAAAACAAATAAGCGGAACCCCAAACAGTGAACATCTTGTTTATAGTGCAAGAGTAAGTCTTCCCCCCTAAGATCAGAAATGGAACAAGATTGTACTCCTTAACTATTCTATTCCACATCATACTTGAAGTTCTTGTTGACATAGTAAGACAAGAAAAAAATGAGATAATAGGATTGCAAATTCTTTTAAAAATAAATAAAATTGTCTTGACTTACAGGAGATATGATATTCCATACAGAAAAATCTGATAGAATCTCCAAAAAAGTCACTAGACTCTACAAGTAAAAGTTGCTAAAGTGAGTTTATCAAGTTGGCAGAATACAAGTAGATAACTGTATTTCTGTATGGTACTGCTAAATAATTAGAAATTAAATTTTTAAAATGATATTATTTACAAAAAAAATATAAAAATGTAGAAAATTCTTGTGACTAATTTTTGAAAGTAGCTGGCATACACATACTTTGAAAGCTAGAAGATATTACTCAGAAAAACAAAGAAGAAGCAAAGAAATGGAGAGATATACAATATTCTTAGATTGTAAAATTCAATATCGATAAGATAATTGTTCTCCCAGAACTGTCTGTAGATTCATTGAAAATCCTAATCAAAATCCTAAAAGGCATTTGTTGTTAGGAATAAAATCTAAAATGTGCTTATGGAAAATGAACATATCAAGAGTAGTCAAAATAACTCTGCAAAAGAAGAAATTTGAAGTACTTACATTACTTGATTTTGAGAATTATTATAAAGTCACAGTTTATCAAGACCAAATAAGACTGATAGGTCAGTGGAAAAGAACAAAAAGGAAATAAATTATCCCAACCATATTTGGACAATTGATTTTCAACAAAGACACAAAGGCAAATTGTTAGAAAAAGGATGGTCTTTACAAGGAATGGTGTTGGGACAACTGAATACCCAAGCCAAAATAAATAAATAAACAGCTTTGACCCACACTTCCCACAAGGAAGAAGGATCAACTCAAAATAAGACATGGAATGAAACATGAAGTCAAAATTAATAAAACATCTGAAAGTAAACATTAGAGAGAAACAAGTGACTTTGGGTTTTGCAAAAATTTCTTACATTTGACACAAATCATGATCTTTTAAAAAACAAAGTGATGAGTTGGACTTCATCAAGAAAGAACAAATGCTTGCTCTTTGAAATGCATAGTTAAAGAATGAAAAGGCACACCACAAATTGTAACATAATATTTAAAAAGCATTATGTCTAATGAAGGATTTGGGTCTAGAATTTATGAAAAACTCATACACTTAACACTAGGAAAACAACAAATTCAACACAAATGAATACAAAATTTTAACAAACATTCCAACCAGGATGACATATGGAACACAAATAAGCAAAGGAAAAGATGTTTAACACAATTAGTTATTGTGGTGGTACAAATTAAAACCACCATTAGCTGAGGCTGCTTCTCAGTGGTAGAGTGCATAAGGCCCTGGGTTCAGCCCCCAGCATTGCAAGCAAAACAAAACAAGTATTATGGTTTGGATGTGAGTTGTCTCCCAAAAACTCATGTGTGAGACAAGGCAAAAAGGTTTAGAGGGAAAATTATTGGTTTATCAGAGCCTTAATTCAATTAGTGAATCAATCTCCTGATGGGATCAAGTGAGTGGTAACTGAAGGCAGGTAGGGTGTATCTGGAGGAGGTGGGCAATGGGGATATATTTTGTATTTGATAAGTGGAGTCTCTGTGTTTCCCAATCATCATGGGAGCTGCTCCCCTCGGCCACACTCTTCTACTATGACATTCTGCCTCACCTCGAGTCCCAAGGAATGGAGCCGGCTATCGATGGACTGAGAACTCTGAAACCGTGGGCCTTCAAATAAACGTTTCCTCCTCTCAATTATTTTTGTTGGTTCACTTAGTCCCAGCAGCAAAACAAAACAAAACAAACAAACAAACAAACTAAAACCCAAATAACAACAAAAATGGAATAAATCAACAAGCAAATTGAAAACCCAATGACAACAATTACAAAACCCACAAGAGGATCCTCCATACAAAAATTAAAATGTCTATACTTGAAAAGATTGTCTACATGAAGTGTTGATGAGAATGTGCTTCACTAGAACTCTCCATACTGCAGGGCTGGAGTGTGGAGTGGAAGGGTACAACCATTTTGTAATACAGTTTGTTAGTTTCTTGAAAGTTAAATGTGCCCCTACCACATAATACAGCTACTCCACTCCTAGGCATTTTCTGAAGAAAAAGGAGTGAATTTCTCTACAAATACATGTACATAAATGTTAATAGGAGCTTTAGCTATAATATCCCCAAACAAAGCAATCTGAATGCTCTTTGACAATTGAATGGATAAATGAACTATGGTAAAAATACAATGGGACATACTCAGAGAAAAAAAAAAAGGGAGAGGGGGAGGAACTGTCAATATAAGGCACTGATGAGTGGATCTCAATAATCTCTCATAAGACACAAAGAGATGCAAATTGTATGTCATCACTTACATACAAATCTAGGAAATGCAAACTAATGTGAAGCTGACAGAAAATTCAGTGATTGCCTGGAGACACAGGAAGTGTCAGGAGGAGATTGAAAGGGAGAGGTTACAGATCACAAGGAAACTCATGGGGATGGTAGACATGTGCATTACCTTGATTGTGCTGATGATCTCAGAGCAAATATATACATCAGTGCTTACCAAACTGTTCACATGAATGTGTTCATTCAACATTTACCAACTGTATCTCAATAAAATTGCTTCTGAAAAACAAAAAGTTCATCTTAACATATTATCTACTAGTTAGGATTCTTCAAAGACCACAGACATACACATAAGGAGAGAGAGATAGGGAGAGGAGAGAGAGAGAGAGAGAGAGAGAGAGAGAGAGAGAGAGAGAGAGAGAGAACAAGGTTAAGGAATTGACTCAGGCTAGAAACTCAGGCTAGACTTCAAGGTGGCTGTTTTGAGGCAGAAATCCTTCTTCTCTGGGAAACTTCAATTTGCTCTTACAGTCTTCAGTGAATTGTGTGAGGCCACCCATGTTATGGAAGCAGGATAATCTGAATGTTTGTGCCCCAGAAATTCATTTGTTGAAATTTTAACCCCCAAGGTGATGCTATGAGGAGGTGAAATTTTTGGAAAGTCATTGGGTCAGGAGGGCAGGAGCCTTATCCATGGGATTAGTGCTTATATAAAAGAGGTCTCATAAAGGCCCTCACCCTCTACCATGTGAAGACACAGGAGAAGGTATCCGATATGAACAAGAAGACTGGCCTTTACCAGACACAGAACCTGCTAGATGAAAAATATTAATCACATCTAAAAAATACCTTCATTGTGACATTGGGACTAGTGTTAGGCCCAATCAAATCATTAGGCACCATAAACTAGACAAACTGACACATATGAATAACTATTGTATAGCAGAGCCATTCAAACACACACATACACACACACACACACACCATGAGTTTTATTTCTTCTATTAGGAGATCATTTGGAGTCACATTTAGTATCTGTGTTCAGCTGTAAATAATGAATTTTGAAGTGTTTCCATGCCTCTTAATTAGGTCAAACATGGCTCCTGATTATCCAGCAGCATATGGTTAAATAAAAACAGTCACTGAAAAATCTTCCCAACTATAGAAATGCATGGAGAACATCATTAAAACCACAATTTAAACTAAATGGGCACAGGCAAAGCAAGTGCATTGAACACCTATGTACAGAAGACACCTCATGCTTTGGGAAACGGATCCCCCTTCTGATCTGGCAATCAGCAGCCCAGTTGACTTTTGGAGAGAATTGTGTTTGTCATTGTTCTTCCAGTAACATAACAGGCATTTGAAGTGAACACCGAAGGAGTCAGACAGACATCCATTTCAACAGGCAAAATTATACAGGCCCAGAAGTTAAAAGTCAGATCCAGTTAAAAACTTAGACTTAAAAAAAAAATTGTCTGGAGTTTCTCAGGTATAATTGTCACACTCCATCAGCAGTTAGTCAATTTGGATACAATTAACACGACAGATTAGAAACTATTTGTACAAATGTTGTAAATCCACAACTGTTCAATTATGCTCTTTTTTCTAAGTGATAATCTTCTGTCCTTTTAATCCTTCCTGCACCCCTCAGAGTAATGACATCCATTCTGGTCTCTACCTAGGGGCTATGTGAAGTAATCGGCCTGGGTGATGAAGCACAGCTCCCAGTTCCCTGTCACAAGGGTGGATCCCATAAAATGGAAACAATTATTATGTTTGCCTTGTGGATTTAAGAGCGGGAGATGTTGGAGAGGTGGGGTAGAGAATCAACATTACTCATTTTCTAAATACTCTTGGATCCAAAAATCAATCCCTGCTGCATTCATTGCCTAATACTCTGTTTGCACTTCACCTTAGAGCAAGATGTTTTATTTTGCTGTGTTAACTTCTGAGAGACCAAAGACTTAGCTGATTGTCCAGAAGCTGGGGTGGTTGGCTTCAGGCAGAAAAAGGTTGCTTTATAAAAAAGAAAAGAACTATATGTCTTACTCTTTTCAATGTCAGACATAAAGCCTGAGGCTGAAGATGGTCTTTTCCTAACAGGATTCTGCTAAAGTCTAAAAGAGTCTAAAAGTCCTTTTAGGTTTGCTGTGAACATGGACTGAATTTCAGACACAGGTTTAGCCATCTTTTTTAAAAAAAAATTTTTGATCTTTTATTTTTTAGTCGTAGTTGGACACAATATCTTTATTTATTTATTTATTTTTATGTGGTGCTGAGGATGGAACCCAGGGCCTCGCATGTGCTAGGCAAGCGCTCTACTGCTGAGCCACAACCCCAGCCCTAGGCATTTCTTAACTCAGTGTTAAAGTACTGATGAATTTCTAATTAGAGATAACAGTTTTACACTTTTCTCCTTTCATCTATCATCTATCTATCTATCTATCTATCTACTTACCTATATAGATATATAGATAAAATCTCAAGCCACATCTTTAAGAATTCCCTTGGAGTAGATTCCTAAGGGTTTACTGGATTAAGTTATATAGAAATATTTTAGAGCTGAAATAGTAAGATTGATAAAGAGATTAGACAAAATCTACACATACACATGTATACACACATACATAAATATATGATATTGTATGCACATATTATGTATATAGCATTATATATAATATTGCATTAATCAATACACATTGGGTTTTATTTGCATTTCATTGACAGGGTGAGTGAATATCTGTATAATATGCTTTTTATGAATTTTGTTTGTGTTTATATGTAGCATAAATTTTAAAAATATAAAATGAAAAACACATGAAACATTTTAAAATATATTATTGAAAGCACTTTGCCAATATGGTTCAAAAAGCTTTAAAATATTAGACTTTTTAATTTGGATTTGTAAATTTGATTAATAAGTAAACTGTATTATTCCTTTGGCATTCTCTTTTGTTATGTTTTAGGAAAGCAGAAGATTTAAAGTATATGATACCTACTCCCCATGCCCTCAAATTCCTGTCCCATCACAGGCCCTCTATGTACACTTTTTGTAACATACCACATTCTCTCTCATATCAAGTGAAATATAAAGAGAAGAGAGACATGCACTAAAATTTTTATAATGTTTATTTCTGGTAATTAAATTTGAGGTAATTATAATTACTTTGTACTTTGTTTTTAAAAAATGTTTTTAACTCCACTTTAGAATCAGCACAAGTCGATAAACAGAAAAAAAAAAAAAAGAATATAGAAAAGGCTTGAAGAGTTGGACTCAGTGGCTATGTTTGGTCAAGCAGACACCCTTCCCTGGCAGACAGGCAGAGCAGAGAGGTGCTGGGGTACTGGAGGAAAGATTGTGCACTTCCCTGGGCCATGGGTTGAAGTTCTGAGATGGGCCTCTTATTGCTTAGAACTGCTTATTGTAGAAACCATGTCTGAGTGCCCAGGAATACCAGTCTAATTTGATTGCACACAAACCACCCCCACCCCATGGCTGAGAGTCAAGAGCCAAGCTTGTAAAGATTCTCAGTGCTGATTGAAACAGGGTAGATTTTTCTCCTGGTGATAATATGGTGGCTTTGGATGATATACTGGCTAGAACAGTACATTTTGTGGTCAAGATTGTTTCCTTTTATGGTTTGTTTTACCTTTATTTGTTAAGAAAAGTGTGGCGGAGCTCAGTTCTTTGTGACACTCATATTTTTATAGGCAGAGATCTGGAAAAGCAGAGTCTGGGTTGGGTCCCAACAGCTGCCTTCTGCTGCCGCCTGACATTTTCCAAGGAGTCCCTTGGGATGGAGGAACGGGTGAATGTTTCTGATGTCGGTGAAGGAGGAACAACAGAAAACTGATGAGCAAACTTGTAAAAATCTCAGTCACTGGGATGGGAGTCAATAAAGTAGGGCTAAAATGTCATCTTTGGAAGAGGAGAAAATGATCTTCCATTGGATTTCAACCATGGAAAGAACATTTTTATTCCCTTCACTATTTTGATTAGAGTGATAATACCTGGAGTATCTATCTTGATCCTATATGGGCACCACCTGCAGCTTCTCAGTTTCAGCACTATCTAAATAGGATCTGATCACATGGCAAGATTTGGAGACCTAGAGATTAAGTCATGCCAAATTTTCATATGTAATAAGTTATGGAAGGGCATCCATCACACTCTGGACACAATTTAAGTAGGGCAGGGAGGATCTGGAACAAAGTCAAGGAAAATTGACAAAGATTCTTTAAAATGTGGAAAACATTTACAAAGCGGAAAAGGATCCAGCTCAGATGCTTTGGGCCTTTGTGGCATGAGGATCCATCTCATTCTGAGACCATTTCCCCTTTAAATCATACCTTTCCTCTCTTGTAGCCTTCTCATCTAAATACTGCTAACTCAAGCTAGACTTGATTCTTTCCAGTCAGTCTGCCTTTTTCCCTTCTCTCTCCTTCTATCTTTCCCACAGTATTTCTCTCTTATATTTTATTTATTTATTATAAATTGTAAGCATGTACATTTTTATTTTTTATGGTGCTGGGGATTGAACCCAGGGCCTTGTGCATGTGAATCAAGCACTCTACCAATTGAGCTATATACCCAGGCCCTCTCTCTTATATTTTAATTCTGTCCACTACTGGCTCTTTTCCCTCAGGTGTGAACTTACTGGCTTCTTAGAGGAATGGTAACAATCACATAACACCCTTGAAACTCTATGCCCCTCCTCTTCTATCATATCACCCTTTCCTGACCTTCAAGCACATTTGGCCCTGTATTGACTGTGTTCACTCACTATTCACAGTAGAGGAACAATTTCAAAAAAGGCCAAATAGCTGTGACATGTTCTAGGTACGATCACTTCAAGCTCAGGTAGGCATGAGGAAAAGGCTCACGGTCATCACCAAAGTTCTCCGAATCCCTATCTAGTAAAAAACTTCAACTACATCAGAAAAAGTCTATGTCATAACGTAGTAAAACCCCACAAGATAAATCCAACATGGTTCAGAAGCTACAGGTTAAATATAAAGTCACCAAATATTGGTATATTACATTAGCTTTTTCATGTCATTCAATCTCCAGTTCCTTCTACCTGCTCTGTCTGCATTATTATCTTATATGTACTCTTTTGGACTGTGTAACTCTGGTCCCATACCCCACTGACTCAATTTTTGCCAAGCTATCTAATAACCCCCCTGATGGATCCATTCAATAGATCCTCTTCTGTCTTCAGTTTGGCTTTACTGTGGCATCTGAAACTTCTCACAACCTGTCCTCATTCCATTTCCTTAAACAGCATTTTTTTTCCCTACTTATCCCTTCTTAGTCTCTTGTGTTATCTTTTTTAAGAGCTAAATGATTTTTCCCCCAATTTACTTGATAATTCTTCCCTTCTTTCACTATAGGAAAGCTTCTCAGCTCTTTTCAGTTATGTTTATAAATATGATAGAATGTGTTTATACTTATACATTTTTACATATATTAATTCCTATGGTTATATATATGATCATATATGCATATATGTGTATATATGATATTTCTGTGTTTATTGCATATCACACATTTCTGGATCAGATTTCTTTTTGACATAAGCATGCTATGTACTGTGTACTGGTATAATTATTATAATTTACTTATAATGTTTAGGTAAAAGTAGGATACAGTATATTAAAATCTCAGGATAAGGTGATCTTTGAAAGTACATTAGTACCTTCCTATTGTTTTTTTCACTTTGTCTAATCAAAGTAATTTATTTGGGAGTAAATAATGGTGCACAAGGATATCAAGGTGTGGATTTGGATCACTCTGCTTATACACTCTGAGATATGTAACCTTTGCTGATTTTCCCTTAGCATCTCCCTTCTTTTATGCTTTTTAGGAAATCTCTGAGTTTCCTGGATATATGATATATCATTGGATCCTTGAAAACATTTCCCAGGATCCCTTGCAGCTTGCTGTGACCACAGGATGAAATGTGACGTATGGTATGTTAGTAAAAGTGATGTGTGCAACTTCCTGATCATCTCCTTAAATGGCACCTAACTGGCATGAGTTTTCTTCTATGATTATTTTTTTTCCTTTTATGATTCTTAATACACATTAGCATGGTGCTAGGAAGCTGGCAGCTTTGACTGTGTAGACAAGACCTAAGGAGTGGCAGAACAACACAGCCAGAATTAAACTTGTAAGCTTAAGACAAATTTATAGAACTTAGTTACCTGCCCATCAGATCCCTGACATGGCTTCAGTAATTATAAAACTGTAGCCAGGTTGCTAATCAAAGAGAAATTCATGTATTGTATCAATAAATCCTAAAAACTTACAATCAACACAGACAAACTAGAAAGAGTTTTCTTTTTTCATAAAACTTTCTTATTTTAAATTCTTTTCTTTGTGATGTGGGACCATGTTATAAACCAAGTTATCATCTTTGATCATTGTTTTGGTCAGCTTTTTCACAGCTGTGAGAAAAAGACCTGACAAGGACAACTATAGAGGAGGAAGCATTTATTTGGAGTTCATGGTTTTAGAGTCTCTGTCCATAGACTGCCCACTCCATTGCTCTGGGTCCATGTGAGGTAGCACATCATGGTGGAGGGGTGCGGTGGAAGAAATCAGGGCAAGACCTAGCAATCAGGAAGCAGAGAGAGAGCTTTGGCTTACTGGGTCAAACAATATACCCCCAATGCACATTCCCAGTGACCCACCTCCTTCAATCACACCCTACCTGCCTACCATTAATCACCCAGTTAATCCCTGTCAGTGGATTAATGTGCTGATTAGGTTAAGGTTCTCATAACTCAGTCATTTCACCTCTGAACTTTCTTGCATTGTCTCATCCATGAGCTTTTGAGGATGCCTCATTTCTAAATCATCACAAACACCTCCTAAATATGTTTCTTATCAGTCTCCACATGGCAACACAAAGGCTATTGCGTTAGATCATCCCTGGTGATCTATTGGGACAGTGTTCTTATTGAGTCTCTCTACCTAAATTCTTATCCGGCTTCACTCTGATAATCTACCATTATCTGGAACATTGCATTCCTGAAATCAAATTTATGTATTAGTTCCCTCCTACCTAAACGTTGGACAGGTGCCTATGCTTCTCCTGAATGAGGCTCCCATCTTCCATTTTCTCATCACATCATCTCTGCATTTTAGTTACACCAACCGCTTCTTTCTCCTTGAATTCACTTTTCCATCTTCACTTGGCAAAAAAAGGGCCAACTGGTGCCTCTTCTGTGAAACTTCCAGAACATCATCCCACGTTTACTACTTGTACTGGCACAGTGAAGTTAACCCGTAATACCTCCCTCACTTTCTGAAGATTTCTGTCATATTGCCTCTAAAATTAAAATACTTTTATAAATTCCTTAGCAAAATAATACATCCTATTATCCAAACTAGTCCTTGGCACATAATAAGCAGTTAGGAAATTTTTGCTAATTCATAACTAAGTTAATGAGGAAGAGTGATGAAATTACTATTTTTAACAAATATGAAA
This sequence comes from Callospermophilus lateralis, assembly GCF_048772815.1. Classification (NCBI taxonomy): domain Eukaryota; kingdom Metazoa; phylum Chordata; class Mammalia; order Rodentia; family Sciuridae; genus Callospermophilus; species Callospermophilus lateralis. Next base: position 74,416,427 of record NC_135320.1, on the reverse strand, counting down.
TATGTTTTTCTATGCTCATTGGAATCATAACATTTTAGAAACCTAGCTTTTTATTTATGCCTAAAATTACTATTCTGACAACTGATTTGCTGAGAGAGACATTACTTAAAGAATCATTTAGCCAAACATCTAGTACATTAAATTCACCAAATTGAATCTCAACTATGCTGTATTTGTAAACCCTATAATCAATCCAAATGAGACAGATTGACATATCTAAAGTGAAGGGTATGGAGTTTTGATTTGAGGATACGAGTGCTTTCAAATCCTCCTCCTCTTGCTAGCATCTCCTTTTTGTGCCTTTGAGATTCCCACCTCTCTGCCCCCAAACTTCCCTGTTCTTGGCAGTTCAGACACAGTGCTTTGCCTTGAATCTCTGGTCTGTGTTTCTGCCAGCAGAGGGGTCTCTTGATCTGCACCAGTTTCAATATTCAGCTGCAGGGAGCTGAACAGAGGATAGTCAGTGTTTTTTTAATTAGCTGAGGTAGAGAGGGAAGATGGGAGGGGAGGGGAGGGGGGATAGTAGGGGATAGGAAAGGCAGCAGAATACAACAGTCACTAATATGGCATTATGTAAACATTGTGAATGTGTAACTGATGTGATTCTGCAATTTGTATTTGGGGTAAAAATGAAAGTGCATAACTCACTTGAATCAAATGTATGAAAGATGAAAAAAATAAAATAAAATAATAAAAAAAATAAAATAAAAACTGGCCAACTGACTTTCTGCAGTGGCCTCCAAACATAGTTAAAACTATCAAGATTAATACTGATCTTTGAGAATTGTCTAAATAATTAAAGATGAGCATGTTTGTACAGAAATCTGGAAATATGGCAAATTTTTCAAACAGCACAATTTAGAAGATATACTACAGAATGCTAAAATGTTGGCAAAATTGGAAACAATTTTTAAAGCATTAAAAGGAAATCAATATAAAATGACATCACCTATGAAATGATGAAATTTCAGTTATAGTCATAAGAAAAATATTCTTAAGAGAAAAAAGTAGGTCATCCAGTAATCTTCAGATTTAACAAACCAAACATCCCTTTTGAAATGATTCTTAAGTGTTTATGTTGACATTCAGTGCATATTCATTAGTATAATCTTAACTGATGGCGTGATAAAAACACAGTGCATGAACACCTTCGTAAGTCAGACTAGACAGACAGAAGGATAGACAGCATCCATTTAATGTCAATATCAGCATAGCCATCACTACTTGCATTCCTGGGCTGTGAAATTGTTCTCATTTCCCATAAAATAATGTGATGTTTCCTTTAAAATAGCATTGAGAAGTAATATTCCTTTTTCTTCTTCTTTTTTAAAAAGTTCAGTTACTGGAGATTGAACCCAGGGATACTGTATAACCTACAACTGAGCTGCATCCCCAACCCTTTTTATTTTATTTTGAGACAGGTTCTTGGAGTTGCTTAGGACCTCTCTCAACTGTTGAGTTTCACCTTGAAAACACAGTCTTCCTCACCCAGCCTCCTGAGTCATTGGGATTACAGGTACTCACCAGAGCATCCAGCCAATACTCTTTTCTTTATGTGCAAAATCTATATTCTAATATAAAGTTATAATTTATTTTATACTAGCACACTTAGAAAACTATTACCTAGACTCTTGCAATAATTTTTCAAAGTATAATAATTTGATAACATTTAGAATAAATTATAGGATGAGGAATGATAATTAAATTTTTAAAGCTTATATTGATTAAATATGTTAAGAATATCCTTTTAACAATAAGATTTTAAATCTAGGAAAACATTAATCATTATTAAAGAAGATTTTTGTAGATTGATATATTCATCAAGTTAGTTTTTCAACAAAATGATGCTTTGATGAATTAACTTTCAGAGAGATGACTTTCTTTTCATGTGGAAAAACCCAGAACCCACCAGAGTATATGGTATCCTTGCTGGTACTTGAGTAGTGGAAGAAAAATCATGTCTTCTAATTACAAATCTGCATATTTTTCTAGTATAATGCATTGTTTGCATTTCTAGTCACAAAACGTAGAAGATATTTTTACACAGCCACATCAATGTTTATAGCAGCTCAATTCACAATAGCTAGACTATGAAACCAAACTAGGTGTCCCTCAATAGATGAATGGATAAAGAAAATGTGGTATATATACTCAATGGAATATTACTCAGCTTTAAAGAAGAGTAAAATTATGGTATTTGCCAGTAAATGGTTGGAGTTGGAGAACATCATGCTAAGCAAAATAAGCCAATCCCACAAAACCAAAGGCCGAATGTTTTCAGTAATATGTGGATACTAATTCACAATAAGCAGGAGCGGGGGTGGATGCACTAGGGAAGAATAGTGTTACCTTAGATTAGGTAGAGGGATGTAATGGGAGGGAAGAAGGAGAGTACGTGGAGATAGGAAAGTTAGTAGAATGAAACAGATATTATTATTGTATGTATATATGTATGTACACTCAGAAAAATGAGAAATTAAATCCTATCTATGTATGATACATCAAAGTGCATAAATGCATTCTACTGTCATGTATAACTAATTAAAATAGATAAGAAAAATATTTTAAAAATAGATAATCTCTAAATCATCTGTACAGTGAGCCTTAACAATAAGATGAAATTAAGCAAAATGAAAAAAAAACACAGAAATAGAACTTATGGGTCAACTCTCAGATTTGCTTCTCTGTAGGTTAGAAATAAATTAGTAAGTGCAGATTTGAATTTGACAGGATGACTTTCCCAGGCTTTTCCAACACTAGATTTCTACAGTTGATTTCTGTACCCTTCATTTGTCTCCTTTCCCTCTGCCTCTGAGAATGTCAAGATTGTCCTTAGACTTTGAGTAGTAAATATCTGCTTATCTTTCATACATAGTCCAAAATCCAGAAAATGCTGCAAATGGCTGTTTTCTCATTTCAGATGTACACTATTCCAATAAAGTTTAGAATATTACCATAGAAAACTACTATTCCCTCATTCCATGATCTTTCCCCCTTATGCCTTCTTCACCTTGAAATCAGGTGGAGTTAAGCAGCAATATGATACTTAAATTCATTTTTTTTTTTTTTATGTACCAACTCTGTGGCATGTGCTTAAAATATCCTATCAGGGCAGTATACCTTGTAGAATTCCCAAGAGAATCAGCAGCCAGAGGGCATCCTAAGGCCACATGACAGCCTTGGTTTTCAGAACACAAGGTTATTCCCCACTCCACCACATGTTAGGCAGAACTGACTGATACCTTCCCTAGTTTCCAGGACTGGGCATTTAGTCTTTGCAAAATCTCCAAAGTTCAGGATGATATCTGAATCATTATCGAGACAGATTAAAGCTCAAAACTATTTTTCAACATAAAAATATAGTCTAAGGAACACTTAATTACCAAACAGAATGGAGCTCTAGCAGTAAGTAATGGTAATATTTAAGCCTTGATAAAGTGATTTGCCCTTATATAATAGTATCTAAATTGCGGTTTCAAAGAAAACTCTATGACTGGAATGTTGTTGAAATGATGGAGAGACAGACATCCCTGTAAAGTGCTGGGCACTGATTCCACAATGCCTTCTTCCTTTACACAGATATGTAAAGCTTTGTCTACTTTTTAGTATCCGTTTCTCCAGTTCTTCCTGTCACTACAGGCCCTGATAAGATGCCTGGGAACTTGATTTGCTCCGTGCCTCTAGTGATACTGGTATGCTGAAGGAAATAGCATATGGGGCACTAGGCAGACCTGCACAGATACCCCAGTAGTCCTTGAGCCAACTAGTTCTGGATTCTGAGCTATTGACAATCAAACACATCATGTATTGTGATATTTAAACCTCTAGAATATAAATGACTGCTTCAGGAAAGAAAGGCATTTTTTTTTCTTTTTTCCTGTCTAATCATCTTGAACACTTAATATTAGCCTCATCAAAGAAAGAAAATATTATTCTCTTCCTTTTAAAAGAATTGGGAAGTTTAAATAACTTATCCAAGCTAGTATGACTTACAAATTTGTTCCTTTCTTTTCAGTAGTCATCTTCTTATAATAATTCAGAAGGTAAAAACTGAACATCCTCTTTATGGATTCTCAAGTGCTTCAGGAAATCTGCTGACATTTTATTTAAAGAACATCACTTTTAAGGGTGAATAAAATTAAGAAAATCTTCCACAATCCTATGTTACAAGTATCTTTATTTATGACGCATGTTCTGAGATTGTGATTAAAGTAGTACATGCAAAATGAATCACAATAAACATTTACTTTGACTTAATATTTAGGCTTAAACTCAGTGTTTCTAAACAGACTTAGCCAGTACATGGTGATAGAATTAAGAACAAGGATTTGATTTCCTCATTCTGTGTCTTGTGATCATCCCTTTGTAATATATTGCTTCCATCAGTTACTCAAGTACAGAAGTGATGAATTGATTCTTATTTTAAAATTTGTTCTTCTAATTTAATATAGTTGAAAGGCTTTTCTCTAAAATCGGTGTATTGTAAAATTTACTGTTACAACCATTATTATTATGCCATAGCTTCCTACACAAAAAAGAAACCTAAAATTATAACAAAAATTACAGCAACACCAACAACAGATTGCGAGGTTTTTCTAACAATAAGGAAAACCAAGTCTAATTCCTAAAGATGAATTTAGTTTTCGACAATGCAGGATTTGATCACTGTTTTAGTCAGATTTCTCGTCACTGTGACCAAAAGACCCAGCAAGAACAACTTTGAGGAGAAAGTGTATTTGGGGCTTAGTGTTTCAGAGGTCTCAGTACGTAGAGGGCTGGTTACATTGCTCTGGGCTTGAGGTGAGACAGAGCATCATGGTGGAGGGATGTGGGGGAGGAAAGCAACTCAGCTCCTGGCACTGGAAAGAAGAGAGAAAACTCTGTTCACCAGGGACAAAATATAAACCCCCAAATCACACCCCCAGTGACATACCTCCTTCAGCCATACCCTACCGGCTTACAGTTTCTGCTCAGTTAATCCATATCAGTAGATTAATCTAGAACTGAGGATAAGGTTCTCATAATCGAATCATTTCATCTCTGAGCATTCTTGCATTGTCTCATACATGAGCTCTTGGGGAACATCTCATATCTGAACCACACCAACTATAGAAATAGGGGAGAATTGCTTGATTCAGACACATTCTCCAGGCATTAAAACCATAGTAAAAGACAAAGATGTAAAGTCTAACATTGGAATTGTTCTCTCAAGGGTCTGGAAATCAATGGGTTCATAGATGGGCTCCAGGGCACTCATGAACAAAGTATTTTTGTGGATATACTTATGTGTGCTTACATATATGTATGTGGATGCAGGATTTTTCAGAACAAGAGTGATTGCGGGTTTCATTAGACTCCCAAAGGAATTCATGGTAATTGATTTCACAGGTTCACATTCAGAAATATAAATATGTATTCTTATCTCTTCCTACTCTAGACACTGTGATTTTCAGATGACCATTTTCTGGAGGGGAAGAAATAGTAATATTGATATTATTGAGGTTGAAATACATTTTAGTGAAGACCACTAAGGGTTGGACATGCCTGCTAAAAAGAACATGCAAGAGATGGATTGGATGAAGTAAAATTATATCCTGACTTAAACAAGTCTAAAATCCTTGAAGAAAAGAGCCTGAAAGTCTTATATTTCTTTGAAAATCAGCACATTTAACTGATAATTATATATTGTCTTTTACTATCATTCATTGTTTCAAGTGTGTTATACTCTCTTTAGTGACTCAGTAAATATAATCTTACTAAATTCATGAGTATATTCTTTAGCCCCTAAAATGATCAGTGTAATATAAGTTTGCTAATCCTTTCTCTAAAATAGGAAGAACTTTCACTCTTCCACTATAGCAAAGGCTTAGCATCCTGTTTTAAAAGCTTGCAAGTAAAGTACGATTCTCAGTTGTCCTTCTTGGGCTAAAATATTATTCTTTGGAAAAATCATAAGAATTCTTCTTGATGACAGCTCTTAATTTCTCCATTTACCAAAGAACATGCACAAGAAGCCTTTCTTATTTTTAAAAAGGAATAGCAATTGATTTCAATTCTAGATGATTTTCCCTTAGTGCATGACCAAGCCAAGACATATTTCCAATTAAGGAAGAAAATTGTAGAATATTTTGATCTTATTTTCTTAATTTGTTTAGTGTGGTTAGGATTTCTCAGAATACCTCTGGCTTTTCTTAAATTTCTTCCATGCTATTATTAAGAGATTGTACAACTTCAATGATAAAAGTTAATAATGGACCTGTATTTTTTTGAATTTGGGCAATGAGTACACATTCTCAGTCACATACTCAATGGAATGGATAAAGAGCACCTCATTGTGACAAAATGGTTAGAAAGAATGAAGGAAATTATAGGTAAGATTGCCATTTCAGAGGTATTTTTAAATATCAAATAATAAAATCCATTACCTACCATACATACTCTTAAAAATGTATAAAATTATAAAGAATCTCTAAAGATTTCTGTCTGGAAACTTTCCTGGAAATACTAGGTAAAAATTAAGGTTCTGATAAAATTGAAGGAAAGGGAAGAACAGATTTTAAAGTAGATGTGTGGCAGTGTCTGCCATCACATAGGGGCTGAACCTGGAGCAAGGTATTGAAGAGCAAAAGGCACAGCAGCACGAGGGCCGTGAACAGGGTGGAAGCAGAGATTCCAGTTCACTAACAGCCCCTCAGGTCAAAACCTGCTCACCTCTGGGTTCTCCTCTTTTCTATAAATTGCTTTTGGTGTTTTGCTCAAGGAACATGATTAAAATATACCATCTATGCGTTGTTTCTTTACAGTAACATAGTGTACTTAGAGACTAAAGCATCTCCACCAGTGACTTTAAGGTATAATTATTCCTCTAATGACTTTACTGTTGACTCACTGTAAACTCCAGAGGGAAATTACCTTTAAAAAATATTGTCAGTCTTCATCTGCTTTTTTCCATGGGAATATTCAGTGTTTTTAGTTCATGCTCTTCATGGATGATGCTGGAATCCATGTAGACTCGGCTGCACAAAACTTTCTAGGGCATATGCTGTTGATTATGTTGCACAAACATGTCGGATTGTATATGTGGTCATTTTGAAATGAATAAGTGGTAAGGACTTAACTAAAGCCATAGATTATGTAATGCATTTTATTTCTGAGTCTCATCAGATATATTTTACCCCCAGTAATTGTTTGCTTCTAACTTAAAGTAGGACTGGGGCAAATGCCCATTTTTGGCTAAAAGCAAATTGGTCACCAACCCCATGGCAAGTCATATTGGACACAGATATTGGCAAGAAGATTAAAAAATATTACTTGATGACATATAAATATGTGCTCAAGTCCTGAAATTAAACATTTGCTTCTTATAGTATCTAAAAGAGATGAGTGGCCCAAAAAAGCATTAGAAATGGCTCAAATTTGAAAATAAAATTGAAACAGTTTTAATTTTTATAGGTACACCAAAGCATTGCCCACAAACTGTGTTTCATACTTAAGTCTATTTGGGATGCTATAACAAAATACCATGGACTAGATAGCTTATAAACAATAAACCTTTATTTCTCACAGTTCTGAAAGCTGAGAAGTTCAAAATCAAGGCATTGGCAAAACTGACTTCTGCTGAGAGCTCCCTTCCTCATAGATGGTGCCTGCTTGCTGCTTTCTCACATAGTGGAATGGGTGAAAGAACTCCCTTGAGCCTTCTTTATAAGAGCACCAATCTCATTCACAAGTACTTCACTCTCTTAACCTAGGAGGCCTTACTTCCTTACAATACCAGAACAGAACATAGTGTTAGTTAGATTTCAGCTAATTATGATTTTTAGGGGAACACAAGCATTTGGACTATAGTACCTATACACACATGCTCAAATGTGTGTAGATGGTTCTGGGATTAGTGCAGATTTATTGCAGAATCCATTGTTTTCATTCTATTTATTATTATTTTTTAAAATTTATCAGTACTTATTTTCCCAAAAGAATGGAAACAAGAATTACAGTCAGTATAATATGGGGGACGTCTGGAAATTATTTGATGTAAAAGGAGTCTATATATGTTGGGAACTCACTAGGTGCTAGTCCTCATACTAAGCATTTTTCATTTATTAACCTAAAATCAAAAAGCTTGAAAACTGAAGTTTTAGGTAATGACAGGATGTCAAATTATCTGATGAACCAGAATTAAGTAATGAGATATATGCTTCCGAGGGATGGTTTGCACAGAACTTAACAATAAAGAAGGCAGGTAAGGATAACATCCAAATGAGTAAGATAATTTGAGAACTTAAACTATCATGCTAACAGCAAAGTTAGATGGGAGAAGGCTGGAATGAAAGCACTTGTAAACCATTAGTTATGTTGCAGATGGAAAGAGAAGCCCTGGATAGATGTGAATAGTGTTTTAATTATGCATAATGCAATGATGATGGTGACATGAAGAGAGAGGCAGAAATAGATGGAATAGGCTGGTGTCATACCAGGACTTGTATATGGAGAATATGAAATTGGCTTACATTTGTGCAGGCTAAAGCCTTTTTCCCATCTGCATTGCTTATATTATTCTGGCTTCATCAGTTAATTGGAACCATTGAATCTCACCAAGGAATTGGAACTTGAAGGGCTTGAGATCTGTTTTTAATGTCAACTTATTGGCTCCATGAAGCAAATAACATAAAGTCACACCCTCTTGAAGATGAGAGGCTTGAGGAGTTTGAGGATTTAACTCCTGTTCAGTCTGTTCTTCTTCAGCCTACAATTTCTATCCTTAACCATGTCTTCGTTATAGAAATTTACCACCTGAGACATTGTAAAGGAGTGTCGGATTATGTCTAGGTAATGAGTCATGGGTAGACACGTTTGATTGGTTGTTGAGTTGTGTTTGGTCTAAGGAAAGGAACATTTAAAGCATGTTATGTACATCATAAAGACAAGTTGATTTTTCATTTTTAATTCTTCTTGAACCTAAACTAACATGGTTAAACATCAAGAATCTACATAAAAATAAATTTACCTGTAATTACTCACTACTATTAGACGTATTGTGATTCTCCTGTGATCTTTCAACTGTCTGTGCTCCTGTGTGTCAATTCTTCCCTGGAAAGATGCATTTGTACACCTATGATTGAGACAGACTGGTTTTCATTGGGATTGCCTGAAGCTGTTTGATATCAGTCCTTTCTTGTGGGGCCATTTTTGTCATTTGCTCTCCCTCTGGGCTTTCATTTAATTGTATCTTTCTTATTATTTGGTCACCAGGCAAAAATCAGTGAGCCACAGTTGAAATATGGTTCAAAAAATCTGAAGTTCTGAGTATTTACAATACACATCCTGGAATGGTCCAAGGTAACAGGAAGTGAGGAAGAATGCCATAAAAGAAATATTCAGAGAAAGGGAGCCCCACATTTTGGGTGTAAATTTTGCTCCCATATCTAGTTGATCCTGGAAATATGCTTTCAAGGAATAGATTCAAATCACCTCAACCAAAGACAAAACAACTCTACATGTCAGCACAAAGAAAAGTGGACATGAATAAACGGTCCTTTTGTTTACAAGGCTTTTAAATGTCTCATGCACAGTGGTACAATATTGATGGGAACTACACAGGGGAAGATGAACAACCCCCAAAATGAAAAATATAATCAATAATTCAAAATATAGATAATCTAGGCTCTAAATATTTCAAATAATGCAATAAACGTTTAAAAAAGTGTGATTAGAGAAACAATATCAAATAAAACAAAGAGAGAAGCAAGGAGAAAGCAAGTGAGTTGGAAGGCCTAAATACATCCCAAACAACAATAACATTAAATATTTTTGGAATAAACAATATGATTAACATAAATGGATGGAGAAAAGATATGCCATGTGAATATTGATCCTAAGAAAACTGGACCTGCATTTCTGGTCGAGAAGTACCAGCAGAGATGAAGAGGGATATTTCATAGGACATGAGGACCAATTCAGTTGGAAGACTTGATAGTCATAAATATGTGTCTAAAATGTCAAAGCTGCAAAAATGTAGCAGTTATCAAGGAAATAAACTAGTTAAACTCGTAGAGTAGTTTAACACCCATGTCTAGAAAAATTAGACAACAGTTAGTGAAGAAATATAGGATCTCAATAATTTTGTCAATTACCTAGTTGATATTTATGGTTGTCCTATAGTCAATAACTTCAAAATACATACTTTCTCAAATGTATATAAATTCTCCACAATGGAGCCTATCCTGGCAACAAAAGTAGCTCAAATAAGCATAAAAGATGTGCAAGAATATGTCTTGTGACAGCAACAGAAAATAATTAGAAATGAGTAGCTATTAGATTTTGGAGAACACTTGTTTTTCAAATTAAGCAAAATACTTTCAAAGAATTCATGGGTCAAAGAACAAACTACAATATAACATTATAAACAGAATAATAATCCAAGCATAACATCAACATTTGTGGAATATAGCTAAAACAATACTCGGAGAAAGTAATTATAAATGCATATACAAAGAAGATAAGAAAGTTTTGAATCAAAGTCTTAACTTTAAAGAAGTTTAGAAGCTAGCAAAGAATGAAAAAAATAAATTCAAAGTAGAAGGAAAAAGGTGAGAAAGGAAAGAGCAGAATCAACATAAAATACAAAATATTTGTAAAGCCATTAGAGCCCAATAGATTGACAAAATTTAAAAACCTTGTCAAGATACTAAAAAAAAAAAAAAAAAAAATAGGGGAAAGAACAAAGCAGCTATACTACCAATCAAAAAGGTTTATCATCACAAATATCACAAACATTTAGAAAGTTAATAATCATTATTTAGAACTTTATATGAAAAAATTTAACAACCTAGGAGAAATGATTAAATTCTTTAATGGATGCAATTTACCAATTGGACATTAAATAAAAACTGACAAAATGTCAATTATTTCAAATTTGACAATGCAACAAAATAACTATATAAAATGACACTTAAAGGTTTATTACAAGTATGAAATGTTTTGTTCACATTTAAATGTCAGTATAGTTTATTACCTCAACAGAATAAAACAGAAAAATTTGGTTTCTGGTAAGAACCCTCTTCCTGGCTTTTAGTAGAGCTCTTGCAGAGAGAAAGGAAGGGGTGGGGGAGATGCACATTCTAATGTGTCTTTAGAACACTAATTCTGTGGAGTCAGGAAACCACTCTTATGACAACATTTATTTTTAAGTACTGCCTGAGAGGTCCGATCTCCACACACAGCCACATTGGGGGCTTAGATTTTAATGTGTGAATTTAGAAACATAAACATTCAGTTTATAATATTATCTAATGAATTCAATAGGTATACAAAAAGCATGTTACAAATCAGGCATTAATTTATGATAAAAACTCCCTGGAAGTTAAATGCATAGCAAAAATTCCTCAATCTCATAAAGGGTATCAATGAAAAACCTTAAATACTAATTACTTTTTTGCTAAGATTGAGAAAAAGGCAAAAATGCTTTCTCCTACCACTTTTATTCAATATTTACTAAATGTCTTAGTTAGATTAAGAAAGTAAGAAAACAAAAAATGAATAAGTAATTAAAGGAAGATAGGGGCATAATGTTTGGAATTAAAGAAATGAGAATTTTGTTTTGTACTTAATGTATCAAAAGTAAAAAAACACTTAGAAATAGGTAAAACAAAAATGTCCTTTTTTCACAGAAAATTATGAAAATTGCTGGAATAAATTAAAGAAGGTCTAAGTTAATGGAAAATATAGACTAAGAGATTCAGTATTTTTGAAAAGTCAACACTTCACAATCTGGTGTACAAATTTGATGCAACCTCATATCATTATGGATTTTATTTTTGTAGAGATTGGCAAACTTACTCTAAAATTTATTTGGCACTGCAAATAAACTAAAATAACCAAAACAATTTGAAAATCAGAGAACTTAAACCACCAGATTTTAATACTCAGTATAAATTTGTAGGAATCAGTATCATAAAATGACAGAAATATAGATTAATGGAAGAGAAAAAGATCTATAACTAAAACCTCCCATATGAAGTCAATTGATTTTCAACAGACATCAAATCATCAAAAAGACACAATAGTTTTTCTAATAAATGATGCTATAAGTTTATACATTTTTATAATAAAAATTATACAGCCATTATCTTATAGCATACACAAAAATTAAGTTTAAATGGACCATGAACTTAAACACAAGAGGCATAACTATAAAACTTCTAGAAAAAATGATAAAAGAAAAGCTTTGTAAAGTTTTCATAGATAGGGAACAAAAAGCACAAACCATGAAAAAAAGTAAAGATGGGAAGTTGAACTTTCTTAATATTAAAAACAGTTGCTCTTTGAAAGATGTATTAAGAAAACTTAAAGGTAACCCACAATCTCAGAGAAAATACTTTATACATATAAACATATATATGTACAAATATTATAATATAATAAACTGTGTCTTGCAAATAAATACTTTATTACACTCAAGAATATATGAAAGACTTTCACAATTCAAATATGAAAAGAAAACCTAATTTTTACAATATGCAATATATTTATATGGTCACTTTGTGAAAGAATTAGACACATTCTCATAAGCACATAAAATGACGTTCACCATAATTTGGCATCAAGAAATGCATGGCATTGACAATACTATACCACTTCAGACATGTGGGAGATGCCTAAATCAGCATTTCACTGATGATAGATAGTAACAGTGAACAAAATGTGAAAGGCTGATAATTCAAATGTTGACATGATGTGGAGAAGCTGGGACTCCTATAACTGTGGAAGCATAACGTTATTATATAGCCACTTTGGGAAACAGTTTAAAAGTGTATTTTTAAAAAAGTTAAACCTACAACTACCATACAACTAAACAATTTCTCTGCATATCATTCCCAAAGAGAAAGAAAAAATCATGTTCATGTCTAGAAAATGTCATACTATTATAAACTAAACGAAAAGAGGTAAGTTGATGGTTTGATTGCTGCAGTCTTGGGCAAAGAATGAATTAAAAGAAACACAGATAAAATTTGCGGGGTGATGGCTATAATCTGTAGCTTGACCATAGTGGTAATTTTATAAATATAACTCATCGAGTTATATATTGCAAATAGACACAGTTTATCATTCCCAAAGTAAGTATCAATAAAATTGATATTAAAATCATTACTCCAAATAGGGTTTACTTGACCTCTATTTCTAGAGCATGCGACAAGCCTTTTTATCTCCTATTTATTGCACACACCTAGAATTGATTCCCTAACATTTTCCTGCCCTTTCATCTTAAAAAATTCTCTAATAATGGTGTTGCTGCATCCTCAGAGACCAGAACATTGTTACAAATATATGCACTTTGTATGAGATTAGAATAAGTAATTTTTTACAATTTTTATCTGATCCTTTTAAATTTTTATATGGAGAGCTGCCCTCAAAAAATCATATGTGAAAACTGTAGCTTTATGACACATAATCACCTTTTACATAAATAGACCATAATTTGTATGTTTTAATGTTGAATATTTATATGCTTTCAATTGACTTCTAATAGAACACTAACTTCAATAAACATTGCAATTAAAATGTTGGTAATTTCTATGATTGTTTCTTTAATGTGAATGAATAAAGGTAAAAATATTTACCCAAATAAAATGTATAGACCTTTTAATGCTTGTAATACATATTACAAAGTTCATTTTTAAAAAAATACTCAATTAATCTTCAGTTCTGCCTGTGAGTATATGGTATAATCTCCTATACTCAATATGTTCCTATTAATGACCCAGAATGGAAGCATGTAAGATGTCCAGCTATCAAAATTCTTCACACTGGAAACTGCACTGAGGTTATAGAATAATCAGGACTCTGAAAAAATTCAAAATAAATAAAACAAAAAAAAAATGGGAAACATGAATAAAAATTAGTTATTTGGGGACTTACTAGATAGTCATTTAATAAGAGTAGAAAATTGATTTAGAAAAAAAAATGTGACAGATGCCATGACTGAATAAAGCATACTTGTATCATTTATTTTCTACCAAAAAATAATTTTAAATGATTACATATATAAAGGCATGCCACAATTCCTAATCCAGAGATACAATCAGCATGGTCAGATTTGGCTTGACTTTTCCATTGCCTCTCTAAAGTGATAGATCCCCACTTTTTATAAAGCTGTTTCCACAAAAGTATTGCAACTTTTGAAATTTCTTACTTTCTACCCAGAAATACAGCAGCTAGGCAGATGAGAGAACATTCACTCAAGAACCAGTTCCTAAGATAAATTTAAACTGCTACAGGGAAATTATCAATAGAATTGTGCATCAATGAAGCCTCTTTATCTCTAATTTGACAGGAGAGGAGGAGTTGTGGGTCACAGGAGTCTGAAAGTCTGGAAGAGATTAAAAGCTAGTGTTTTCTTCTGTTAATCTCCCTAATCAGTAAGTACCAGCTACCTTATGTAATGGAACTGAGATTTCTAAGGCATCAATTCTTAGTGTCAGCCACACCACAGGGGCTTAGCTAAAATCCTATTCAGAAAAGTTGCCCTGTGCAGATATCTCATCCAACTTCCATGTGAACAGACTGCTAGTTTATCTGTAAACAAGCAAATAAGATACATAAAAGATAAAATAAAAAGAGAGATGATGAACTTAGAGAGCTGTGTTTTCAAAATCTAGCCCTGTGACCACCTGATTCAGACCTAGAGCAATGGTGCTTACATTTTGGTTTGAATGAGAAACAGGCACTTTTCTGGACTCTTCAGGCAAAGAATCTGCTTTTTAAAATTATCATGTGATATTAACATATACATGGCTTTTAGCATCACATTTTGAGAAATTCTGACTTACTCTTTATTGGGGTACTTTGCTCAAAGAGAGAGAGCTCCCCCAAATTTCTGCTTTTATCAGATTCTAGAATTGTCCCTAAATTCAAACAATTCAGGAAATAATCCATTGAATTACACTCATGTTTCTCTTTTTTGAAGAATAGATATCACTTTTTAAAGGGCAACTTTTAATTTTGTGACATTAGAATCAGTATGTGAGACCACCTTATTAATTCTGGAGAACACCTTTAAAATTATAATATTCAGCTAGTTGGAGAGGCCCTAAGTAACTTAGTGAGACCTGTCTCAAAACAAAAACAAAATAAAAGGGCTGGGGTGTGGCTCAGTGGTAAAGAGCATCTGGGTTCAATCTCTGGTACAATAATAACTAAATAAAAAATATAAAATTGTGATATTCAGATTTTCATCTTCAAAAGGAAAGAAAGGTTCTTGTATCTTACTATCAATATTTTCATGTAGATCAGAAACTTTGGAGAAGTCTTTTAAATTAACTAAATTTTTTAATAAAAAAATGAGATGTTTGAGTGGTATCTTTGAAAAACTCAAGTTTTTACTATTTCCTATGTTATTAGTTTTTCAAACTAATATAAAGCCTATTTTAAAATATCCCTTTAGAGACAAACTATTATTCTCAAAAAGTTAGAATTACTTTTCATCCTCAGCAAGAATTTGTTAAAGTTCTTGTTTCCTCACACACCCACACAAGATATAAACAAAACTTGTCATTTCTAACACTCAATCGGGGACAAATTGCATCTATAAAGTTGTATGTATCTCTTTATAATTTATACATGTGGGTATTTGTAGTCCCCCTGAAAGAACTACATGTTTGTAAACATTTTCTACTCTGATTCTGACCTTTTTTTATTGTTCTGATGAGAAAATTTGTATTTAGGAGACTCAATGTTTGCCTTAAGATTATAGTTACAGCTAGTACATTGCCAAGATCAGATCTAACCCAGGCAGTTCAGCTTCATTTTGAGAATTCTCAACTGCTCTACTGCGATATCACCAGACCAGTGGGCTGTTCTAGGAGACTCTTGGTCTTGAACCAGAGAGGAAATGATGAAGTCAAAGACTAATCCCTGGAGATATTCTTGGGGGTTTGTGTTGTGTTAAAAGTCAACAGGAACAAGAAAACAAACTTGAATAACCAGACTTGGGTTTTAGTAAGTTACCGTGGAGTTGGTTTGGTTTTCTTCTAGCTTATGGAACACAAAAAAACTCCTTGAACCCAAGAAAGCTTTTAATCTGTAATAAGGACATGGCCGTCATCATGCTCAAGCACAGCTGATCCTTGCCAAATGGTCCTGCTGAAGATCTGCTGCTCTCCCTGTGGTCCTACTTGCCAATTCTTCAGTACATTACTCACCAAATAAATCCAGTGGTCTTTTCCTTATGGGAAATTCCTCAAAGGTTTTATAGTAGGACTCATATTCTGTGGTTAGCCTACACGTTTAAAAGAGAGGGTTAAGAGGGCTTTAAATTTCCAGGCTTGTCTGCATCTTATATTTGGTTAAATCACTAAGCCAAATGATTTAACCTTTAGAAAGCATCACCCAAGAACTAGACAAGGGTTGGGAGGAAACTGGAACTCATGAGTAAAACAGCTCCCTGGGTGGGGTCTCGCAGGCTACACCCCAATGCCCTATTGGGATTGAAAAAGCAAGAGGAAATCACAGCAAAGCAAGAGCCACTTGGTTTTCCAGGAAGGACCCCAGCTGGAACACTGATGACAAAGATATGTCCTTCAATTAATGGACATCTCTGTAAAAGTAGTGTTTTGGTTTTCATTTCATTGTTTTTTTCTTTGTTATCTTGAAAGTTTACATGTTATTTCTACACTAGTTAGCAGTTGTATTTAAATTCATTGTTAGGTTAACAAAATATGTCTACATAACTTAACAAAACAGTTTTAGTGGTCTTCCAAACCCTAGAAGGATACTGGAATAATCCAATGTGGGTTGCATTTTCTGCTGATTTAAATGCTATTATGGTTGAGTCACTAAGCTTCATCCTATAATCTGTAAATCCAAAAATTAGATATTATGTGTATGATTGCTGTGGTTTTAATAACTTGATTTTTTCTTGAGTTCTCCACAGTTTTATTTTTCTTCTCTCATCATTAATTCTTTTTTTAATCTTTATTCTGACTTTATTTTTATCCTTCCTTAGTGTATTTTAGATAATTTTTATAATGATATTCTGTTTCAGTAATCCTTTGTAACTATTGTATGTCAAGATTTTTAATTTGTTCTTGAAATGTGTCTTGAGAATTATTTTTCATTGTCTCATGTTATAAATATTATTCCATATTTTTAAGGTTTCTCTTTTACTGTTGCAAAGTCATTTGTCATTCTTTATAAGTGAATTGTTTCTAATTTCTTATTACTTTCATATTCATTTCCTTAATGTTTTATTCTAATGTTTTGATGTATTTTTTTAAAAAAATGATATTTAATTTTTCTGAATATAAAGATTTCTCTTCTTCCTGGTGCTGAGAATTAGACCCAGGTCCTCTCACATGCTAGGCAGGTGCTTGGCAAGTGCTCTGTCTCTGACCTGAGTCCTCAACCTCAAATCTTAAATCACGAGTGGAAAATGTTCACTTCAATTTCAAATATGTTCTTCAGTTTATTATTCTGGCTCCTTATGGAATGCTTATTATACAGATGTTTTAAAAACCTTATTCCATTATTAACCTAGATGAACATATTTCCTGGTTTCTGTCATTAAGTCCCTTAGTGGAACATTATTTCCTTAAATCAATTTTCAAATTACTCATTCTTTGCTACTATGTCAAAACTGCTGTGTATTCTAGCAATTAAATTTCTAATTTTAATTCTTATGAACTTTTGTTCTTTCTTGCATTTTTTTTTTCATTTTTAAAGAGCATTGTTGATAGCCTCTGGATACAGTTACCCTATATAAACAAATATCTGTCAAATGAAAATATATCAGAATCAATATTTCATATTCTGTATCTGATACTTTCAATATCAGCAATGCTTTTTTCTCTGATTCTGTTTTTCAGTGTCATTCTATATTACAGCTTAATCTGGGTCCTATTTGCTTGTTCCTTAAGTGTTTATTGTGAGTTAATAGTCCTTGAAACTTTATCTTTAAATTCTGACTTTAAAGTTCATTTTCCCAGGGGTTATTTGTGTTTGCCTCTCTGGGATAGTACAGGAATTTCTATCTGGGGACCTTCTAATCTAAAGGGCCTGTTTACCAAACATTGAATTTGTGAAGAAGTGAATTCTCTTAAGTGCACAAGGGCTTAAGATCAGGCCTGTGCTAGGAAGCTTCAGGGGTCAGGAATTTTTTTTTTTTATGCCTTCTATTAGCCATAAAGTATATATTCATGTCTTTTTTCTGAAAATAAGAATTTTTGTTTTTGTTTTTCCTCATTGATTCTCTATGAAGTAGAGTTTTCAGGTTTTATGCAGGAATCTCTGATTAGATAAATATATTGCTTTGCTTGGGTATTAGGAATTTTTTTCTTACTTCTAGGATGATAGTCCATATAGACTAAGGTTCTAAATCCCCAAGGTCAATTCAACATCCCCAAGACAATCATTAGCACTATTCATTGTTCATCTGTTGAATCGTTATATTTTCATAATTTTTTCTTTTGACATTATTTTCCTATTATAAAAAGTTATATTTTAAAATATAACTTTTAAAATTATTTCTTGACTATTTTAGGTGGTCTATGTCTAGAAAGTTTCCCTAAACATGTAGACTTTTGTATTGCTAGAAAATATAACCCATGGTGTATATATATTTGTTTTTTGTTAGCAAAATGCAAGTTTGTAAAGATGTCAGTTTACTTTGTATTTATCCATGAATAAAAAGTAAATTCACTGAAGCAAGACATTTTTGAGTGATATTTGATGACAGTATTTTTCTAAAATACACTTGTAAAAATAAACATGAAATAA